>NC_050580.1:11810111-12410111 GCF_011100635.1 Trichosurus vulpecula | reverse complement strand
TGTGGGTTCTGTAACTCTAGAATTTGTTCAGAGCCATTTTTTACAGGTGTTTGGAGGGATTTGGGGGAGAGTTTAAGTGAGTCCTTGTTTTCCAGCCGCCATTTTGGCTCTTCCCCCCCAAAATAATTTTTTTTTTAATTTAAATTTATTTATTTGACATATTTAGTTTTCAGCATTGATTTTCACAATAGTTTGAATTACAAATTTTCTCCCCATTTCTACCCTCCCCCCCACTCCAAGATGGCGTATATTCTGGTTGCCCTGTTCCCCAGTCAGCCCTCCCTTCTGTCACCCCACTCCCCTCTCATCTCCTTTTCCCTTCCTTTCTTGTAGGGCAAGATAAATTTCTACGCCCCATTGCCTGTGTATCTTATTTTTTAATTGCATGCAAAAACTTTTTTTTTGTTTGTTTTTGAACATCTGATTTTAAAACTTTGAGTTCCAAATTCTCTCCCCTCTTCCCTTCCCACCTACCCTCCCTAAGAAGTCGAGCAATTCAACCTAGGCCACATGTGTATCATTATGTATAACCCTTCCATAATACTCATGTTGTGAAAGACTAACTACATTTTGCTCCTTCCCAACCCATCCCGCTTTATTGAATTTTCTCCCTTGACCCTGTCCCCTTTCCAAAGTGTTTGTTTTTGATTACCTTCACCCCCATCTGCCCTCCCCTCCATCATCCCCACCCTTTTATTTTTTTTTCTTCCTCCCTCTTCTTTCCTGTGGGGTAAGATACACAACTGAGTATGTATGGTATTCCCTCCTCAGGCCAAATCCGATGAGAGCAAGGTTCACTCATTCCCCCCTCACCTGCCCTCTCCCCTCCTCCCACAGAACTGCTTCCTCTTGCCACCTTTATGTGAGATAATCCACCCCATTCTATCTCTCCCTATCTCCCTCTCTCAGTATGATGCTCTCTCATCCCTTAATTTCATTTTATTTCTTTTAGATGTCTTCCCTTCATCTTCAACTCACCCTGTGTCACACATATATATATACACATAGATATATACATACATACACATTCACTTATATATATATATATATATATATACATAAACATATATATATATATATATATATATATATATATATATATATATATGCATATTCCTTTCAGCTACCCTAATACTGAGGTCTCATGAATCATCCATGTCCTCTTTCCATGTAGGAATGTAAACAAAACAGTTCAACTTTAGTAAGTCCCTTGTAATTTCTGTTTCTTGGTTACCTTTTCATGCTTCTCTTGATTCTTATGTTTGAAAGTCAAATTTTCTATTCAGTTCTGGTCTTTTCACTGAGAAAGCTTGAAAGTCCTCTATTTTATTGAAAATCCATATTTTGCCTTGGAGCATGATACTCAGTTTTGCTGGGTAGGTGATTCTAGGTTTTAATCCTAGCTCCATTGACCTCCGGAATATCGCATTCCAAGCCCTTCGATCTCTTAATGTAGAAGCTGCCAGATCCTGGGTTATTCTGATTGGGTTTCCACAATACTCAAATTGTTTCTTTCTGGCTGCTTGCAGTATTTTCTCCTTGATCTGGGAGCTCTGGAATTTGGCGACAATATTCCTAGGAGATTTCTTTTTGGGATCTATTTGAGGAGGAGGCGATCGATGGATTCTTTCAATTTCTATTTTGCCCCGTGGCTCTAGAATATCAGGGCAGCTCTCCTTCATAATTTCTTGAAAGATGATATCTAGGCTCTTTTTTTGATCATGGCTTTCAGGTAGTCCAATTATTTTTAAATTATCTCTCCTGGATCTATTTTCCAGGTCAGTGGTTTTTCCAAGGAGATATTTCACATTGTCTTCCATTTTTTCATTCCTTTGGTTCTGTTTTATAATATCCTGGTTTCTCATAAAGTCACTAGCTTCCACTTGCTCCAATCTAATTTTTAAAGTAGTATTTTCTTCAGTGGTGTTTTGGAAAAAGGTAAGGTTAACACATAGATAGACTAGATCTGTTCTGCTGGGCCTCAGGGGCAGTATTAGGATCAGAGGCTGGGGTGGGGGGGGCAATAACAAATAAGACAATTTAAGATTAAGAGAAGGGAACACTTCCAAGTAATTTGAGTTTAGCACAGGTAAGAGCTTAATAAATCCCTTTTCCTTCACCCACAAGTGGAATAAATGACTTGGGGACATAGTGGGACCTTCTCTCTGTGGCCTCCCAGGGGAAAGTGAGTGCCCACCTGTTAATGATAAGGAGCTTTTGGGTCAGGTATGGGTTGGACTTGATAGGCCCTGAGCCCCATTCCAGTTCTGAAAGGCTTTGATTCTGTAGCTGTCTTAGCCTATATCTGCATAGTTCAATGTGAAGGGGAGAGGAGAAATCTGTATATGTTAAAAAGGCTAAGATGGAACCAAGTCCAAGAACTTAGCACCCGAATTAGTCCTGAATGTTTGGTCTGAAACACTTCACAGAACACTGTTTCTCAACCAAAGACCAAACAAAGATCCATCAGTGGATTAAATTTTAGAGTTAGAAGGGACTTTGTAGGTGATTGAATTCAAGCTCTTTACCTTACAGAAGACTGACTCCATCATCCTGAACTTGGCATTCTATTAGTACAAATAATAATAGCAGACAATTATGTGGGGTTTTAATGTTCTCAAAATACTTTATACATTGTATTTGATCCTCACAACAACCCTGGAAGATAGGAACTCTTGTTATCTCCATTTTACAGATGAGGTAACTGAGGCTGAGAGCTGTTAAGTGACCTGCTCAGGGTAATACAGTTAAGTATGAACTCAGGTCTTCTCAACTTGAAGTCAAATGTTCAATACACTGAGCCATGCTGTCTCTCAGAAGACTTGTGGTCTCGTCCTCGCTTTCCCAGTTGGAGGCTCTGTGACCTTGAAAAAGTTACTTTAGTTCTCTGTGTCTCAGTGTTCCCACTTCTTTGAAGGAACTGAGACTCCTCGCTCTATCCACTTCATAGGGCCTTGATGAGGTTCAGAGTTGCTCCTGCATCAGATGATAATACTGAGGCTCAAAGAGGGCCATCCACTTAGCCAAGCTCATGGAATTGGTGAGTAATACCTGAGTAAAGTTATAAAGTTGGTCTGAGAGCTTTCCAAGGATAGCTGTGGTCCAGGGGAAATAGAGTTGGATTTGAAAGCAGAAGACTTCGGTTTGAATCTTACTTCTGATGCTAATGATCCATATGGATCCATAGTCTCTATTGCCAAGTTCTGTTAATTCTGTCTCTTGCATTCACCTCCATTTCTCCTCTGGCTTTGAGCCAGCTGAAGAGGTAAATGCAAGAGGTATTAGGAAGATCTTTCCAAGTCACTGGATAGACAATGGATAGGACTTTGGTCTTGGAGTAAGTCCTTGGAGGAGGTCCTGAGTTCAAATCTGATCTCAAATAATTCTTACTTATGTGACCTTGGGCAAGCAACTTAACTTTTGTCTGCTTCAGTTTCTTCAATTGTAAAATGGGGATAATAATAGTATCTACTTCACAGGGTTGTAAGGATCAGATGAGATGATATTGGGAAAGTGCCTGGAAATGTATTAGACATTTAAGAAATGCTTATTTCCTCCCTCTCTTCCATTTTGTTTCTCTTATAGGCCCCTTCTCTCCACTTAGACATCTTCCCCTGACTAAGGCCCATGTTGTCTCTTAATTTCATTATTGTAATAGCCTCTTAGTTGATTTCCTTGACCAAAGTTTCTCTCCACCACAATCTAACCTTCACTCAGATGCCAAAGTGATCTTTCTAAAGGAAAGGTCTGACTAAGCCTCAGACAAAAATGGGAATTGGTCTCAGATCCTAAAAAAATTCCTGAAAGAGCTCAAAAAGATAAAAAAAACAAATAGAAGTAGAGAAGAAATTAGGAAAAGAAATGAGAGTAAAAGATAAAAGAAACACAAAAAATACTGAAGAAAACACCACTTAAAAAATACAACAATAGGCCAAATGGTAACAACATGCACCAAAATCCACTGAAGAGAAAAACTCTTTATAAAGCAGAATTGGCCAAATGTGAAAAGATGTACAAAAATTCAGTGAAGAGAACTCCTTAAAAAGCAGAAATGGCCAAATGGAACAGGAAGTGCAAAAGTTTACTGAAGAAAACAATTCCTTAAAAATTACAATTGGGTAGGTGGAAGCTAATGTCTCCATGAGACATCCAGAAACAATAAAACAAAATCAAAAGAATGAAAAAATAGAAGAAAATGTGAACTCTCATTGGAAGAGTAACTTAGCTAGAAAATAGATCCAGGAGAGATAAATTAAGAATTATTGGATTACCTGAAAACCATGATAAAATAATGCCTAGACATCATCTTTCAAGAAACCATCAAGGAAAACTTCCCTGATACCCTATAACCAAAGAGCAGCATTCCTGATAAGAAGGCAAGAGCTGAACAACAAAAAAATTGATTTTCAAATACAAAACTCAAGTAAAGCATTAAAAAGGTAAACAGCAAAGATAAATAATTAGGGATTCAATAAGGTTAAACTGTTTACATTTCTACATCAGAAGATGACACATGCAACTCTTAGGAACATTATCATTATTAAGAGGAATCTACATAGACAGAGGGTGGGGGGGTAAGTTGACTATAATGGCATGATATCTAAAAATAAATAAAATTCAGTAGTGAGAAAGTGGAATGACTATAATGGGATGATATCTAAAAACAAAAAATTAACAGGTGAGAAAGAGTGATGCACTGGGAGAAGTGGGAAGGAAGAAGTAGAATGGGGTAAATTATCTCATATAAAAGAGGTACAAAAGGGCTTTTACAGTGAAGGGCATGGGGAATGGCGATGGCAATGTTTGAACCTTACTCTCATTGGAAATGGCTGAAAGAGGGAATAACAGTTGGATATAAAAATCTGTCTTACCCTACAGGGATGTAGGAGTGGAAGGGAACAAGAGAACAGGGTAGGGCTGATAGAAGGGAGGGCTGATGTGGGGTAGTTAGTGGTCAGAAGTAAAACATTTTTGAGGAGGGACAGGGTGAAAGGAGAGAGAGAAAGAAAAACAAGGAAAAAATGGGATGGAGGGAAATACACAACTAGCAATCAAAATGGTAAAAAAATGTACTGCAAATTTCTCTGATAAAGGCCTCATTTCTCAAATATGTGAGGAACTAGGTAAAATTTATAAGAATACAAGTCATTCCTTAATTGATAAATGATCAAAGATATGAACAGTCAGTTTTCAGATGAAGAAATCAAAACTATATATAGTCATATGAAAAAGTGTTCTGAATTACTATTGATTAGAGAAATGCAAGTTAAAACAATGTTGAGGTACCATCTCACACTTATCAGACTGACTACTATGACAGAAAAGGAAAATAACAAATGCCTAATGGGATGTGGGAAAATGGGATAATAATGCATTGTGGGTGGAGTTGTGAAGAGATCCAATCATTCTGGAGAGCAATTTGGAACAATGTTCAAAGGGCTATAAAACCATTCATAACCTTTGACCCAGAAATACCACTACTAGGTCCGTATCCCAAAGAGATTAAAAAAAAAAAGGAAATGACCTACATCTATAAAAATATTTCTAGCATCTCTTTTCGCAATGGCAAAGAATTAGAAATTGAATAGATGCTCATTATGAATGGCTAGACAAGTTGTTATATATGACTGTTACAGAATACTACTTTGCTGTAAGAAATGGCAAGTAGGGAGCCAAGATGGCCACGTGAAAACAGCATCTTACCAGAGCTCTCTCACAAGTTCTGTCAGATACTTCTAAAATAGTGAATCTGAGCAGATTTCAGACACTTAGAGGCCACTAGTAGATTGAGGGGGGCAAATGTCCAAGCCAGGAGAATCAGCAAGGTTGACAGAATGGATCTGTAGGCTGGGAGAGCACGCGGTGCATGGAGCTGCACCAGACCACACAAAAGCAGAAACAGCTGCGCCAGCCAGCAATCCAGGCTGGGAGAAAGCTGGGCACACAAAACCGGTGGAGATCCCTAGGCCTCCCAGCACAGGATAGGAGTCTGTCAAAATGACATGAGGCAGCAGTGCAGTGCCTGTGGCCACGAGACATCTACTCCTGAGGCTTGCAGCCCAAAGGTTTGAAACTCACCTTCTTGAACATCTGGGAGTCATAATTGCCAGATAAATGGCTCTCATCCCTCCCTCCCTGACCCAGATAATACCTCAGGAAAAACCCTGGAATAGAGGAGCCAGAAGTGGAGCTTCAGTAGGTAAACAGTGGGAGTTCCTGGGTCCCAGAAGGGTGGAGCCAGCAAGGGTCAACATCTTCACTCAGCCAGGGGAAGTGGCAGCACAGAAAACACCAGCACAGACAATGGCTGGGACCACCCATGCTGGAGAGCAGCCCCAGGGAAAGAAGAAACTTCCAGCAGCCAGACAACCCCTCCCCCACACCTCAGGAAACCAGAGGCCATAGCACACAAAGCCAGTAACTAGGCTTACAGTTCCCAGAACAAGAAGCCTGAGACAGCATTCCCTGAGCCCCAAAAGCAGAAATCCACTTTAAAGCCAGGAAAAAGCTAACCAACATGAAAAAGCACACACGCACATGCACACCCCCCCCCCACACACACACACAAACTGAGTACCATTGATTCTTTTTATGGAGACAGGGAAGATAAAAATACCAATTTGGAAGAGGACAGCATTGACACTATACCCACAACTGATACCTCAAAAGGGAATTTGAACTGGTCTCAAGCCCAAAAAGCATTTCTGGAAGAGCTAAAGGAGGATTTTAAAACTCAAATTGGAGAGGTAAAAGAAAAAAATGGAAAAAAATATCACTGATGAGAACAAATATTTTAAAAAGTAAAATTGGCAAAAAGGCTAAGGAAATTCAGAATCTAATTAGAGAAAATGACACCCTGGAAGGTAAAATCAACCAACTGGAAAAGGAAACTCAAAAGCAAAATGAAGACAGCAATTCATTAAAAACTAGAATTGAGCAAGTGGAAGCTAATGACTCTATGAGGCATCAAGAAGTAGTCAAACAAAATGTAAAGAATGAAAAAAAAATAGAAGAAAACACTAAATATTTGATTGGAAAAACAGCTAGCCTGGAAAATAGATCCAGGAGAGACAATCTAAGAATTATTGGTCTTCCAGAAAGCCATGATGAAAAAAAGAGTCTGGACAGTATCTTCCAAGAAATCGTCAAGGACAACTGCACAGAGGTCCTAGAACAAGAGGATAAAATAGTCATCAAAAGAATCCACCAATCACCACCTGAAAGAGATCCCAAATTGAAAACTCCGATAAATATTATAGCCAAATTTCAGAATTATCAGGTCGAGGAGAAAATACTGCAAGCAGACGAAAAGAAACAATTCAAATATCATGGAACTACAGTCAGGATCACGCAGGGAATTGCAGTTGATACATTAAAAGATAAGAGAATTTGGAATATAATATTCTGAAAGGCAAAGGAGCTTGGACTACAACCAAGGAGCAACTACCCAGCAGAATTGAGCGTAATTTTTCAGGCAAGGAGATGGACATTCAATGAAATAAGGGAATTCCAGACCTTCCTGATGAAAAGGCCAGAGCTCAACAGAAAATTTGATCTACAAATACAAAACTCAAGAGAGACATAAAAAGGTAAAGAGGGGGAAAAAAACCCCACAAACCTTATTAATCAATAGGGGCAAATTGTTTACATCCTTACATAGGATTATATTGTTTTATATATGTTATATATGTATATATGTTATATATGTGTGTGTATATATGTATATACATACATATATATGTCAATCTTGAGAATAGTTTGGTTATTATGACAATTGAAAGGGTACAGAAAGCCTGTGAGTGTCAGTATAAAATAACCGATATAATGATAAAAGCATAAGATATATAAAGGGAGGGTTCTGGGACAAGAAGTAAGCAGGTAGTAGAAAAAGTTAATTACAACACATGAAGAGGCACACAAATACCATATTAGAGGGAAAGAAGGAAGGGAGAAGAGTAGTATATGAGCTGAACACTCATCGGATTTGGTTCAAGAAGAGAATAACATACTTTGATAAGTATAGAAATCAAACTTGTCCTACAGGCAACAGGAGGGGAAAGGGGATTGGGCGTGGTGGTCAGAAGGGAGAGAAGTAGCAAGGGAAAAAGGGTAAGATAAGGGAGGAGAATCAAGAGAGAGGGTAAATTGAGGAAGGTGGTAGTCAAAAGCAAAACTCTTTTACGGAGTGGAAGGGAGAAGGGAGAAATAAAAGCATAAACGGGGCGGGGGTGAAGTGGATAGGACAGAGAAATAATCATAACTGTGAATGTGAATGGGATGAACTCTCCCATAAAACGGAGGTGGATAGCAGAATAGATTAAAAACCATAATCCTACAACATATTGTTCACAAGAAACATATTTGAAATAGGGGAATACACACAGGGTAAAAGTAAAAGACTAGAGTAGAATATATTGTGCTTCCACTAAAGTAAAAAAAAAAAAAAAAAGCAGGGGTAGCAATCTTAATCTCAGACAAAGCAAAAGCAAAGATAGATCTAGTTAAAAGAGATAAGGAAGGACACTATATCCTGCTAAAAGGCACCATAAACAATGAAGCAATATCATTATTTAACATATATGCACCAAGTGGTATAGCATGCAAATTCTTGGAGGAGAAGTTAAGGGAGTTACAGGAAAAAAAAATAGACAGCAAAACCATACTAGTGGGGGACCTCCCCCTCCTCCTCTCTGAACTTGATAATCTAACCTCAGAATAAACCAGAAATAAGTTAAGGAGGTGAATAGAATTTAGAAAAGGCAGATATGATAGACCTCTGGAGAAAACTGAATGGGGATAAAAAGGAATATACTTCTTTCTCAGCAGTACATGGTACATACTCAAAAACTGATCATGTACTAGGACATAAAAACCTCACAACCCAGTGCAGAAAGGCAGAAATAGTCAATGCATACTTCTCAGATCATGACACAATAAAAATTATTTGTAATAAAGGACCATGGGAAGAGAAACTAAAAATTAATTGGAAACTAAATAATCTAATCCTAAAGAATGAATGGGCCAACGGACAAATCAGAGAAACAATTAATAGCTTCATTCAAGAGAATGACAATAATGAGACAACATATCGAAACTTATGGGATGTAGCAAAAGCAGTTCTTAGGGGAAGTTTTATATCTCTAAATGCTTTCATGAATAAAATAGAGAAAAAAGATCAATGAAATGGGCATGCAACTGAAAAAGCTACGAAAAGAATGAATTGAAAATCCCCAATTAGATACCAAATTAGAAATACTGAAAATCAAAGGAGAGATTAACAAAATTGAAACCAATAAAACTATTGAACTAGCAAATAAAGCTAAGAGCTAGTTTTATGAAAAAAACAATAAAATTGATATACCCTTGTTCAATTTGATTAAAAAAAAGAAAACCAAATTACCACTATCAAAAATGAAAAGTGTTGATTCACCTCCAATGAACAGCAAATTAAAACAGTAATTAGGAATTATTTTTGCCCAATTGAATGCCCATAAATTTGATAACGTTAGAGAAATGGATGAATATTTACCAAAATATAAATTGCCAGGTTAACAGAAGAGGAAGTAAATTACCTAAGTAACCCCATCTCAGAAAAAGAAATTGAGCAAGCCATCAATGAATTCCCTAGGAAAATATCTCCAGGGCTAGATGATTTTACCTGAATTCTATCAAACATTTAAAGAACAATTAATTCCTATACTTTATAAACTATTTGGGAAAATAGGTGAAGAAGTCCTACCAACTTGTTTTTATGACACAAATATGGTACTAATTCCTAAACCAGGAAGGGTCAAAACAGAGAAAGAAAATTATAGACGAATTTCCCTAATGAATATTGATGCAAAAATTTTAAATAAAATTTTAGCAAAAAGTTTGCAGCAATTTATCAGGAGAATAATTCACTACAACCTGGTAAGATTTATTCCAGGAATGCAAAGATGATTCAATATTAGGAAAACTATCAGCATAATTGATCATATCAACAACAAAAACAGCAGAAACAATATGATTATCTCAACAGATGCAGAAAAAGCTTTTGACAAAATACAACACCCATTACTATTAAAAACAATAGAAAGCATAGGAATAAATGGAGTCTTCCTTAAAATCACAAATAGCATCTACCTAAAACCATCAGCAAGCGTTATATGTAATGGAGATAAGCTAGATGCATTTCCAGTAAGATCCAGGGTGAAAGAAGGATGTCCATTATCACCCCTATTATTCAATTTGGTACTAGATATGTTAGCTTTAGCATTAAGAGAAGAAAAAGAAACTGAAGGAATTGGAATAGGCAAAGAAGAAACTAAATTATTACTTTTTGCAGATGATATGATGATTTACTTAGAGAATCCTAGTGAATCAAGTAAAAAACTACTTGAAATAATAAATATCTTTAGTAAAGTTGCAGGATATAAAATAAACCCACATAAATCCTCAGCATTCCTACACATTACTAACAAAGCCCAACAGCAGGAGACAGAAAGAGAAATTCCATTTAAAGTTACTGTAGATACTATGAAATATTTGGGAGTCTACCTGCCAAGACAAACCCAGGGCCTATAGGAACACAATGATGAAACACTTCTCACATAAATAAAGTCAGATCTAAATAAATGGAATTACACCAGTTGCTCATGGTTAGGCTGAGCTAATATAATAAAAATGACAATTTTACCCAAATTAATTTACTTATTCAGTGCCATACCAATCAAACTACCAAAACATTATTTTACAGAATTGGATAAAATAATAACAAAATTCATCTGGAAGAACAAAAGGTTCAGAATATCAAGGGTATTAGTGAAAAAAAATGCTAGGGAAGGTGGGCTAGCCATACCAGATATTAAACTATAAAGCAGCAGGCATGAAAACTACTTGGTACTGGCTAAGAAACAGTCATGGATCAGTGGAATAGGATAGGTACACAAGATGGAGAATTCAATGACTATAGCAATCTACTCTTTGATAAACCCAAAGAATCCAGCTTCTGGGCTAAGAGTTCACTATTTCACAATAACTGCTGGTAAAATTGGAAAATGGTATGGCAGAAACTTGACATAGACCAACATCTTACACCATATACCAAAATAAAGTCAAAATGGGATCATGATTTACATATAAAGTCTTATACTATAAGCAATTTGGGAGAGCAAGGAATACTTTACTTATCAGATTTATGGGAAAGGGAAGAATTCATGACCCAAAAAGAGATAGAGATCATTGCAAAATGCAAAATGGATAATTTTGATTATGTTAAATTGAAAAGTTTTTGTATAAACTAAGCCAATGCAACAAAGATTAGGAGGGAAGCAGAAAACTGGGAGAAAATCTATACAACCAGTATCTCTGAGAAAGGGCTCATATCTAAAATAGCCAAATTTATAGGAATACAAGCCACTCCCCAATTGAGAAATGGTCAAAGGATATGAACAGGCAGTTTTCAGAGGAAGAAGTTAAAGATATCTATAGGCATATGAAAAATTCTCTAAATCACTATTGATTAGAAAAATGCAAATCAAAACAACTGTTAGGTACTACATCTCTTTCAGATTGGCTAATATGGCAAAACAGGAAAATGATAAATACTGGAGAAGATTGGGAAAATTGGAACATTAATATATTGTTGGTGGAGTTGTGAACAGATGTAGCCATTCTGGAGAGCAATTTGGAACTATGCCCAAAGGGCCATAAAATGTGCATACCCTTTGGCCCAGTGATGCCACTCCTAGGGCTATATGCCAAAGAGATCACACAAGCGGGAAAGGGACTCGTATGTACAAAAATATTAATAGCAGCTCTTTTTGTGGTAGCAAAGAACTGGAAATCAAGGGGGTGCCCATCAAATGGGGAATGGCTAAACAAGTTGTGGTTTATGAATGTAATACAATATCAATGTGCTATAAGAAATGGGGAAGATACGGACTTCATAATAACCTGGAAAGACCTACATGATATGATGCTGAGTGAGAGGAGCAGAACCAGGAGAACATTGTACACAACTACAGACATACTGATTCTGTGATGACTAACTGTGATAGATTTGGCTCTTCTCAGCAATACAAGGCTCAAAGACAGCTCCAAAGGACTCATGACAGAAAAAAGCTATCTACATCCAGAGAAAGAACTATGGAGTCTGAATGCAGATTGAGGCAAACTATTTGCTTTCTTTTTTTCTTTTCTTTTTTGGTTTTGTTACTTCTCAATCATGATTCATTCCATTGGTCATAATTCTTCTTTACAACTTGACTATTGTGTAAATAAGTTTAATGCGAAGGTTTATATAGACTCTATATCAGACTACATGCTGACTTGGGGAAGGGGGGAGGGGAGGGAAGGGAAGAAAATTTGAAACTCAAGAGCATGTAGAACTGAGTATTGTAAACTTAAAATAAAAATTCTAATTTAAAAAAAGAAATGACAAGTAAAATGTTCTCAGAAAAACTTGGAAAGACTTACATGAAATGATGCAAAGTGAAGTGAGCAGAACCAGGAGAATATTGTACATAGTAACAGCAACATTGTGTACAATGATCAACCATGGATGATTTAGCTATTCTTAGCAATGCAATGTTCCAAGATAATTCCAAAAGACTCATGATGAAAAATGCTATGTAACTCCAGAGAATGAACTAATAGTTTTTGAATACAGATTGAAGCATACTTCTCAAAAGTTTAATTTTCTTGGGTTATTTTTTTGTCTTTGTTTTCTTTTACAACATGACTAACATGGAAATATGTTTTGTGTGACTGCACATATATAACCTATGTCAAATTGCTTGCTTTCTCAGTGATGGGGGAGGGGAGATAATTTAGACCTCAATTTTTTTTAAAGTTAAACATTGATTTTATGTGTAATTGGAAAAAAAATTAAAAACCATCTGGCCCCATCCTGTCTTTCCAGTCTTCTTATACCTTCCTCTCATATAGTCTCTGATCCAGTTACAATAGCTTCTTTGCTGTTCCTCACACAAGACGCTCCATCTCCTGACTCCAGGCATTTCCCCTGGCCATCCTCCAGGCCTGGGGAGTTCTCCTTCATCATCCCTGCCTTCATGTCCTTGGATTCCTCCAAGCCTCTACAGAAAACCTTGCCTGATGCCCCTTTCTCTTGTGCTTCCCCTCTGGGATTATCTCCAATCTAGCTTGTCTCTAGCTTCTTTATATACTTGTTTCCATGTTGTCTCCTCCATAAGACTGAGCTCCCTGAGAGCAGAGATTGCTTTTTCTTAAACATTTCTTTGTATCCCTGGTGCCTGCACAGTGCCTGTAAACACTTAATAAATGTGTGTTGACTGACTGACTAAATGAGACAGTAGATCTAATTAGAATAACAGAATTTGATTAGGAAGGAACTCTTCATTGACTTAGATGTCTTGACAGGGAATTGGTTAATGTTGGAATGATTCAGTATTAATGATTCTGTTTTCTTATTAAAGAACTCCCATTAAGCATTAAGTGGCATACATTTCATGTTAGGAAAAGTTTCCTAGCTAATTCTATAAAGTCTACATAAGCTAAATGACTGCCTTCATTGGTTGCAGGCTCCCCTTTTTTGGGTCCTTGAACAGAGATGGAGGGTGTTATGGAGGGGATTCTACTCCAGCTTTGCCTCACAGGTCCCTTTGTATTCTTGGATTCTAGTCCTCTAGCCAGGCCAGCATCCAACAGTCCCCACTATCAACAACAGTGAAGGAATCAGAGACATGGTTGATGGAAAACAGAGAAGCCCCATTTCTGTTTCATAGAGGAGGATGCTCTGTCTACTTAGCTACTTCCTTCCATGACCAGTGGTGATCAGCAGTACGGCTGGCAGCAGTTTCAGAGTATCCAGTGAAATCCTAAAGCCACAGCATGGTGAAATGGAGACAACATGGGATCTGACCTCAGAAGATCTGCCTCTCATGTATTTTCCCAATGGAACCTTGGGCAAGATAGCAAATTTCTCTTGACCTCCATTTTCTTTATTGTAGAAAGAGGACTTTGGGCTAGAAGGAGGCATAGTATAGACACAAAGCCTTAGATTTGAGGTCAAAGAATGTGGGTACGAGTCCCAACTCCACTATTCATTATGTCTGTTACCTTTCAAGGTCTCAGTGCCTCATCTGGGAAAGGCCAGGGTTGAGCTAATTGTCCTCTGAGGTTCCATCCAGCTCTAAGGTAATCATATATAGGGTCTTTTCCAGCTGTCACTTTATGACCTTTGATCTGTGTGACCTGGGGCAAGTCACTTAACTTCCCTGGCCCTTGGTTTCATTATATGTAAAAATAAGGCATCTGGACCAAATGGCTCAGAAGTCTCTTTCACTTCTCAATTTCTGATCCCATGATAGCAAAGGAGTGTGTCAGCCATCTGCTTCCACATTCTTGGCCCTGGGCCTAAGTCCTACCTGGGCTCCATTGTTGTCAACATAGAAACCATGGAAGTGCAAACAGAAACGATGTTGAGATGCCACAAAGAGCTCTGGTTGAGCAGCAACTGAGTTTCCATATATCTCCAGGCATCTGAGAGGATAAGCAGATTTGTAGAGTGTAGGATTAATCTTGTGTGGGTGCCATGGGTGACCCCCGAGATAGGAGCAGGATAAAGGAGTGAGATACAGTGAGAAATGTAATATATAGCAACAGCAAACGCTGGCCAGCAGGTATATAGCACTTGAAGGTTTGATTTCCACAACAGCCTTGTGAGGTGACTGATTATGGAATCTTTTTCAGTTGTGTCCAACTCTCTGTGACCCCATTTGGGGTTTTCTTGGGAAAGATGCTGGAATAGTTTTCCATTTCCTTCTCCAGATGAGGAAACTGAGGCAAAGAGGGTTATGTGACTTACCCAGGGTCACACAGCTAATCAGTGTCTGGGGTCACATTTGAACTCAGGTCCTCTTAATTCCAGGATTGATGCTCTATTAGCTGCTCTGCCCTCAGAGTCTAAATTAATGGACTATTATGTTATGTACTTGAATAATTTCACCCTCTTTCCCTTGATATTTTCATCTTAAAGCTGAGTGAAGGTCTACCACATCCTCCAAAAGGGGTTGGAGATACCAGGAAAAACCAACAGCCCTGTGCCTCAGGTCCATGAGAGGAAGGAGTTGGAAGGAGACAGTCAGAGCAGGAGTGGGATATGAGAGCTGGACAATTCCCCTTCTGGCAGCCATGATAGTGAAGAAGCACCAGTCTCACTCCACTCAATAAAAGAGTTGTTTCAAATCATATATATTTTTTTAAATATGAAAGGAGAAATGTTGGGCAGAAATTGTTTTTTATTCATTGTCTTCTCCACAAACGGCAGAAAGAATATAGGATCCTATGAATTTAGAGCTGCAATAGCCATTAGAAATGATCTAATCCAGGGGTTCTTCAATATTCTAATTATATTATAATATTTAAATGCCTAAAACAGAATACAAATGATTACAAAAGAAACCAAAAGTTAATTTTTAAAAGAAAAGATGTAATTTTTTCTGGGGAAGTTCACAGATCCCTGATATCTATTCATACATCCTTGGGGGCTCTGTGGACCTGAAGAGAAGGATCCCTGCTCTAGTCCAGTACCCTTATTTTATAGAGTTGTAAAATGAGGGCTATAAAGAGAAAGTGACTTGTCCAGGGTCACACAACTACTAAGCAGAAAAACAGGTATTCAAACCCAAGTGCTTTGATTCATTCAGTGCTTGTTACACACATACACACACACACACACACACACACACACACACACGGTTGAGTGCAATATGCTATGGTGCATTTTAAAAGTTCTCTATATGCAAGAAAGAAAGGGAAATATTACATCTAAATATTGGTAACTATTATATTTCTCAAATTTTCTCTTCCATTGAAAACACTTAATTTCCTCAAAAACTCTTTCCTTTAAAGAGTTAATATATGTTTCAAATGTCTTTAACATAGAGCCCCTCTTCTCCCAATGCCCCTTCCTCCTTCCCCTTTTGCACTCCACATTTTGTATTTCTTTTGAAAGGGTCTATGAAATTCTAGAGTCATGGAACCAAATGTTTCCTCAGAGACCATTTACCCCAAGAGCATAATTTTCTAGAAATCCAAGGAATTGTTAAGTGACTTCTCCCAAGTCACACAGATAATAAGCATCAGATTTGGAATCTGAACCCAGGTTCTCTGCCTCTAGATTGAGTTTCCATTCCACTGTACCATGCTGATGTGTATATGAGCATGGACATACACACACACACACACACACACACACACACACACACACATACTCACACACTCACGCAATACATTCTTTCACACACACACGTATAAACAAGATAAAGATAACATTGCCAAGTCAAATTTTGTGCATCTCAAGACAAACCATGCCCTGGGAGAAAGGCTTTCTATTAACTGGTACTCTTTCTCAAATATAATTCTTCCCATATGGCCCCATTCTGTCACACACTTGCTCATGTCACACACCATTGTTTCACATCAAGGTACTGAATTTCTACTGGAAATCCAGTATCTCTGTGCCTTCCTTCCTTCCTTTCCACCCTCCACCTCCCCATCGCATTGCAAAGAACCAGATGAGAAGAATAGCACAGAGTGGTCCCTGAGAAGGCCCCTCACTAGTTTCCCACTTCACAGAGCCAGCGGCCCCCAAGGTATGGACAGAGGAGGCCTTGGGCTCAATACCTCACCCCCAGGACCTTTTTTTAAGTCATTAAAAGCTCTTTTAGAAAATATTAATTAAAAAAACATCTCCACAATATATGTCGCCAGCCCTCTCCCAAATAACCTGATGAACTTTTAGGTAGAAAAAGATGTCTTCTTACAAGAACAGCTGAAACCAATTTTGCCCAGGCTAGATGCCACTAGCCAGTCTTGCTGAAGTTCAGACACTAAGGTCCCCTCTGCTGGTGCAATGGCAGCTTTCTGCTAGAGGAGAGGGACTGGACAATATAAGCAGGCCCACACTCCATTTCCTCCTCTTGGGAGTGGCCAATTGGACAATGCCTGTCACCTTATTTTGCCCAGCTGGTTGGAATTCAGACATGTTGTCTATTACGCAACCACACATATTCAGGTCCTCCCTAGCTTGCTGGAACCCTTAGAGAAATGGATTAATAAATGCCCTGTGGTGACAGCCACCAATTACCTAGTATTCCAAGAGGTTGATCAGCAGGCTCTGTAGATGGGGCCCTGTGGCATTTTGGAAGGAGTCAGCTGCAAGGAGGTGAGTGGCCTGGCAGGACTTTCTGCCCATCCCATAGAAGGTGGTGCAGCCTCAGATATTTCCCAACCAGCCTTTAGTGATTCATGGTTTCGACATTCCTAAAGGTACCTCATTACTGACTTCATCTTTTTTATATACAAATAAGAAAGAAACCATAGACATATCCAATCTCTCCCTGTACTCTTAGTGGTATCACTGAGGAGACAGGGCAATCAGAGACCTTCTAGGATACCAGAGAATCTTCCTGGTGAGGAGGAGACCTATGGATCTCAGTGTCTTGGGTTGCTTTGAAGAGGCCCTTCATTCACCTATTGGGGGCCATCTCCAGTCATCCTGATCTATATCTGGCCACTAGACCCAGATGGTTCTGGAGGAGAATGTGAGGCTGGTGACTTTGAACAGGGCTCCCTCATTTAAATCCAATTCATTTACAAGTCATGGCATCACCTTCCTGGTGCCATGGTCCTCTTTGAGAATGAAGGACAAACAACAATAGCATTCCCCTATTCCATAACAAGCCCTCAGTTTGGCCAGATACTAGAAGTATGAACCATCAAGGAACAAGAGAGTAGCAATCTTTGTGGGCCATTTCTTAACTTCCCTTAGAATATTTGGTCTAGAACAAAAAGCTGAGTTGGAGTCAGTAGCCCTTAATTTTAATCTCATCTCTAGGCCTTACTACCAGGGTGAACATGGGCACATCAAGCAATCGTTCTTGGTACTTCAGTTTCCTCATTTGTGAAATGGGGATGGTGGTGCAGTGGATAGAGGACTGGGCTTCAAATCAGGAAGACTCATCTTCCTGAATTCAAATCCGGCCTCAGGCATTTGCTAGCTGTGTGACCCTAGGCAAGTTATTTAATCTAGTTTGTCTCAGTTTCCTCACCTGTAAGACAAGCCAGGGAAAAAAATGGCAAACCAGTCTAGTATCTTTGCCAAGAAAACCCCAAATAGGGTCCTGGAAAGTCATGCAGTCATGCAATGACAGAAGAACAAAATCCTTGTACTACTTACTTCACAGGTTGATTGTAGAGAAAGTGCTTGTCACAAAGCTCATCACAATCTATTGTTATTACAGAGTTAATTTTAATCTGGTGAAGCATCAGGAAGCCAAGGATAAAGGCCCATGCTGGGGTAAGCACAGAGCTGGATATACAGCTGTCCTTTCACATATTCTGGCTGTGTAACACTGGCCAAATGTGTTGGTACATCCTGATGGTTCCATGCCCACATCTGTAGTAGAAGTGCCTTCTCTCCCCATCTTTGAAGCTTCCTCCCCACAGGTGGGTCAATAGATAGAAGAAGTCACCTTCCCCATCCTCTTAAAACATGGCCAGGTGGAAGCCATTTTCCATTTGTCTCCATCACTTGCCTCCTGCCTCTTGCTGAGATGTCCGGTCCGCATCTAATACATTCTAGTAGATAGCTAATTCCTCTAGGATGAAGTTTAAATCCTTGTTTTGGCTTAGGTTTTACCTCTGATCTTTTGAGCCACATTTAAAAACAGTAATAATGAGTAGCATTTATATAAAACATTAAGGTGTTCAAAGCACTTTACAAATATTATCTCATTTAATCCTCACAGAAACCCTGGATGTTACATGCTATTATTATCCCTACTCTACGTATGAGGAAACTGAGAAAGACAGAGTTCTGACTTCCCGAATTTCCAGACTCAGGGTCCCAAAGCTAGTGAGTACCTGAGGCTGGGACTGAATCCCAACTTCAGGTCGGCACAACCACCTAACTGCCTCCACATGCCCCTGATTCCCATCTGGCCTCCCTAGAGACTTCAGGGAGCTTCTTCATGGGTGAGATGCAAGCCTCTCTCTTGGTGGAGCTGAGATCACAACCTGCTATCCTCCACAATGCATTCACCCTTCCATATTTTTTGGTGTTTTCCAGTATGTAGAACAGCTGCTTCTGTTTGCTTGGATAGGGGGAGTTACTTTATATTTTCTATTCGTATTGGATTTTTGTGTAACCAACGTCTGGTGGAAAGGAGTAAAACTGGTTAGAGTAAGCCAACAGTCAGAGAAGTAGCTTTTGTTCTGAACCATCACTGTGCCCCAGTCCAGCAATATTCAGGGGCTGGGGGGAGGGCAGATTGCTAGAATTCTAGTCAGGGATCCCTCTCAGAGACTGCAGGAAAGGGCACCCAGACTTAGTGCCCTTTCCCTGTTTCCCTCAAAGCAGGGATTGCCATCTGCTGTGGAAAGGGGAGGGCAAGATTCCAGAGATCCTATTGATGCCTCTGAAAGTTGCATTTAAACAGTCCCCAGCATGGGCTTCTCCCAGGAGAATAAGCTGATGTGACCAATGAATGTTGGCACCTTCTCTGCAAATTACCATCTTAAAGAGTTGCCTAGAGCACTAAACAGGGAAGTGACCTGCCCAGGGTCACACACTGTGTGTTAGAGTTGGAACCCAAATCCTCTACTCATAAGCCACGAGGAGTCTCCTTTGAAACTGTTGCTGATTGATTGAATGATGTGCCCTTAGTCTGGGAGGTGGGAGCAAAAGGCCAATCCATACTATGCACAGTGTAGCAGGCAGTCAATAAAGACTTCTTAAGCAATTACTATGTACCAATACTGTGCTAAGCACAGGGCATACGGAGAAAGGGAAATGAAGTCCCTACTCTCCCAGGTTTGTGAGGAGCACGTGAGATGGTGCATGTAAAGTGAATCTCAAGCCACCTTCCCTCACTCTCCACCCAAATCCACATTGCATGATTTTTATTAATCACAACAGCATTACTATGCCTTTGAAAAGAAAGCAACGCATTTATGTATGAGCCATGTTGTTTATTCCGTGTAGGGAGAGTTTAGTTATTTATTACAGATTCAACACTCCATCTCACAGTCAGTCAGTGAATGAGCATTTATTAAGCACCTACTATATGCCAGGCATGGTCCTAAGCACTGCGGATACAATAACAGTCAATAAACCGGTCCTTTTCTCAAGGATCTCCCAGTCTAATGGAGAACACAGCATGAAAAAACCTGTGTAGACAAGCTACATACAGGATACATTGGAAACTGTCAACAAAGGGAAGGCACTAGAATTCATGAAGGAGGAAGGGAAGGAGGGAAAGAATATGGAACTGAATTTTTTTAAAAAATCAACTGTTTTTACATGTAACTAGGAAAAAATAATTTAAAAAAAAGGGACTGGGAAGGTGAGATTTTTGGGGGCTTTGAAGAAAGTGAGGGAAGTCAGGGGGCAGAGCTGAGCAGAGAGGGCATTCCAGGAATGGGCAATACAACCAGTCACAATGCCCAGAGACAGGAAGACAGAAAGGAAGCCACTTTTGTTGGGTCACCCAGTATATGGTGATGGTGGGTAGAGGGGGAGAGATTAAGGTGTAGGAAGGCTGGAAAAGGAGTGAGGGGGCCAAGTTTGAAGGACTTTGAAGGCCAAACAGAGGATTTTGCCTTTGATCCTGGAGGTGATAGGGAACAATGAGAGTTTATTGACTTGGGGGTGTATGTGACATGATTAGACCTGTGCTTTAGGAAAGTCACTTGGGTAGTGGAATAGGTGAGGAGAGACTGGGAGTACCAGGACACAAACACAGTGTAGAGACAAACCACATCAAAAGCTGTACAAAACATGACCAATCCAATGACCATCCCTGATTGCAGAAGACTGGTGATGAAGCTTGCTCTCCACCTCCTAACAAAGGTGATGGATTTGGGGCTGAATGAAACAAATATCTTTGTGTACAACCAAGGAGGACATTTGTTTTCTCTGACTTGGCATATTTGTAATAAGGAATTTATTTTTCTTTTCTGTTTTTTTTTTCCAGTGGAATGTGGTATGGGAGAGAGAGAAAATAGATTTCTACTATTTAAAAAAAAAAAAAAACTAAAAATACTAAGGTTGGAGTGAGGAGCAGAGCAGGTGAAGAATATTGCATGTCCTTTCGGGTGATTTCACTATTAGTAGTTTTGCTTAATTGTTTTATTTTATTACAAGTAAGCTTTAAGGAGTGGGGACAATCTGAAACTTGAAATCAAAATATCAATTAAGCTTACCAACAAACAGTCATTGCCAATGTTTCCTGACTGGTAGGTTACATTATTTATACTGCCTTTGTATTGTATTTGGTAACAAAGTAATTCTTTAAAGTAACAGAGTGGTGACCCAAAGTCAACTTTGGTACTTGATAGAACATGGCTCAAGGTCAAGTTGTTCCCCTGTATCAAATCCCAATTTATTTCGAACAGATCAGATCCAGAGAAGTCAGGATATCCAATAGCTCTGGGAAAATAAACAGCTTACAGCAGCTTATCACATTTTCCCCAAGTCAGTCATTTTGAAAAGCTGCTGTCTTGAAAGTCTTGGCAAATTAATCTTGGCCAAAAATTCATCGATTTACCATAGCTTCCTTATGAGGGGCCATGGATTTATTGCAGACATAAAGGTTAAAGTAAGAACAGCATTTTTAAACCTTAAGAAGATAATAGGAATAAGTTTGTTAGTTCAGTATAACCGATAATTTGGTGAGTATAAGAACTATTATCTTAAGAAAAATAACTTGTCACATTAGCACAATTAATTCCATTTTGTTTTAAGACTCCATTCTGTAATTGTTTTGACCATTTTTTAAAATATAATTTGTTTCTGAATAATGAAATGTTTGTGGTGCGGTACATTAAGCACCACCTATGTATTCTTAAATAACTGAGAAGCATATGTGAAGCCTCTTATGAGAGAAATTGCCAATGAAAAATAATAGAAAAATTTTATCAGTAATTTAGAAGCAAATTACCAATCAAATTGTATGGTAAACAACTTTAGTTAAATGTACAAAAACTCACCTGAGACTCCAGCCATCAGCCTATTCCTACATGGTGATCAGAGCTGCCGCATGCATTTCTCAAACTTTAGACATAAGAAGCAAGTTGGTGCTGACTGGGAGGCAGAGCTGATTGGTTGATGGAGATTTGGAGCTGTGTCAATCACCCTGGCTGGAAATGTACAGTCTTTAGCTGGGTGGAGAGGGAACCAGTTGGAAAGAAACCTATTGGAACCTCCAAAATATGGTTTGTTTTTGGAGGATATTGGTTGCACACCGTGACTAACAAAGTTTAATTGCATGCATTGAGAAGTGTAACTCTAATTTGCTTTCCTTTAATACTAGTTTGCCTATGTAACAGTACAATCAGCTTTGTGTGTACCCTACATTACTGGGGATGGGGTGGGAGGAAGAGATTGCTGGAAATCCAATCAACCACCCCCTCAATCAAGAAAGATTTATGAAGAGCCAACTCTTGCTAGGCACCCACAAACAATGCAAAGACAAAAAAGAGTTTATATTCTATTAGGACAGGCATTTTGTGCATAGAACCATCATATTCCAGGTCTAGAGGTGGAAGAGACATCAAAGGTCATTTATCACTCACAGATGAGGAATATGAGGCATAGGGAGTTTAAATGATTCATTCAAGGTCACATCAATAGTAAAAGTCAGAGGCAGGATGTAAACCCATTTGTCCTCTGACTTCAGATCCATCATTCCTGCTGCCTCAGTATATACATCTGCACAGTGGTAGTAGAGCTGTTTTCAAAGAAAGTAAGCATTCAGTGTAGCAGAGGTGAGGAAAGAGTGCATTCTACACTTGGGGAGGAAAATCAATGAAAAGGAACAAAGGTTTTCCCACCCTCTCCATCTTCTGGAACTCACTGAGAGCAGCTCTCTCCTGGTGACACTTCCTCTCTGGCCACTCTTTCCAGCACTGGCTGTGCCATCATTGATGAATACTCCTTAATCCCCATGGCCACTTGCAGGCTCTCCCCCTACCACCACCACTCTGTAACCACTCTTCCTTTGCAGTTCATCTAATCCCTATCTATCAGCCAATCGAGATGCTGGTGTTTGTTGTCTATAGATGTCTAGGGCACTCTCCTTCCTCCTTCTTTCCTTCCTTCCTTCCTTCCTTCCTTCCTTCCTTCCTTCCTTCCTTCCTTCTGTCTGTCCATCCGTCCTTCATTCCTTCCTTCCTTCTTTTCTTCTTTTCTTTCTCAATGAGTTCAATGCCAGATTCACAGTCTTTCACTCCTCCCCATTACCTGCCCTCAAACTAAGGGATCTGACATACATATTGAAACTTCCTCAAACACCCTAATTTCTCAGTTCCTCAACTTACTCATATCCTGTGATCTGTCCCTCCACCCCACCCCACCTTGACTATACACAGAGATGGTCCTAGCCTTGTCATCATTATCATTCACAAAGGTACCACTTCCATGTTCATGAACATATTCCTTTACCTGATCACAATCTATATTGTTTCTACTTTTCCCTCTGCCTTGTAAGCCTAAGGAATATTATTTATTATCACCATGACTTCAAATCTCTCTATCTCTCAAATTTTTTTAAACCAGTCCATCACCTTTACACTGGCTACACTCTCCTCCCTTCCCTTGGTGAAGCAGTCCAACCCTACTCTGGCCTCTTCTCTTGAATGTCTTCCCCCTTTTCTTCTTTTACTGAGGTTGTCCTCTCAAACCATAGCCTTGGATGACCCCCATCATCCACTGTCTTCACTCCTTCACACATGCTGCTGAGGGAAGCCAGAGAAAACCAGTAGACCATACTGACTGGGTCCACTATAAATGCATATTATGTAATCTCAATCAGCCCCTCAATGTGACAAGGGCAAGCCTTTTACACTTTCCTAATTGACTCACTATCTCAGTACAGTAAACCTTTTCTTTCTTCCTCAAACCTCACCCTCTGAGCCCAGAGCCTGCTTCATACTTCACTGAAAATATTGAGGCTCTTCACCAAGAGCTCCCTTTTCTGTCTTGCTCCTCATCTCGAATCACCGATGTGCCTTTCTCCACTATCTTCTCTTTCACTTCTCCTTCACATGAAGAAGTGACTGAGATAAGCCCCTGGGCTTAAATCTCTGTATGCCTCAGTTTCCTCAACTGTACAATGAGGATAATAATAGCACCTAGTTGTTGTGACTATGGAATGAGATAGTGTTTGTAAAAGCGTTTAGTGCCTGGCACACAGGAGGTGCTTAATAAATGCTTCCCCCCCCTTTCTTCTACCTGACAACTCCTTCTCAGTCTCTTGCTAGGTCTTCATCCAGGCCTCGCATGTTAATCATGGACATCTCTCAAGGCTCTCTCCTGGGCCCTCTTCTCCTCTCCCTCCTTAATTTGGTGATCTCTAGGCAGATAATACTCAGATTTATGTGTCCAGCTCTAGCCACTCTCCTGACCTCCAGCATTACATTTACCTTCATGGCCCATCCTCTCCACATTCATTGTTACCACCCTGGGTTAAGCTCTCCCCATGTCTCTCCTGGATTATAGTAGTACCCTACTGGTTGGTCTTCATGCCACAAATCTCTCTCCACTCTGAACTATCCTACAACCAGCCTTCAAATTGATCTTTCTAAAGTGCAAGTTTGACCACATCACCTGCCCATTTAGTCAACACCACTGCTACAGGATCATATATAAAACCCTCTTTGGTTCATAAAACCTTTCATACCATGGCATCTTCCATAGCATGGTACCTTCCTAGTTTTCTGGTTTTTTTGACTCTTTATACCCCCTGCCCACCCCACCATGTACTCTGATATCCAGTGACATTGGCTTCCTTGCTGTTCTCCCACTTTGAGTATTTGCCCTTCTATCTCCCATACCTAGACCACTCTCTTTCCTCATCTCAACCTCCCAACATCCTTCCAGCTCCTGCTAAAGTCCTACTTTCTGAAAGAAGCCTTTCATGAATCATCTTCCTGCTAAAGTATTCATCTTAGGGGTAGATACCCAGACCCTGATTTTTCAGGTCTCACCCCTTGTGAGCCTGGAACAACTGCTCTATTTGAAGGAAGCTCAAGGAAGCAGCTTCTCAGCCTTATAACCCAAACTCCTCTGGCATCATCTCACTGACTAAGTAGCTAATTAAAAAACCACTGTTAGGTTTGCTGAGTACTTCACATGCACTATCTTGAGAGAAGTTAATATTATCCTATTACATTATAACTAATTATTCATTTGTGACCCACCTTTTCCCTCTTATTTCTGTTAAAACTCAACTCCTGACTAGATCAAGTCAGTCTCTGAAGGGCATGGCTGAGTGATGAGATTACTCCTAGCCTCCAAGGCATAAGCTCATTAACTAAATTGGGCTTGGGTGGGACCCCGCCCAAATGGGAAATCTAATTTCTGTTTAGAATATAAACAGAATTCAATCTTGGCAAGCCTTTGTCTGGGGAAGAAAACTCTGGCTCTTGATCCTCTCCATCAGAGTTTAGGGCAACCAGCTCATGAAGGAGAAAAGTAGGCAGAGAGGTTGAAATGGCAAGGGCTTTACCTGCCCAGATGCCTGGAGGCTGATGAATAGTCTCAGGACCAATCTGCTTCCTGGCAGAAGGAGCTGAAGACATTTAGCCTGCCTGCTCATTAAATGCCCACCAATCAGGCTTGAGTTTCACTTGCCTGGGAGTTCCCAGTCAGAAGGCAATTTAAGGTGTTCCAGAGCCTCCTTTGGCATCTTTGGTTACCAGGAGAAACCACTGGCCAACAATTTATTGTTTACAAGCTAGCCTAATTAATAAATTGATTATTAATTACCCAGAAACTCTGTCTCTCTGGCGTTTTCAGTCATTGTATCTGAGAGTTTACCAGACAGAATATTAAAATATAATAGGCCTCTTCCCTTGGTTCCAGGATATAGTCTATATCCGTATGAAGAACTGCTATAAATATTTTTGTCTATGTGGATCTTTTCCCCTTTTTTTATGATCTCTTTGGGACACCGACCTAGTAGTGGCATTGCTGGGTCAAAGGGTGCATGTGTACTCTTTCACCCAGTGATACCACTACGAGGTCTCTACCCCAAAGAGAACAAAGAAAGAGGAGAAGGGCCATGTGAGCAAAAATGTTATAGCCATTCTTTCTGTGGTCTCAAACGATGAGTGGGGTACACATGAATTTGGAAATGGCTGAACAAGTTATGGTATATGAATTGGATGAAATACTTTGGTGATGTTAAAAATGATGAAAGGGGTGATTTCAGAAAAATCTCAGAAAACTCATGAATGAATTCAGAGTGAAGTAAGCCAAACCAGGAAAACAACATATACAACAAAAACAATATTGTAAAAAGAAATCACTTTGAAAGACTTGGGGACTCACATCAAGGCAATGATCCACCACGGCTTCAGAAGACTCAAATGTTCTAATGATGTTCTCATAAAGGTGACAGATGAATTTGGATTGAGACATTTTTTCTTTTTTGAAATGTCCAATCCAAGAATTTGTTTTACATGCTTATACATGTTTGCAATAAGGATTTTGTTTTTCTTCTTTCCTGAATGTGGGGTGGGAGGGAGAAAAGGGAGATTTTTTTGAAAATAAAATGAAATTTAATTTTAAAATATGTGTTAAATGAGGTGCAGAGAGGTTGTGATTTGCCCAGGGTTGCTGAACTAGTAAGTAGAAAAGGTAGAGGTATATTTGAACTCTGATCTGTCTGACTCCATGTTAAGCAATCTATCATAAGTACCAAAACCTCAATCATTTATGGTTAGATGCTAGTCATTGACTGGCTCTTTCTTGAGCCCTTTTGGAGGCCATGGCCATGGCACCACCTCATGGGACCCTTCTTCCTTGGACCTGGAGGGCTTCCTCAAAGAGTTCTCCATGGACCCCACTGTACCTCATCATCAGCATGGGAAGGTTTTGCCTCTTCCTAAAAGAAACCCTCTTCTGCCTGCTCAAGGGGAATCAGGAAAGTTGGTGGAGAGGGGGTTGTATCATCAAATAAAAGACTGGAGTTTCAATTGTGGTTCTGTGTATTCTTGGGTGAGTCATGGGGCTAGGCTCAATGACTCCTGAGTCCCATCCAAGATCTTAGACCTTAGGATAGAAGGTGAAGGAGAGGAATTGTGAGGCTTGGACTCCTTTAAGAAGGCTTAAGTGGAGAACCATGGGGAGTCAGAGGATCCACCACTGGAAGGAATCTCAGAGATCTTCCTAAGCCCTTCATTTTACATAAGGGGAAACTGAGGCCTAGAAGAGGGAAGGAACTTGCTTCATGTTTCTCCTAAGGTTCCTTGTAGTCTATCCAAGCAGAAAGAGACTTTAGGCTTTAATCTTTCTTCTTTGCCTGACTTTGGTGCTAAGAATTGGTGCCATACAGTTCTCCAATATCTCAAGGTTTATAGTAATTCATTCATTCATCCATTCATTCATTCAACATCCACTTATTATACACCTCATGTGTACTGTGCCACAATAGGTGCTGAGGATAAAAAGACAAAAATAGACTCTGACCTCAATCAGCTTACATTCAACTTGATAAATACCACATCAGATCCCAGATTTAAAGCAGGAAGGGACTTTGCAGGCCACAGAGGCTGGAAAGAGAGGATGGAGTCCTGGAGCTGGAGCCCAAAGGTCTAGGTTGGAATATCAGTAACTGCTCAAGTGATCCTTATAACTGTTTTGTGATGGAGGTAGCAAAGGTCATTCCCGTTTTGCTGATGAGTAAGTTGAGTCCCAGAGAGGTGAAGGGACTCCTTCCAAGTTCATTTAACTAGTAACAGAGCTGTTATTTGGATCCAGCTCTTCTAAGTAGTACACTTCTCACTAGACTCCAGCGACCTCTTAAGCTTTAGGGGTAGAGACCTCTCAGTGGTATCACTGGGTGAAAGAGTATGTCCATATCCTTCGATCCAGCAATACACTACAAGTTCTATATTCCAAATCCCAAAAAGATCATTAAAAAAGGGAAAAGGCCCCACATGCATACACACACACACACACACACACATACACACACATGTGTATATATGTGTGTGTATACTTGTATGTATATCTATATATAATACATGTATATACACATATACACACATATGTGGGATATATATGTACATGTGTGCATGTATTTATACATATGCACATACATGCATATATATATATGTAGATATGATTTTGTTTATCAGTAAGGTGAAGGGATGTTTTCAAAAGTCCCTGATATCTCCAAAATCCAAGACCAGGGTTAACAATTCAGAATTTTGAAACCCGACTTTCTCTGCTAGGTGTTATTTTTTTGACCTTTTAAATTATCCCCCCAGGAGTTCTTAGTAGTGACTAAAGGAAGAGTCCATGATTTTGACATCATTTGACACTCCCAGTGTGGGAAGTCCTTCCACCAAAGTAGATTCTGTAACTCCATAGGGAAGTCCCAGGGCTTTGTGTGAGGCTTCAGAGGTCAAACAACTTTCCCAGGGTCACATTACTCACAAGTGTCAGAGGTGAGATTTGAACTCAGGAGTTCCTGACTTCAACCCTAGCACTGTCTCTGTTGTATCCCACTGTTGCAATAATCCGGCTAGCAGCTGCTGTGGGGGTGAAAAACCAACACAAGCCCAACAACAAGAACGCTGCCAGCACCCTGCAAAAGCCCGGGTTCTTTTGATCTGCTTTACTAAGGAAAGCAACATTAAGGGGTTGACAATTTCCCTTTAATCCAGCATACAAATACCATTCACTTAGTTCAGGGGAAAAAGCCAGCATCCTGAACTTCAGAGCAAATACAAACAAATTACAAACATCGACAGACAGACCAAATACAATTCATAGTTACCAACATCTAAGTTCAGCCTGGGAGCTCGTAACAAGGGCTGGCCCAGAGTCACATGCACCACCACTGCTATGGGTAAGACCTCCAAAAAAGAGAAAGCTGA
This sequence comes from Trichosurus vulpecula, assembly GCF_011100635.1. Taxonomy (NCBI): domain Eukaryota; kingdom Metazoa; phylum Chordata; class Mammalia; order Diprotodontia; family Phalangeridae; genus Trichosurus; species Trichosurus vulpecula. The sequence goes on along the minus strand of NC_050580.1, from coordinate 12,381,197 downwards.
CCCCTGGTTTTATATCTTTTTCAGGGTCAAGGGTGAGTCACACAGTGACTAGTGATCCGAAATCGTCACAAAGAGGCAACTTAAACCCATGTGGTCTAAAACCCTCTGATGTCCCAAACATGCCACTCAAATCCATGTAAACTAGGCCCTCCCCTGAGGCAAGGAGGTCACCAAGGACTCCCAATCTAATCAAGGAAACAAAGGCCGGACCTTGGTTGAACTGAGTGCTAAGAGCCCATTTTGATTGCCAGCACACCCACTGCGTCTATTTGAATAGTAAATCCCCCCCACCCCTACCCCATCTCAAACAACTGTAAGGCAGATTATATGCTGTTTTAAGAAGGATGAGCAAAAGATAAGTTCATCCTGGCACCAGAAGGAGTCTGGGCTCGCAGAACAGCAGGACAGAATGTGACTCTATAGACAGGCAGTATGAGCTGTGCAAAAATTAGACAGGCTGCTTCTGGAGTAGGGACTTCCCTATCTCTGAGCTCTCCCAGCAAAGGCAGGATGGCCCATTGCCTGTCAGAGACACCACAGAGTGTATTTCTGCTTAAGTATACCTGGTATCAGTTGACCTTGGAGTCAGTGGGAGTGAGTTGCCTCCCCTTCCTGTGGCTGTGGTAGAGTGAGACCAGGGTACTGAGAGATTAGGAGTCTAGGGTAAGTGACAGTCAGATAGTCAGACAAGCAACTTTTGTTAAGAAGATGTAGCCCTGCCCAGCCAGTTCTCAGTTCATGCTAAGTAGTAGGGGAGCTCAAGATCGAGTGGGGGAGACAACATACACATAACTTCATGCAAACAAGCTGTGTGTAGAATAACTTCAAAATATGCAATAGAATGAATGCATTAGAATTAAGAGGGATTGGGAAAGGCTTCCTCCAGAAGGCAGAATTTGATCTTGGACTTAAAAGAGGCCAGGGAAGCCAGGAGGGGGAGATGAGGAGGGAGAGCATTCTGGGGAGGGGGCACAACCAGTACAAATGATCAGAGTTGGGAGATGGAATGTCTTGTTCAAGGAACAATGAAGGGTCCAGTGGCATGGGGTCACTTCCGTTTTTGAGCTATAGGTTAATAGTTTTTTTTTTTTTCCAGACAACAAAAATATGTTCATAAATGCTGGTCTAACTAGATTCCTTCTCCCAAAAGAAGGAGGAGGAATAAGAACCTAGAATCACAATTACTGATGAATATATAAGTGAAACTAGTGGCTCCACACATTCACCCTTCTTTGTCTTACCAATGACTGTGGGTAATCAAAGGTGCTTAGAGTCTGCTCATCCCAGGTTGGTGTATTTGTTCAAGATTCCAGCTTTCCTTTGTTAGCCTTGTATAAAACCCCATAGACCCTAATATTCTTGGGCCATCTGCCATTGATCTGTGGTTTGGGGAGAGGAAAGCACCTGGGTCTCAGTGAAACACATGGTTTTGCTTCCCAAAATTGGAGCAATATTGGGACCCAGAATGTCCTCAAGGTGTTAACACATGGCTCCTTGTATGCATGCCCAAGGAAGAATTCTACCCAGGGATCTTTATGCTACAAATTGACCCTAGAGTTAGTTTAGAGGTACATGTGGCCATCTTGCTGTTGTTCCTTGAAATCCCACACTTGACTAGCAAAATGATAATAGGATTAAAACTTTGCAGTCATAGCTGACCTAGACAAGCCCGGAGCATGCACCTTGGGCATTCAATTTACTGGGCACCATTTGAATAGTCCCATTCCCTAGAAGGACCTGGAGACACTACTTTCAAGAGCCACACTCAGGGAAGAAGCCCACCAACAAAACAAAACAAAAAATTGCTTACTGTGGCCCTGAGTCCAAAGGGCTGGATCAATTGGAGGGCATAGACCAGCAGTGGAGGGAAAATCGAGCACTAGCCATGCATAAAGAGAAACTAAATTTCATTTTTGAGAAAGAGAGAAACATTCTGTGCACGGTCTGGTATGATTGAGAACATGCACTTCTAGTTGATTTAGCAAGGTCAATAACGAAGTGTCAGCTGAGTAGATAGGGAAACACTGCATTCCTCTCCCCCCAGAAAGAAGGTCTTTGTTCTTTTACCATCGTAAGCAGAGCTGCTTCACCACACACACTTCCTGAACACAATGTTTGGATCCAGAGCATTCATTGTTCTGAGTTACACTTTGGGGCCCCCCGAGGCTGCTGGAAACATGAAAATTCTATAATTCTGGGAATGTTGAGTCTCAACTGAACTCAGATTTGACAGTCCAGCTGCATTGTACAGGGTGCTAAGGAGAGTGTAAATGAGCAGGGAAGTCTGCTGTGTTTGATCGGATGCTGAGTCCGCAGCTCTGGTTGTTGCTCACTTGGGAGCTAGGTGGACTTGGTGTCAGGAAGACCGCAGTTCGAATCTTGCCTCAGATGCTAGCTGGGTGACCCTGGGCAGACCACTGAACTTCAGCTTGCTGTATTGTCTTCGTCAGTTAAATTGGAACAACAATAGCAACAGCATCCCATGATTGTCGTGAAGACCAAATGACATGAAATAATTTGTTTATGTATTTATGATTTTCAACATTCACTTCCATAAGATCCTGAGTTCGAAATGTTCTCCCCCTCCCTTCCCTTTCCCCTCCCCAAGGCAGTGTGCGGTCTGATACAGGCTCTACAGAGACATTCATGTTAAAAACGTTTGCACATTAGTCATGTTGTAAAGATTTAGAACCAAAGGGAAGAACCATGAGAGAAAGAGAGAGAGAGAGAGAGAGAGAGAGAGAGAGAGAGAGAGAGGGGAAGAGAGAGAGAGAGGGAGAGGGAGAAGGAGAGGAAGAGCGAGAGAGAGAGAGAGAGAGAGAGAGAGAGAGAGAGAGAGAGAGAGAGAGACGGGGGGGTGGATAGCATTTTCCATCTTTTGGAGTTGTCTTAGATCTTTGCATTGCTGAGAAGGTCTAAGTCTATCAAAGTTGGTCATTGCACAATGTTGATGTCACTGTGTCCAAAATTCTCTTGCTTTTGCTTACTTCACTCAGCATCAGTTCATCTAAGTCTTTCCAGGTTTCTCTGAAGTCTGCCTGCTCATCATTTCTTATGGAACAATAGTATTCCATCACATTCATGTGCCACAGCTTGTTTAGCCATTCCCCAGTTGATGGGCATCCCCTCAATTTCCAATTATTTGCTACCACAAAAAGAGCTGCTATAAATATTTTTGTACATGTGGGTCCTTTTCCCATTTTTATGATCTCTCTGGGATACAGACCTAGAAGTGGCATTGCTGGGTCAAAGAGCATGGACAGTTTTATAGTCCTTCACTCATAGTTCCAAATTGCTCTCCAGAATGGTTGGATCAGTTCACAACTTCACCAACAATGCATTAGTGTTCCAATTTTCCCACACTTTCCCCAGCCTTTATCATTTTCCTGTTTTGTCATGTTAACCAGTCTGATAGGTGTGAAGTGGTACCTCAGAGTTGTTTTGATTTGCATTTCTCTAATCAAGAGTGATTTAAAGCATTTTTTCATATAACTATAAATAACTTTAATTTCTTCATCTGAAAACTGCCTGTTCGTATGCTTTGACCATGTATCAATAGGGGAATGACTTGTATTCTTACAAATTTGATTCACTTCTCTATATATTTTAGAAATGAGGCTTCTATCAGAGACACCAGTTGTAAAAATTGTTTCCCAACTTTCTGCTTCACTTCTTTTTTTTTCTTTTTTTTTTTAAATGCAATTTATTTATTTAACATATTTGGTTTTCAGCATTGATTTTCACAACATTTTGAATTACAAATTTTCTCCCCATTTCTACCCTCCCCCCCACTCCAAGATGGCTTATATTCTGGTTGCCCTGTTCCCCAGTCAGCAATCCCCTCTATCACCCCCCTCCCCTCTCTCTTGGTTGCATTAGCTATTGTTTGTGCAAAAACTTTTCAAATTAAATGTAATCAAAATTATCCATTTTGCAATTCATAATATTCTCTATCCCTCATGTGTCATAAATTCTTCTCTTCTCCATAAATCTGACAGGTAAACTACTCCTTGCTCCTGGTTTGCTTATAGTATCAGCCTTTATATCTAAATTGTGTACCCATTTTGACCTTATCTTGGTATGTGGTGTAAGATGTTGGCCTGTGCCTAGTTTCTGCCATACTGTTTTCCAGTTTTCCAGCAGTTTTTGTCAAACAGTGAGTTCTCATGCAAGAAGCTGGATTCTTTGGGTTTATCAAACCGTAGATTACTATAGTCATTGATTACTTGTGTACCTAACCTATTATTTAAGATAATAATCTAAAAGTTCTATATAGATATTGCTGTTGTTGTTAGCTTGCCCAAATTATAGCCTGCTATATTGCACCTTTGGCGAGATCAAGCAGACACTGGAAGGCTCACCTTGCAAACGCAAACCCAAGTTTGCCAAGTGGTGGCAAAGACTTGGACACATTTGTCTCTACCACTCAGTTGCCTCTCACCTTTCTATATTCCCACTCTTTCCTTTTCTTTCCTCTGCTCTAATTTCATCCCCTAGATTAGTAAAAGTCATATTTATTTGCTAAACCCAACCTTAAACCAATCTTTTATTTATACATATTGTGTTCAATTTTTCAAAAGTTTTAAGCCTTCCCCTTCTGTTGGCTGCCTCTCCTTCTGCCCAGTCTGCTCCTCTCTCCTTTTGTTTGGTTCTACTTGAATTTTGAAGTTAAAGCTCTTTTCACCTGAACCCTATATGCCTAGTATCGAGTACCTGGCTGGGGAAAGGAAAGGGACAGAATTCCTAATCTTTCTCACTGGTTACAAGATTTACCAGGTTTCCCCTCTGGAATATTCCATGGCTCAATAGTCTGGTCCGTACAGGTAAGCTATCACTGAGCTAGAAACATTTGCTATCAAATGTGGGCACAAGAGCAGTGGGACAAATGTACTTGACTCCATTCCATGGAGTGCCTACATTAAAGATCTCCTCTGATACCTTGGGGCATGGAGGCAAACCTGGCATCTTTGCAGCTCTGCTTGGAAAGCATAGGCTCTGATAAATCCTACTGATGTAGGAAGGTTTTGGGAACAGGTCTAGTGACTGCGGGCCAAGGAGCAGCCTAGAGGAGGGTGGAGAAGTTCATGACCGAGTGCCCTAAAAGATGAGGAATGTTTTTCAACCACAGGAAATCATGAAGATCATTGGATAAGACACAGAAGAGTCACATTTTGCCTCAATAGAGGGAGTGCCTGGGAAATGTTGATGAAATTGGTAGCGTGGGGTGAATAAACTGAAATAAACCAAGTGTTTTTCTCTTAGTTGACTTAAATGTATAGACATGATCTCTAAAGGAGGTATTCTTAACTTGGGGTCTGTGAACGTGTGTTGTTATTTCAAAATAATTTCTTTCCTTTGTAATCTTGTAATTTGATTTTATATACTAATAATTAGAAATTTTGAACTTGGAGCAACCTCACAGACTGGCCAAGATGACAAAAGAGAAAAATGATAAATTTTGGAGGGGATGTGGAAAAATAGTCTTAATAATATATGGTTGAAGGAGCTGTAAATTGGTCCAGCCATTCTGGAAAGCATTTGAAACTGTGTCCCCAAAGTTACTAAACTGTGCATACTTTTTGATCTAGCTATGCCATTTATAGCCTAACAGCTCAGAGAGATAAAATAAAAAGGAAAAGAATGATATATGCAAATGTTTAGAGGATATTTTTATAGTCATCAAAAATTGGAAACTTAGGACTTGTCCTCCAATTGTGGAATGAAATAAGTTGTGGTACGGGAATACAATGAAATATTATTGTGCCATAAGATTGGATGAAATGGACACTTTTAGAAGAAACAGAGAAGGCCTCTATGAACCGCTGTAGAGAGAAGTGAGCAGAAATAAGAGAATGGTTTATACAGTAACAGTGATAGAATTAATGTTATTAGACTTGAGAAATCTAACCAATGCAATGATAAACTCTATATCCAGGAGACTGGATATCGATGGCCTGAAACATTGGTGATATTTAATAAATATTTGCTGAAATGAATTAAGAGGGATTAAAGAGCTCTCCCACATTTCCTTCCTTGTCCTAAAAAAAATCCACCTTGTGTCTTCCTTTGGCTTAAGCCATTGCAAATTTCTGTTAAAATGAAATTTTTAAAAACTCTACTATCTGGGAGTGGGAAAAAAAAACAAGAACCTTGAAGCCTTACATGGATTCATTTTACAGGGACTAAGGGAATGGGGCACGTAGTGGGTAAATTTTGATAGAAAAGGAAGGAAAACTGGAAGAGTAGAGAGGTTTTAGCTTGCAGTGTTACCAGAAAGGGTGCATAAGGGCAGGAGCTCTGAGCAGCTAGGGGCCAACATGAGGGGATTGTGTGTGCTGGGGAGTGGGGAAGGGAGGGTGGTATCCCAAAGGGGCATCAAGAACAAAATATATGGCTTTAGAAAATAATCTGACACTGGAAGTTGAGGGGATGCCTGTCAGTTGGGGAATGGCTGAACAAGTTGTGGCATATTAATATAATGGAATATTATCGTTCTATTAAAAAAGATGAGCAGGCTCATTTCAGAAAAACCTGGAAAGACTTAACATGAACTGATGCTGAGTGAAGTGAGCCAAACCAGGAGAACATTGTACACAATGACAGCAACATTATGTGATGATCAGCTATGACAGACTTCGCTCTTCTCAGCAATGAGATGATCCAAGAAAATTCCAAAGGACTCATGATGGAAAATGCTGACCACATCTAGAGAAAGAACTGTGGAGTCTGAATGCAGATTGAAGCACACTATTTTCACTTTTTTTTTTCTTTTTTGTGGTTTTCCCCTTACATCCTGAGTCTTCTTTCACAACATGACTAATGAGGAAATATGTTTAACGTCATTGTACATGTATAACCTATATCAGATTTCTTGCTGTCTTGAGGAGGGAGAAAAATTTGGAGCTCAAAATCTTATAAAGATGAATGTTGAAAACTATCTTCATGTGTAATTAGAAAAAACTAAATACTATTAAGTAAAAAAATCTGTCCTACCTCCCACTTCTTCCTAGATGCCATGAACTTTGTCAAGTAGCTGATCCTCTCCTGGATTCAGGTTCTTCATCTATGATCAGTCATCAGACATTTGTTAGGCACCTACCAAGCTAGCCATGGAATATATAAAGAAAAAAAAGAATTGCTCCCTGCCCTCCAGAAGCTTACATTCTAATGGCAGACATGACATACATGTATAGAGATTTATGCAAAACACATACAAACAGATACAGCATAAGACTTATGTGCTAGCAGCCAGGAGTGAAGGAGAAAGCCAGGAGGGTTCATGCAGAAGGTCATTCTGGAGCTGAGTGTCAGCGGAAACCAGGGATTCTATGAAGTGGAGATGAGGAGATAAGGCATTGAAGGGATGAAGAACAGCCAGGGCAAAGGCCCAGGAGATGAGAGATAGAGAGTGATGTTTGGACACTTCAGCTTCTTAGGTTTTCCTTTGGAAGTCTAAGATTCATCAGTCTGAGTGTCAACATGGCTACACATGAAGGAGAATAATAATATTATGTGAAAGCGTAATATTAGGGTCACAAAATTTTAGATAATTGAAATTAAGCAATGTACTAGGCCTAGCTAAAGTGTACTGAGCCTCAATATTTATAAGCTACCAGTTGGTAATTAAAACAAATGGCCTACGTGCAAATTTGAGCATCCACTCTAAGATAGCAGATGACACTAACATTTTCTGTACATGATAAGATAGACATCAGCTCATTCTTTCTCATAAAATTGCTCTTATTTGAATCTTACCATTTTCAATGTTGTTTCTTCAGCCAGGAAGTCCTTGAAGCTGTAGGCTCCAGACTGCTCTGATTCAACATTGCCAAATGTAGCTTTGATTTGCTTTCCTTTTCCCTTTGATAAACACTCTGTTCCCAAGTTGTAACTTAATGTAAAACCTGACAGTATGAGGTAATTTCCATGAGGGTTTCTATAAGACTATTCAAGGTCTGGATTTTTTTGTGTCTAACAGCCACATTGGTGGATGGAGAAGAACTTCCATTGAATAACTGTCCTCCTAATAGAAGTCTGACTTTTTAAAATTGGTCTTCTAATAAAAGATTGTTACCGATAGATCTGATCGCTCAACACGACTCTCAGTGGTCCTTTTTATTTGTTTTGACAGCGTGGCATCTTGGACTTCCATCAGTTTCTGGTACTCCACTGACCCTCATGGACCCAGTTAAGAGAGGTAAGAGAACTTCATTTAAATCATTAGTGAAAAATTGTCTATATCTGCAGGACTGTGTTCAGATCTTTTCCAGACCCATGATGTACATATACTGCACCTGCTGGGTACAATATTTGAACAAGGTGGGGTGGGTTAATTTTAATTGAACAGGATATCCAGTTAAGCACTCATAGTCCAATAAGAAATTTTCACTATGGTAGGATATTGAGATTAATCTGGTTTTAACATAGATGGAGTTAGCAAATATTCCCCTTAATGGCTTGAGTTTTCCTTAACTGGCAGGAATCAAATGGAATAAGCATTTATTAAGTGCCTATCATGTGCCTGGAACATCTAGGTGGAAGTGTGGATAGAGTACTGTCCTTGGAGTAAAGAAGACACATCTTCATGAGTTCAAATCCCATCTCAAACACTTAATAGCTCTGTGACCCTGGGCAAGTCACCTAACCCTGTTTGCCTCAGTTCCTCACTTGTATGATGAACTGCAGAAGGAAATGTCAAATCATTCCACTATCTTTGCTAAGCAAATGCTAAAGAAAACTCTAAATGAAGTCATAAATAGCTGGACACAACTGGAAAATTACAGAACAACTAAGATCAGCAGGTACTGAGCAAAAATTATTCCATTTTATCCTCACAGCAACCCTGTAAGGTAGGTTCTGTTATTATCCCTCTTTTACAAATTAGAAAACTGAAGTAGACAGAGGTTAAATAACTTACTCAGGGTCACACATTTAGGCAGTGTCTAATGCTGGATTTGAAATCAGATCTTATTGACTCAAGACCCAGCACTCTATCTATTGCATCACTTATCTAGATGCATCAATTTCTGGGTGAAGGGTATCTTTCCACCCCAGTTTCCTTATTCATAAGCAATCACAAATGGAGTTCAGAAATGGGAGTTTCTGAGTGTTGGATACCACTAGTGGGATTCATGTTTTCTCTGTATCAATTGAGATTATAGATTTATAGAATTATGAATGATTTACTCTTTCCAACATGGGAATGAATGTGTCATCTCTGAAGGCCGTGACTGTGATATACTTTCCTTTAGTAACACAATAAATCTGTCAAACAGATCTAAGATGCCTACCAATGCTAACTGCACCTCCCACCTCCTATCTGGGATCAGACTATTCGAAAGCAAGAGAGACCAATGGAAACTTAGGATCTGAGAGGTAGAAAAGTTTTCCTTCCCGATGACCTTAAGTTCTACATGTGGAGTCTAGGACTAAATGTTTCTGGGTTCAATGTGATGAGCACTCTGCCTTGATTTTCTTTTTCAGTGCCAGGCCCTGTGATCTTCTTTCTCAAATTACCCCAAGCAACATGACTCCTTTTGCCTTGACTTGTTCCCTGTAAGCCTGTTATAAAATGAGAATGAAAATGATAATGTCTATGCCTGTATATGTGTGTATATGTGCACATGCATGTATGCATGTATGCATGTATGTGTGTACATATGTATGTATGTATGAGTCCAATGGTAAAGAGCTTTAAATATAAGATAGAGAAGTTCCCATTTGATCCTAGAGGAAATAGGGATTTTGTTGGGTAGGGGAGAAGTATGGTATGATCAGTCCTGAGCTTTAGGAAAATCACCAGGGCAGCTCTGCCAAAAATAGATTGGAGAAAGAAGAGACTTGAGGAAGGGAGGCCGCTTAAGAGCCAGTGGAAAAGACTTGGCTGTGTGTGAGTAGAAAGGAGTAGAAAGGAGACATATTGAAAAGATGGTGTGGAATCAGAAATGATAAGATTTGTCAAGTGAATGGATACAAGGGGTGAGGGGTAATGAGTAGCTGAGGATGACGTTGAGATTGTCAATCTGCGAGACCAAAAGGATGGTGATACCTTCAACAGAAATGTGCTTGTTTGGAAGAAAAGAAGGTTTTGGGGAAAGGCAATGACTTCTTTCATGAAATTATTTGCACATAGCCCTCAATTGATTTTTTCTAAGCTTCAGTGGCCCTAGAGAAAATCAATGTTCCCTGTTCCTACTTTATCAGATGAAGTCCCAAATCCCCGAAGGCACTGGTCATTGGTACTTTCATAGGTATAAGCTCATCTGAGTCTTTCAGCAGTCCTGCCCTACCTCCCCTCTGAGCTGACCTTCTATCCACTTTGTACAAATATGTATATGTGTGTATATATTTAATTTTAACATTCTTTTTTTTTTAATTTTGAGTTCTGAATTCTCTCCCATCCATCACGCACCCATTGAGAAGACAAAAAAAGAGATATCAATTATACATGTGAAATCATTCAAAATGCATTTCCATATTAACCATGTTACAAAAAAGCAAGAAAAATAAAGAAAGTAAAAAAATAAATATTATGATTCAATCTGTATTTAGACTCCATCAGTTCTCTCTCTGGAAATGGATAGCATTTTTCATCACAAGTCCTTCAGAATTGTCTCAGATCATTACATCGATCAGAATAGCTAAGTCATTCACAGCTGCTCATCATTGCCAAATCTCTGTTACTGTGTACAATATTCTCCTGGTTCTGTTGACTTTACTTTGTGTCATACAAGACTTCCCAAGCTTTTTCTGAAACCATTCTGCTCATCATTTCTTGTAGCACAATAGTATTCCATCACAACCATATACTACAACTTGTTCAATCATTCCCTAATTGATTTTCTGTCGTATTAGCCAATTTGATAGATGCAAGGTGCTACTCAGAGTCGTTTTAATTTGCATTTCTCCAGTCAATAGTGATTTAGAGCATTTTTTCATAGGACTATAGATAGCTTTAATTTCTTCATCTGAAAATGACCTGTTCATATCCTTTGACCATTATCAATTAAGGAATGATTTATATTCTTATAAATTTGACTCAATTCTCTATATACTTGAGAAATGAAACTTTTAGCAGAGAAACTTTCTATGAAACTTTTTTTTCCCCAAGGTTCCACCTTTCCTTCTGTTTTTGGCTGTATGGGGTTTTTTATGCAAAACCTTTTGAATTTAATGTAACAAAAATTATCTAATTTACATCCTGTAAAGCTCTCTGTCACTTCTTTGGTCATAATGTCTTGCCCTAGCCATAGATTTGACAGGTAAAATACTCCATGCTTGCCTAATTTGTTTATAAAATCACCCTTTATGTCAAAAGAATATGCCCATTTGGATCTTATTTTGGTATATGGTGCAAAATGTTAGTCTGTATTTAGTTTCTGCCAAACTGCTTTCCAGTTTTCCCAGAAAAATTTCTCAAAATGATGAGTTCTTGTCCCCAAAGCTTGGATCTTTACATTTATAAAACACTAGATTGCTATGGTTGTTTTCTACACTGTATTTGTTCTTATCCATTCCTTTGATTCATTGTTCTACTCCTTAACCAGTAACAGATTATTCTGATTGCTGCTGTGTAATAGAGCTTGAGATATAGTACTGCTAGACCACCATCCTTCACATTTGTTCATTGATTCCCCTGATATTTTTGACCTTCTCTTCTTCCAGATGGAATTTATTATATTTTCTTTCTCTATAAACTATTTGTTTTGGTAATTCGATGGCTATGGATGACACTGAATAAGTAATTTAAATAAAATTAATTAATTTAGGTAAAATTATCATTTTTATTATATTGGCTTGGCCTACCCATGAGCAATTACTATTTCTCCAATTGTTCAGATCTGTCTTTGTGTTAAAAGTGTTTTGTAATTGTATTCATTAGTTCCTGGGTTTATCTTGACAGACACATTTCCAAGTATTTTATATTGTCTGCAGCTGTTTGAAATCTAATTTCTCTTTCTATTTCTTCCTACTGGATTTTGTTGGTAATATATAGCAATACCGATGATCTATGTGGGTTTATTTTGTATCCTACTGCTTTGCTGAAATTGTTAATTTTTTTGACTAGTTTCTTAAGTTGATTTACTAGGATCTCTAAGTATACCATCATGTCATCTGCAAAGAGTGATAGTTTTGTTTCCTCATCACCTGTTCTAATTCTTCAATTTATTTTTCTTGTTTTATTACCATAGCTAGCATTTTTAGTATAATATTAAGTAATAATGATGATAATGGGCATCCTTGATTCACCTCTGATCTTATTGAAAAAACTTTTAGGCTTTCTCCATTTCAAATAATGTATGTATAGAATAATTTTACATGTGTATGTGTATGTATATGTATGTGTATATATACATATATACACACATATATGTGTATGTACACACACATGCATCTATTTATGTCTAATGGTAGCCATTGGGGTGTGGGGAAAGAAAAAAAGAAAAAAATACATGACAATTTTGTTGTATATTTGAAAGAAATAGCAAGTTGTAGATAGTAGATTTGCAGTTTCATGTATAATCACCTTTTAAATTATATTGTTATGAAAATATTTAATTCCATAAATTAAAAATAAAATTAAGTGAAGAGCAAATAGTGCTTGCTGGTGGTTTTAGATACACATTACTTATCATTTTAAGGAAAGCCCCATTTATTCTTATACTTTCTAGTGTTTTGAATAGGAGTAAATGTTTATTTTGTTGAAAGCTTTTTCTGCATCTATTGAGATAATCGAATTATTTTTGTTCTTTTTGTTATTGATATGCTCAATTATGCTGCTAATTTTCCTAATATTGAACCAACCCCACATTCCTCATATAAGTAACACCTCATCATAATGTATGATCTTTGTGATACATTGCCATAATCCACTTGCTAGTATTTTATTTAAAATTTTTGTATCAATATTTACTAGGGAAGTTGGTGTGTAGTTTTCTTTTTCTGTTTTTGCTCTTCCTGATTTATATATCAGCACCATATGTGTGTCATAAAAGGGTTTTGGTAGACTCCTTTTCTTTGCCTATTTTTCCAAATGGTTTATATGGTATTGAAATTAATTGTTTTTAAAGTGCTTGCTAGAACTCACTGGTCCTGGGAATTTTTTTTTTCTTAGAGAGCTCATTGATGGCTTGCTTGGTTTCTTTGTCTAAGTTAGGGTTATTTAAGTATTCTATTTCTTCTATTAATTTGGGCAGTTTATAAATGAGTATTTATCTCATCTATTTCATTTTGATTGTCAGATTTATCAACATATATTCGGGCAAAATAGTTCCTAATAATTGTTTAAATGTCATTTTTATTGGTGGTGCATTCACTTTTTTTCAATTTTGATATTGGTCATTTGGTTTTCTTTATTTTTTTAAATTAGATTACCCAATAGTATTTTTATTTTATTCTATGAAACCAGGTCTTAGTTTTATTTATTAGTTCAATGTTTTTCCCCCAGTTTCCAATTCAGTGTTTACTTGTCTTTTTAATTTTTTTCTACTTTTTTTAATTGCATGCACAATTCACTGATCTGCTCTCTCTCTCTCTCTCTCTCTCTCTCTCTCTCTCTCTCTCTCTCTATCTCTATCTCCCTCTCTCTCTCTCCCTCTCTCTCATTGATGAAAGCATTTAGAGAGGCAAATTATTCCCTAAGTACTATTTGGCTGTGTGCCATAAATTTTGGTATGTTGTCTCATTGTTGTCATTCTCTTTGATGGAGTTATTCATTGTTTCTATGATTTGTTCTTTGACCCACTCATTCTTTAAGACTGGATTGCTTAGTTTCCAAATAGTTATTGATCCACACATCCAAGACCCTTTATTGAATATAATTTTTATTGCATTATGGTCCATAAAAGATGCACTTAATATTTCTGCTTTTCTGCATTTGATGAGGTTTTCATGCCCTAATACATGGTCAATTTTTGTGAAGGTGCCATCTACAGTTGAGAAAAAAGACACATCTTTTTTCCTATCTCCATTCAATTTTCTCTAGAGGTCAATCATATTTAACTTTTCTAAAATTCTACTTATCTCCTTATTTTATTTCTTATTTATTTTATGATTAGATTTATCTAGTTCTGAGAGGAGAAAATTGAGGTCCCTTACTAGTATAGTTTTACTATATATTTCCTCCCATAACTCATTTAACTTTTCCTTTAAGTATTTGGATGTTCTGCTATATAGTACATGTATATTTATTATTGGTATTACTTCATTGTCTATGGTGACTTTTAGCAAAATGTTGTTTCACAGTTTATCTATTTCAATTAGGCCTGTTTTTGCTTTTGCTTTGTCTAAGATCATGATTACTAACCTTACTTTTTTTTTTAACCTAAGCAGAAGCACAATAGATTCTGCTCCAGCCCTTTATTTTTACTCCATGTGTGTCTCTTTCTTTCAAATATGTTTCTTGTAAATGACATATTGTTGGATTCTGGCTTCCGCTATTCACTTCCTTTCCATGAGTTCATCTCATTCTCATTCATAGTTATGATTATTAACTGTGTATTTTCATCCATCCTTTTTTTCTCCTTTTTATCCCTCCCTTTCTCTCTCTTATTACCTTGTCCTTCCTCAAAAATCTGTTTTGCTTCTGACCACTGCCTCCCTTAATCTGCCCTCCCTTCTATCAGCCTCCTTCTCTTATTTCCTTTTTCTCCTACTTCTCTGTTAAATATTTCTATATCCAACTGAGTATATATGTTGTTCTGTCTTTGAGCCAATTCTGATGAATGAGGTTTACCACCCCTCATTATCCCCTCCACTGTAAAAGTGCTTCATTTTGCACTTGTTTTATGTGAGATAATTTCCCCCATTTTTCTTCCTTCCTCATTCTTCCATCTTTCTTACCCCTTACTTATTTTTTTGAGATCATCTTGTCATAATCAACTCACACTTGTACCCTCTGTCTATGTATACTCCTTATAACTGCCCTAATAGTGAGAAAGTTCTTAGGAATTACAGGTATTATCTTCCCATATAGGAATATAAACAGTTTAACCTTATTGAGTCCCTTATGGTTTCTCTTTCATGTTTACCTTTTTATGCTTCTTTGGAATCTTGTGTTTGAAAGTCAATTTTTTTTTTTTCAGCTCTGGTCTTTTCATCAAGAATGCCTGAAAGTCCTCTATTTCACTAAATATAATTTTTCCCTGAAGGATTATACTCAGTTTTTCTGGGTTGGTTATTCTTGTTTGTAATCCTAGCTCCTTTGCTTTCAGAATAGCAATGCTCTTCTAATGTGAAAGCTGCTAAGTCTTGTGTAATCCCAACTGTAGTTCCATGATATCTGAATGGTTTCTTTCTGGCTGCTTACAATATTTTCCCCTTGACCTGGGAGCTCTGTATTTGGCTATACTATTCCTAGGAGTTTTCATTTTGGGGTCTCTTTCAGGAGATGATCAGAGGATTCTTTTGATTTCTATTTTTACTCTCTTGTTCTAGGATATCAATGTAATTTTCCTTGATAATTTCTTGAAAGATGATTTCTAGGTTCTTTTTTATGATGAATTTCAGGTAGCTCAATAATTCTTAATTTATCACTCCTCAATCTATTTTTCCAGGTCAGTTGTTTTTCCTATGAGATAGTTCACATTTTCTTCTGTTTTTTAATCTTTTGATTTTGTTTTATAGTTTCTTTATGTCTCATAAAGTCATTAGCTTCCACATGGCCAATTCTAATTTTTAAGGAATTATTTTTTTCAGAGAGCTTTTGTACCTATTTTTCCATTTATCCAATTCTACTTTGTAAGGAGTTCTTCTTTTTAGTGAAATTTTGTGCCTCCTTTTTTTACCTTTTAGCCAATTTTGTTTTTTAGGGTATTTTCTTCAGTGTTTTTTGGTGCCACTTTTATCAAGCTGGTCAATTTCTTTTCATAATTTTCCAAACTAGTTTTTTTTAACTTTACATTAAATTTGGACTGTGCTCTCAGGGTGGAGGTGGCTCTGTCCCAAGCTTCAGGTTTTTCGTTCTGCTGTTTCCAGAGTTTTTAGTGCTTGTAACTTGGTATGATCCAAGGAGAGGTGTGGTCACTGCTCTCTTGGCCTGTGCTCTGGTCTTTCTCCAGGAGAGAATTATGTTCACCTGTAGCCACAAGTACTAGTGCTCCTCTTGACCCTGTAACTGTAACTACATTCCATGTTCCTCTGCAGCTCTAAGAATTAGTCCTCTTTTTTTGCCTTGGAACTGAGACCAGGAAGCCTACTGCCTTCTGAGAGATCACAAGTGTTCTTTTGGGCACTACAACTGTGACCCGGAACTGCATATAGGCAGTGCAACAGCATCTTGCCCCCAATGCCAGCCAAGTATTCCCTTTAATCCCTCTCTGACCAGTTGTCTGAACCCTTTACTCTTTCTGGCCTGTGAGTTTCCAAAAGCTGCTGCTACCACTGTTGCCGCCTCCAAGGCCTACTGCTAGCACTGCCACCACATACACTACACTCCATGCCAGCACCCACCTCAGTGTCACAGACCTCTCATGCCAACCTCTTAAGTTGTGTTGGGCTGGAAAAATGCCTCACCCTTACATTTTATTGGCTCTTCCACTCCAGAAGTGAATTTGAGGCATTATTTCAAAGTTGCTTGGAGGAGAATATTGGGAGAGATATTAGCTGAGTTGCTGCCTGTTCTCCATCACCTTGGCTCTACCCCCAATTTATAAATATATCTTGTACAAGCTTTCAGTGTTACTGTGGCCTCTGTCAAAGGTGAGCTCCTTATGTGCAGCAACTATGTTTTCCTTCTCTATGTTTTTGTTGTCCAAATCCTCATTGCTTGGCAGAGGGCCTGGGCATTGCTGATTAGTTGGTTGGTTGATTGAGAGGGTGAGAGAAGTATCATGTCTATTTGTTAAATAAATAAAGCTAACTTAAATAGTTTGTCTAGGGCCACCCAGCTGGCAAATAGGAGGTAACTGGAAACCAATTCTTGAAGTACCTAGCCCAGTGTTCTGCTATATAGTTTTCTACTATCTCATAAAGCTGCCCTGCCAATGAAAGTGTGGACTCAATTGCCTGGAAGGTACCTTCTTCTTCTTACACTCTATACATCACTGTAGTTATGACTTACCCTGTACTGAGCGGAATCAAAATTCTAGGCCTCTTTTTTGTTGTTGCTTCTTTAGATAATGATATTACTTCAAAGGGCCAAAGCTGGCATTGCTATCCTGAAGGACCTTGGGAAATTGTCCTTCCCATGGGAAACTTTGTTTTCTCTGGACAAAGCAATTGCCTAATTTTCTGTAACCATATACGGTTAGTGTGTGATTTGTTCCCAGATGTGTTCCAACCATATCAGTCACTGTGCCTGCTTAGCCAACTATAAATTATCCTGATATTTCTCACTGTCTTCTCAAAAGAATGTGAAAGGTTGTTAAACATCCCAAGGGGAGAACTAGCTTGTCATACCCCTTAGGGCCTCTGTGGCCCGATTCTTCTGCAGCTCTGGGAATAAATATATAAGAAATGCCGAATACCTACTTCATTCTTGAACATTTGTGGAAATTTTTTATAAAGCATTTCATTCAGAGATTTCAGTACTGAAACTCAGAGGCTGAAGTACTTTATAAATGGGGAATATTTCAAATTAATTCAGCTAGATGGTGTTATGAATAAAATGCTGGACCTGAAGTCAGGGAGACCTGAGTTCAAATCTAGCCACAGACACTATCTATGTGACCCTGGGCAAGTCACTTAACCTCTGTTTGCCTTACTTTCCTTTACTGCAAAATTGAGATAACAACAGCACCTACCTCATGGGGTTTTTTGTGAAGAACAAAAGCTCTTAACATAGTGCCTGGAGCACAGTAGGCATTATATAAATGCTTATTCTCTTCCTTCCCCTTTCCCCCTAATGTTATTAATCATTAATCAGCCTCTGTTTATCTTTCAGGCAGACATGAAATTTGGCACCTTTTGGTCACAGCCTGTTGGATGCTTGTTTTTGGAACTGCTAATGGTGGCATTAAGAGTAAAACTGTGAGGAATCCAGAAGCTAACATGAACATTGTAAGTCATCTTGATGAAAATGTGAAGGGAAATACCATGTGGGATGGGGTGTGGTTAAGAGCCATACTGGGGTGTACTAAAAAGAGGAATGGACTTGGCATCAGAGGGCCTAGGCAATTCTGAAACTCTGGCTGTCCTCATTCAGACCGTACTTCTTATGCCCACTCTGTTATGTCCATAAGCCTCAGTCAGATCCTCCCAATGTCCTACTATGTATTTCCCCGTCATTTCTACCATACTCTCTGCAATGCCTGCTCCATAAGAAGATAGCTTTCATCTTTAATTTCTCCTTCCTCACTCTTGCTTGGTTCCTTCCTGATGACAGCCCCTCTGGCTGCCCTTTCCAGCACTGGCCACATTTTCATTCATTCCCTTCAACTCAGAGGTCAAGGTGGAAGAGATAGAATATTTCTTATTCCCCACTGCTCCCTCTACCAGTGTTAATTAGTAAACTCACCCCCTTTGTGGTTCATATCCATATTTACCACCCAATCAAAATCCTGGTACCTATTGTCTACTGACCTCCAAAACACTCCCCATCCTTCTCAATAAGTTCAGTGCCAGGATCATAGCATTTCTCTCCTCTGCAACTCCTGCCCTCGTACTAGGGGCCTTCAATATACATATTGATCTTCCTTCAAACACTCTAACCTCCAAGTTCCTCAATTTACTCATTCCCCATGACCTACTCCTCCACCCTATCACAGCAATCAAATCAGTCATGTTCAAAAAAAGGAAAGAAGGAGAGAGGGAGAGAGGGAAGGAAGGAAAGAAGGAAGGAAGGAAGAGAGTGAGGGAGGGAAGGGGAAAGGAAAGGAAAGGAAAGAGAATAGAAAAAAGAGAATAGGAAAACAAAGAAAATATGGTTTGATCTCCTCTTGGAGCCCATCGATCATCTGCAGGTGGATCGCATATTTCATCATGAGTCCTTTGGAGTTGTGATTGGTCACTGTGTTGCTTAAAGCTTCTAGGTACTTCAGAGATTATTGTCCTTTCAATGTTTTTGTTATTGTATAAACTGCTCCCCTAGTTCTGCTCACTTTGCTTCATATCTCTCTTATTAATCTTCAGTTGCTTACCATCTACTGGCTATTTCCCTGCTACCTGCAAACACACCCACGTCTTCTCAACTTCAAAAAACTCTTGTGC
Organism: Trichosurus vulpecula; assembly: GCF_011100635.1. NCBI lineage: Eukaryota > Metazoa > Chordata > Mammalia > Diprotodontia > Phalangeridae > Trichosurus > Trichosurus vulpecula. Next base: position 12,362,051 of record NC_050580.1, on the reverse strand, counting down.
GATTCTCCTATTCCTTCATCCTGTATTGGTCCTCCTGTTCACCTCTAACCTCCTTGAAAAAGCTATATACAATTGGTGCCTCCATTTCCTTCCCATCACTCTGTCATAAAAATCCTCTGCAGTCTGGCTTCCAACCTCATCATCTAGCTGAAATTTCTTTCTCCAAAGCTCCTATATTATTCCTTTCTTTTGTGGCCCCTTTCTACAATGATCGCTTCTATTGCTTTTCCTCTCACTCTCCTCTTAGCTCTCTACAGACTGGCTTCTGACCTCATCATTTAATGATTTCTTAATTGCCAAATCTAAATAGCCTCAATCCCCTCTATGACACTGTTGGTCACATTCTTTCTTGATACTCTCTTATCTCTAGGTTTGTGTGTGCTCTCTTCTAATTGTGCCCCTGCCTGTCTGACCACTCCTCCTCTGTCTCCTCTGCTGACCTTGGGTGTTCCCTATGGCTATTCTGAGCTCTCTTTTCTTTACTCTCTATACTACTTAATATGATGATGTCATCAACTCCCGTGGATTCCATTATTATCTCTATGCAGATGATTCTGAAATCTATTTATCCAGCCTTAACTTCTCTCTTGCCCTCCATTCTCACATCTCCAATTGTCTTTCAGTCATCTCAAGTTGAACAGTCCATTGACATCCTAAACTCAGTAAGTACAAATCCTTCCATCTTCAGAACTTCTCAATTACCACTGAGGCCAACAGCAGTCTCCCAGTTTCCCACGTTCAATCTATGCATCATCCTCCACTGGGTCATTCCTTTTCTCCATCTTCCTCACAATATCCAATCTATTGCCAAGACCTGTTGATTTCACCTTGGCACCATCTCTCAAATATGCCCTCCTTTCTCCTCTGACTCACCACCATTCTGGAGCAGGCTCTCCTCACCTCATGCCAAGGGCATTGCAAGAGCTACCAGTGGTTCTGTCTGCTTCAAATCTCTGCCTCCAGTCCATCCTCCACTCAGCTATCAAATTAATCTTCCTAAAGATCTAACTTGACCTCAATAAACTGCCATAGCTCCCAGTCAACCTCAGGATCCAACGTAAAATCCTCTGTTTATCTTCTAAAACCCTCCATAGCTTGGCCACTTCTTTCCTGTCCAGTCTTCTTATCCCTCAGTACCTCCTCCACATCCAAGTACTCTTTGGTCCAATGACACTGGCTTCTGTTTCCCCTCACACAAGCCCTCCTGTGTGTTCCCCATGTCTGGGAGGATCTTCCCCCTTGTCTCTGCCTCGTGGCTTCCATAGTTTCCGTCAAGCCCCAACTCACGTCCCACCTTCTACAAGAAGCTTTGCCCAATCCCCCTCCACCTTCCACCTTCCCTCTGATGTTACCTCCCATTTACACAGCATTTATCTTGTCTGTATGGAGATGTTCACATGTTGTCTCCTGCATAAAATATGGTCTCTTTGAGACCTCGGACTGCTTTTTGTCTCTATATCCCTTTCACTTAGTGCAATGGTTGGCACATATCAGGCACTTAGTAAATGTTTGTTGACTTTACTTGACTTGATTGGGCTGTTACTTATTCCCCAAGGACCCTGAGCTAGGCATTTAACCCCACTGAGGCCTCAGTTTCCTCTTCTGTAAAAATTAGGGACTCTTCAAGGTTTCTTCCAAGTTTAGAGTGATAATCTTATAAATGCCCTAAAGCTTGTTATTTACAGCTCAGGCATCCAATGCCAAAATGATTGTGGGCAACCAGCACCTCTGGAGAGGTGGGAATGGGAATTATTCCTAGGCACATAAGTTCACCCCAACTCTGCTACTCACTGCTTCTGTGATCCGGAGATAGGTGCCTTATTTTTGAGCCTCAGTGCCCTAATGGGTAAAGTGGGAATACTATTTTCCCTTCTTGTTCATGGTGTTCCAATACTTTGGAAGCCATGCAAAGCCCCCTAGAATGCTGTCCTTAATATCTCCTGTTGTTCCTCCTCAGCCCTTACATGGCTCTCTGTGTATGTGCCATGTCCAATAATGCTTTCGCCATCTCTCCAGAGGCTGGCCCAGGATTTTCCTCTCTTGTACCCTGCTTCTTTCTGTGTATGCCCCAGGAACATTTGGGCTTCCTTGCTTTAAGAAGAACCAGCCAGTGGCATGAAGGTGAAGACTTTTTCTTCCTTCCATACAGAGCCAGATTATTTCCTACTGGGGCTACCCCAGTGAAGCATATGATGTTGTAACAGAAGACGGCTTCATTCTTGGGGTTTACAGGATTCCTTATGGGAAAGGACACTCTGAGAGAACAGGTAAGAGGCATCATGTTATGAAAAGCTCAACACAATGAGACCTAAAGCTCAGGTATGTGAATGCCTAGAATTCACCTGGGTAGGAGGTAGCCTGGATGTGGTAGGAAGGAAGAGCTCTGGGCTTGGGCAGATGTTCAAATCCCAGCTCAGACATCTGCTATCTGTGTAACCATCTCAATGGAGGGTTAAGAGGGTTCAGAAAGTTGATGATTTGGTACAAGGAAACAGCACACACAAGACAATAGAGTGAGTCAGCTTTATTGAAGAGACATTTATAATGTGAAGGGCAATCAGGGAGAATGGTAGAAATAGGATAGGTTCACTCCACCTGGGTGGAATTGAGTACACAAAACCAGGAAAGTCTTTTTGCATTTTACAAGGTTTTTATCTCGGTCAAGAAGACCCACGCATTGGGGAGAAAGAGCGAGGAGTCTGGACCTGGGGACTGGTGCTGATTCATGACAGCTGGGGTTGGTGGGATGAGGGGGGTGGAAATTCATGGCTTGGAAAATTCATGGCTATCTGATACGATACGATTCAAGCTACCCATGGGCAGGAAAGGGGCTTTTGGTCCTTACTGCTGGTCTTACTCTAACAAGGCAACTCAAGGCTGGACTTCCTCACTGAGTGAGGTTATTGGAGTCATTGCAGTGACCTGAGCAGATTTAGAGACAGCACGGCATAGCAGACAAGGCATGGGACTTGGAGCCAGAAAGATCTAGGTTCAGATCCTGCCTTAGATACTTACTAGCTGTGTGACTCCTCATCTAGAAGATGTGGGGTGGGACCATATGGCCACTAAAATCCCTCCCAGTACTAAATCTGTGGAATGAGTAAGAATATTTAGGCATTTAGACTTCCTTAGGAAGCAGATGTCAGCGGGGACTTGGAAATACTGTTGAACTTGGTTATGAGATTTCTATCCTTCATTTTGCAGCTCAGAGGCCCATTTTCTATTTGCAGCATGGGATGTTTGTGTCTGCTAGTAGCTGGGTCGCAAATCCACCCTACACCAGCCTAGCCTTCACTTTGGCAGATTCAGGTTATGACGTGTGGATGGGGAACAGCCGTGGGAACATCTGGTCACGGAAACACATGCGCTATTCTCCAGAATCACCAGAATTCTGGGCTTTCAGGTAGAAAAGGAATATTGTTTGAAAATGAGATTCTACCAGGTTTCCTAGATATATGGAAAACCACTAATTGTTTTTTCTTCTCTAAGGGGGAACATTAATATAATGAGTGGGTATGGATCATTAAGAGAGACTTTTGGGGAAAGAGTTTAAAAGATGGATAGGAATTCAACAGGAACAGAAGGGGAGGATGATGATGAAAGAAACTTAGCAACAGTGACAATACTGGGTATCTCTTGCTTGGGGCCTAGCCAGTTTTACCCCACAAGCAGACCATGCATCACATGAATGTGTGGCCTAAACATGAGCAAGGGGATAGATGCACCTCATGGACCCTTCTCTTCCTTCACTTCCCCCCCTGAACTAAGAGGTCCTATCCTGTTTAGGGCTCCCCTCAGCAGGTGACAAGGTTCATCCTCAGAAGGTGGTCAAGAGAAAATGATTTTATTTTTTATTTTTTGGACACAAAAATCATTCACTTAAGGCCTAGGGTGGAGGGAGTGGAAGGGCATGATCTGCCTCAGTTTAGCAAAGGTCCATCCTGCTGGACTCATGAGCCCTTGAGATACTAAAGGGTGTATCTATCTATAAATGCCCATTTCTTTAAAAATAAAGGCTACAGTGTCTGGTTTCTTTTTTCTCTCTGTTTTGCAGTTTTGATGAAATGGCTAAATATGACCTCGTCGCCACCTTGAATTTCATTATGAACAAAACCAATCAGGAGAAACTGTATTATGTGGGCCATGCCCAGGGCACCACCATTGGTATGTGTAGATCAATGGGCATCAACTAAGTCAACAAGGATTTATTAAGCCCTACTATGTGTCAGGCACTGTGCTAAGTTCTGGGGAAGTAGATTCCAAAGGGGTAGGTGAAAGGCAGTGAGGAGATCAGAATGATGCTACAGTTATAAAGCTAAGGGACTGACTGGAAGGATGGTGGCACCTTCAATGGAAATGGAAAGTCTGGGAAAGGGTTTGGGTGGAAAAGTAATGTGATTGATTTTGGACATGTTGAGTCAGAGATGCTGTAGGACAGCCAATTAAAAAGGTACATTGGGCAGCTGGGGATGGGGCACTGAAGCTCAGGGCGGGGTCACTGGGGCTTTGTTACAAGTCACAGCGACTTAGGAATCATCTGTCTAGAGATGATAATTAAATCTGATGAAGCCATGCAGACAAGACTGAGAGAGAGTAGAAGGAGGCCCTGGATGGAGCCTTGAAGAACAGCCACAATTCTAGGATTAAATAGGGATGATGACCTGGAAAGAACATGGGGGAGGGGTGGTCAGACAGGTGGCAGGAGAACCAGGACACAGCATCCAGGAATAAATGTGTAGCCAGCAGTGTGAAATCCAGCAGAGAACAAGAAGGATGAGGCTGCAGAAAAGACCCCGATTTGCCAACTAAGAGGACGTTAATACATCGGAGAGAATGGTTTTGGTTGGTTTGGTAGGTGATAAGCCAGAGTGCAAAGGGCAGAAGAAGCAATAAGGTCCAACCACTTTTGTCTAGAAGTTTGCCTGAGAAGGGAAGGGGAGACATATTGGAAGGGAGCTTTAGGGATGGGAAAGTCTACCGCAGGTTGGTTTTTTAAGGACTGGGCATGGTTCTTGGCCTTGGTCCTTAACAGTAAATGTGAGGATTCCTGGCTGAACTGGGTTCTGTCCTTGAGTTGAAATTTGCTGGATCAAATAAAGAAGACAAGTATGTAATTCAGTTGCCCGAACCAGTCTCATTGTAAGGACATGGATAAGCTAGAAAGGGTCCAGAGGAGGAAGTCAGCCCAGGCCACATGAGGAGTAGAAGGAACCAAGGTGGTTCAGCCTGGAGAAAAGAGGACTGGAGGGAGGGAGGAGGAGTCATGACAGCTGCTTCCAAGTATTTGAAGGCCTGTCCTGTGACAGGAAGGAAATCCTTAGATTAGACTTGTTTTATTTGGCTCGTGGACAGGTGGCACCACAATAGATAAAGTGCCAAGCCCAGAGTCAGGAAGACTCACCTTCCTGAGTTCAGATCCATCCTCAACCACTTACTAACTATGAGACCCTGGGAAAGTCACTTAACCCTGTTTGCCTCAGTTTCCTCATCTGTAAAATGATCTGGAGAAGAAAGTGGCAAACCAATTCAACCTCTTTGCCAAGAAAACCCCAAATGAGGAGTCAGACATCACTGAAAAAAGACTGAAACAATAAAAATAACAACAATTTGGCACAAACAGGACTAATGCAAGGATGTCACAAGGAAGCATGTTTTAGCCTGACATAATTATAAATTTCTAAACAATGAGAGCTTTGCCAGAGGGGAGGGAATATCTAGCCCCAGGCTAGAAGAACATTTGGTAGCCAGATGATGCAGCCTATAGAACACTGGACCTGGAATATAGGAAGGCCTGAGCTTAAATCCTGCCTCAGGAATTTACTAGCTGTGTGGCCCTGGACAAGTCATTTTAACCTATGTTTGCCTCAGTTTCCTCATCTGTAAAAGGGGACCTACCATTTAGCATCTACTATAGAGTTATCATGAGGATTAAATGAAATAGTGTATAAATAAAGGGTTGTGCCAATGGCAAAGTTCCCTTATTCTTCAAGTATGCTATTGAAGGGATGGATTCTTATTCCAATGCAAGTCAGATGAGGCCCCTTCCAGCTCTGAGGTGCCCTTGGTGCCATGTTGAGCCAACTCATTCTTTACCATGAAGACTCCCTACTAATTTTGCCTGGGGACAGGGGCTCTGAGAATTCCTCAATGTAAGTGGCGGTATATTAGGCAGACCCCTTACCTTAAACCATGTCTACTCATTTTCTCAATATAATTTAAATCTTGGTTCTAACAGATACGGTAATTAAAAACTGAGACAGTGCCCTTAACCAGAAAGAAGGGATTCCTGAGTTTCCCTCTCAGAGCCACACTCTACCTTTCTGTCCACATAGTAGGAAGGGGACTGCCCCATCAAAGCTTGGTCCCACTCACCCGGGCCCAGCTGTCCCAGCTGTCCCAAATAAGGCTAGGCAAAGGTGCACAATCCCAGGTGACTCAATCACCATGAGGAGCTCTGACCACAGCTCATTCATCTTTGGAAGCTTGTGAAAAGTTTGGTCACCCCACAGGTCACTAGACAGACACTTCTTCCATCATCCTTCTCCCTATGGAGATCACCTAAGAGTGAAATGGTTGATCCCAGCATTCCTTTCTACTCCTTTACATCAGTTGCTATGGCTCTGCTGTTTGGTGGCTGTGACCCAGGAATGGTTATTTCCCTTTTGGGGGTCTCAGTTTCCTTATGTGAGCTGCAAGGTTTCCTCCAGCTCCAAATCCCATGGTGCATTGGACAGATCACTGGGCCTAGAGTCAGGAAGACTCCTCTTCCTGAGTTCAAATCTGGCTTCAGACACTTACTAGCTGTGTGATCTTGGGCAAATCACTTAATCCTGTTTGCCTCAGTTTCTTCATCTGTAAGATGAGCTGGAGAAGGAAATGGCAAACTATTCCAGTCTCCTTGCCAAGAAAACCCCAAATGGAGTCCCAAGGAGTCAGATATGACTGAACAACAACACCAATGCCAAGTCCTTCCCTGGGATTCTCATCCCTTATACCCTTGGTTTCATCCTCTGTGGGTGGAAGATGATTGGAAAAGAATTACCATTGATGAATCACTTACTCTCATCCAGCTTTGGCAGCATTCTCTACCAATCCGAAGCTGGCTGAGAGGATCAAGATGTTCTTCGCCTTGGCTCCAGTGGTCTCAGTACAACACAGCAGGGGCCCCCTAAAGACCCTGATATCCATTCCTACATCCTTATTCAAGGTAAGTGAATCCTGGAGACTGTCAACAATAAACCACATAGTAACCTTAATTGACATCATTCAGGGCACAGGGGAAGGGGCTCAGGATGATCTCATAATCTATCAATGGCAGATTTCATATTCCATAACACCAGCAGTTTCTTACAAAGGTCCTTTGTTCCAATTTTCCTCACCAGCATCACAGTAACATTCATTTGAAACTGGATTTAGAATCTTAGAACACAATTAGTCTAATCTCTCTCTCTCTCTCTCTCTCTCTCTCTCTCTCTCTCTCTCTCTCCCCCCTCTTCCTCTCCCTCCCTCTATCCCTCTTTCTGTTTCCCTCTCTGTCTTCTCATAAAACACACACATACACACATGGATGTATGTGTATATGTGCCTATGTTTTTATATCAGCTTCATTTCTGAACCTATCTGTCCCCCAGCCAGTTTTCTTCCTGTGGTCCCTTGCCTCCACAAGAAAGGGAGGAGGCATATTTTTTTTCATCTCTTCTCCAGGTCTGAGTTTGGTTATTATAATGACACAATGTTAAGTTTCCTGACGTTCTTCCCATGTACACTGTTGCAGTCAGTCATTATGTACATTGTTTTCTTGGTTCTGCTTGCTTTACTCTGCATCAGTCCATATTGATCTTCTGTATTTCTCTGAATTCTCCACATTCATCATTTCTCATGGCCTAGTCATATTCTATTACATTCTTATACCCCAGTTTGTTTAGCTGTCATAAACATTATGTTGTAACCTCATTTTTCAAATGAAGAAACTGAGGCCTAAAGAGATGAGGGGACTAGCCTAGGCTCCCACAGCTTGTAAGGAGCACTGTTAGGATGGGAGCCAGGATCTTCCTATTTCATTCCAGTTCTTTCCAGAGTGCAAGACTTACTTCTTACGAGCAAAGTCAGAACTCTTCTCATTTTTACAAATGAAGACAGTACTGTGATGTAATTTATCCAAGGTTAGAATCCTAGAAATGTTTTCATTTCAATGTCCTGTCCCTTTTGTGTGTTTTTTAATTAATCTTTTTTTCAATTAATCATTTGTTGTGTTAACCTCCCACTTACCTCCCTCAATGAAAAAAAGAAAACTACTTATATCTAATACATGCCATGTTGCTTTTGGTCCTGGAACCTTCCTGCCAGAAGGGCTTTGTGAGGCAGCTGAGGAAATGTGCCCAGAAACTTGGCAGAAGCAGCAATAACTTTACCCCTTCCTTCATTCCCTACCCACCCTAGACACTCTCGGGACAAAGATTCATCCCTACCCCAGTCACAAGGAAGGTCTGAAGCCAAATGACTGCTGAGACTAGCAGAGGATCTTTTTGGCTCAGCGCCCCAATTCAAGCTTCCATTTCTATCGCATCTTTATGGCTTGCAAAACACTTTCCTCATCACCACATAGGAGAGAGCTGGTAGAAGTGTATTTATTTCGGTCTTCATTATAAAGGGACTTGAGCAAGATGACTCAGCTGATGAGAGAGCTACTGATGTGATTCCAACCCAGGTAGTCCTCTAATAGCAAGGCTAGTGACCTTTCCACAACACCCTTGGGCTTTGGAAATGTGGGCTGTGGTAACTCACCAGCCTTCTGTGGGTCTCATTGTTTTCAGCTACTGTAGTAACAGCTGGCATTTTGGTGATCTGTGACCTAGCATCCCAAGCTCTGGGCTTATACAAAGCTAGGTCAGTTTGGGAGGTGGCCTCCCTGAATCATTTCCCCTTGACTTACTTTATCCCCCACTCAGAATTTTCTCAGTGAACCTCAGAATGTAGACTATCTTGATTTTCACTGATACGAGTAAACAGTCTCCCGGTTCCTATGCAAATATCCAAGGTATCAAGATTCATCGAGTTACCGCCATCCCTTCATTTCTTCTTCCACCACCTCCAAATAGAATAAAAAAAAATACCATTATGATTGACAATAGGTAACAAAAAATCAATATAAAGCCACCTTCCACTTGAGTGAATACTACCTCTGCCTGGGAACCAATGCAGTCACCTAGACCCTTAGCTCCCCCTTGCAAGAAAAATGAACTTATTGATGCTAGAGACAATCTGAGATAGTCTGGAGAGTTGCCCATTCATCCCCCAAAGTCACAAAAGGGTCTCTAGCCTCGTGGCACTACCCTTAGGGTATGGATTCTCTCCTAGAAGGAAACAAACTTGTGGTTTCTAATGAGGCAAACTTCTTCCCAGGAACTCATAAAGGCTTCCAGTCTTATGATACTGTATTATTGGAGTTACCTTCAGCAGGGAAGCACATTTGGGATGGCTAGAAAGACAGCCTCCCTTTGGAAAGCTCTAAGGATCACAGGGATTTTGTATATATTCATATTTTTTCCTTATATTTTTTCTCTTTGTAACTTCTTCTCTGCATTTCTCCTAGTTTCCCCTCTGAGACCAAACAGACCCAGTGTAATTCTTCCTTCAGACACTAGGAGACACCTTTTCTGTCCCATCCAGGACTTTTCTTCTCCAAGTTAAATATCGCCATGTCTCTCAACCAAGGATTGATGTGTGGCATGATTTTGATGTCCTCTAATCTTTGGCAACTCCAGCTTGTTCATTTCCTCTGGAAAAGTGGAACCCCTAACTGGATAGAACATTCTAGGTGTTTTCTGACTAGACCCTAAGTTGATCTGTCCAAAAGATAAATGGGGCTGACTGAGGAGTCCCTAGGTTCCCCTACACTGGGAATCTCCAATGCAGAGCTGTATGTGTTAGGGATGATTCTTGCTCAGATACCATTGGCCTTCGGGAGCCCTTAAGCTTCCTTCTAACTCCGAGATTCTTCGATCTTTTGTCTGTGGTTCTTGTTCGTCTCTCGGCTTCTCATTCGCTTACCCTGGGCTTTGGTATACAATAGGATTTAAGCTTGCCTAACTTAACATGACCTATTCACTGTTCTAATGCTTGATGTCTGCCTAGTGCTGTGGAACAACCCTGGGGAGGCAGAATTGTCCTGATGCTTCCCCTGGAATCACTTGGTTATGTGATAATTCCTCCTCACCCTGACCTGCTCTCAAAGAGCCATGGCTACCTTTTCTATGGATTCTGCCTGACTGGACAACATTTATTTCAAGGTGAAATGAGGGAGTCATGATTGATCCTTGGGTCAAAACCTAGCTCTAGTTCCCGGTAGTTCCTCTGCAATGGGAATGGAGTGGGGTGAGGTGAGGTGGAATGAGGTGATGTCCTCGTTCACTCTCTATTGGGAATGGTACCTGAAAGACCCTGGCCCAATTCTATGCTCTTCACTCAAGTACATTCATGGCCTGTGGTCATCAGTCATCAGAGCACTAGATGACTGGCATAATAATATGGATAGCCTCAGCTTCCATGAATTATAAAAGAAAAGGGTCTGACTGGAAGGCCTTTATGGTCACTTCCAGGTCAGGAAAGGCCTTTGAGTTTTCTGGGATTCAGTTTCTTCATTCTCATGTAGCTTGTTCTTTGGGCCTTATTTTGGGCTTTGACTTCCATTCTTGAGGTATTACACCTGCAGCTCAGTTCTCTAGGTACCAGAAGTACTAGGACAAATCTGTATTTCATGGCACTCAGCCCCAGATGACATTGTTATGTACTATGTGTGACCTGGACAAAGAACTATGCTTTCTGGGCCTCCATTTCCTCCTGAGTCAAATGAAGAGATTGGACTAAAGACATTAAGGTTCGTCCTAGCTTTAGAACTGTGATCACATGATTCAATAAGTTCCTCCCAGGCCTATTACTTACTGCCTGTGAGATGTTGGACAAGTCTCTTCTCCTTTCTGGTCTTCAGTTTCCTTATGTGTGAAAAGAGGAGTTTGGTCTCAAGGTCCCTTCCAGCTCACTAGCTATGGCCCTGAGCTGCTGTGATTACTTCCCAAAGTGACGAGCAGGAGAGAGGGCCCTGGGCAGCGGATGCCAAGAAGGAAGAGACAGAATGAAAGGGTGAAGAGAGCAGTGACCCGGCCATGTCTTAACCCTTTTCATCCTTCCCATGTCAGCAGGGGGCAGTTCAGGACAGCTCCACTTGAGCGATGCTACAGTCCCAATGTTGGCAGTTTTGTTGTGTTTCCTTTCACTTCCCCAGGTTATCTTTGGTAGAAAGGAGCTGTTCCCAAAGTCTGCCTTCAATCAGTTCCTTAGCAGCCAAGTGTGCAACCGGAAAGGGTTCAATGTTCTCTGTACAGACTTCCTCTTCCGTATATATGGATACGATCGGGAAAACATGAACATGGTAGGTGTCCGCTCCTTCTCCCCAGAAGTAGAGAGGAGCTCCCCTGCTCTCCTCTCCATCTTTCTCAACATCATTGTTATTTTTGTTTTATTTTAGTTATAGCACCCTACTAAGATGCAGTGTAATGGACAGAGTACTAGGCTCAGAGTCAGGAGATCCTGAGTTCAAATATCACCTCTGATATTTGTGAGTTATGAGACCCTGAGAATATCATTTAACTCTTTAGGTGCCTCCACACACCATTCAGGACTTGCTAGTGGATATCTGCTTTCATGGAGAGAGTTCCCACACTGGAAGTACTCCACACTGACGAAATGAGAGATCTTTCCTGGAATTACTGTCAAAAATTCCTGGGAAGCATTCAAGGGATCAAAATAACACAGAGAGAAGCGAATGTACAAGACTTTAAAATTCGGAGCAACGGCACATGGTCGTGGGATTTTAGAGAGTGATCTCAGTGTGAGAAGCCCAGGGCTGGAGTTCAGCAAAGAGATGGATGGATTGTTATAAACATATATGGATCTGAGAGTTAACTGAGCTTAGGAGCTGATGGGTTCAACCGGAAGAGCATTGAGGAAGGGGCCCAGGACAAAGTCCTAAGGGACACCCGTGTCTAAGGAACAAAAACACGGATGAACCTGTAAACAGGACTGGGAACCAGGAATGAGCTGGGACAAAGTGAAGAGAGTCTGTAGGAGAGGTGGTCACCAGAGTCAAGCACTGGGGAGAGATCAAGGAAAATAAGGACCATGAAAACCCATTGGATTCAGCAATAGGAGATCTCTGATCAACTTGGAGAGAGTAGTTTCAGTTGAGTGTGGGAGTCAGAAGCCAAATCACAAGGGGTTGAGAAGTGAAATGGAGGGGAGCAAGTAGACTCAATGAAAGTAGATATCTTTTTCTAGAACTCAGTCTGCGAACAGGGAGGAGATAAGGGGATGATGAGGACAACTAAAGTGTTTTCTTTTGTTAAGAATGGAGGAGACAGGGGCAGCTAGATGGCGCAGTGAGTAGAGCACTGGCCCTGGAGTCAGGAGGACCTGAATTCAAATCTGGCCTCAGACACTTGACACACTTACTAGCAGTGTGACCTTGGGCAAGTCACTTAACCCCAATTGCCCTACCTTCCCCCCTCAAAAAAAAAGATGAAAAAAGAATGGAGGAGACAGGAGTGATGTCAAGCAGCAGAAAAGCTAGAGGATAAAAAGAGATGAAAGATCACAAAAAATAATCCAGGCTTGGACTAGATGGCTTCTGAGGTCCTTCCTGACTCTCACATTCTGTTATTTGGTAAAGGAAACAAGCTCCCTGAGGAGGTGAGAGAGGATAGCATCATGGCCCTCTTTTCCAAAAGTGGATGGAAGGAGAAGAGAGTTAGTTGGAGGATGATGTTGAGGAGGTCTGAAGTGTAGTATTAGGGAGAACAGAGATCACAACAGACTGGTTAATTTCTTTTTTTCTTGGGGGGTGATGGTCAATGTTAATGTGTGAGTCAGGGACCTCAGTTGTTAGGGAGGGGAGGGGTGATGTAGGTGGTGTGAAGAAGAAAGATAAGGTTTGGAAGAAGTTCTGTGGAAAGTACGATAGAGACAATTGGGAAAGAGCAAAAAAGACTGCCATGAATCAGAGAAGGTGACATTGAAATTAGACCACACAACAAAGCAGGGCATCCTGCCAACATAGTTGTGTGATTTCCTCTAGCAGATTCATGAGCACATACAGTCCCTCTTAATCTCTCAAGTTGGGTTCCTTAAGTTTTGGGGACTCAGGTTCCCCATCTGTAAAATGAGCCATTGACATCATGATATGGGTAGAAAGAAAGCTGGATTTGAAATTAGAAGCCCTGGGTTGAATCCCACATGTGGCATTTAAAATCTGTGTGGCACTGAGGAAGTCACTTTGCCTTGTTCTTCATCTGTAAGATGAAGGGGTTGTACTTATCTAAGGACCCTTCCAGCTCTAAATCTGTGATTGCACAGTCATTCCTTCCTTTTGTGAAAGAAACAGACTCCAAATGCTTTCCTTGCTTCTTCTCAGTACTAAGACCATTCCTGAATTAGGGTATACCAATAGGTATCTATTGGGCCTCTCCACAGCTGGCAGGGTTCAGTTCATATATGAGGCAAAGGTGAAGAGGGAGTACATTCCAAGCCTTGGGGATAGCCTTACAAAAGCCTGGCAATAGGAGATGGGAATGTTGTGTTTGGATTGCAGAGGAGTGATCAATATCTCAGAGGGGCTGGCTGACTTTCAGGTTGCTAACCAAGCCTACTAGAAGTTGTTTCATATGTGAATGGCATCACAATTTATTTTCCCACAATGGTTTTACAGAATTTTAATGCTTACTTCACTCTTTTGTCCACATCCTATTCCTGACTTGGTCCAGCCTCAGAGAAAGTGAAGTGAAGATTAAAAAAACTTCATGACTTTGAGGAAGACCTTTTCCCTTTTGTGCCTCAGTATCCTTTTCTGTCAAATGAGTAAGTGGATGAGGTGATATGGTAAAAGTCCCTCCAAGCCCTAAGTGCTAGGATTGGAGCCAAGAGAAAACAAAAGAATGAAAATACCATCCCTCCAGAGAGGGAATATTTTCCCCAAAGTATCTCTATCCCTTTAAGTAAACTTTTTTTCCCTCAAATTTCCCTTTTTGTAATTAAAAGATTGAGATACAACCTTCTTTTTTTCCCAGAGTCGCCTAGATGTCTATCTGTCTCAGAACTCAGCTGGAACCTCTGTCCAGAACATAGTCCACTGGAGTCAGGTAAGAATCCAAAAATCTTTGTTAGCACCAAGGTCAGGTACTTGGTCCTTAAGGGCTCTTTATGAAAAGGGGGACACCATTCCTGGGGGGAGATTCATTACCTGTATGTTTGGCAGCATATTAAACCAAACCCATCACTGGCTGCAGTCTGTCTCAGAAGCCTGAAACATCTGGTACCCTCTCTAGAGTAGGTTAATGTCTTACTTTAGTATTTTTTCTTTACTATTGGATTCTCCAGGTAGTGGTGGGAGAGTGGAAAGAGGCCTGACTTTAATTCGAAAAGCCAGGGTTCATGTTTCATTTGGTGCTTATTGCAGGAGTAGCTCGCAACAAATGACTTGACTCCTCTGGGACTCAGTTTCCTCATATATAAAATGAGGGAATTGGGCTAGATGACCTCTGAGGATCTAGATTTAGGACCTTATAGCTGGTCTAGATTTCTTTTTTTTTTATTATTTTAAACCTGAAAAGTAAAACTTAAATGCACTAAAGGAAAAGAAAAAAAAACATATTATGAACTTAAACACTGAAACAAATACAAAATAAGAAAAGAACAAAAGCATGGCATGTGCACAGAAGAACATAACAGGGGATTCGAAATATCCAGCAATAAATTTCCTTTTCAAGAAAGCCTATATAATAAATAGTAGGCATTGTGTTTAGAGCTGTCCATCTTTCCTTTGCTTCCTTGTGAGTTTTCTTTTGTTCTCTGCTGTGCAGTTTTTCCTTTGTTCTTTCTTCCCCCTTCCCCCTCTCAAAGAAGGCTACAATAGGGGCAGCTAGGTGTCACAGTGAGTAGAGCACTGGCCCTGGAGACAGGAGGACCTGAGTTCAAATCCGGCCTCAGACACTTGACACGTACTAGCTGTGTGACCTTGAGCAAGTCACTTAACCCCAATTGCTCTGCCAAAAAAAAGCAAAAAAAAAAAAGAAGA
Organism: Trichosurus vulpecula; assembly: GCF_011100635.1. Lineage (NCBI taxonomy): Eukaryota > Metazoa > Chordata > Mammalia > Diprotodontia > Phalangeridae > Trichosurus > Trichosurus vulpecula. The sequence continues at coordinate 12,346,927 of NC_050580.1, read as the reverse complement.
AGGCTACAATTAAGAGCAAATGCATGTGTATGTGTGTTTGTATATACACACACATACATGCATACATATATGCCTATATACGTACACCTACATACATATATACTTAAATATCTGTAATCCTACTCATATATAAACATATATAGTTATTCCTCCTCTGTTTCTCTGAGGGTGGATAACCTCTCCCTTCATGTGCAAGTCTTTCCATATTTTTCCAAGCCTACCAACTCATCATTTCCTACACCACAGCGATATTCCCATCTTATACTGTTGGGTTATTTTAGAAAGACCAAAAGAACATTGATGAATATGGCTGACACCTAGTGTAATTTCCCTATTTTTCTCTTTTGATTAAATCTATTTTAGCCTTAACTTTCTCTGAGATCATGATTACCCTTGCTCTTTTTGCCCCTAACAAATTCTATTCCTGATCTTTATTTTGTATATTGTGTGTATCTCTTATTTCCTATCCCTCCTGACTCCTCTACTTTACTTCTACCTGCTACCTTGCCCTCCTATTACTTAATCTACATCTCCTCTGAGAATCCCTCCCTTGTCCTTCCATTCCCATTAATCTAATCACCCTTCTATAGCCCCCATTATCCTACTCACCCTCTCCTCTAAAAATCCCTCCTTTATCTTCTCCCCTCTTATTATCTCCTTAGCCTTTTATTTCTTTCTGAATTAAGAAGACTTTTACACCCTTCTAGACATATATGTATTGTTCCCTCTTAAACCTATTCCTCGGTAAAGTAGGTTTCCAGAACTACCAGCCATCCTCCTCCCCCATCTAGTTTATCTGTGTCAGTTCTTCCTCTCACACCTCATTCGTATAAGATAATTTTTACCTGTTCCTAAATGCCTTTACTTTTGAAAATCATATCATACTCAGGTCCACCCCAATCTTTCTTACAAACTAACCAATTACTAATAACAATCTCAGACATACATTTTACATTCCCTCATATGAAAGGTAAACAGTCTGTCCCTATTGAGTATATTGAAATTAGTCTTAGATACATAGCTTATATTTCTCTTGGTCTTTGTATGTCAAGTCTTCTATTAAATTCTGTTTTTTTAAGCACTGAAAGTCTGACAATTCATTAAATGTCATTTTTTTCATTCAGGATTATGCTTAACTTTTCTGGGTATGATATTTTTAGCTGCAACCCTAGGTCTTTTCTCTTCAATATATAGTGTTCCAAGACCTGTGGTCTTTTATTGTCACCACTGCTAGGTCTTATGTGATTCTAATTGTGGCACCACCATTTTAGTTTTTTTTTTTTCTTATTGTTCATAATATTTTATCCTTGAGCTGAGGGTTTTGGAATTTGACCATGATATTCCTATAGGTTTTCCTTGTAGGATCTCTTTCAGGTGGTAATCAATAGATTTTTTTCTATTTCTACTTTCCCCTCTTATTCTAATGCTTCAGGATAATTTTTTTAAATTATTTCTTGTATTATTGTGTCAAGATTCTTTTTTTTGTTGTAGTTTTCAGGTAGTTTGATTATTCTTATGTTTTATCTTCTTGTTCTGTTCTCCAGATTAGTTGTTTTTCTTTTGATATGTTGCACATTCTTTTCTATTTGTTCATTCCTCACATTTTATTATTTCTTAGTCTCGTACTTTTGCTGGCTTCCTCCTGCCCAATTCTGATTTTTCAAGGAATCATTTTCTTCCTTAAGATTTGGGATCTCCTTTTCTAATTGGTTGATTTTCTTTTCATAATTTCCTTGTTTTTCTTGGATTGTTCTTGGGTCTTTTTTAAAAAAAAACTTTTCCTCAATCTCATTTAATTTTTTAAATCTTTTTTAAGTTCTTATATGAATTCTTTTTGGGTAGGTGACCATTTGACATTACTCTTTGGAGCAGGAGAGATTTTCTTTGCTTCAGTATCCTCCTCTGAAGATGAACCTGTCTTTTTTACTCCCATAACTTTCTATGGTTGGATTATTTCTCCTTTGCCTGCTTTTTAAAAATTTGTAGCAGTTTGTTTTTTGTAATCACCTTTAGTCCTGGGGTATGGGGGAAGGTGCCTCTGACCTCAGCTCCTCCTTCAGTTCTCCCCTCTGGCCTAGAACCAAAAGCAAAGACTCCAGTCTCCTGCAAGTGCCCACAGTCAGCAGCATCCCTGCCCCATTGCTTCTGTACTCACTGGACGTGTGCTGGTTCCTTCTTGCATCTGTGCAGCACAGCTGGGTCTGGCATTCCTTGTCAGCAGAGGTTCTTTCCCTCTTCCCTGGCTCAGATGCCCAACTCCTTTCACTGTCCAGAAGGTAAAAGTCCCTGTGGCTGGGGCCAAGGCTGCCTCCCAACCCAGCCAATCCAGGGCTCGCTGCTTGTTGTTTAAGTGGAACTAGCCTGGAGGTATTTACTCTTCACAGGGACCAAACCTCATCCTGGGATTTTTCTTCAGCTTTTCTCCAATTGTCCCAGGAGGACCACAGTTCTGCCCCAACTCTGGTTTATTTTTAACCACTCTGTGTTCATCGTCAGGCACTATTTTATCTCATTTGTGGGGAAAATCTGGAGAGCTTGGAATTTCCTGACCTACTCCACCATCTTCCCAGAATCCTCTCCTGGTCTATATTTCTTTATAGTGTTGACAGAAAGAATTCCAAAATCTATGAATACATTGATTCCTTTTTTTTTTTAATTTTAGATTCTCCATTCTGCAAAGTTCCAAGCTTATGACTGGGGGAATCCAGCTGCAAATATGGCACATTTTAACCAGGTAGTTAAGTGTAGTTATGATTTGTAGAAGAGCCGATCCCTATAAAGGCCATTGATGACCAAATCACATGCAATCCTGACAGCTAATACCCCTCCTCTGAGCCATTTTAAACAAATCTCAATGCCAAAAAGTGGAATTAAGTAATTTCAATATTCTTCAACTGTTTACCACATCATAGCAGTTAAATCTGAAAGATACTTTAGATGTCATCTAATCCCAAACTATCATTTTTATATACAGGGAAACTGAGGTCCAGAGGGGAACAGTGAGTTACCCAAGGTCACACAGACAATGAATTTGATCATAAAATCACAGATTTAGAGTTGGAAGAGACCTCGGAGCTCAGAAAATCCCAGCCCCCAGGAAACTGAAGCCTAGAGAGACTGACTTGTTCATAGTCACATGGGTAGGAAGTGATGAGCTATTATTCAAACCCAGGTCTTTAGACTCCATTATTTTTCTTATGGCGTGGTACCTTTTGATAATAAAGACAAGAAACGCCAGATAGGTGTTATAACCAGTCTTCATTTACAGAGGAGAAAACTGAGGCAGGCTAGCTAGGTGTCTGAGGCAAAATTTGAACATAGGTCCTCCTGCCTCATTGCTCCACCTGTTGGGTCCAGTAGGATGTGTCACCTGTACAGAAGGCTTTACAAGCCCCGTCAGACTTCCTCTAGTCTTTGAGTCGTTTCACCAACCAATCAGCAGAGGTTGTAGTCAATTACGGGGAAGGCAGAAGCCCCAGAGTGGAGAGAACTAGACTTCAGGTCAGAAGACCCAAGTTCATGTCCTAGCTCCTGTCTTTTACTCATCCATCCATCCATCCACCCATTCATTGCTCCGTTCTTGTAGCTGATGGGCTCTCATGTAGCAGGGGCCACAGATAGAGGGCTAATTTGTTTCAGTCTTTGGACCTCAGGTAGGGGGAAGGGAACAAACATTTATCAAACACTTACTATGTTGTCTCATTTGATCCGCACAATAACCCTGTCAGGGCTGCTAGTATTTTCCTCATTTTATAGCTGAGAAGAGAGAAGGAGATAGAGGTTAAATGACTTGCCCTGGATCACAAAATTAGTGAGCATCTGAGGAGAGATGTGAACTTATGTCTTTGTGATTCCAGTACCCGCACTCTATTTACGGTGCCACCAAACTGTCTCTAGAATCTCATCTGCAGCATGGGGACCACAATATTTTCACTAGTTATCTTTCAGGGTTGTTTTCAATAATGTCTTTTGTGTACTTTAAAGTGCCATTCATCACATTGCTCAATGGTTCTCTGAGGTAATTGTTTTATTTTTCCTTTTAATTGCACTCAGGTGACCCCTCCCTTGTATGATTTGGGAGCCATGAAGATACCAATAGCCATATGGAGTGGGCAACAAGACCGCTTTGCTTCCCCCAAAGAAGTGGAAAATTTGCTCCCTAAACTCCCCAACCTTATATATCACAAGAAGATCCCATACTACAACCACATAGATTTTCTGCTGGGCCTGGATGCACCTCAGGAATTCTTCCACGAAATTCTTTACTTGATAAAGACATACATGAAACATTACAGACCTTGTCATTTCCTTGTATCTGGTTGGGAGGCTGGGGGGCTTCAGGGTTGGGAGAAGCAAGAGATACAGTGGTGGGACTCAAATGAATTAACAACTGTTCTCCAAGGAACCGAACCGAGCCGAGCCGCCCCCACTAATAGCTGGTTCACAGAACTAAACCTAAAATTAGGTACCCGTTCTACCAAACTGGTGTGAACCGCCTGAATCCCACCACTGGAGAGATATTGGTGCTCCTCCTGGGTGGGGACAGTACCCTTCTCCCTCTCACTCACCCTTGTTGGGGCAGTGGGAATGGGAACAAACATTCGTTAACACCCACCACGCGCCAGGGACTGTGTTAGGCACTTTCACAAATATTATCTCATTTCAGTGGGAAGAGGAGACGATGATCTAATTTCTGTGGAGTTATCTCTGGGGAAGGAGGCAGCAGCTAATGTTATAGCAATGGCTAGAAGGTAGCCTGGCTGCAGTGAATGCTAAAGCCTAGAAGGAGAGGCAGTGGCTTTGGTGAAGGGAAGTTTAGGATATTCTTACTGGTGGGACACAAGAAGGGGGAGGTGCTGAGTGAAGGACTTGGATCTTGGAACAGGGCCCCTCAAGAGAAGCCTGAGAGTGCATGGGCCCAGGAGGAGTCCTGTGTAGAGTTTGTCCCTCAGGGGTCATTATGGTGTATTGCATGGATAGAATTATACACACACACACACACACACACAGAGAGAGAGAGAGAGAGAGAGAGAGAGAGAGAGAGAGAGAGAGAGAGATGGGGAAGACAATAAAAGAGAGGGAGAAAAAGAAAGAAGGAGGAGAAAGAGAGGGGAAGAGAGAAAGCAAGACAATGACACAGAGACAGACTGAGAAAGTATAAACCAGTACAAAACAAATAATGCAATGAGTTGTGAGATCAGCTTCTGTCTAAGACAGAACCACTAACTCCAAGCCCAGTCATGCAAGGCCTCCCACAAAGAAGGCCCAAGTGGTCCCTGGGCAACCTACAACTTTGTGTGAGGGGCTGTTGATTTTTCTTCCAAACTAAAAATCTGAAGGCATCAGTGAGTCCTCCTTTTTCTATCACCCCATCAATCCTATCCATATGAATTTTTCCTTCAAAAACATCTTTTTAAAAATATTCAAGATTACATCATATAAAAAACCCATAGAATCGAACAAGGCCATACCTTTCCCAGCTATAACTAGGGGAGCATTCCTAACTAACAAAAGGGTAGGTTGTTGGTGGTGGTCAATCATTCAGTTGTGCCCAACTCTACATGACCCCGTGGATGTTGTCCATGCAGTTTTATTGGCAAAGATACTGGAGTAGTTTGCCAGTATCTTCTTCAGGGTGTCTTCATTTTACAGATGAGGAACTGAAGCAAATAGGAGCTAAATGACTTGCCTAGGGTCACACAACTAGTAAGTGTCTGAGACTGGATTTGAACTCAGATCTTCCTAACTCCAGGCCCAGTGCTTTATCAACTGTACCACCTATCTGCCCCTCCCCTCCAAAAAAAGAAAGAAATTAGATACAAGAAGATTTGGGAATAAGGTAGTTGTTTGGTCTTGTACTATTCTTTGTGACCCTATTTGGGGTTTTCTTGGCAGAGATACAGGAGTGGCTTGCCATTTCCTTCTCCAGCTCATTTTACAGATAAGGAAACTGAGGCAGACAGGGTGAAGTGACTTGCCCAGAGTCACAGAGCTAGTGAGTGTCTGAGGCTGGATTTGAATCCAGGAAGGTGAGTCCAGGGCCCGCCTCAGTACATTCTAGGGTAGCGGAAAATGGTAAAAGACATAACAGATCATTTCTGTCTCATGAATTTGAAAAGTTTTTTGCATTAAAAAAAAAACAATTCCGAGGTGACAAGAAGGGGAATTGTTGATGGGGACAGGTTGGCAGGGCAGGTCATTGCCCCAAATATCTTTGATTAGAGCTTCATGTTCAAAACAGGTAGGAAATTAACCAAAAAAAAAAATTTCCGTTGGGGATGGTCTTGGTCTTCTTTTTTCCCCCGTGCTCATGCTTTCCCTGTCCAGTTACTTTGTGTTTATCTTCTCCATTTTTCTCAAGTATCCACTTTGTCAGCCAGATTCATTTTTGTCTTTGTATGCCTGGCACCTGCACCTCTGAGCACATAGTAAACACTTAATAACTACTTGTTGACTGGTGATAATGGGGATAATGGGGATAATTATCCTGATAATTAGGTTAAAGTTTTGCACATGGTTTTCCTAATATAGAGAGCTTTGAAGTCAGGTTCCTTAAAACCAGACTATGAACACTGCAGAAAACATCTAGAATGTTCTGTTCAGTTTGGGACTCCACCTTTCCAGAGGAAATCAATAAGCTGGACTTGCCAGAGACTGGCCAGTTAGATTGAGGGACATCAAAATCCTGATGTACAAAAGTCATTGATTGAAAGAAATGGCTATATTTAACCTAGAGAAGTCCTGGATGGGACATGAGATGCGTCTTCCTAGGAAGAGTTATACTGGCTCTGCTTGGCCTCAGAGGGAAAACTAGGAGAAATGCAGAGAAGTTACAAAAGAGGAAAAATATAAGGAAAAAATATATAAATATATAAAAATATGTAAGGAAAAAAATTATAAGTATATAAAAAAATATCTCTGATCATCAGAGCTTTCCAAAGGAAGGTTGTCTTTTTAGCCATCCCAAATGTGCTTCCCTGCTGAGGGTAACTCAGATAAGCCAGTACCATAAGACTGGAGGCCCCTATGAGCTTCTGGGAAGAAGAAAGGATTTAACTGGAATGTCAGAACATCGCCTCACTAGAAACCACAAGGTCTCTTGACTCCTGAGTTCAAATCTGGCTTCATGTGCTTACTTGCTGTGTGAACTTGGGCAAGTCACTTAACCCTTTTTGCCTCAGTTTCCTCATCTGTAAAATGATCTGGAAAAGGAAATGGTGAACCATTCCGGTATCTTTGCCAAGAAAAGCCCAAATGGAGTCACAAAGAGTTGGACCTTACTCATCAACACAAGAGAAGAAATGTGTGTTCATAATCCATGCAGTTGTCCTTTTATAGACTATAGAGGCCTTTGGTTTCTTCTTATTGTGAGCACAGTTCCATGAGCTTTTATGACCAAAATATTGATGATCTGGTGACCAGCTCCCAGCATCCTCCAATGACCCCCTCTGACCTTAGTTCAGGTGGTCCTCAGGCTACAGACACCAGGTTTGCCATTAAACTCACCATGGAGAGACCTTTTAAAAGCCAGAGTCTCCTCTACACCATATGAGGTGAGGAAAACCTTAAGGGATGATTAAAATAAAAAGCGTAACTGATCAGCAAAGTTGTAGCCAAATCTACAAAATGGAGAGAGGAGCTGGAGCTTCATATATTTGACTAATTGCCTCTCATTTGTAATTACTGTGCCTCTTGGCTAAATTCTGATTGATATAATTCTTGAGTGATCAGAAAGGATCTTTGCCACTAATGATATAAACCTGACATAAATCTCAATTCTCAGTCGATGATCACTATGGGACCCCTCAGGTCTGAGTAACTGGTTAAATTCTGGTCATTCTAGTTTGTGGCAATTGACAGTAGATTCAGTAGCTAAATGATTCCTGGTCAAATCTGCTCCTGATATGGGAACTCTGGACTGCTTAAACTCAGGAAAAAATATGTAGTAATGGCCAACATATAAAAAACATCCTTGACCCCAGGAAGGATCTTTTGACATTGAAATATAATAAATTAATTGCTGAAGCTTTATACTTAAACCAGCTCTCCCTACCAATAATGACTACAATTCTGATGCTCAACTCACCCTCCCAATGAATAAGGACTTCCACTAATACTTTTTAAACTTTCATCAGGAGGTAAGTTATTAAAATACCTCAGTGCTTCAGAACCACGTGTTTTTAATTATTCTCTCCACCTTGGAAAGACAGAGGCTTATTTAAATAAGGAAGCTAATTGAGAATAAAAAAATTTAATTTGGGGGAATATTTTCTCTACTCTATTTTCTTCTGTGAGTGATTTAACAGAATGTAATGGTTTGGGTTATTAAAAGCAAAATCACTTGAAAGAATTGGAATTGGCTATGCATTTTTAAGCTTTTAAGAAACCCCAAAGTAAAAGTTTTGCAATTAATTGGTGTTATATTTGGTGTAATTGGTATCAATTAATGGTTTTATATAAGAAAACGTGTTCTAATTTGCAACAGACACTCCATGCATTGAAGAAAACTAGCTTTGTAGATAGATTGGACTATAATTGGGAAATAAAAGAGAGGGACTAAGAAAGTAATGAAGGTAAGTCAAGGGTTAAATCAGAATGTGAAAAGAAAGGTGACGTTTTGTAGTTTGAAGGGCTTTAATCAAAAGGAGGTGGGTTGGGGGAGGTGAGAGGAGAAAGTAAGTTTAAGGAAGATGAGATAAGAGGAGAATGAGAGGAAAGATGGAGATTGTATGGATGTGAAACCCAGTTAGAGGGTCTTGTGAAATACATGTAGATTTCCCCAAGAGCAGGAATATAGAACTGATGATTTTTTGATTGCCAAAATGAATAGATGAATAAAATTATTTTTGATGTAAAACAATTCAGAATGCCCTTTGATTAGCAATATTTTGTTTCACATTTCATGTTTTAAGCCCATAATTCTGTTTTATGTGATTATTACGCCTTTAATTTCTTTGTATCATTTTTGGAAGAAGAAATGAAGTTAATTTGAAAAATTATACGTAGATGGAGATGCAATTGTATTGTTAGAAAATGAAATCTTTTTATCTTAATGCTGTGAAATTAGGAACGTAAACTGTATCTTATTTAAAGACTTTGGTAGTGGTTACAAAACTGCCAGGTATTTAATTGGATATGTTTTGTTTTAAAATGAATAATGACAATAACTTAGTGTTTGGAGAAAGTACAAAAAGCCTTGTAAATTCTCATTATCTATAAAGTTCTTTGGGAACTTGTTGGACCTTCATTCCCCTGGACTGTAGTGGCCTTGGCGAGGTTATAAAATCTTATCAATCCTGTGAAAGACATGGCTGAATGAATGATGAGAAATTCTAAAATAGTAACTTAGTTTACTAAGAAACTGAGATCCTTTCCTCCATTGCAGATACTCAAGCCAAAGTGGAGGGCCTTATAAGTTTGCTTATGTTATGAAAGTGTTTATGTATACAAACATATACACACATACATACATACACACACACATACACATACACATACAATGATTTGTCTGACTACTCATTGTGAAAATTATGAAATTGCACCCAGAATAACATATATTAAAGATATATCTTTGAGCCAACTTAGTATTAACAGACCCCAGTTTTTTAAAGTTTTGATTTTTTTTTTGCCTTAATGGTTAATATGCAATACCTTAAAACATGGATTTCTGGGAATCTGGAGGCTTACAGTGGCCAAGGTGTTTCTGGGTTTTGAGTGAATTATCATGAATTCAGTTTCTGTATGAAACTGTAGAGTATGAGTATTTTCTTAATTTTTAATGATTGGTTTTTACACCATGATGTGTTTAAACTGGAAAAGTCAAATGATGACTGAAGGCTTTTGGAAAGACTTTGTACGTACTTAATACATACTGAAAATAAATGTTTTTATTTATCATTATTTATCATTAACTGTTATTGCAACTACATGATCAGATGAGAGTACCCTGCCCTAAACTAGTAGCAGTAGAATTTTCTATGGGAAGTGTAACAGACCTGTGATTTATTTCGAATTTGAATTTAGCTTTAGGAAAAGCTTTGTCTTGATTTGTTAAAGTTCATACATTCAATGGGCTGGTTATTCAAAGAATTTCAGTATGTGTTAGATGGTAAATAGATGTTTAAATTTCCTTTAAATAATAAATTTGTAGTTTATTTTAGAGCTCTTATTAAATATAAAAAAACAAAAGGATTTATTTTACAAAGTCAGGTCCTCATGAACCCCTGTTTAGATTCTTCCTCTCGCTTGTAAATAATATCCATAATACACATAGAGTTCAGGTAAAAATAAAACAAACAAATGATATCTAAAGAGTGAATCTCTAAACTTTCAGATGAGTTACAAGTAGCTTAACTGATGTTCTTCCTATAGCTTTGATGGTTATGAGGTTAGCTCCATAATGTTTGAACAGGCTTTCACTTCATAAATTAATTACCAATGTGATTTGTTTTTTTAAGACCCTATTAAATTACACTTAGTCTTACCACTAGCAGTTTTAAACAGCATTCAAATGTCTCAGAACCTGGAAAATAAATCTTCTTGAAGAAGTACATCTGCAAATCTGCCCTAAAAATATGGTCCATTTTAGACACTTTAGTTAAAGATACCGAGATGTTGATTTGGGGATACATGTCTCCCAGTTTGAATAGACCAAACTATAATTTTTAAACAGTGGTCAAGAACAGTTGGCTTTGACTCAGAATTTCCAAGGTTAAATGTTTTCTGGAAGCAGACAACTTTATAAAGTAGACAGCTGACCCCAAGATGACAGAAAAAGAAGTTTGCTGTTTAAAGGAACATTAGCTGAGTATTTCACATATGTGTTTGATCAAACCCTTAATATTATTAAGCACCTGAATTGTGCTGGGGAGTCCAGAGAAGACTAAACACGAAAGTATATCTGACTGGGATATTTGGGATTGATTGCCAAAGTCAGGCTAGATTAAGGAAGTTTTGAGAACTCTGTCTTACAGTAGTAGCAATTGCTATTTGTTAAATTTGCTTTATTATGGTTTCCGATGTTCCCCTATACTTGTATATACTTGTGGAAATGCCTGCCGGAAAACTTATATAAAAGTATCCTGAGAATAAAACAATATTATATAGGAGGATGTTGGTTGGAGATACATATATATGATCTTTCACCAAAGTGGGGACTATGGCAAGAGAATTCCTGAATCAGGCCTCTTATTGACACTGTGATGTGATGTGAAGGGATGGGAAGAAATGTGTGGGAAGATGCGATGGGAAAGAAATTCTGGCCCTGAGTTATTGCCATCATTATGAAAAGAAAAAGACATTGCCTCCATTACATCAACTGCTCGGTCAAGTTTGAAAAAAAAAAAAGCCAGCTCCTGTTGTGACTTATCTTCTCCTGCTTTCCGTAAAATTCCACTGTACCCACCCTGCTTATATATTCACATTCTATATAAGGTTGTGGCAACCGATGCTGTGGGTTTTCTGACTTTTCATCCAGATGAAATCTCAGAAGGCATTCTGAGTATAAATAAAATCCGCATATATCTACCTACAAACTTCTTCAATAAACTTGAACTATGGCACTGATCTAGTTTCTCCAAGTACTACCTGGGCACTGCTTCAGTGATGGGCAGCAGTACCTAATCAATGGATCCTTCATGTGCTTTGTAATCACACTGTTTTCCTCATTGGTGGTGCATTGAATCCATTCACAGTTTTGCCTTTAATCCTTTGTTAACCAAATCCTGATTCTACCTACTTTGGCTTCTCAGGCCTTGTTTTGGAAGTTTTGGAGTCAGCACAGTTAGTCAACACTCTTCTGTTTACAATTTCTAAGTGGGAGAGGCATTATTAACCTCAGTCTGCTAGGTCTAATTACTTCTCCAGGACAGGTAAAGCAAAATGCCTCAGTTCATGGCTCTCTTCCTTTACATTGTAAAAAACATTCTAATTGGACAGGTCTTCCAGAAGTTTTTGTAAGTTCTGCTCCAATCTCAAGACAAGCTTTGCTTTAAAATTCCTTTTGCCCTTATGAAGCGTTCAAATTATTCTGGAGGTTGTGCTGGTTACACGTATAAGTCAACCCACAAGTGTTTGTTAATCAAGAGTTTACTATGTTGTGTTCATGTACCAAGCACTATCTTAGCATCTAAGCACACAAAGACAGAACGTACCTGCCCTCAGTCATTGCCTTCCACTCCTTCAGGGGAACCGTATTCACATGGAAAGTCACATCATATAGCTGTGCCTCAATTTCCTTAACTGGACAGTGAAGGGATTGAACTAGATAATTTTTGAAGTCCCTCCTAGCTTGGGATCAATCTGGGTTTTAATGAAACTAAACATATGTAAAAAAAAGTGTGTGTTGTGAGGGTGGAGGGGCATTTGGGGACTGGACAGCTGACCCTAAAAGGGTTATTATCCAAGGATTTTTGCTTCCATCTTGGAGTAGTCTGGGAAAGGCTCTTCAATAAAGCTGAACTATGGCACTTGTCTAATTTCTCTAACTCCGACCTGGGCACTCAGCATACAATATGGGCATCAATGGGATGGGATAGACTTTATTTCACTGTAATGCTAATGGAATATAAAGACCTTCCCCACCCATTAATAGGCCTATGTGATCACAAGTGTTCAATCACAGATGTCTTACTGCTTGGAGCTCCAGTCCATCCTGAGTCACATAGAGCCCATTGGGGGAGGAACTTGCCTAAGAGGGAAGCTTGTTTACAGGGAGGCTTGCTTGTAGGAAGGCTTTCACACCTTTTGGTACTAAGCTAATTAGGCACTGAGTCACAAAGGTTGTGATGCCTTCTGGCTTGGAGCCTATTAGCCAAAAGTGTACATATATTCTGAGGTTGGTATTTTGCTTTGGGGGCTTGCTCATGAGAAGGACCTTTTGATTCCCCGGACAGGACTCTGAGTAGCTGTTTTGTTAAGAGCCCCCTGACTACTCAGCTGTTTATGTTCCCCCAATCTGGTGGTGTATGTAGGTGGTTGTATTACTTTGTTCAGACAGTTGGAAGCCAGTCTGTTGGAATCTCTGCACTAATTTCTCTGCTTGTGTTTTCTCCGTGTTCAGGGTGCTGACCTTTCCCCTGAACTAGTGAATGTAATTAAAGTAAGATTGTTGACACTTAAAAGTTGCTTTCCTTTCAGAAAAGCAGATCAAAGAACCTGTGCTGGCAGGCCATCCTGGGTATGCCAGGGTACTTGCTGTTACATTTGGTGTAGTTGGTAGGATTGCAAAGTGTCCTTGCTGTTACATCCACCCACCTCAAGATGTGTACAAAAGATACAAGGACTAACACATGCCCAAGGGGGAAAAATATGGAAACACAAACAGACAAATCAGATGTCCTATAGTGTTCTCCCCTTCCTCTCCTTTGGAATAGCTTAATGAACCTTCCCCATCCACTGTCCAGATCAGCTTACAGCAGTATCACAGAGGATGGGAGAAGTACAAGTCTCCTGGCTTCCCCCGATGTGGCTTTCATGCTTTAGCCACAGTGCAAGCATGCTTTAAGCAAACTTCACTGGAGCCTGGCATCTACCTCTCAGATGCAGGAATTGGGAATCTCTCAGGAACTCTGGAACTTGGGCTAACCCCCTATGCTGGAAACACTCATTCCAGGGAACTCTAGTCAGAGACTATTTTCAGAAAAGGAAATATAAAGGCAGAAGAAGGCAGCTGGAAGTTGAGGTCTAGGAATTCCCTTCTCAAGATGCATGGAGAAAGCACAGTCTACTTGCCATGCACTTCTCCTATAAACCACCATATTGGGTGGGGGAGGGGAAAGGGGAAATAGATCCCATTCAAGGGAGAGAGACTACAACAATGAAGCCTAAGTGATTTCACAGCTTGCCATTGTAGACAACAGAGGATCTTGCTTCTCTAAGAATGCTCTTATCCTCAGCTAATTTAGAAGACAGACCCAATCTTTGAAGCCCAGTCAGTAAAATGCCAGTGGAGAAGTCCACCTCAGTGGGAGGTTGCCGCCGGATCATGGAACGTGCTCTGTAATTTCATTGAGCTGATTAAACAATTCAATAAATAGAGTGCATGCTCTCCTCATCAGTAGCAATATCTAGAGAAAAAAATAAGGTCCTTTTGAGTGGGAGGAGCTGTGTAGGAGATGGCCCTTGGGATGATATTGGAAGGAGGCCAGGGACTCTAAGACATGGAGGTAGTGACTGAGTGCATTATGGGCATGAGCAGAGGCTCAGAGAGGATATGGAGCATCATGTGTGAGGAACACTAGGAAGGCCAGTTTGTCTGAAAGATACAGGAAGGAGAATAAAGTGTAATAAATCTAGAAATGTAGAGATGAGGTCAGATGGTAAAGAGATCCAAATGCGAAAGGTGGAATTTCTAGTTGGCTCCACAGGCAGTAGGGAGCCATTGAAGCTCCTATAGCAAAAGAGTGGCCTGATCAGATCCATGCTTTAGGAAAATCATTTTAGCAGCTGTGTGTAAGAAGGTTGGGGGAGGTGGAGAGACCTGAGGCAGGAAGACCCATTTGGAGGCTGTTGCAGTAGTCCAAGAAAGATGAGATGAGGGCCTGAAAGAATCAAGGCCATTTGATAGGAGAAAAGGGGGTGGATATAAAATAAATTATGTAAGTAGAATCACTAGTAACTAGCAATGCATTATGTAGTGTTCTCTCCATAATATGGCAGCAGCAGGCATTTTGGCCAGTGCATCAAAGCAGCTGAAAAATCCAGATTTAGGCCACACTGGGAAACATAGTGTCCAAGACTAGTGAAGTCATTGTCTCACTGTATGCTCCCTCAGTTGGGAAAAGTCTGGAATATTTTGCCCAATTCTGGGCACTATATTTTAGGAAAGACATTGATGAGTTGAGGGGTGGAGTGCTCATGGAAGAGTGGACAGAATTGAAAAAGGACTGGAAACCATGGCATTTGAGATGGGTTGAAATAACAAGTGAGAATGAAAAAGGCTCATAGATGTGGAGAGATGGTAGAATCCAACTCTATCATTTTACAGACAAGGAAACTAAGTCCTAGAGAAGTAACTCGCTGAAGGTCATACAACCAACTGGAAGAGCCAAGATTCTAACCATGGCCCTCTGCCTCTAAATCCAGTGATTTATTCACTGTATCACTCTGTACCACTCTGCCTGACCATGTGCCCTACTTAGTCCTAAATGATTCTTAGTCATTTCCCCAAACGAAAGGACAAAATGTTGCCATCAATGAAAACACTCCCAAAGTCCACAGTGATAACTTTAAAGGCAATTTACAAAGGAGAATTCCCAAAATGTTTTGAGAAAATATCCTCATGTCTGTAAAATGAACACTTGTCCTCCCATTGCATCACAGATTTAGAGGTGGAAGGGATTTCAGAGATTCTCTTATCCAATCCAATAAATTGGATCCAATAAACATTCATTAAATACCTACTATGTTCCAGACACTACACTGAGTGCTGGGGATACAATTAGTAAAAAGAAATATGGCCTCTGCCCTCTGAAAGCTTACAATCTGAAAGGGGAGACGACACACAAAAAGAGGCAGGGGTGGGGGTTGAACGCAGGACACTACAGTTTACACTACACAGAGGCATTTTGTTCCATGGAATTGGAGCCAGGCAGGGCAGCAGATGCAAGATGGAGTGAGCTGAGAGCCCAGTTTCTGTCTTCTATAAAGGAAGGTATTAGGAGGATACTGTGCCCTCCAGTCAGAGGGGAGAGGAAGCTGAGGGAGGTGGTAGCAATTGAGGCTGAGTCAGCAGCAAGGTGCTGTGTTTAGGAGTAAGGAGCTTTTCCTGGCAGGGGCACCTCATTCCTTGAAATTGTAACCAGTCAAGGCAGCGGATGTAAGCAGAAGAAACTAATCCTAAATCCAACCCCATCATTTGATGGATGAGCAACTGGGTGCCAGGGAGGGATTTGCCCTAAAGAACATAAGTAGTGGGTTGGGGTTTCAGATTCAGGTTTTCTAGGGTACTTTCCTCGATCCCTGTGACTTCCGTGTAAACTTATTGTCAGTGAACCCAACTCCAACTTTTGTGAGGCACAGGGGGAGAAGAACCCAGAAGAAGTCACCAATGCCTACGGCCAGGAAAGGCTCAGGAGTTATTGACAATATCCATCCCTTGGCAAATCATCTTCCCCAGGTCAGCAGCCCACAGACCTAAACTCTTTCCCACAATTCTGAAATGAACCTGGGGAAAAAGTCACCAGATAGAGAGAACTAACATGTAATGGGCAATGTTCATCAGTGTCTTTTTTCATCATTTCCAATGCTGTAGTCAGAGAGAGAGAGAGAGAGAGAGAGAGAGAGAGAGAGAGAGAGAGAGAGAGGGAGAGAGAGAGAGAGAGAGCGCAACAGAAGGGAAGTCCCCTGCAGCATAGCATAGGGTAGAAGGCTAGACTTGGAATCAGTAAAACCTGAGTTCAACCCTATCTCAGACACTTACTAGCTGTGTGACCCTGGACAAGTCACTTAGCTTCTGTGGCTCAGTTTCCTCAACTGTAAAATGTGGGGCTGAACTCAATGGCCTTGGAGGCTCCTTTTAGTTCTAAATCTTTGTTCTTATGGTCCTATCACACAGTTTAAACTTGACCCAGGTCAGACAGCAAACCTGAGCACAGTGTCACAGGACACAGCCCATATGGCCAGTGACATTCCTGGCACTATGCTGTTTCACTTTGCCGGACCCCATCTTTGTATTCATGGTACCCATCAGCCACTTTTTCTTTCACACAGACACCCCAGTGCTGTGGCTGGGAGCAATTGGATGTTGGATGCTCTTTGGTCATGCACGTGTTAGCATTGAGGAAAGATACTTGACGAACCCAAAAGCCCAGGGGACCATTGTGAGCTGTGTCGGGAAATAACTCAGACTCACCCTGGCATAGAAGCAAGATGAGAAGAGCTTTGGACGGATCCTGAGGACCCGCCTTTGAATCCTAGTATATCTAGATTCCTAGCTTCCAGACTGTGGCACTAGAGGAAAGGCAATGAACAAGCCTTTATTAAGTGCCTATAACCAACAAGCATTTATTAAGTGCCTACGATGTGCCAGGCGCTGTGCATGGCCCTGGTAATACAATCATTATCATAACAACTAAAATGATTTCAGATATTATCTTATCTGTTTCCTCAATTGATCCTCACAGTAGCCCTATGAGATAGATGTTATTATCACCCCGTTTTATAGACTAAGCCGAAGAGAAGGTCACCCCCTAGTAAGTGTCTGAAGCAGGATCTGAAGCCCAGTGCATTATCTATTGCAACACCTAGATTTCTCAAGGAAAGAAATGAGACAATCCCTGCCCCCAAGAATGCAGAGGATATTTTATGTCTCTGGCTTGTACACGCATGTCTGTAACAGATGGAAGGGCAGATGGAGGATAGTTTGAGTGACCCTGACAGGGTCATCTTGCCTGTTGTGCTCAGTCTGCACACCCACAGGGCCAAAGGTGGAGAGATCAACTGTTTGCCTTTCTTCCTGACTGACCGAGGTCATCTCCTACTAGGACTGCCCTAATGAAAGGTGGTAGGAAGTGGTGACTGAAGATGATTGTATCCTTTCAATTTACAGGATTCCTTGGGGCAAAGAGCGTTCATGGACAACAGGTAAGGATCACTTCATTATGAAGCTAGGCTCAGGGGTGTAAACATCTAGAGTACCCCTGAGCAGAAGGCAGCTGGAGATTAGTGGGCAGAGTCCTGGGACTGTCAGGACCATGGGGTCCAAATCCCAGCTCTGACACTTTCTATCTATGTAGCCTTGGCAGGCCATGTTGATTCTCTCAGCCTCACTTTCCCTAACTATTAAATGGGAATAATAATTCTTAAACTACACCACCCCACCTCTTAGAGTTCCTAAGAGCTCTGTCAGCCTGAGCGCAGTCCGTGATATAGGGCAGGCACTAAAATGAATGTTTGCTCTTCAGTTGTTTTTCAATCTTTGTGATCCCATTTGGAGTTTTCTTGGCAAAGGCACTAAAGTTGTTTGTCATTTTTCTTCTCCAGAAACTAAGGCATCTCCTTTTCAGCTCTGCTTCAAGGGGCTTCAAGAGAGGGAGCCCACTGCATGCAGAGGCAGCCTGTTCTAGTTGAAGGCAGCTCAAAAAATTCCTCTCTTGTAATTTCCTCCCACAGAACTCCTAGTTCTGGCCTCCAGGGCCAAGCAGAACAAAGCTAACCCTTCTTGTGCACCATAGCTGTTCACTTTAGAGAGCTGCCATGGTTCCATTAAGTCTTTGCTTCTTCAGGCTGAACATCAACTGTCCCTTCAACTGATCCTCATAGAATGGAAGATCCCTGATGGCAGTATCTGTTTCATTTCTAGCTTTGTATGCCCAGAATGTGGTACAGCTCCTGGATTAATAAATGCTTGTTGATTCATTGATACATCATGAGACTCTTCCCCTCCCCACCCCAACTCATCAATAATCCTTTGTAAGACTTGACCCCGAGAATGGGACACAATGTTCTGAGTCAGCGGTCTGATCAGGGCAGAGAACAACCCCTCACCTCCTAACTCTTAGAAGCCATACCCCTCTTAATGAAGCTGGAGTTTCCTCATTGGCATTTTCAGTTGCAGTATCACACTGGTGACTCATCTTTTTGGAATTAAGATTTTTAGATAAGATGAAAGTAAGACAAATGTGAGCTCCCTGCCTTCATGGCGCAGTCCAACAGGGGAAATAAACATGAATAATATTAGTGCTTTTGACCTCTACGTGTTCTGTGAACTTAGATATCTAGTCCGAAAACTGAAGCTTATGTTAAACAATTCTAAAGCATGTTTCCTCCATTGATATGGTCTTTAATGTGCTGTCACAGCATAGAAAGGTCACTAAGTTCTTAAAGGCTATGCCAGTAGAACTCTATGGCCAGAAAAGGATTATCTGTCTGTTGTTGGAAGGCCAAAATGGCCAAGCTTAAGGATATAAATAATTTGGCGCCTGGCCAGTATATATTGGTCACAATGAATTTTTTGGCTGTCAAAATCCCCTAAGGCATATTTACGTTGGAGTGCACTCAAATACACTTGAGGAGCCCCCTGAGAACACTGATATCCACCCCTCGGCCATCAGTCAAGGTAGATGATTTTGGAAAATTACCGATGATGAGCCTAATAAAATAGCCCCTTGCTGCCACACTGAAGTGAATGAGGAGGTGCTCCATAGAGCCTTGTTGGTCCATTAAGATGATGGGGAGCATGAGGGGTGAGGGAGGCTGGGATCTTTATCAGTGGAGAGAATGTTGACACTAATGACCTCAAGTTGGCTTGAAATGCTCAATTGAAATGTGACTATCTGAAAATATCCATTTATTTTAAAGCAAATATTACAGCTGCTGTACATATCCAGCTTCATTTCTTTTTTTTTTCCTTTGGCAGTATTGGTGAAATGGCTGAATACAACCTTTCTGCCATAATTGATTTCATTGTAAAGAAAACCAAGCAGCAGCAAGTGTATTATAAGGGCCATCCCCAGGGTACCTTCATTGGTATGTAAAGACCAACGGAGAGAGTTGGCCAGCAGTCGGCCTCTTTCTTCTTTGGTCAGTGTCCAGTGTGAGAGTTAGGGCCAGATACAGTCCTAGACTCTGTTCTAAAGCTTAAGTGTGCAGAAGCTTGGCTAGAAACTGTTCTTTGATCAGGAAAATGGAAAATTAATACTGTTCTGGGAGGCATAGCTTAGAACAGGCACTGATGAGTGAGATGGTGTCAAGAGGAGGAACCCAAGGATGGCAAAAGGATTTCAAGATCAGTCATATGAGGATCTTAGAGTCACAGAACCCAAGAGATGGAAGGAGGTCCATCTAGTCCACCCCCATACCAAAGGACACCCCAGTATAACATACACATGTGGTCATCCAGCCTCTGCTCAAAGTCCTCCAAGGAAGGGAATCTCATCACTCCCCAAGGCTGCCCATTCTACTCTCGGATGACTCTGCCTGTCACAAAGTTTTTCCCTATGTTAAGACTAAATTTACTTCTTTGCAGCATGCACTCATTGGTCCTGATTCAGGATCACTCAAAAGAACTGAGGATGATCAACCTGAAGAAGAGAAGATTCAGGGAGGACCTGGCAACTGTCTGCCTTTAAGTATTTCAGAAACAGTCAGGTGGAAGAGGGATCATTCTTAGTCTTCTTGGTTCCAGAGAACAGAACTGTAAGTAGTAGGCGGAAGTTACAAAGAAGTAAATTTAAGTTTAATGTCAAGAAAAACATCCTAATAGAGTCAAGTCGAGGAACCTCCATGAAATACCTACTATGTAGCAGGCACTGTTCTAAGCACTGAATATGTAATAGAGCTGTCCCAAAGTGGAATGGGTTGTCCTGGGCGGTGGTGAACACAAGTTGGATGACCATTGGAGGTGGGAGTGGGGAGAGATGTGGTAGAGGGGATTCTTTTCCAGGAGAGGGAGAACTATTCAGATCTGGGGTTTCCTTTTAGCTCCAAGGTCCTCTGATTAGATTCAGGTACCCATAGACAGAATAGATCTAAAGCCAGAAGGCACTTTAGAGGCCAGCTAGCTCAATTTGCAGATGAGGAACTAAAGCCAAGTGAGTTAAATGACTTCCCCAAGATCACTCAACTAGTAAATGTCTGAGGCAGAATTTGAATACATGTCTTCTTTTCTCCTATGCCATGCCTTCATCTCTAATTACTCTCCAATAGTGCAGGGACTTTGGGCTTGCCTGTGAGATCCTTTCTAGCTCTATATTCTGTGGTCTTTCATGAACTCTGGGTTCTCATCCAGGCTATCATTAGTCTCACTCTCTGCCAGTGCAGGGAGATGTTAACACTGCATGGGACTTTTGTTCTCTTCCAGTATTCATGGCATTCTCTACCAACCTAAAGCTGGCTCAAAGAATCAAGACCTCTAGCAACTGGCAAGTCTAGGATTTGAACCCAGATCTTTTGATTCCAGAGTCACTCCCTGAGGAGTAGTCATTAGTTTGGGCTGGAACAACTATTACATGAAAAAGTCAATCTCGTTTTGGGGGTCGCTCTGATTGGTGGCAAGCTGTTCCCTAGATTGAGTGGCATGTTTCTCTTAGTAAATTTGGTTTAGTGGTTCTAAGTTACTACTCACTGTCTATGCAACATTGTGAAACAGCTTTTCTTCTCTGGATCTCAGTTTCCTAATCTGCAAAATGAGGGGATTAGACTCTCCACCTCCAGAGAGAGAACTGATGAACTCTGAGTGAAGATTGAAGAATGTTTTTTAAACTTTTAAAAAAGTTTTCTTGTGTGTGTATTTTCTTTTGTGACATGGCTAACACGGAAATATGTTTTGCATGCCTTCATAGCTTAAGCGACATCATTTTCCTTTGCCTTCTTGAGAGGTGAGGGAGGGTGGGAGGGAAGGAGAGAATTTGGAACTCAAATTTTTAAAGTGAATATTAAAAAATTTTAATGCAATTTGGGAATATTTAATAAAATATATGATGAAATAGTAATTAAGTTAATATATAATTAAATATAAGATTTTTAATTAGTAATAAAGTAATGAAATATTTAAAAAAAAGAATCAAGACCTTCTTTGCCTTGGGACCAGTAACTACCTCATTCCATTCCAAGGGCCCCTTGTGAATTCTGGCATCTGTCCTGCAGCCATTATTCAAGCTAGGTAGTTTCTGAAGATTGTCAATAGTAGGCCAACTAAGAATAACCCCTTATTGCCATACTTCAGGGATGGGAGGTGCTTCCTAAGTTCTGGTGGGTCAATCCATGACTCATTTCATGGGCCATGTAACTGTCATACTAGGCTTGCTCTTAGAGGCCACTGAGCCAGTTTTCCTCATCTACTTTATGAGACCCTCTAGAGATGAGGAAACTGGCTTACAGAGGAGAGGTAATTGTCCCAAAGTCATCCTGATAATGAATAAAAGAACTTGTCATCTGGCTCTGGACCAAGCCAGTGATCCTGCCAGTGAGCCTCTATCCAAAGGTTCAGTGAGCCTGGATGACTCTGCACTATCAGTATCATCACAATAGCCTTCTGGTTGGCCTCTCTTCCTTCAGCGTCTTCCCCCCCCCCCCATACAGCAATCCATACTCCATACAGATGTGAAACTGAACCTCCTAAAGCTCAGATCTGACCATGTCACCTCCTTACTCCACTCCAATGGCTTCCTATTACTGCTGGATAAAATACAAACTGCTTTGTCTGGCATTTAAGCAACTTACAGCTTGACCTCTTTCTACCATCTTAATCTTCTTACACATTACTCTCCTCCATGTGATCTACAGTCCAGCCATACTAGCCAATTACTCACTCCTTACATATGCTACTCCATTTCACATGTCTTTACCTTTGCTGTAGATGCCCCTTATGCCTAGAATGCTCACCACATATACATCTAACCTACTTGGAATCTCTGCTTTTCTTCTAAGCTAAACCCAGGCACCACCTTCTTTGTGAAGCCTGAATCCTCACCACCCCATCCCTCCCAGCTCTGGATCCTAGTAGGATCCTTTGTTAAAATTCCAACAATATTAAGGGGTCTCCCAACCAGTCCTCATCACTTACTTTCTAAAGTGACTACCAGAGGAGAGGACTCTAGGGAAGAAACACCAAAGGGAGTGAGACAGGTAAGGGAAAGAGCCCACCTACACAGACTCTTTCTATACCATTTTGCCTAGAAACCCCTTCCTGTTGGGAATCAGCTTCAGGTTAGCACCTGCTTGTGCAATGTCCCCAAATCCAAACTCCATTTTTTGTGCTCCAAGTTGTTGTGTTTTTTTCTTCTTCTTCAGGTTCTCTTTCATGAAAAGGAGTTATTTTCACATGCAGCCTTCAATCAATTCTCTGCCACCCAAGTGTGTCCTTGGAAAGTGTTCAATTGCATTTGTGTTGAATTCCTCTTCCAAATAACTGGATCTCAGTGGGAAGACTTTAACATGGCAGGCACATCCCCCTCATTGTTTGTTCTGAGAAGGGGAGGGCTTGGAGCCCATGCCAGGATTTTCTGGAAATATTGTTCAGGAGATTGATTCCTTCCCTTGCTTTAATAAGTCCAAAACTCAATGCTTGCATCATAGAGCAAACTCTAACTTCTTCCAGCCTTCCCTGAAGTTATTGTGGCCAGGAAACCCTCTTGGGAGCTCAATCCAGCCTCTGCCCCAAAGCATCTGTCACCAGCCCCAGACTCTGAACCTTTCCAACCCGGTATTGACCAATCACAGATTCTCAAAGATGGAAGAACATTTCAAAGTCTACTGATCCATCTCCATTGGAGCGGAAGTCTCCTCTGCAGCATCCCAGAGAGATGGCCAGCCTTGCTGGATAACATCAGAGATGGGGATTTCTCCATTCCTCAGGTGGCCCATGTCATTTGTCATAGCTCCACTTGTTAGGAAATTCCTCCTTATATCCATCTATCTGCAGCATCTAACAAGACCTTCGGAAACTCCTATTCTACTAGAGGAGAGGACACGACTTATATGTTGATAACACCTCGAACACCCTAGCCTCTCAGGTCCTCAAATGACTCACTTTTCATGACCAACTCTTCCACCTCTTCCCAATCACACACAAAGATGGCCATACCCCTGATTTTGCCATTGCCAACAAATGTACCCCCTCTGTGTTAAAAAAATTCTGAAATCCCCTTATCTGACCAGAATCCATTGGCTTTTCACCTCTCCCTCTGTCTTCCTTTATATTACCCTATTCTTCATCCACACAGTGACCTTCAACCACTTGACCCTTCAACCCTCTCTGAGTCTATCCCCTCGTATTAGCCAATCTCTCCTCTTCTCCCCTCCTTGACTCTGAGATGAGCCAATTCAATTCTACTCTGACATCTTCTCTTAGATCTCTAGCCTTTTTATCAGTTTGCCAATCTTACCATGCTAAGCTTGGTTCACTCCCACCATTACTTTCACACATGCTGCTGAAAGAAAGTGGAGAACACCACACAACCATTCTGACTGGGTCTACTACACAACCTCAAGTGACCCCTCACTGCTGCTCAGCCATCCTGCTGTGCCTCCCTTATCAGATCACTCTCATTCCACAGTGAATCTTCCAAACCTTCTCATGCCTCATCAAACATCCCACGGCCCTCCCTCCACTCACTCTCTCAGCTAGAACCTTGTCTCATATCTTACAGAAGAAAACTGAAGCCATTCAGTGTGAGTTGTCTCAGCTTCCTTCCTCCTCATCCCCTATCACTCCTGCCACTATCTGCTCCTTCACCCTAGTCCCACATAAAGTGACCTTAATCCTTCAAGGCTAAGCCTTCTAAATGCACAAGGGATCATGTTTCATCCTGTTTCCTCCAGCAGATTGCCCCCTCTATCATCTGTAACCTCATACTTCTCTTTAAAATCTGCTCATCCACTCGCTGCTTCCTTCCTGCCTACTAACAGGTCCATGTCTCTCTCTCCTCCAAAAGTCCTCACTTGAGGTTTCTAGGGCCACTGTTATTCCATATCCCTTCCATCCAGTGGCACTGGCCTCTTGGCTGCTCCTCAAACAGGCCACTCCATCTCAGCTCTGGGCATTTTCTCTGCTTGTCTCCATGTCTGGGAAGCTCTCCTTACTATGTCACCTCCTCCTCCTGGCTTCCTTTAAGTCCCTAGTAAAACCCCACCTTCTATAGGAAAACTCTCCTAACCTTCTTTATTCCAGTGCCTTCCCACTGGAATTTCCCATTCATTCTGTATACATCCTGCTTTGTACTTAGTTATTTACTTGTTGTCTCTCCCATTGGATTATGAACTCCTTGAGGACAGGGACCATCTTTTGCCTTTCTTTTTATCCCCATTGCTTAGCACAGTGCTTGGCACATGGTAGGCCCTCAATGTATGTTTATTGACTAAGAGACCAGGATCCCTCTATCGCCAGGATAAGGTCCTGAACCATGACTTTGGTGGAGATTGGTTCTCCCAGGGCTCAGATGCTGCAATGGTGGGGGGCAGGGGAGGCTGGTGGGGGAGGTTCCCCCTACCCCTAGATCCCAGAAAGCTCAACATTAAAGAGTTCTTTGGATGAAGGGAGATTAGCTCAGGAAGCTATCATCAGTC
Organism: Trichosurus vulpecula; assembly: GCF_011100635.1. NCBI lineage: Eukaryota > Metazoa > Chordata > Mammalia > Diprotodontia > Phalangeridae > Trichosurus > Trichosurus vulpecula. The sequence goes on along the minus strand of NC_050580.1, from coordinate 12,321,922 downwards.
TCATCAGTAGACCTGAAAGTGAATTACCTTCTCAGTCCTTTTCCTATTCTCTAAAGTCTGGGCGGAGATTTCCTGGGAGGAAAGGAAGAAAATCCAAGGATGTGGTCAGGGTGGGTGTGTAGGTGGAGGGTGGGCACAGTAAAGAAGAGAAGGGGTCTGCTGCCCCAGAGGTACAGGCTCCACGAGCAACACACCTCACTTCCCATAGTTTTTCCTCCTTTTGGCTATAAGCTTGGCTCCCTTGCGCCCCCTGCTGGCTTCCTACTGCTATCGCCTCTCCTCTTCCTCTGGTTTTCTAACTGTCCTTCAGTTAGTTTATGAAGGGCTTCCTAGGTACCAATGCCTGACAAGTGCTAGGATTACAAAGCAAGGCCTCCAAGTGAAAATCCTAGGATTCTCACCTCATAGGATCATTCATGAATGGATCGGATTATTCCTCTCCTTTGCCCAGTGTTGTAAAAACAGCCCACAACCCGTAGTATAGTGGGTCCTTTGTTAAACATGCTTCATTGCTAAGAAAGAGACAGCATTGCAGTGACCTGGATTCAAATTCAGGAAAACATGGCCCCAATACTTCTTTTGATCCTCACTCACTGTGAAATGGGAAAATTTATTTAAATTCTCTGTACCTAAATCTCGGGACTGGGGTCAGCAGGTTATAGTGGATTGAAAATAGTTTATCGATCAACTTCCTAGTTGAGGTTTTTTTTTTTTTTACCCCCAGGTGGGGATATTTTTCTGCCAAAAACATTTCTGCTCTCAAAGCTCACTTCTTTTCCAAATTTCCTCTTCCTGTAATTCAGTTTGGAATGAAGACATATTTCCTCCCACCCTTCAAGTAGCCTGGACAGCCATGTATCTCAGAACTCTGCAGGAACATCCATTCAAAACATGCTTCACTGTTCACAGGCATAGGACCGAAACCCTTCTTAGCCCTGTTGTCAGCACCATGAGAACTTCACTTTTGAGGGGCAGACTTCGAATGTTTGTAGGGAGCAATAGTTTAAAGATGCAAGGGATGTTTGGTGGCAGGGGGGAGGGGAAGAAAAGATGGATAAACAATGGACTAATATTCCAAGGGTAATGAGCAGAAATGGGATGGAAGATATAGGTAGAAAATCTAGCTTTAGAGAGAAGGACTTTTATCAAATAGACAATCTAAGAAGGAGACAACAGGTGAAGAGGTCAGAAAGGTTTGATGTGTGTGTGTGGGAGTATGTGTATGTGTGTGAGTGTGTATGTGTGACTGTGAATGTGCATTGCATGAGTGTATGTGTAACTGTGACTATACATGTGTGAGTGTGTATGTGTGAATGTATATTGTGTGAGTGTGTATTTGTAACTGTGAGTGTACATGTGAGTTATGTATGTGTGACTGTGAATGTGCATTTGTGTGAGTGTATGTGTAACTGTGAGTATACATATGTGTGAGTGTATGTGTAACTGTGAATATACATATGTGTGAGTGTATGTGTGACTGTGAATGTGCATGTGCATGAGTGTATGTGTAACTGTGAGTATACATATGTGTAAGTGTATGTGTGACTGTGAATGTGCATGTGCATGAGTGTATGTGTAACCGTGAGTATACATATGTGTGAGTGTATGTGTGACTGTGAATGTGCATGTGCATGAATGTATGTGTAACTGTGAGCATACATATGTGTGAGTGTATGTGTGACTGTGAATGTGCATGTGTGTGAATGTATATGTAACTGTGAGTACACGTGTGTGTGAGTGTGTGTAGCTGTGAATGTGCGCATGTGTATGAGTGTCTATGTGTGTGTGGAAGTAGAGGGGGTTCCTATCCAATGGCCTCCATGTTCTTAGTAAAACAGTTATGGGAAGGGAATGACTAGGGAGTGAAGGTTTGGAACAGCCATTGGGAGGAGAGGAGGAGCAGGATATAGGGATATAACCCAAGAAGAGCTCAAGGTAAAGATAGCTGAGCAGTGAGTCATGAGCCATATCTCTTGTGTGACTATTGAAAACTATGTTTCTTGTTCCCTTCAGGGTAGGAAGAAAACTTTTTGAGAACAAGGAGAGAATTTTTAGGTCATGCTAACAGAAGCCAAGAGGTCTAGTCCACTTTCCAGATGAGTCAAAAATTTGTCTCTGAACTTTTGGCAACACAGTTTTCAAATGCCAGAAATTGGCCGAATTTTTACTCCCTCACTTAAATGATGAATCAACAAGCATTGGTTAAGCTCTTACTATGTGCCAGGTACTTTTGAAGGCACTGGGGGCACAGATATGAAAATGAAACAATCTCTGCCCTCAAGGAGATTATATTCTAAAAGGATAGACAATGTGTCCATATATGAGCTTGTACAGAATTCAGTCATTCTTCAGTTGTGTCCAACTCTCCATGACCCCATGGAGCAGGGGGAGGGGCAGGGCTTGGCAGAGATACTGGAGTGGTTTGCCATTTCTTTCTCCAGCCCATTGTACAGATAAGGAACTGAGGCAAACAGGGTTAAGTGACTTGCCTAGGGTCACACATCTCCAAAGTGTCTGAGGCTAGAATTGAACTCATAAAGACGAGTCTTCCTGACCCCAGGAGCAGCACTCTATCATGGTGTAAACTGTATGGAGGATAGATTGGGACAGGGAGAGTCCTGAGTTAGAAAGACTAGTGAGGAGGTCTTTACAATAATCTAGGTAAGAGACGCTGGAGCCTGAACTAAAGTCACTTCGCCCCCCTCAGTTCCCTCATCTGGAAAATAGGGATAGTCTTACTTGTGCCACCAGCTTCACAAGGTAATAGTTGACAAATGTTTGTTGAATGTACTATTCTAAGCACTCACAGAGTTGTTGGCAAGAACGAATATTATAAAACTTTTAAAAAAACAGTTGTAACTATTATTACCAACAAGAAGAAGGCATTCCTCTGGAGAATTGCCTTCCCTGCCACACACCTCATTTTAGGATGGATATTGACAAGCTGGAGCATCCCCAGAATTTGGCAATGAGGATGGCAGAGAGCCCCCAGTTTGTGGCATTCGAGGATCAGTTGCCTTAACTGGAGATGGAGGAGACTCAGGGAAGAACATGCAGCTGCTCCCAAAATATTTGAAGGGCTGTCGAACAGAAGTAAGATTAGACTTTTTCTGCTTGGCCTCAATGGTAGAACTAAGAATTAATGGGCAGAATTTACAGTAAAAAAGACTTTGGCTTAGTGCAAAGAAGACCTTGCCTACCTTGAGAGGAATCTGCCAGTCAGATAGGCTGCCGGAAGATTATGTCTCTCCCTTACTGGGGTCTTCAGGTAGAGGCTGGATGACCACATACCGGGCAAGTTGTAGGAGGGCATTCTGGTCCAAATGCAGGTTGAACCAGAAGGCATCTCCACTTCTTTCCAGGTCTGTGATTAGGTGATGCTTCACTCCAGCTAGGAAAGCAATTCTGGGGCCAACCCAGTTAGGAAAAAGAGATTCTCCCTGTCTAGTTAGGATGCTGGCATGAAGTCCTCAAGAGATTGAAAACCTTCAGGTCCTTGGTCACATAAGGGGTCTAGATAAGTGATAGCCTTTGTATTTAGGCTGCAGTACTACCTGGAACCAGAAGAGGGGCCCTGTTACGTCTCAGCATCCTTGATGGGAGCCTGATCTGCAAATGGTTCCATTGGTCCTCAGAACAATGTCATTTTAAAACCAGAATTTTTGCTATTAACATAAAGTGAAGCCATTTTCCTGGTATCCCTTGAGTGAAGCCCACTGGCCAATGCCTCCCCCTCAGCTCATGCCAAAATCAGATATTGAACACCTCTTCATAAACATTGCAATCTCTGCTGTAAACTGAGATGTGGCGCCTTCCATCCTCATGAATCAGTTCTTCTCCTATAGACAGCATTCTTTGAGTGTTTGGAGATTTGATTTACTTCAGTAGAAACATTTCTTCTATACCATGTTTCCTGTTGGAAACATTTCCTCCCTTAATTGTATCCATCCCATCTCTCCTTTTTATCATGTGGAAGACATGATTTTGCCAACAGCTGAGTGGAGTAGGGGCTATGAGCATGTGGCCATCCCCAAAGCCGTTGACATTTTGCTCTCCAAAATCTCTAACTTCATTTAGCACAAAAGGATTTCATGCTACAATCATTTGGACTTTTTCCTTGGAATCCATGCAGCTCAGCAAATTTACTATGAGATAGTTAACATGATAAAGTATGTAATGTGTAATGTGTAAATGTAAACACCTCTTATTTTCCTTTCTCTAAGTCAGGTGGTACAGATACTGCAGGGCTCGGAGGAGACATTCCCACCCCATCTCTCACTCTAGTGGAGTCAGTACAAAAGGTGACCATTGATTATAATTTCTTGGGTTACTTAGGGTCTCTGAGGAAGGAGGCAGTAACTTCTGTTAGTGGCCAAGGGTGAGGGGCAAGCAGTCTGCTGGAGTGAAAGCGAGAGTTTAGAAGGTGAGGCAGTGGCTATGGGGAGGGGGCACTCAAAATGTGTCTATTGGTGGGAGAGAGGAAAGTGAGGAGTGAGTGCAGGGCCTTGCAGGGAGCACCCTAAGAGAAATCTGAAAGCTGATAAGAAGAGAGGTAGGGAGCCCTGTGTGGTTCTAGCTGTGCCTGGACCTGTGTGTATAAGAAGGAGCTTTGTTCTGGATGCTGCCTCCCATCTGCAAACTACCAGTACAGAGGCAGCAGAGACGTGTGTCTGCCTGGCATGCTGGCTCTGAATCTGCAACCTAGCTGTGCTCCCCTTTGGGTTTGGGTTTCTAGAAGAGTCCATGAGGTGTGATTTGGAAATGACAATGTCACTCTTATGCTCATAAGGCATCTCTATTACCTCTAGGATGGAATACAGAATCCCTTCCTGACCTTTAAGGCTCTCTGCGGCCTGGCTCTATTATTATGCTTTCTGTAACAGTCATGCAATTTACATTCTAGGAAAATCATCCCTCTAGCTGTTCACCTTCTCCCTAGTCAGAGATCCAGACATCCACAGGGCTCAGAGCAGAACTGAGGTTAAGGGTGGGAAATCTCTGAATTCACTCAGTCCTCCTCCTCTTGTCCACCATCATCAGAAGCAGCCAGCCAGTCAGTGACTATTGAGCACCTACTGTATGTCAAGCATTGTGTTAAATACTAGAGACGCAGAAAGAAACAAGAGACAGTCCTTGCCTTCAAGGAGCTCAGAGTCTATTGGGGGAGATAACAAGAGAACAAATATGAACTAACAAGTTATATAAAGGATAAATAGGAAATAGTTAATGAAGGAAAGACTCTGAAATTATGAGGGATTGGGAGATGCTTCCTGCAGAAGATGGGATTTTACTTGACACTTAAAGTAAGCCAAGGAGGTCAGTACTCAGGGCAGAGGGAGAAGAACAGCCCAGGCTTGGGGAACATCCAAAAAGAGTGCCCAGGGTCGAAAGATGGAGTGTCTTGTTTGTGGAATAGTCAGAAGGCCACTGTCACTGGATTGCGTCGGGGAGTAAGGTGTAAGAAATCTGGAAAGGGAAGAGGGGGCTGGGTTGATAAAGGGCGTTGAATGCCAAGCAGAGGATTTTTTATTTGATCCTGGAAGTGTTTGGGAGGCACTGAAGTTGACTGAATAATGAGGTAACACAATCAAGCCTGTGCTTTAAGAAAATCATTTTGGTGGCAAAATTGAAGGTGGATTGGATTAGGGAGAGACTTGGTGTAGAAGTTGACAGTCATTACATTGCCTTATTGATGTGGCTGAACATAGCTTAGTCATTCATATATCCACGAATTCATTCACTCACTCATTCATTCATTCATTCAACAACACTTATTAAGCACCCATGGGTGTTCAATAATCTGCTAAGTACCGAAGATAAAGACCAAAAAAGAGCCAGTCCCTGCCCTGGCAGAGCTTCCATTCTAGCAGGACAAAGGTCATTCATGGACAATGCTCCTGAATGTTGAACTTTCCTAGGCAATGTGAGACAAGAATCTGGCTGTTTATTCGAAAAAGAGACTTGCTCAGGCAGTTGAGAGTCACTTGGCCTTGTGAGTTGCTTCACAAGCAAACCCAAGTTTGACAATTTGGGAAACTAAAGTCTGTTGAAAAAGGGAGTGTTCCTCAATGCATTGTTGATAGAGTTGTGAACTGATTCAACCATTCTGGAGAGCAGTTTGGAACTATGCTCAAAGGGCTATAAAACTGTGCATACCCTTTGATCCAGCAATACCACTGCTAGGTCTGTATCCCAAAGAGATCATAAAAAAGGGAAAAGGACACACATGTACAAAAATATTTATAGCAGCTCTTTTGTGGTGGCAAAAAATTGGAAATTGAGGAGATACCCATCAATTGGGGAATGGGTGAACAAGTTGTGGTATATAAATGTAATGGATTACTATTTTGCTAGAAGAAATGATGAGCATGTTGGTTTCAGAAAAACCTGGAAAGACTCACAAGAGAAAGAGAGGACTCTGGGAATATAACAGAGTAGGTCAGAAAATTCCAAGCTCTCCAGATTTCCTCCACAAACAAGACAAAATAGCACCTCAGAGTGAATGTAGAGTGGCAAAACAACAAAGAGTTGGAGCAGAACAGGGTCCTCCCTAGAAAAATCCCAGGACCAAAGTTTGATCCCTATGAAGTGTAGGTATCTCCAACCTAGTTCTACCGGAACAGCAAGTGGTGAGCCCTGGAACTACCTGGGTTGGGAGGTAACCTCAGCCCAAGCCACAGGAATTTTAACTTCCTGGACAGTGTGGGAAGTCCAGTTTCGGAGTAGAGGAAGATTAAGGGAACCTCTGCTGATAATGAATTCCAGGCCCAGCCGTGTTGCCAAGACATGTCCCTGGGTGAAAAGGAACCAACACATGCTTGGTGATTGCAGAATCAGTGACCTAGTGATGCCTCTGGCTGCGGGTGGAGAGTGGAGGTCTTGGTTTCTGTTCCAGGACAGAGGGAAGAACTGAAGGGGGATCTAAGGCCAGAGGTGCCATTCCCATACCCCAGGACTAAAGTTTATTACAATAACAAACTGCTATAATTAAAAAAGCAGGCAAAGGAGAAAGAATCCAACCATAGAAAATTACTGTGGAAATAGAGAAGCCCAGGGTTTGTCTTCAGAGGAGGATATTGAAGAACAAAAAAGCCTCTCTTACTCCAGAGAGTAATATCTAATAGTCACATGCCCAAAAATAGTTTATAGAAGAACTTTAAAAAGACTTTAAAATTCAAATGAGAGAGATTGAGAAAAAAAATTAAACGACAATAAGAACAATCCAAAAAAAAAATAAGAAGATTATGAAAAGAAAGTCAACCAACTAGAAAAGAAGATCCAGAATCTTAAGGAAGAAAATGACTCCTTGAAAATTAGAATAGGACAGGAGGAAGCCAGTGAAGTCATAAGAGACTAAGAAATAATAAAACAAAATATAAACAATGAAAAATAGAATAGAAAGTGAAACATCTCACTAAAAAAGACTGACTTGGAGAAGAGATCAAGAAGAGAAAACATAAGAATAATTTGACTATCTGAAAGCTACAATAAAAAAATAATCTTGATACAATAATACAGGAAATAATTACAGAAAACTGTCCTGGAGCATTAGAACAAGAGAGGAATGTAGAAATAGAAAAAAAAATTCCTCCAATCACCCCCTGAAAGAGATCCTACAAGGAAAACCTACAGGAATATTATAGCCAAATTCCAAAAACCCCAGCTTTTGCAACAATTTGGCTAGTAGCTGCTGTGGGGGTGAAAGACCAACACAAGCCCAACAACAAGAACACTGCCAGCACAGGTACTTTTCATCTGCTTTACTAAGGAAAGTAATGCTAAGGGGTTAACAATCTTACTTTAATCCAACATATACATATAAACTCACTTAGTTCAGGAGGAATAGCCAGCAACATGAACTTCAGAGCAAATACAAACAAGTTACAAACATACACAATATAAACAGACCAGATCACAATCCATAGTTACCAAGACACCATCAACATCTGGATTGACAAGTCGAGGAGCTCTTAACAATGGCTGGCCCAGAATCACATGTCACTCCTCCTGTGGCTCAGAGCCCCCAGCAAACAGCTCTGTTCTCTCTTTTCATATAGTCTTTAGACATCATCAAATGTCATCTGAGCAACCAGAACTTAGGCACCTACTATTGGCTCTGGTCTTAGCAACTCCCCTTAGGGCCCTGGGGGCTTCATGCCCACATCAGCTTAGCATCTAGTAAATAGGGGTTTGGGCCTGGGGCTTCGCACCTAGTAAGGTTCAATCAAAGACAATTAATTTGGCATTCTAAAACAGTAAAAAAAAAAAGTCCCACCTTAATTACCAATACACCAGCTCAAGGATAAAATATCATGAACAACAAGAAAAAAAATTCAAATAGAGTGGAGCCACAATTAGAATCATACAAGACCTAGCAGTGGTGATACTAAAAGACCACAGATCTTGGAACACTATATAAAAAGAGCAAAAGAACTGGGGTTGCAGTGGAAAATATCATGCTCTGCAAAGTTAAGCATAATTCTCAATCAAAAATAAAAGGATATTTGATGAATTGCCAGACTTTCAGGATTTTGTTGCAAAAAAACCTGAAATCAATAAAAATTTGACATACAAGATCCAAGATACATAAAAAGTAAACATCAAAGACTCAATGAGGACCAACTGTTTACTTTTTATACCAAGAAATTTAAAGTGGATGTCTAAGATTGTTATCAGTAATTAGATACTAATTAGTAATTAGTTAATTAGTAATTAGATAGAAAGACTGCCATAGAGTTGAGTATGATGAAATACTAAAAAGTGAGCCATCTCGGAAAAGATAAAAAGAGTAATTATCTTATACAAATGAGATGTGAGAGGAAGAGCTGACATAGATGAGTTAGAGGGGAGAGGAGGGCTGGTAGTTCTGGAATGGGTTAAAAAGGGAAAAATATATACATACATATTATATGTGTACGTATGTATGTATAAAAGTCTTCTAAATTCAGAAAGAAATAAAAGGCTAAGGGGATAGGGAGGGGGAGGGATTTTTACAGGTGGGGGGGGAATAGGACAAGGGGGCTTTAGAAGGGTGTCTAGATTAATGAGAGGGAGACGATAAGGGATAAGGGATCTTGAGGGGTAGGTCAAGTAATAGAAGGGCAAGTTAGTAGGTAGAACTAAAGTAGAGGAGTCAGGAAGGATAGGAAATAAGAGATACACACAAACATCAAAGAAAGATCAGGAGTAGAATTTATTAGAAAAAAGCAGGGGTAGCAATCATGCACTATATGTCAGCCACATTAATTTTGTTTTATACTATTTAACACAACTAGACAGTATAAGGTTGGAATATTGCTGTAGTATAGGAAATGATGAGTTGATGGACTTAGAAAAATGTGAAAAGAATGGGACTTATGAAAGAAGATGTGACCCAGACACAGAGAAACAGGGGACAATCAAGTTTAGTATTGTCTTATATAGATGCATATGAATGTCTATATATGAGTATGATTATAGATAACAAAGTATATATATGCATGTAATTTTATGCATATATGTATGTATATATGTGTGTTTGTATGTATATGTATATAAGTATGTATTTAGGGGTGTGTGTGTATTTGTGTGTGTGTGCGTATCTTCTGGGTTGGGGGGGGAAAGGAAGGTGGGGAAAGAATAAAGTAAAAAGTGCACAGCAGAGAACAAAAGAAAACTTACAAGGAAGCAAAGAAAAAAAATGGCCAGTTCTGAACACAATGTGCAGTATTTATTGTATAGGCTTTCTTGAAATGGAAATTTATTGCTGTATATTTTGAATCTCCTCTTACATCCTGCTGTGCACATGATAATGTTTTTTTTTCTTTTCTTATTTTGTAATTTAAGTTTTAGTATTTAAGTTTACATTATGTTTCTTTTTCTTTTCTTATTGTGGACTTAAGCCTTAGAAATAATTTTTTTTCAAAAAAAACTCACATGAACCGATGTTGAGTGAAGTGAGCAGAACCAGTAAAACTGTACACAGTGACAGCAGCATTGTACGATGACCAACTTTGTTAGACTTAGCTTTTCTCAGCAATACAATGATCCAAGATAATTCCAGAAGATTCATGATGTAAAACGCTGTCCATATCCAGAGAAGGAACTATGGAATCTGAATGCAGAGTGAAGCAGACTATTTTCACTTTTTTGGTTTGGGTTTTTTTTTCTTTCTCATGGTTTTTCCCTTTTGTTCTGATCCTTCTTTCACAACATGACTAATGCAGAAATATGTTACACATGATTGTACATGTATAACCTATATCAGATTGCTTGCTCTCTAGGGAAGGGAAAGAGAAAAATTTGGAACTCAAAATTTTATAAAAATGAATGTTGAAAACTATCTTTACGTATAGTTGGAAAAAAATAAAATACTATTAAGTGGGGAAAATAAACATCTAAATGTTTTTAAATAAAAAGTTATTGAATTTTTAAGAAAGTGTTGGGGGCAGTATTCATAAGCACTGTGCCTCTTTGAGAGAGAATTGCCCACATAGTTCTTACAGCCTGAGGAACAGCAGCATGGAAATTAAGTGGTGTGGAGGACCTAGTGATCAAGCCCTTGACACCCCCCTCCCATTGTTATTTAGATCATGTGGTTCCCATGGGAAAAGCGCTGTCAGTTTAGCAGCTACAAGTTGTGCTTGCCATCTGGTCATGGTCCAAACCACATGGTGTCACTACAAGTCTTCAGGTGACTGGGTAGGAGTCTGTGAGGAACATTGAAGGAGATTGTCCATCTAGGGGGCCAAACTGTGCTTGCCTTCTCATGGGGAGTCCAAACCACAGCAAGGGCATAGTATAAGACTAGGAGAGGTTGAGTTGGATTTGGTGAGAGAAAAGGATTGCCAAAAAATCATCAAAACCCTTGCTTCATTATTGCCATGTTCCTCTATTCTTTTTCAATGGTGTTCACATAGAAATGGTCCCAGAATAAGTCATTATCCTGCTATTTATTCTTTCACATTTAATTTGCTGTGGGCTCTTGTACAGATGGAGTGGATCACTTTTTTTGGGGGGGGGGCTACTGAACAAAAAGTCTTGAGGCATAAGTTATTCCTATCTAGATTTACTATCTAGATTTACTATCTAGATACAGGACAATAGGGGTGACATGTACTTTATCTTGTTCTAAAAAAACACATGACCCCTTTACTAGGGCTCTGAATCCAAAAAATCTTTATTTCACCTTTTTAAAGTAATTGGTTTAATAATATCTATGAAAAAAAGTTATTCTTAACTTTGCTTGCTTGTTTGTTTGTTTTCCCCCATTGTTGTAATAGTGCCTTATTCTCCCGGTTTACTTTAATTTAGTTTCTAGAAGCTACTACTTGGGACAGACTGCCTTGTGATCATCTTGTTCTCAAGTTTTTAGAATCAGTATTGTGACTAGTTGGGTCTGTGACTGGTTTAGCTTCAGTGTGGTTTATTGAGTGAGTTCTCTGGGATATTTTGAGGTCTTTATTCGTAGTATGGGGAAAGGTCTCCTTCAGAAGGTGGCACTTGAGTTGAATCTTGACACAGAAAAGGGATTCCAAAAGGAAAGGAGGGAGCACAGCTTTGTAGAGGATGAATCATCCATTTATATTTTTTAAAATCCTAGAAAAGACATAGTAGAGACATTCGTTGGTCAAAAGTGCATAGCTAAAACTGAGAGTTAGTGTTATCTGCAATGACAAAACACAAGAGCCTTCTGTATGAAGTGCAAAGAAAAGCAAGAACCTCTTCTCCTGATTCATTATCAGGGTCTCATAAATTCTAGCTATAGCATAAACATGAGAGCAATTAAAAGTCTAATTTTTTTTCAAAGAAGATACAAAGCTGTCCTTGTCATAGATGGCGTGTCAATTTACCTAGAAAAACCCCCAATATCAGCAAAGAAAATGAAATGACTTGTAGCTTCAGTAAAGCGAGAGAATAAAAAAGAAATTTTTAAAATAGCATTTATATATAATACTAACCAAAAAAAAAAAAAGAAATAGGAAAAATACATTGGAAATGGTTGCAAAATGTATAAAACATCTAGGAGCTAGCCTGTCATGTGATGGTTAAGTCTTACATAAATACAACCACAGTATACTCTTGACAGAAATAAAAGAAGAAATTGTAGAAAGACTTGTTGTTTATTGTTGGGATATTCAAACATAATAAAAATGACCATATTACTTAAATTAATTTACACATTAATGTTATATTAATTAAATTTCCATGGAGTTACTTTATAGAATTACCCCCCAAATAATTCAGCCTTCAGAATTAAAGGAAGGTCTTGAATCTCAAGGAAAACAGGAAAAGTAGAAATAACAAGATAAAGAGGGCACATTGTTATCAGATTTAAACTATATTATAAAACAGTAATAACTAAACCTTTCTGGCATAAGTATTATAAAAATGGAAAAGTGGATTAGTGAAATATTAGATAAGCAAGAGGCAGAACCAGTGGAGAATGGAAGCCAATCGACAAATATTCCTTAACTGCTTCTTGTCAATGAAGTTCTGGGGACACAAAGAAACACAAAACTGGCCCTAACCCAGGGAGTTCACATGCTGATGAGGGAGACATGTCAATAACTATGTATCTGCAAGTTAGATACAGAGTAAACGGAATGTAATCTCAAGTAGAAAGCAGCAAAAGTGGGCAGGGGGCCATTAAAGCCTCCCGGAAAAGATGGGATTTGAGTTGAATCTCAAAGGAAGCCAAGGGGGCTAAGAGGTAGAGGTAGGGAAGGTTATACATTGCCTACAATGAATCCCCTCATCTGGGAGTTCCTCATATCAATGAGATAATCATAGGTCCAGTCCCTTTCTCCTCCCCTTGTATTCCAGTATAAAGCATATACCTCAAGGACATCAAATACAGAAATAAGAGCCTTTAACAAACCATAATACATTGCGGCACTTACTGTGGTTGCAGAAAATAAAAAGACTGGACACAAAGATGGTGCCCATTAGTTGGGAAATTGGTGAACAAACTGTGGGATATGAACTTAATAGAATATTATTTTGTAGTAAGAAAAGACAGTTGTGAGAAACTCAGTAAGATTTGTATTAATGGATACAGAACAAATTAAATTAAACCAAGAAAATAACGTACAGCAACTGTAACAATGGGGATAATTTAACAAAACAAACAACAGTACAATAGAACATAATGTTGACATGTGGTTTTCTAAGTCAACATGCAGCTACAGGGATCCTCATGTACAGTTTAGAGGCCTCGTTTCTATTGGAGTTGACACCATTGCTTTCCACTGCCAAACATATTTACTGTGTCTTCTGAGTTTCCTTAATATTTTGTTCTATTTTATAAGAAGGGGTTAGATGGGAGGCAAGGAGTCAGGGAGATGGCATCTCAATCAATCTTAGCTGAAAGAGCACTAGAATCCAAGGCAGGGAGATCTAAGTTCGAATCCTAGGTCAGTCAGTCATTCCCCGGGTCACTCAATGCCTCTCAGCCCTAGCTTCTTCAATAATAGCACCTAATTCACAGGGGTGTGATGATAAAATGAGATAATAATATGCAAATCACTTTGCATTAAAGTACTATACAAACAGTAGTTATCATTTGTATTACTACTATGGAAATAACTGTAATATAAAAATTACCATTGAGAAAACATAAATGTCAGATCAAAAAAACCCAACAACGATAAATGTTAAGAACTGTTTTAACATGTAATTAGGAGAAATAAAAATATGATTTTAAAAAAGAAAAAATGAAAATAAATAAAATGAAAGAGGGGGTTAGACTAGACGGATCGCCTCTAAGCTTCCTGCTAGATCTAAGTCTTATGACATACACCAACTCTTTCTTTGCAGCATTTCTGGTCAATGTCTCAAGGGCACAGGTGATGTGGTATCTGTTTTAGAATTCTAGCCCCACCTGAGTTATACCCCTCAGAGCTAAGAACTCCCACACAGACAAATGATCACTTGAAAGCTACCTCTCCTGTTCCTGATGTGCCCAGACATTCCCCTCAGTTTTTCTGTTTCTCTTTGAAATGTGTAGCTAACTGCTGCTGGGTCATGTGGCCTCCATAGACCCGACACATTCAAGAATGCCAAGAATGACCCTTGCAAATAAACTTCTAGAAGCTACCATTTGGGACAGTCTGCACTGTGATCACACCCTTGTTCAGTCCTTTCAGTCATGTCCAACTGTCCTTGACCCCACTTGGGGTTTTCTTGGCAAAGATATTGGAGTGATTTGCCATTTCCTTCTCCAGCATAACAGATGAAGAAACTGAGGCAAACAGGGTGAAGTGACTTGCCCAGTGTCCCACAGCTAGTAAGTGTCTGAGGCTGAATTTGAATTCAGGTCTTCCTGACTCCACTACGCTATCTAACTGCCCTTACCTTGTGATTATAGATAGCATCATCTCTTCCAGCTTTCATTTAAGATAAACTTCCATATCTACAGTGGTCTGAGATATATACAAAGCCTTCCTCCCAAATGGAAAGTAGGTGCTATTATGATCTCTGTTTTACACATGGGAAGACTCTGTCCCAGAGAAGTGCAAGGGCCTCATTAATAGTCACACAGCTACTAAGAGTCAATCTGGATTCAAATCCATGTTTCCACTGATTCCTGGCCCAATGCACTTCCATACCCCATCTCTGCCTATGAGCAAAATCTGTCATAACTCAAACCCGAAAGGAAACATTATGGGATGTTGGAGCAACTCCCGTAGGGTTTGATAGCTATTGCACTGAAATAGAAGAAATCCAGGTGGAAGGAACTATTCATATGTGTGTGTGTGTGTGTACATATATATACATACATACATATACATACACATACATACATATATATATATATATATGTGAAGAGGTGACATCATCCCCATGAGGAAAAGGCACATTCATCCAGGCTAGGACCAATGGGTGAGGCTGTAATGGAGAACTAGCTCCAACTTGAATTTCTGGCTACTTGTTTCACATGCCCAAGGAGAAAAATGTCACCATTTGAATCTGCCCCTTGCAAGTATTCAAACACAGGAAGATTTCCAAAGTGGACCAATCACCCATAAGTGGGCCCATTGAGCAAACAATGTGGCAGGTATGTATACCGTTGATGATGACTGTATCAAATAAACAGGGTCATTTTCTTGCTTCTGATAAGGTGTGCTCTTTCCCTTCCTTTTTTCCAGAAAGTATTAAGCTCTGCCACCATCTCTGGTCCTGCCATTGCTAAGCTTGGATCTCATCACATGAAGCTGTTGGCACCTCCAGCTTTTGGAAACTGGTAATTATGGTTCTTATTCTTCTAGGAGACTTGCTTCTGAGTTAGACAAAAAGAGAGCATTTCAAAAGAGCTTTGATGGCTTTGTTACCAAAACCTTTTGGGGGTGGAGGCGGTCCTATTAGAATCAAGAATGTGAGGTAAAACTCTTTTAAAAGTTTACCACCTGCTACTTCTTCATTAAAGTTCCCCATCTCTGTGTTTTAGAAGATGTGGAGGGCTTGGCCAGGGCTAGGGCTCAGGAGAGTATTCTCCATTACAGTGGGTGACCACATGAATGTTGTTAGTATGTCATGGTGACATAGGGCTCCAGAAAGTCAAGGCTTTTGTTGCATTGCATCATGGACAAAGAAATTAGTTTTTAAACATTAATGGAAATTCTTCTCCTCTGGGCATAAATATTCTAAACAGCCAATTCTCCTCTGTTTTCTGATGTATATTTAATCTCACTGAGATTATTATGAAATTATCTTCCCTGCTGGCCATAGAACTGAAAGCATGGCTTCTATTTGGTTGCGATAGGGGACAAAAATTGTTTTAAACCTCTTGTGTTGTGGAGTACAGAACATGAAAGCTCATTTGCAAATGTTCCTTTGTCCTTACCTCTGCAACACAACATTTTAATAGTTTCTTTCATGAAGGCTTCATTTCTCAAGCAGAAAGGGAAGTGAGTCAAAATTATAAAAATAAGAGCCATTCCCCAATTGATAAATGATTAAAAAATATGACCAGTTTTGAGATGAAGTAATCAAAACTGTCTGTGGCCTTTTGAAAAAATGCTCTAACTCATTATTGTTTGGAGAAATGCAATTTGGAACAATTCTGAGGTACTACCTCATACCTGTTAGATTAGCTAATAGGACAGAAAAGGAAAATGACAAATGTTGGAAGGGATGTGGGAAAAAAGACACATTAACATACTGTTGGTGGAGTTTTACCACTCTGGTTGCTGGAGTCAACCATTCTGTAGAGCAATTTAGAACTATTCCCAAAGGGCTATAAAACCAGGAATACCCTTTGACCTAGCAATACCACTACTAGGTCTGTATCCCAAAAGAGATTAAAATTAAAAAAAAAAAGAAAAAGGACCAGTACAAAAATATTTATAATAGATCTTTTCTGGGGGGAAAGAATTAGAAATTAAGAGGATGCCCATCAATTGGAGAATGGCTAAACTAGTTGTGGTATATGATTATGATGGAATACTATTGTACCATAAGAAATGATGAGCAGGATGCTCTCAGAAAAACCTGGAAAGATTTGCATGGGCTGATATAAGTGAAATGTACTGCGTACAAAGTAATAGTAATATTGTACGATGTTCATCTATGAATGACTTAGCTATTCTCAGCAATATAGCCATCCAAGACAACTCTGAAGGACTAACGATGAAAAATGCTATCCATCTTCAGAGAGAGAACTGATGGTGTCTGAATACAGATTGAAGCATACTTTTTTTACTTAAAAAAGGAGACAAGCTTTATAGCTTTTTCGTCCATGCGGGTACATGGAATTTGACTTCCACAGAAGAAGCATTTATTAAACACCTATTATATGCATAGTGCTGTGATAAGTGATGGGGTTATGAATACCACTGCCCACCAACAGACAGTCCCTGCACTCAAGAAGCTCACATTTTATGCTAGTGAGGGTGGAGGCTAGAGTTATATACACAGATAAGTATACACATGATGATTTGAGAAGGGAGAGAGAACAGCAACAATTAGGAGCATCAGGGGAAGCATCCTACAGCAGGCAGCACATGACCTGAAACTTGAATGAAGAGATGGAAGCAAGGAAGGAGAATATTCCAGGCATGAAGGACAGACAACCTGTGAGTCACAGGAGCAGCATGGTCTGGTGAAAAGAGCACTGGACCTGATGTCAGGAAGATTTGGGTTCATCTCTCATCTCAGACAGTGTGATAAGTGCCCTCACTTCCCTGGGGCCTCAGTTTCCTCATCTGTAAAGTGGGGGGACTGGATCTGATGGCCTCCAGGATCCTCTCAACCTCTAAATCTAACCATGATCCTTTGAAGCGCAGTGAGTAGACAGTTGGCTGAATCATAGAATTCATGAAGTTGAGCAATGATGCATAATCATTTGCAAAAGATAAATTGGAGTCAGATTGACAATGGCTTTAAATTCAAAGCTGAAGAACTTGTAGTTTTTCCTAGAGAAATTAGGAAGTCAGAGATGATTCTTGAATCAAAAACTAATATGGTCAGGATTATGCTTTAAGAACATTGGCAGCTAAGTGGTTTATAGAAGGAAAGAGGAGATGTCAGAAGTGGAAGCTAGATATCCAAATGAGAGGCTATTTCAGTAGTGTAGGAGGGGTGATGAATGCCTGATGTAGGGTAGGGATTACCTGGGTGGAGAGAAGGGCATGGTTGTGAAATGCCATGTGTTGGAGGAAGGATTGACAAGAATTGGACACCCCCGAGAGGCTATAGGCTTCAAGTCTGTCCAAAGCTTTCATGGTAAAGACTCCTAATACTTTCAATCTAAATCTCTTTGCCTTATTAGGTGCAAGATACCCAAAAGCACCAGGCATAAATGGTGAGAACCTAGGCTCCCCAAGAGACAGCCCAGGGGCAAAAGAAAAATTGATTTCCTCATGTTTCTTTTATAGTATCTGGTTCCAATGATGGAGAGAAGACCAAAAAAAAGCCTGTCTTTCAGTCTTCAGGACACGAGAATTATGGGATCATAGATGTAGCTCTTGTCAGTCATCTCATCCAAATCCCTTATTTGACAAGTGAACAACTGAAGCCAGAGAGGCTTAATGACACCCCAGATCCCGAGAGAATAAGTGGCTGAGCCTGGGTTCAAACCTGAGTCTTTTAGCTCCAAACTAATGCCATACTGTATCCAGTTGAGCCCTTTTAAAGGAATTGATCTTGGGAAGGGATGATCTGATTGAGTGCCTGTAGTACAATTAGATTTGAAGATCTTTCCCACCCATTAATAAGCCATGTGACCTGCTTGCATCACAGGAAGCCTAAGTTACATGTGGCGGGAGGAGCTTCCTGACAGGAAAAGGAAGTTATGTCACAGAAAATGCTGAGAGAGGGAGAGATGTTATGGCTGCTAATGGCCACCCTTGTGATTGTTAGAACTGAACAGGCTGACTTAGCTGTACTGGGAGTTTGTCTTTGGGAAAACCCCAGCAGGGGGTCAGAGAGGTTTTGGGATGTTGAGGCTCCATGTTGTGACATTCTGTATTGAGTGTTTTGGGTTCCTTGCTGTTATGATGAAGTGGACTGACTGGCTGTGGGAGTTGAGAATTTGGGTATGGGATATGGTTCTCTGGTGTCTGAATAAATGGTTTACTTCTTCTACCTTATATGTGGAGAGTCTCATATACTTCGCAATACAGAACTACATAGGCATTTTGACAATTATCATCTACGTTGTTATTATCGCCTTACTGTTTCAGTGCCAAGGGCCCTTCTGGGGACTGAGGGAGTGTGGCTCAGGACTGGGCTACATGAATGGGACATGAAACAGGTTTCTAGACAAAAGAACCTCAGAAGAGAGAATCTAGGGCAGTTATAGCAAGATATTGGTCTACTTCCTAGGCGGATTGTCAGTTCTTGACCCTAGCAGGGGCAGGGCCTTGCTCAGACTAGGGATGTGATGAGTACTTGTTAAATTGAATTGAATTGATGGCTGACAGAACTGCTTCTTTCTTCTTGACCGAAGAATGTCTAGAGCAGGAACACAGACCCTGCCATCTTTTGGGCTCTTTTGTCCAGCTTTGAAAGTTTGACTGCCTCTCTATGCTCCAAGTGAGTAGGAAAATTGAGGAAAGTCTCTCAAGGGTGACAATGATTTAGAAAATAAACAAAGGGGACCAGCACCTCTCTGACACTTCAGAGGTTTACAAAGCACATTCATCAGCTGCTTTATCCCATTTCACCCACTATTGTCTGATAAAGAGATAAATAGAAATTCCTCCAATTTAAGAGGCATCATGGAATGTACAGTGGAAATGGTGCCAAGCCAGGAAGATCTGTGTGTGAATCCAGTATCCAGAATTCTCCAGATGTTTCCCCTCTAGCCAGTCACTTCTCTCTGAGCCTCAGTTTCCCTCACCTGTAAAATGGGGACAATAACATCTGCACTACATCCCTCACAGGGTTTTGTAGGTCTCAAAGGGATCTCAGGCAAAGAGTTTGGCAAACCTTAAGACCAAATTGTTGTTGTTATTAAAAACTTGGATTGAGCCCATCTGTGTGTGTATGTGTGTGCGCACACATGTATGAGTATAAGCGTGTGAGTGTTGTGTGCGTGTGTATGCGCATATGTGCACACGTGTGCATTGTGCACACATATGTTTGCATGTATGTGTGCATGGTGTGAGTGTGTGCTGTGCATGGGCATGCATGTGCATGTGTATGTGCAGGTGTGCATGTATGCACATGTGTGTGTATGTGCATTGTGTGCATGTGTGTGAGTGTGTGCATGCATTGCATGCACGCATGCACATCTGTATGTGCATGTGTGTGTATATGTGTATGCCATTACGCTCAGCCATATACTGGCCCAACTCAAGTCTCCATGTCGGGAAGCCTTTGGATCAAAGGACCATGGAGCTGGAACTTAAGGGACTACAAGGGCTATCTATTCCAGCCTCTCCATTCTACAGATAAAGAAACTAAGGTCACCCAAATGCCTCAGTATTTGGAAATCAGCTCACTCATCAGTCCTCCAGTGACAGGATTTCATCTTTAAGATGCCAAAACTCTTTCCCAGAGCTCCCCAAACCATACTTATGGCTCAGGTGAGGAGACTAAGCACCTTAGTATCCTCCATGCACCCAGAGGGCAATAAGAGGCCTTCATTGACTGAGATCGTTCACCACTAGAGTCAGAACCCCCCAGTAGGGAGCCAAATAAAAACTACAATAATCCCCTCCAGCCAAGGGGACTCTATGTTCCACACTCATTCTCCTTTCCCGACATGATATCAAGTGCAATGAAGCAGGGTTGGAGAGGTAGGGAAATCACCTTCTGGAGGGAAAAAGCCACTCAATCCCCTCCTTACCAGTGCCCAGAAAGTGCCTTGGAAATCTCTTCTAATTCCTTCAATTAATTTCCACTTGTGTTTGTGGAGTGTCTCCTATGCCCCCAGCCCTCCATGCACAGTGGATACTAAAGTCAGGTAAGACAATAGGACAAGATGACCTCCCAGGTTCACAGACTGAGCTGAGCCCACACAGGTAGGGCACCATGTTCTAGACAAATAGACTCAAGTGCTGATGTTCAGCCATATCTCTGAGTCATCCAAAGAGCTAGAGGAATTCCTGCACAGAAGCTTGGACAAGGTTGCAACTGTAATTGTAGCCACAAGACACCCCCACAGAGCTCTCAAAACACTTCGTCATCTAGATGAATAATACAAACGTGCCCCCTCCCTCAGCCAAAAACAGCATTGCTGGGCAGCTCCAGGCAATGGAAAGATTTGGAGTGAGATGTGGAGTTCCAAACACCGACTGCATACATTCCCTGCTTTTCGCTCACACAGACCTAGTTTGGGGCCTCATTACCTCTTGCCTGGACCATTGCAATATCCCCAGATTTGGTCTCTAGAATTCAAGTCTCCCCCCCTCTTTAATCCATCTTCTACTCAGCCCTACAGTGATTTGCCTAAATGCTGGTCTGTCCCTGTCCTATCCCCACTCCCCCAAAATAAAGCCCTATTATCTCTAGGATCGATTCATAAGTCCTTGGAGGGGCATTCAAAGCTCTTCACAGATGTGTCTTATGGGCCATCACTCCCCTCCGAGCACTCTCTGATCCAGACACACCAACATCCTTGCTTTTCTGTCCACACAACAGTTCACTTCCCATCACTGTACTTTTGCAATGGCAGCCCCTCCTCCCTCATGGAAATGTGTCCCATCCTCCATTAGAATGTAGGCTCCTTGAAGGCAGAACTTGTTTCAGTTGCACCTTTGAATTCTCAGCATTTAGCACAGCCCCTGGCACCCAGAGAGGGCTTAATGAAGGCTTATTGTCAACTGATTGGTTTATTAATTGCTGCTGTCATTTGCTGTTTGGATGACCTTGGCCAAATCTCATGACTTAGATGTATTTTTGAGGACTCCTGGGATTGCTTGGGGCTGGGCATGGAGCACCTTTCACACAAGTACTTGCTAATTGATGTCATAGGATCATAGATTTAGAGCCAAAAGAGGCTTCAGAGGTCATCTGATTTAACCTCCCATTTTACAGATGACCAAATTGAGGCCCAGGGAGGGGAAGTAAGAACATCTCTGGGTGCTCCAAGTACTTTTTTTCAAGACAAGATGGATAAAACTCCATGATGAGGTCAGGGCCAACTAAAACATGCATTTGTTTTTCTTCCTTTCCCTTAGGAATGAGGAATAGGTACAAGGTAAGAGCACCAAGCTTCTCAAGTAAATCAGTTTTGTTAGGGACCCAGTGATCTCTCCCTTTCCTTTTCCAAGCAAGGCAATGAAAGACTTTATGATCTAATTGAATAATTGCCTTGGCTGGGTCTACACACAAAAGGAAGCAGGAATCGAGGCATGCATGCTTCAAGTTTCTCTAGTTTGGTGTGACTATCTTGGGCCAGTCCCTTCTATGAATCTATTAATCTCCATTTCCTCATCCATAGGATGGATATCATTGTTTCCTCACAAGGGCGGTGTAAAATTGTAGCTGAAAAGTCCTTTGGTAACACTAGGATGCCCTGTAAATGTCAGCTCTCACCTTCACTACTGCCATCATTATCTAGGCTCTAGAACTCAAAGGGACTTGGAGACCAGCAAGTCTAACCCTCCCACCCCCATTTTAGGGGTGGGGGAACTAAATTTCAGAGAAGAGAAATTACTTGTCCAAGGTCACATATAGGTAACCTAGGTCTTCCAAATCCCTATCCGCTCAAAGATAGCTGGAGGTGTTGGGTTGTAATCCTCCCAATTTTGTCCTCAATCATCCATTTTATTCAATTCCACCTTGCAGTACTATGCTTATTTGAGAGGGGAAAGTGGGGGGTGGTGGGGAGGGGGACACAAGCTAAACATGGTTCATATGAGGAATTGAGGCAAACAGCGTTCAGACTTGCCCAGCGTCAAACTGCTAGTAAGTGTCTGAGGTCAAATTTGAACTCCTAAAGTTAAGTCTTCCTGATTCTCAGCCCAGAGCTCTATGCACTGCCCCGCCTAGCTGCCCAACGGTCCCTATCCCCACTTCCTAACCTATAGTATACAACGTAAAGAGCAACAACAACGGGTAAGTAATCTAAGCTCAATAGCTTAGAATAAACAGGGTTATAACATTTCAAAGGACGCTAGCCCGGCAAGCAAACGTCATCTGCTATTCTATACAACTCCTCAGAATCTACAAGTGTGACCCACCCTACAGACGTTAGATGGAAAATAACTTTGCTGCCAAAGCATGCCGTTTTAAAGGTACCATATTTATAATAATATATATTATTATATATAATAATTTATATATATTTATATATAAATATATATTTATATATAATAATTTTCAAAATATAATACTATTTGTGGCAAAAGTGCTGAAATCATGTTCTTCACACCCCCACCATGGAGATGCAACTGTCTTGCAACTAGACAAGGACAAGAGTGACAAATCAAAATGCCATAAGATGGATCTTTGGGTTTCCAGGGAAGGCAGCATTTCATTCCCACAAGTGGTTTTGTTGGGATCTGGGTTCTAGCTCCAATCCAAGTTGTTCCTTAAACTGCCTTCTTGGTGTGTTAGTGTGTCCCATAACTTCTGGGGTGTTTCTTGTTGATGTGTCGTCAAGTGAAAGAGGTCAGGAAACACTGATGTCAGGTATGACACAAACCTGGTTGAACCACTGAATTCAGCATATTGTCATCTTTTCCATAACTGAGAGAAGTCAGACAAATATCTTGCTGTTCTTGTTCAGACAAATATCTTAGTGGTACTGTTCTCCTCCTTCCTCCATCTTGAGCAATGTCTTCTTTCACAGTGTCTGTCATCCAAAGCTTGGGTTTATTTTTTAAGGGTTTGGATTTCTCTGTACCAACCAACTTTGAAAAGCGATGATAATAACTAAAACCCTTTAATGTTAATAGTCAGTGTCTTGTTCTAGGTAACCCTGAGATGTGGCTCTTTTCAGCAGTAATATATTTCATCTGTGGAATTCTAAGTGCCCAAGGATTCTCTGACTCCAAATATCCTGTGGAACCAGAAGTGTGGATGAATATTGTAAGTTATGGAAGGGGGAAGGAAATGTTAGATTTGAACCTCTAGAGCATTCTCCCTCACTGGATGTCTTCTAGCAGAGACTGGATGGCCACTGATTGAGTGTGTTGCAGGGGGGAATCCTTGTCCTGGGATAGATGGGCATGGAGGACTTCTGAGATCTCTGCTAGCTCCGAGTTCCTATGTTTGACTGACTTCAAGGTGACAGATTTGGAGATGGATTTTATTGACCATCACAGTAGGCATTCAAGATTACGTGCCAACAGGGCACCTCAGATTTGTGTGCATGTAGGAGACCCATAAACTGAAAAGATCACGCTTTCTAGATATATTGAAGCAGTGGTTAGGGGCTACAACAGCAGCTTGGAAACTCTACTGTAGCCCCTTCCACATCCCTTGGAATTCCACGGTGACTTCTCATATGACTTTAGCAAGAAAAAAAAGCCCCACCTTGGGGACTTGCACCTCATTTCTGACAGCATCCAGGAAGACCTGACCCAACTCCTGGCACTAATGCATTTTGTATTTTTGCGCAGAGTGAGCTCATCACCTACTGTGGCTACCCCAGTGAGGAATATGACGTCCCAACTGAAGATGGCTACATACTCAGTGTGAATCGAATTCCCCATGGTCATAGCCCCCCTGAGAGAAAAGGTATGGCTTGTTTAAGGATGGGAAGCAACATTGGTGATCCAGTTGGGCAGGCCAAGTTGGATCAGTTTGGGAAGCTTGACCCCAGGGATGACTCAATCAATCAATCTGCAAGTGTACAAAGACAGATGTAAAATAGTTCCTTCCCTCAAGGAGTTTACAGCCCAGCCAAGGGACAAATGAGTCTATAGAGGACTATACAAATAATTTGGTGGACAAAGATACTAGCAACTTAGCAGGGAGGTGCTTGGGGAGGGGTGAGGGAGATGAGGAAAGGCTAAATTGAGTTAATGCTGCCCACTCTGCTTTCATGTAATTGGAGTGACCAGCTCCTAACATTTAGGACAGGATTGGCTTTAGAACAAGAAAGCACTTTAGAGACTATCTAATCCAACCCTCCCATTTTACAAATGAGAAAACTGAGTCTCAGAGAAAGGAAGGGACATTCCCAAGGTCACACAGAAAGTAAAAAGTAAAGCCAGAATTGGATATGTTTTCTGATCGTAAATGCAGCAGCATGCAAGGACACTCAGTAGTGAGGTCAGAATAGATCTTAGCTACCTTCAGAGGGCAGCCTGGTGTAGTCAAGTGTTGCAGTTAGATTCTGGAAACACATGGGTTCCAATCCTGCCTCTAACACAAAAAAAAGCTTTGGAACCCACAGCAAGTCACTACACCTCCCTGAGTGTCAGTTTCTTCCTCTATAAAGTGGGGGATTATACTACCTACAATTCTACTTATAAAATAATTTGCCTAAACTTAAAGGACGGAATAAATGATCAATGTTATCCCTGTCTGCTGCTCACTTAAACTAAGTGACCAGTAGCTTAGCAAAAACT
Organism: Trichosurus vulpecula; assembly: GCF_011100635.1. Taxonomy (NCBI): domain Eukaryota; kingdom Metazoa; phylum Chordata; class Mammalia; order Diprotodontia; family Phalangeridae; genus Trichosurus; species Trichosurus vulpecula. The sequence goes on along the minus strand of NC_050580.1, from coordinate 12,296,975 downwards.
CAAGGAATAGAACCTGGTCATACATTGTAGTCAAGGAAAAAGACCAATGGGCTTTCTTTAGAGCCACTGATCAGGGTGGGATGAGAGAATGGTTTTTATTTGGGAGGTCAGGAATGTCTTTTTTTAAATTTCCTTTGGACAAAAAAGAGACCCTGACTTCGAAGCTTCAAATAAACCCTTCAAGATCTGGATACAATGTGTGTGTAAGGGGAAGGGGGTGCACAGGAAGATTACACAGCTAGCCTTTCATTTTCAGAAGGAGAAAGAAATTGAGGGCTGAGTGACAATTTGAAATGTCACATTTGCAGCAGGAGGAGGGAGGGAGGTAGATGTTAGTGAAAATAGTATGCCTTAATCTGCATTCAGGCTCCATCAGTTCTTTGTCTGGAGGTGGATAGAATTTTTTTCATCATGAGTCCCTTGGAATTGTCTTGGATCATTGTATTGCTGAGTATGGATAAGCCATTCACAATTGATCATCATATAACATTGCTGCTATTGTGTACAAAAGCTCTCCTGGTTCTGCTCACTTCACTTTGCAACAGTTTGTGAAAGTCTTTCCAGGTTTTTCTGAAAGCATGCTTCTTGTCGTTTCTTATAGCACAATAATATTTCATTAGAATCATATTTCCCAACTGAATCACATCTCTTCAGTTTCAAATTCTTTGCGCGCCCACACACACACACACACACACACACACACACACACACAGCTACTAGAAATATTTTTGCACAAAAATGTCCTTTCCCCTTCTTCTAGATCTCTTTGGGATACAAAGTGAGTAGTGCTATTGCTGGTTCAAAGGGTATGCACAATATTAGAGCCTTTGGGGCATAATTCCAAACTGTTCTTCAGAATGGTAGGAACTGTTCACAACTCCACCAGCAATGCTTTAGTGTCCCAATTTTCCCACATCTTTTCCAACATTTATATTTTCCTTTTCTATCAAAGTAGTCAATCTGATAGGTAATTGTTTTAATTTGATTTTGAGTTGTTTTAATTTGCATTTTTCTAATCAATAGTGATTTAGAACATTTTATGCTCTTAGATTTCTTCTTCTGAAAACTATTTATTCATATCCTTGGACCAAATAGCTTATCACTTGGGGAATGACTTGCTGTCTCATAAATTTGCCTCAGTTCTCTATGTATTTGAGAAATAAGGCCTTTATCAGAGATGCTTGCTGTAAAAAAACCCTAGTTTTCTGCTTTTCTTCTAATCTTGACTGCCTTGGTTTCATTTGTGCAATAACTTTTTAATTTACTGTAATCATAATTATTCATTTTACATCTCATAATGATTTCTATCTCTTGTTTGATCATAAAGTCTTCCCTTATTCATACATTTGACAAGTAAGCTATCTCATGCTCCCCTAAGTTGCTGATGGTATCACCCTTTATGTCAAGCATGTGCCCATGTTGACCTTATCTGGCTATATATGTTAGACCATACCTAGTTTTTACCAAAGGGCTTTCCAGTTTTCTCAGCAGTTTTTTGGCCTATGTGCTTGTCTCCAAAGCTTGGGTCTTTGAGTTTATCAAACACCATATTTCTACAGTTGTTTACAACAATGTACTGTGTACCTCATCTCTTCCATTGATCCACCACTCTATTTCTTAGCCAGTGCCAAATTGTTTCAATGATTACTGCTTTATAATACAATTTGAGATCTGGTGTGGCTAAGCCACCTTTCTTCAGATTTTTTTTCCATTGATTTTTTGATATTCTTGACCTTTTGTTCTTCCAGACGAATTTTCTTATTATTTTTCCAGCTTCATAAAGTAATTTTTAGTTGTTTAATTGGTATGACATTGAAAAAGTAAATTAACTTATGTAGGATGGCCATTTTTATTATATTGGCTTGGTCTGCTTATGACCAACTAATATTTTTCCAATTGTTTAGATTAGACTTTGTGTGAAAAGTGTCTTGTGATTGTGCTCATGTAGTTCCTGGGTGTGTCTTGGCAGGGTGATTCCTAAGTATTTTGTATTAGCTACAGTTATTTTCATTGGAATTTCTTTTTCTATCTCTTGTTGCTGGACTTTGTTGGTAATTGATAAAAGTGGGTTTATTTTATACACTGCTACTTTGATAAAGTTGTTAATTATTTCAACTAGTTTTTTTTAGTTGATTCCCTACGATTTTCTAAGTACATCACCATATCATCTGCGAAGGGTGATAGTTTTGTTTCCTCATTGCTTATTCTAATTCCTTCAATTTCTTTTCCTTCTCTTACTGCTACAGCTATCATTTATGGTACAATATTGAAATAATAGTGATGATAATGGGCATCCTTACTTCATCCCTGATCTTATTGGGTTGGCTTCTAGCTTATCCCCATTACAGATAATGCTTGTAGATGATTTTAGATAGATACTACTTATCATTTTAAGGAACGCTCCATTTATTTCTATACTTTCTAATGTTTTTAATAGGAATGAGTTGCATTTTGCCAAAAGCTTTTTCTGCATCTATTGAGATAATCATTTGGTTTTTGCTATTGATATGGTTATTTATGCTAAGTTTTCCTAATATTGAACCAGCCTTGCATTCCTGGTATAAATCCTACAAAGTAATTGTGTATGATATTTATGATACATTTCTGTAATCTCCTTGCTAGTATGTTATTTAAATTTTTGCATGAGTAGTCATTAGGAAAATTGGTCTATAGTTTTCAATGTTTTCACTTTTCTTGGTTTATGTAACAGCACCATAGTTGTCTTGTAAAAGGAATTTGGTAGAACTTTGTCTTTGCCTATGTTTCCAAATAGCATATGTAGTATAAGAATTAATCATTCTTTAAATGATCAGTTATTTGTGAATCCATCTGGTTCTGGTGACTTAGGGAGCTCATTGATGACTTGTTCATTTTTTTTTCCTAAGTTAGGGTTACTTAGGTATTCTATTTCCTCTTTTGTTATTCTGGACAATTTACATTTTTCTAAGTATTCATATATTTCACTCAGTTTGTTGGAATTATTGGCATATAATTGGGCAAAGTAGCTCCTAACAACTTCTTTAATTTAATTTTTATTGGTGAATTCAACCTTTTTATTTTTGATACTGGCAATTTTTTTTCTTTTTTTAATTAAAATTAACCAAAGTTTTATTGATTTTATTTTTTATAATATCAGCTCCTAGCTTTATTTATTTCTTTAATGGTTTTCTTACTTTCAATTTCATTAATCTCTCTTTTGACTTTCTGGATTTCAATTTGGTTTTCAATTTAGTATTTTAATTTGTTCTCTTTCTAGCTTTTTAATTGCATACCCAATTCATTAATTTGTTCTTTCTCTCTTTTATTGATGTAAGCTTTTAAATTATCCCCTAAGTATTGCTTTGCCTGTATCCCATAAATTTTTGGTATGTTCTCTTATTGTTGTCATTCTCTTTAATGAAATTATTGCTTCTATGATTTGTTTTTTGACCCACCCTTTTTTTAGGATTAGATTATTTAGTTTCCAATTTTTTTTAAATTTTATTTTAGACTCAAACACCAGAACACAAATACAGAAAAGAAACAAAAACAAACCATAAATTTAAATATTAAAACTTAAATACAAAATAAAGAAAAGGGGAAAAAGCATGTCGTGTGCATAGCAGAACATGAGAGAATTCAAAATATGTAACAATAAATTTTCATTTCAAGAAAACCTGTATGATAAATAATACACCTTGTGTTGAGAACTGTCCATCTTTTTATTGCTCGCCTTTAAGTTTTCTTTTGTTCTCTGCTCTGCACTTTTTTATTTTGTTCTTTTTTCCCCTCCCCCCTTTCCCCGGAAAAGTCTATATTTAAGTGCAGATATATTTCTCTATGGCTATAGATGTACAGACACACATATACATATATACATACATATATATACATACACTTTCCCAAACAAATTCTACTGCTGATCTTTGTTTTTATGTTTGTGCATATCTCTTGTTTTCTATCCCTCCTGCCCCTTCTACTTTACTTCTAGCTGCTACCTTGCCCTCATATTCCTTCCCTACCTCCATCCAAGAATCCCTCCCCTATCCTCCCATTCCCATAGCCCTGTATAACCTATTCCCTCACCCTCCCCTCTAAAGATCCCTCCCTTGTCCTCATCCCCTCACTTGTTCTCATCCCCTCCCTATCCCCTTACTGTTTTATTTCTTCCGAATTTAGAAGACTTTTATACTCTTCTAAATATATATGTATTGTTCCCTCTTAAACCCATTCCTGATGAAAGTAGATTACCAGAACTACCAGCCCTCCTTCCCCATCTAATTCTTCTGTAGCTATTCTTCCTCTTGCACCTCATTTGTATGAAATACTCTTTTTAGCAGTTCCTAAATGGTTTTACTTTTAAAATTCATATCATACTCAGGTTTACCCCAATCTTTCTTATGAGCTACCCAATTATTAATAAGAATCTCAGACATATCCAGTAGTTCCTAATAGACAATTACATTTGCTTCAAACAAAGGCTGGGCTTAAATGGCTTGCTTCCAATTAGAATCTCCCACCTTGCTCTTCATTGGCCAGAGGCAACCCCCTGAACTGCCCACATCATGCCCCCCTCAAACAGCTCATTAAACATGTGTACAAGCTTCTAACCTTTCACATGATCAGAAGCCTGGTTCTGCTAGATCACAGTTTTGATTAGAACCAGTCACCTCTAACTTACATCCTGCTAGCACTCAAAGCTAAGAGTACTTTTAATCCTGTGGAAACAAAATTCTTCCTGTCATTTCCCACAGAACAAACTCACCCCCATGCCTGGAATGCTCTCTCTCTTCACCCCTACCTTTTGGAATCCCTGACTCCACTCAAGTGCCGTCTCCCACATAAGAACTTCCCTAATTCCCCCAGTCATTAGAATTTTCGCCTTCTTCTCCTATGATCTAAAATTATTTTGTATTTTTTAATCTGTTTACTACTTCTTTCCCCCAATAGAATGTAAAGTCTTAAGGGAAAGGACTAGGTTGCTACTTTGCAAGGATGGAGACAGACAGACCATTTGCAAGGGAGGATGAGGAAGGTGGTTCACTGATAAGCGATGGTCACTCATTTCCTGAAGTCATAGGCTCATGTAACTGGAACTAGAAGAAGCCTCAGAAATTCAGCTCCTTCATTATACTGGGTCCGAGAGAAGTGAGGAGACTTGCCCAAGATCACACAGCAAGAGACAATAGCAAGATTTGAAGCAAGTCCTCCAACTCCAAAGCCAGTGCCTCTGATTTCACCCAGGATCCAAGCATGAAGGATCCAAGCATCAATACTTCCTCTCCTCCATGTGGACACTCCCTCCACTGGTACAGGTTGCAACCTGCCCATGCTGTCTTATCCTGGTAGGCATGCCCTACCACAAATGTGTAGTGAGGGATCACTATACATGCTGGAGGCCTTCCTACTAATAACCAGTAGCTACCAGTGTAGACCACAAGTTATCTATCTCTCTAGTACTCTTTCCTCCTGAAATAAGGGGATTTCTTGGTCCACCTCCTCTCCCAAAATCCACATCATCAGAAAATATTAAAGGACCATCACCCCCCTTCCTGGCCTGGACTTTGTGCCCTCTGCCTCCAACTGCCTCCCACCATCAGAATATGAGCTTCTTGAGGGCTTTTCTGCATTTGTATCCCTGGTGCTGAGCATGTTGCCTGGCACTAAGTTAACATTAACTCAGCATCGAGAGAGCAGGCTTTGGATCCCACCTCAAATATTCACTGGGGGGGAAGGGAACCTGACCCTGACCAAGACACTTCTCTGTAAGCCTCATTTTTCTCACCTGTAAAATGGGGATACTATTCCACAACTACCAACCTCACATAGTTGTAAGGAAAAGACTTCGGCAGCCTTATGGTGGCATAGGAATGTCAGTAATTATGGTAATTTACCTTTATGGAATGAAGGATGGAACTCAAAATGTGAAGAAGCCTCAGGATACTTCCCATGTGGTTTATAGTGACAATCAAGGCCTATTGTTCCATTGGATTCTGCGCCAGTGAAGTTACATCAGGGACAGGCTTGGTTGACCTTTCACTTTGGTACATTTTAAAACTTTGCTCTTCTGGCTTGAAATAAATGTTGTCAATTTTTCTGGCGTGATAGATCCACTTAACACCTGTGTGGCCTGGAGTGAGCCACATTCCACTTTAGGCTTCAGTTTCTCTCTGTAGTCAGTTAGATGAACTCCAAAGACCCTACCAGCTCTACATGCTATGCTCCTCCAAAATACCATTTGCCTTACTTCATCTCTGTGATAATTCTCTCTCTCTGTCACTATTTCTCTTGCTCTCTTGCTTTATTTCTCTCCGTCTCTTCTCTCTTTCTCTCTCTTTCTCTCTCTCTCACTCCACATATATGTATATATATATATATATATTTCAGGTCCAAGGCCTGTGGTGTATTTGCAACATGCCCTATTTGCGGATAATGCCTCCTGGCTCCTGAACCAGCCCAACAAGAGCCTGGGCTTTCTTCTAGCAGATGCTGGATATGATGTGTGGATGGGAAACAGCCGGGGCAACACTTGGTCCAGAAGACACAAGACCCTTTCAGTCGAGCAAGAGGAATTCTGGGCCTTCAGGTAAACTGGGTTTCAGGAAAAGACCAATAATTGGAGGGCAGGGGGGCAAGCAAAGAAAGAGGAGGAGGTCTGGAAATCAGACTGCATGGGCTGAAACATAAGTTCTTGCTGCCTCTCACCATGGGCAAGCCACTTGCCCTCTCAAGGACTCAGTATCCTCATCAATGAACTGAAGGCACTCAGGGTAATAGCTCTGCATCTGAAGGGATCTTAGAAGCTATCCAATCCAGATAAGGAAACTGAGGTACAAAGCTTAGCAGACTTGCCTAAGCTCACATAGAGGTGGGATTTGAACCCAGGACTTCTAATGTACCACATACCTCTTGAAAATCCCTTTCAGCTCTAAATCTTAGGAGGCCAAATCTCTTTCACTTCTCTGTGCCTCAGTTTCTTTATCTGTAAAACAAGGTGGTTGAACTAGACAGTCTCTAATTTCCTGTTCAGTTCTAAATTATGATCTATAGAGTCAAGAGATTCTGGACTCTGACATTTACAAGCTGTGTAACCTTGGGCAAGTCACTTAATACAATTAAGCCTCAGTTTCCTCACCTATAAAATGGAGACAACAATAATATTTAACATACCTATCACACAGAGCTCTTGAGATCTTAAACGAGATAATTCATATAAAGTCCTTTGCGAATCTCAAAGCATTGTAAAAATGTCAACTATTAGAGTTTGGTTAAAATGGTGCCTAAGACATAATACATTGGGAAGAAATGCTTTTGTATGCATTCATTCATTTGACCATTCATTGTACCTGTAGCCTCCCACTCAGGGCATTCTGCTGCTCTGGTTATGAGTTCCATGAATTTTCAGAGAAAGAATTTGAATCCAGATCTTATGACTCCAAAGCACTTCTTTCCCCACTGTACCACATAACCTTTTGAGAACACTGGGATGTTCAAATCATCGCATCCAACCTCCTCCTTTGAGAAATGAAGGAAACTTATCTGGAAGGCCTGGGAAAGTGTAGTTACTGAGGCAGGATTTGAATTCAGATCTTCTGACCTGCATCATGCAGCCTCCAAATGTGCTTATCCATTCATTCATTCATTTCGTTTTCATGTATTCATTTGTCCATTCATTTATCTATCTAGTTATTCACCTATTTATTTATGTGTTTATTTATTTTTAGTTTTGGGAGTAGGGAGTATTGATATTCAGGCTGCATAGGTACGCCTTCATTCCACAGTAACTGGTCCTCATGAATTGCTTTGGCCAAACAATTCAACCCCTGGGGCCACCTTTCTGGTGATAAGCCTCTCTTGACTCACCTTGGCTAGGACTCAGAAAGTAGACACTCACAGTCTGCTGCTGGGTCTGTTATACCGAGGTAGCTAAATAAACAATTAAATGAAACCCAAGTAGGCGTACGCATTTAGTCTGGTGCCAACCAAGCTCAGCAGTCAAGCACTCTGGATTCATACTACAACTTTGCTCTCCTTTCTTTTTCTAGTTTTGATGAAATGGGCAGGTACGACCTCCCAAGTGTGATCAACTTCATCGTACAAAAGACTGGGCAAGAGAAGCTGTATTTTGTTGGTCATTCACTGGGCACAACCATAGGTATGCGTAGAAGGGACCAAGTGGCTGTCTGCCAAATGATGTGACACTTTCTTCCCAGAGATGGGGGTCTGATGGGTGGTGGGTGTCATGGAGCACAAAAGAAGAAGTCTTGGCATCATAGACATGGAGCTGCAGGTGACCACAGGGGTTATCTAGACCAATCCCCTTGATTTACAGATGTAGAAACAGGGCACAGAGAGAAATACTCTGACCAAGGTCACACAGTAATTAAATGGAAGTCTTCTAAGTATCAATCCAAGGCTCTTTGACTGCCTTTGTGGAGTTCAGGCAGTCAGTCAAGAAGCATCTATTAAGTGCCTGTATGTGTCAGGTCCTGTACTATGCACTGAAGCACAAAAAGAGGCAGACATCAGTCCCAACCTCAGGAGCTCCCAGAGTAACGGGGGACAGAACATGGAAATTCTTTGTACAAACAAGCTCCATAAATAGATTAATTAATTAAAATAGATAGATAAATAAATGGACAAATAAATGAATGAATAAGTAAATAAGTAGATAAGTAAATAAATGAATAAATAAAAATAAATAGAGTATAAGAGAGAAGACGGTAGAATGATAAGGGTTGGGAAAGGCTTCCTGCAGAAGATGAGATTGGAGTTTGGACTTAAAGAAAGCCAGGGAGGTCAGGAGGCTGGGATGAGGAAGGCCAGGATTCCAACCATGAGGGACGCTCCCTGAAGAAACCCCAGAGGCACCTCTTCGAACCTTCTGCTTTGCAGATGAGACTATTTTTCATTCATCTTTTGGACCCTTCCCCCAAGAGAGCCTTATGTGAATGTCTTTATCAAGTATCCATCAATACCAATGTAAATATTAATAATACATATTAAATAGAAACATATACTTTTATCAAATATATATATACATATATATAATAATTTTATAGGAAAAAAAGACTAAGAAATGAATATGAGAAAACTAAGGCAAGCACCTTGCCCGTGGTCCTCTGTTTAAGAAGGATCTCCCCCAAACTAGCTCTGCGATCTCGAGGAAGTGAGTTCTTCTCTCATCCCCTCGTTTTCCTCTTCCATGAAACGAGGGCTTTGGGGTACTTATTCACCTATTTATTTATGTGTTTATGTCTGGGAGGTGGGGCAGGGCAGAGAGGGGCGGGGCAAGGAAGACTTCCTTTAGGAAGAGAGGATCCAAATACATCTTGAAGATGGAAAAGGACTTAGATCTTCTAAAGAACCAACAGGAAAAGAGCGCCCCCGCCCCATAAAGATGAGGGGGTTGGGCCAGATGACTGTGGCCCCTCCCAGCTCCACATCCTGTGGGCCATAGCCCCGCCCCACCCTTAGTCATCTCCCTACAGACGAGGCCTCAGGGCTTCTCCCTTCATTCCAATGTCTTGTCCTCTTCTTTCAGGGTTTGTTGCCTTCGCCACTAAACCAGAAGTAGCCCGAAGAATCAAAATGAATTTTGTCCTGGGTCCAGTAGCTTCATTCAAATATCCCAAAAGCATTTTTGCCAATTTTTTTTTCCTTCCGCAGTCGGTCATCAAGGTAGGCACCCGCCGTCCTCTCCCCCATATGTTTGGGAATTCCACTAAGGACCCCAAGCCTCGGAGGCTTTAAATTCTTTTGAGAATCATAAAAAGAAAATGAAAGGCGACAAAGCTTTTGCATGACTGCTGGTGCATGTGTGTGAGTGTATACATGTATGTGCGTGCTTGTGCATATATACTGCACATTCATGTGTATGTGTGTATTGTGCATGTGTGTGAATGTTTATTCTCTTTTGTACAGGTCTATGTGTGTGCATGTATGTGTATAGCATGCATGCGTGTGTTTTCCATTGTGTATGCATATGCATTGTGTTAATGTATTGTGGAGATGTGTGTTTTGTGCATGAGTGTGTATATTTGTGTGTCTCTGTGTACTTCTGTGTATATGTACATATGCATACATGTGTTTGTGCATATGTGTATCTGTGTATGTGTGTGCATGCATGTGTGTGTGTGTGCACCAGTGTATATGTGTGTATTATGGGCATGTTTGCAAGATGTCTATTACGCATGTTCACATCTGTGAATATCTATTTGTATGTGTATGTGTGCATGTGTATTCCAATCTTGGATTTTCGGTACTGATGGTAGAAAAGGATAGAGCCATCCACCACCATCCATTCCTAATGGAGACATTTATAGAGTTACTAAGTTTTGTGAAGCACTGTATGCATACTGTTTGCTCCTCTCACCAACCTTGTAAACTAAGTTTGGCAGGTATTAACATCTCAATTTCACAGTTGAGGAAACTGAGTCTCAGAGAGGTTGAATGATTTCCCTGGGGCCACACAGTCAATAAATATTGGTGACAGGATCTCAAAACGAGTTTTTCTGGAGGACACTACAATGTGATGGACAGAGCAGAGGTTGTGAGGTCAGAGGATCGGGGTGCAAATCCTACCTCTGAGGATCAATACCTATGTGACTAATAAAAGATCAACATGCATTTATTAATGGTCTTTTGGAGGTGTCCCTGCCTTGAAGGTGTTTACCTTTTTCTGGGAAAGGTAATATGTATGTACAAGTCACTGCGGAGGTAACAATCCTTGGGACTCAGTTTACTTATCTGTAAAATGAAGAACTTGGGCCAGATGAACTTGAAGGTTTCTGCCTCTAGGGCCATGGCCCTGGCCTCCATGCTCTACATTTACACTACCCCTTTAAGTATTCTGAATTTCGATTTTGGACAGTCCAAAATTCTCCTTTTACAAGGGGAGGCAAGAAGCATTTATTATGCACCTACTGGGTGCCAGGCTGTGCTAAAAGCTTGTGATACAAATACAAGCCAAAACAGACAGAGCCTGTCCTCAAGGAGCTTACATTCTCATGAGGAAGACAACCCTAAAGGAGCTAACAGGTTGGGGGTGTGGGGGCAGAAATTATACTTGATGGAGCGTGGCGGCCAAGTTGAGGAAGTCAGAGACAAATCCAAGAAGGGAATGAAAGCTGGCCAGCTTGAACATTTCCCCAAGATGGAAGCCCTGGGCACTGAGGAAATTAGGCAATGAGGAAAATAAAATAGGTATGAAGCAGATTTGGCATCAAACGGCTCGGTTTGAATCCTGGCTCTCATGCGACTGCCCCATGTGACCCTAAGGAAGTTACTTCCCTTCCCTTGGCCTTATGAAAGGGTTTAGGTAGATCACCTCTGGCTCTGCCAAGTCCTAGCTGTGTGGGAACCCCCGAGCCTCTCCTCTTCCTACTTTCCCACTGTGGATGGCACCTCCATCTTTCTGGTCCCATGAGCAATAACCTAGAAGTCATCCTGGACTCCTCACTATCTCTCATCCCCCAGATCCAATATGGTGCCAAGGCCTATTGATTTCACCTCTGCAATATCTCTCGAATATGCCCCCTCCTTTCCTCTTACACTGCCCCCACACTGGTGTAGACTTTAATCACCTCACACCTGGAGTATTGTAATAGTTTCTGGGGTGGGGGGGAGCTCTGTGTGCCTCAAGTCTCTCCCCACTCCAGTCCATCCTCCATTCAAATGCCAAAGTGATTTTCCCAGAGCTCAGGTCTGACTATATCACCCTCCTCCTTAATAAACTCCATTGGCTCCCTAGTACTTCCAAGACCAAACAGTTGTCTTTTAAAGGCCTTCCCAACATGGCTCTCTCCTACCTTTCCAGTCTTCCTACACCTTCCTCCCCTCTGTGCCCTCTGTAGTGCAATGCCACTGGCCTCTTGTGGCCACTAGCCACAGAATACACTCCATTAATTGACTCTGGGTATTTTCCATGCTTCTCAATTCCTCCTCTTGACTTCCCTTCCAGTCTCAGCTAAAATCCCACCTTCCTTCCCTCCAATAGTTATCCAGTTAACCCTGTCTATAACTTGCTTGTATATTGTCACCCACTTGGACTGTGATCTGAAGGGCAGGGACTGTATTTTGCCTTTTTTAATATCCCCAGAACTTAACACAGTCCCTAGCACATAGTAAACACTTACTAAATGCTAGTTGACTTGACTTGTGTGACCGTGGGCAAAACCTCTCTGGGGCTGAGACCCTCAGGAGCAAAATGAGGCAGTTACACTAGATCCTCTGAGGTTCCTTCCAGCTCTGTCTGTCACCCTGTGAACTAGGCTACCTCTCAAGTTTCCTTCCAGCTCAAGTTCTATAAGCTTTTTACAGATGAAGAAACTGAGGCCAAGAGAGGCTGACTTGCCTATAATGAGTATCAGAGACAGAATCTTCAGGTATTCAGGTCTCCTAAGTCTGCAAACAACTCCCTGATCACTAGTACTGAATAACAGTAGGACTGTACTACAGAAATCCCAGGATGCTACAATGAAATCTTGAAAGAGGGCAGGCCTCAATGATAGAAGGAAATTCCAGGCATTCCAGACAAGTCTCCCCCAACTCTGGGCATAGGTCAGATGGAGTTTAGTTTCATTGCCTTGTTCTTCCAGCTCGAGGCTGGAGATTAACATTAGTAATAATCCTTAAACATGCTCTTCTGGAAATCAACCAGTTTTTCCATACAGATTGTGGCATACAGACAGGTGGGGCTCAAGGTAAAGAATGCTTTTGACTCCTCCAATACCTTCCTCAATCACCTTTGCAAAGAATTTTAATAAAGGTGACAGGCCAAGTGGCAGGGGCCATTCCTTCTGTGGGCAGCACCTCCCACCCTATAGTTTCTCAGTCCCAACCTCCATCCATTCATCCTGGCTGCTTTAAGTCCCCTGATAAAATGTAATCTCAATAAATAGTTGGTTACCGATTCCTTTCCTTATGGGTAAGGAACAGAATACTGGAAAGAACGCAGCCTCTGGAGCTGGAGGACATGAGTTAGAATCCTGGCTTGGCTTCTTAATTGCCACATCACCAGGAGTGAGTCACAATCTGGTCACCCGTTTCCATTCATCTATGATCTATTCTGGTCCTATGTCTGTGATTCCTTACACAGCTCTTTGTTTTCTAAGGCAACAGCTGAACATGGAGCTGCTTGTACAGGCTGTTGTGTTTGTCCTTCGTTCTCGAAGAATACCGTGACATCAGGCAGAGATGACATGACTTGCAGTTGACTTGGATTTGAGTGAAGGAGGGCTGTGCAAGGTCACCAGCCTCACTTTCTCCTCCAGAGCTATCTGGGTCCAGTGGCCTGACATGTACCAGGATGACCAGAGATGACCCAGGAATAGTGGCAAAGATCTGGGTTCAAAGGTCACCCCTGACACCTGCCTCCTGTGTGACCTTGAGCAAGCATGTCCCCTCTCCCCGAGCCTCAGTTTCCTCAGATGTAAAACGAGGAAGATGTACAGATGACCTTCAAGGTCCTTTCCCTCCAATTCTATGATCTTAAAATCCAAAGTCCTTCCCCTCTCCAAACCTCAATTTCCCCATTTATAAAATGAGGGTGCTGGAGAAGATGGTCTCTAAGATCTCTTCCAGCCCCCACCCCTGATCTTCACACAGATTAATGAGGAAAGAATGCTTTTCACACCCCTTTCAAAGCCACATATGCATGTTATTCTCTTGCAAAGTAATTTTTAACCAATACCTTTGTTCATATCAGCAGAATTTTGCTCAGTAACCCTGCCCCTCTCCCACTCAGAGAGCCATCCCAAATAACAAATAATATTTTTTAAAAAGAAAGAGAAAAAGAATAAAAAAATAAAGAATACCAAACAGTATGTCCAAAAAGCCTAAAAATATACACAATGTACCACATCCATGGACCTCCCAAAGGAATGAGGTGAAGTGCCTTCTCATTGCTGGACGATGCTTGCTCTTTATAATTTGCAACATTCATGTCTGATTATGTTGTAGGAGTATGGTGCAGTTACATCGTTCTAATCATTGTCTATGTTGTTTTCTTGGCTTTGCTTACTCCCTCTGTTGCCTTCTCATCCATTAACATCCCTCAGTGCCTGGGATCTTCTTGCCCTGGAACAGCCCTTTGTATTTCCAGCCTCCTCCTCCCTTCCCTCATCTTTCAGCTTCCTTTAGTACATGATCTCACCCATTTAGAATGTGAGCTCTTTGAAGGCAAGTGCAATCTGTCTTCCTTTTTGCTTGTGTTTGTATCCCCAGGGGTTGGTACAGAGCCTGGCACATAATAAGTGCTTAATACATGCTTAGATTACATTAGATTGTGTACGTTTCCCCATGTTTCTCTACTAATTCATTGTATTAGTCATTTCTAATAGTTCAGTGAAATTTCATTACATTCATGTCCCACAATTCATATAGCCATTCCCCAACTGATGGGATTTATTTCACTTCCAGTTCTTTGCTACCAGAAAAAGTTCTGCTATTAATGTTTCAACGTATAAGGAGATTTTGTTCTTATAGATGGCTTCCTTGGTGTTTAGGCCCAGAAATGGACTCTCTGGGTTAAAGGGGATGAACGTTTTAGTCACTTTATTTGCATGATTCCATATAGCTTTCCAAAATGGTTGTACCATTTCACAGCTCCACCAACAATGCATTAGTGTGCCTATATCTTCACAACCCCTCCAACATTGACAATTGTCATTTTTCCCATCTTTGTCGATTTCTGCATGTGAGGAGAAATATTGATGTTCTATTGCATTTCTTTTATCCTCATTGATTGGGAGCATTCTTTGATATAGTTGTTAATAGTTTGCAAATATTCTTTTGAGATTGCTTGTTCACATCCTTTGACCACTTAGCTATTGGGGAATGCTTTTTGGTTACATCTGTGTGTATGTGTTAGTTGTCTATATCTTGCATACCTTATCAGAGAAATGTGATATAAAGATTTTTTCCCCCATCCAGCTCCTTCCTTCTGTAAGATGCAGAAATTTTGTTTTTGCAAAAGTTTTTCATTTTTCTTGTAGCCAAAGTTATCTATTTTGACTTTTGTAAATCTTCTATCATTTTTTGGTTAAGAACACATCTCCTACCAAGAGCTGTGGAAGGGTGCATGAACTGAATCTTTTCCAATTTGTGATGGCATGATATTTAACATAAAGGTCACATGTCCATTTTGAATTGATTATGGAAGATGATGTAAGATGTTAGTCTAAGCCTCGACTCTCTCAGACTTCTTGCCAGTTTTTCCAGCAGTTTCTATCAAACAGAGAGTTCCTTCCTAAGCAATTTATGTTTTCCTATTTACTGAACACTGGGGTGCTAAGTTTCATTGCTTCTGATTTTTCTTTGTCTAACCTGTTCCATTGATCTCCTCTATTTTTTTGAAGTATCATTTTTCACTTACTTTATTTTTCTTTTTTTGCAATGTGGCTAATACAGAAATATCTTTTGAATGATTTCATATGCATAATTGATATCATATTGCTTGCCTTTTCAATGAGTGAGGGAACAGTTAGAGGAAGGGAGAGAATGTGAAACTCAAATTTCTTTTTAAAATTAATGTTAAAAATAAATATTTCTTAAAGGCTGTCAAAGAGCCTTTGTAATGAGGAGAAACCCACTTAAATAAACTTATTCTCATACTTTGACAAACCAAGT
Organism: Trichosurus vulpecula; assembly: GCF_011100635.1. Classification (NCBI taxonomy): domain Eukaryota; kingdom Metazoa; phylum Chordata; class Mammalia; order Diprotodontia; family Phalangeridae; genus Trichosurus; species Trichosurus vulpecula. Next base: position 12,281,366 of record NC_050580.1, on the reverse strand, counting down.
TCCCCCATTGGCCATGTCCAAAAATATGCCTCATTCTATACCATGATTCCATTTCTTCTCTATCAGGAGGTAAGTGGTATAATACATCATCAGTCCTTAGGAATCGTGATTTATCATCATTGATAACATGGTGATCAGAGTTCTTCAGTCCTTCAAAGTTGTTTATTTTTACTATGTTATCGATGTGGTATAAATTTTTCTGCTGGTTCTACTTACTTCACTGTGCATCAGTTCATACAAGTCTTCTCAGGTTTCTCTGAAACTGTCCTTTTCATCATTTTCTTATTTTATTAGATTTTTATCTTTAGTTTACAACACTCAGTCCCACAGGTTTTTGAGTTCCAAATTTTCTTCCCTTCCTCCCCTCCCTCCCAATATGGCATGGAATCCGATATATGTTCCACACATAACTTTTGCATTAAACTTTTTTACACAATAGTCAAGTTGTAAAGAAGAATTATGACCAATGGAATGAACCATGAGAAAGAAGAAATAAAACCAGAAAAGAGGAGGAAAAAAAAAGAAAAAAAGAGATAGCAAATAGTTTGCCTCAATCTGCATTCAGACTCCATAATTCTTTCTCTGGGTATAGATAGCTCTTTCCCTCATGAGTCCTTTGGAGCTGTGTTTAAGCCTTGTATTTCTGGATCTCCTCTATTGTTAATCAACAGTAGGTCTTTTGGAATGACTTCTGTTCTATAATACAGTTTGAGGTCTGGAAATGCTTTCATCCCTTCACCTCTTTCATCTCTACAGATAGAGCACTGGGCCTGAGTTAGGAAGACTTGAGTTCAAAACCAGTCTCAAACACTTAATAGCTGTGTGTTCTTGGACAAATCAATTAGTCTCTGTTTGTCTCAGTTTCCTCATCTGTAAAATGGGGATGACATTAGTACCCCCTTCCCAAAGGGTTCTTATGAGGATCAAATGACATAACAATTATAAAGCACTTAGTACAGTATTGACACATAGTAGGTGCTTTCTAAATGCTGGATATTATTATTGTTGCTACTGTTATTGTTTTTCCCTCAATTCTAGAACTTTTTTCTCCAAATGAATTTATTTTAGCAAGATATATAAGGTACCCCATGGACTGTTTGATGGCTCAAGAATTACAACTATAAATTAACTTTGGTAGAATTGTTGTTTTCATTATATTGGCATGTCCCAGCCATGAGCACTGAATGTTTGAGTTTCCTAATGTTTCTTTAGGGATCGCTTTGTGACTGAATTTATATACAACTGCTTTGTGTGCTTTAGCAGATTAATATCCAAATATTTTATGCACCTTATAGTTATTTGGAATGGAATTCCCTTTACTTTATTGCCTTTTAGATTTTGTAGTCAATAAGCCATAAGCATTTATTAAGCACTTACTATATGCCAGGTACTAAATCCTGGGAACACAAATATGAGCAAAAAGAAAGATAGATTGCCCTTGCCTTCAAAGAGCTTACATTCCAATTGGAGAAGATCATACACCAAAAAAAGCTGAAAAATGAGAGGAGGGAGGAAGAGGTTGGAGATACAGAGGGCTGCTCCAGGACAAGAAGATCGCAGGCACTGAGGGCTGTTTCAGGTGAGATGGAAAATTGAGGCATGGTGGCAATGTCTTGAGATAGATGATAGAAAGAGACAGAGACAGAGAAAGATAGAGAGGGGGAGACAATAGATCTCTCTCTAAACACTTGTAAGTCGATGTCCCAAAAACCTTAGTACCGTTTAAAGAATTCTAGCTCTAATCCTATTAAACTTCAACCTGCACTAAGACTTTTGGGACACCCTATACTGTATATCACGCAACAATGCTTTTGGACCTGTTTCCTCTGAAATCTGTAAAATGAGGGGGTTAGACCACATGGCCTCTTAAGTCTTTTGTAACTCTAAATCCATGTTCCTATTCTGCCTCTCTAAGCTTTGACAATAATAACAAAATAGGGGCCATAGTCCCTACTTGCCTCCCTCCTTGGGTTGTGAGTGGGATGCCATCTTTCGTGTGTCCAAGGCTATGCCAACATTTCTATTGTTATTCTGGCTTGTCTTGGATGAAAATTGACTTCTTACAAGTGAATGTGACCCTGAAGGTTTTAAGTGGCCAGTGATAAAAATGACCTCCCAAGTCAAGAAGCTTGCCTGCTCTTTCAAATCAAACTTGTCTGCCATGTTCACAGGCTCTCTGGGGAAACAAAGGTTTTCTATTAGAAGATACTGTAAAGAAAACACCTTCTACTGAATTGTGCAACAGGAAAATCTTCTCCTGGATATGTTCTGGGTTTCTCTCCTTGTGGGCTGGATATGATGCCAAAAACCTGAATGTGGTATGTAAAACCCAGGGCCTTAAGGGATCTATACTTCTTTCATTTTTCTGGTTCCTCTCTGCTCACACCTAGTTTTTAGGGCTTTATAAGCCCCATATGCCCCAGAGTCCAGCACTGATGATGAACTCAGATTATTCTGTGCATCCACATCTGAAGCCCCCAATGTGTGACTTCTCCTTAGGGTTCCTGGCCAAGCTGGAGAAAAACAAGCACCTGGCATAGGAAGAGGAACAAGGGCAAAGCCATTAACACTTTGCCGCAGGGTGGGAAATATAGAGAGTGCCACTGCACTATCTTGTCCCGTTGGGGGAGTGGGGAGGAACACTTCTGTTCCCTATTCTGATTGTCTCCCTTTCCAGAAGTCACACCCCCAACCTCACACTCTTCAATACCTCTCTTTCCAGAGTACAAAAACCTGAATATATTCCTCAGTCATTTTTCCTTCCCGCAGGTGCTACATCCCAACTAAGACTCCTTCCTTCCCACCCCTACTACTTTGTTCCAGGTCCAAAATTTTCTTAGACCCCAGTTCATCAGAGCCCCACCCCCATACAAAATGTAGGTTTTGCTCCAGGCAGGACACAACATAACACCACATTCACAGAACACCCTCAGACAAGAATAGGAAGAGAGCTAGAAAACCCTCTAACCAATGAGTGAGGCTACTTGAACTCATCCAGAATTCCAGTAAAGAAGCCTGGAGGGTCCTGGTTTGTAGGGCCTGACCTCCCATGACACAGTAGCAGTCCAGAGCCTTGGATTTACAATCAGAGGAAATGGATTCACTTCTAGCTCCATCACCTACTAGCAGGGTGACCTTGAGATCTCTGAGCCCCTCTGGACTTCAGTGTCCTCCTCGATGAAAAAAAGCTGGTTGGACCAGAGGCCTCTGCAGTTCCTTTCCATTCTAACCTGGGAGCCTAAAAGATCTCATTCTTGGACAGGTTTTACTGACCTCACTGTAGTCAAATTTTCCTGCTGCTTCTGGTTCTGACCTCTGAGGCCAAGCAGAAAAAGCCTCTTCCCTCTAACTTCTGCTTGACTTCACCTCCCTTTCACACCCCTTCTGACTCAGTTTCTTTTTCTGTAAAATGAAGGGCTTAGACTAGAACTCAAGGTAACTTCCTGCTCTACAAACTCAGCTCTAGGTTTTGAGATGATTGCTCTCTGCTGAATAATAATTGAGGAATAGAGATTTCTATCTCTTCAGATGACATTTGCTGAGTGAGCATTTTTTTCTTTTAGAGCCGAACTTCCATCTACTTTTCCCATTCTCCCTCTGGGACATCCATACAGAACATTCTGCATTTGAAACAGGTAAGAGTGATCACTGAAGTTCTGCTCTCTCTCTCCCTCTCTCCCTCTCTCCTCCTCTCCCTTTTCCTCTCCATCACCCTCTCCTTCTCCCTCTCCCTCTCCCTTTCTCTCTCCCTTTCTTTCTCACCATCTCTCTTCCCTCTCCCGTTTCCTATCTCCTTTCTATATCTTTCTTATCTTATTATCTTTCTTTCTATTGTCCTCTCTGTTCTGCCTCTCTGTGTCTCTCTGTTTTACTTTGTCTCCATTTCTGTCTCTTTTTCTTTGTTGTCTTTGCTTTTTCTTGATTTCTCTTCTCCTCCTTCTCCTCCCTCCTTCCTCCTTCTCTTTCTTCTTCTTCTTCTCCTCCTCCTCCTCCTCCTCTATTTGTCTCTGTGTCAACTGTCTGTGCATCTCTCTCCTTGTCTTCCTTTTTCTCCCTCCATTCTCTGTGTATATCTGCATGTGCATGAGTGTCTGTGCCTCTGTCTGCCCTCTGACACCTCCGCCTCCCTAAACCATGGGAAGGCTAGGTTCTTCTTGAAGCAATGTTATTAGCACCATAAGGCACTCTTGAAGCTCTTTCACGTTGTAATTTACCATTTGCTTGTCTGTTTCAGCTTTTCCAATCAGATGAGCTCAGAGCTTACGACTGGGGTAGCAAGGCCGAGAATATTCGTCATTACAACCAGGTTAGCTCCTCGGCAGATAAGACAATTAGAACCCAAGGGTCTAACATTCATCTGACCAAGCCACTTCTTTGCTGGGCTTCAGTTTCCTTACCTGATAAATGGCAGGACTGTCTATATTAAATCATCTCTCTAATCCTTTTTAACTCTAACAGTTTTATTTTAAGTATGTTGAACCAGATTCTCTGCTTGCTTGAAGTTCTAGCCAGCATTCTATCCAACAAGCCTCCAGAAGGTTCTGATGCTTTGCAGTTATCCCCTGAATTTCATCTAGTTTCTGTCAGCATGGGCTGATAGCTGGGCTTCTGTGGTTTGCTCTTCCTAGGCATGCCCCACCATGCTTTTTTTGCTTCCTTACCATCTCTTCACCAGTCACCATGTTGCTACATGCATGCCCATCCCCTTTCCAGTTCGGCAGCCTTAATTAATTCACTACAGCCACTGTTTGCAGGAAAGGTGAGTGATATACTTCCCTGTTGCTCCACTTACCGCTCCAGTTACTTTCCAAACCAAAATAACTCCCTTTGGCCACTACTTTTCCACAGATATCTTAGCCCCCTAAGAGAAGATAAGCTCCCTAAGGGCAGGGCCCACCTTCACTTTTTGTATTTGTATGTCCAGACATAAGAAGAGCATTTGGCACACAGGGCTTAATAAAGGCTTTTCCACTCATCTGTTCACTTACTCACTTATTCATTCATTTTAAGGAAGAGAACTAAGCCCCATTACTATTTCCCTGTTTTTGAATGCTTCTCCCCCAACATCAGATATTTTCCAGGTATAATTTCAGAAGTGACAAACAGCTATTTCAGAAGGTCGGATTTTGTCTTCACTTCTCCTTCCTCTTTTTCTCCTTTTTTCACCACTGACCTCCCTGGTCTGTCCTCCATAGATACTTCCCATTCAATAATCTTCTCTGCCCTAGACAGCACTGGCCCTTTTTCTTCATTGTTCCAGAAGGATTTTTGTCCTATAGAGGAAGATTAGAAAGCTGATATGGGGAGGCAAGATGGTAGAGTACAGGTAGCAATTCAGCAAAACCCTCCCAAAGTTTTTCTCCAAACAACTTTAAAATAACATCACAAATAGAATTCTGGAGTGGCAGAGCCAACATTTGTCCGGCCCAAGACAACTTAGGAGGTCAGAAGGAAAGGTTTGTCACAGCAAGGTAGTGTTCAGCCAGGAGCACAGTGCACACCAGCTGCAGACCTTGGAGGCAGCTGCAACAGAAAGTGGTGGCAGCTTCAGGAGGTCTCAGCCCAGAGGCAGTAAGGGGGTCTGTCAGAAATAGATTGATTACAGGGGAATCTTTGGTGGCACTTGGTATAGGACCCTGTTGTATTACCTATACACAGTTCTGGGTCACAGACCCTTGGTGGAGAGAGGCACTAACGCTTGTGGTGAAGGGGATCAGGGTCCTCAGTCAGAGTTCCAGGGTAGAGAAGAATGCATGTGGGGAGTGGGAACCCTGGTCTCAGTTCCAAGGCACTAACACAGCTCCAGGGCCAAAACTTATGGCTGTAAGCAAACAAGGTCCCTTTCTGAGTAAAAACCAGAGTGCAGGCCAGAAGAGCAGTGACTACACTTCTCCTTAAATCACACTACTTTGGAAGCACAAAAAACTTACAGATCTTCAGAACTAGATCTGAAAACATGAGCTTGAAAAACCTGAAAGTTGGGACAGTGCCTCCGCCACTCAATAAAAACTTAAAAGTCAAGAAATAGGCTGGGGAAACAAACAAAAAAACCTGATCATAAAAATCTACTATGGTGGTGAGGAACATTAAAACACAAGCTTAGAAGAAGACATCCATGTCAAAACAGCCTAATAATAAAAAAAAATCCAAAAATTCACTTTAATAAGTGACTAGGCCAAATCAAAAAGTAGGTTAAAAAATTCACTGAAGAAAAAACTCCTGAAAAAACAGAATTGGCTAAATGGAAGAAGAGGTGTGGAAGCTCACTGAGGGAAATAATTCCTTAAAAAATTAGAATTGGGCGACTGGAAGCTGATAACTCCATGAGACATCAAAAAACAATAAAAGAAAGTCGTAAGAATAAAAAATAGAATAAAATATGAAACATCTCATCAGGAAAACAGCTGACTTGGAGAGAGAAATTATTCATGAATTTCTGGAACACCTAAAAGTCATGATCAGAAAAAGAGCCTAGATATCATATTTCAAAAAATTATCAAGGAAAACTGCCCTGGTATTCTAGAATCACAGGGTAAAATAAAAATTGAAAGAAGCCACCAATCATTACCTGAAAGAGATTCCAAAAAGAAAACTCCCAAGAATATTATAGCTAAATTCCAGATGTCCTAGGTCAAGGAGAAAATATTGTAAGCAGCCTAAAAAAGAAAAAAAAATCAAACACCATGGAGCCACAGTCAGGATCACACAAGATTTAGCAGTTTACATAATAAAGGAGCAGAGAGCTTGGGACACGATATTCTAGAAGGCAAAGGAACTAGGATTAATTACAACCAAGAATAAACTACCCAACAAAAGTGAGTATAATCCTTCAGGGGAAAACATGAATAATTAATAAAATAGAGGAATTTCAAACATTCCTAATTGTAAAAAAAAAGGACAGGAACCGAACAAAAAAAATTAACCAAACACGAGACTCAAGAGAAGCACCAAAAGCCAAAAATGAAAGAGAACTCGTAAGGGACTCAATAAATGTAAACTGTTTACATTCCTATATGGAAAGTTGATACTTGTAATCCCTAAGAACTTTATCATTATTAGGGCAGTTAAAACAAGCGTATATAGACAGAGGGCATAGGTATGAGTTGACTTTGATGGGATGAAGAATGAGAAAAATATCTCACATGAAAGAGGCATGCAGGGAAGAGTTTTTACCAAAGAGGGGGAAAGAGGTACATGGTGGGAAATGCTTGAACCACACTCTCATCAGAATTGGTTCAAAGAGGGAACAACATACACAATCAGTTGGGTACAGAAATCTATCTTACCCAACAAGAAAGTAGGAGGGTAAGGGGAGAAGAGGAATAATAAAAGGGAGGAGAGATTAAGAAAGGCAATGACCAGAAGCAAAACAGACTTTTGATGAGAGATAGTATAAAAAGTGATAAGTGAGAGAGGGAAAGACAAATGGGGAGTGGGGAACAGATTGGAGGGAAGTACACAGTAATTATGACTGTGAATGTGAATGGGATGAACTCACTCATAAAATGGAAGCAGCAGAAAGGATTAGAAACCAGAATCTATACTGATAGAGAACCTCAATTTTCCCCTCACAGAGCTAGATAAATCTAACCACAAAATAAATAAAAAAGAAGTAGATAAATAAATTTTAGGGGAAAAATAGATATGATAGACCTCTGGAGAAAATTTAATGGAACTAGAAAGGACTACGCCTTTTATTTGGCTATACATGGCACTTTGATAAAAATTGACCATGTATTAGGGAATAAAAATCTCACAAAGAAATCCAAATAAAAAAGCAAAAATATTAAATATATCCTTTACATACCATAATACAATAAAAATTGCATTCAAAAAAAGAGCTGTAGAAACATAGATTAGAAATTATTTAGAAACTAAATAATCTAATCCTAAAGAATGAGTAGGTCAAAGAACAAATCATAGAAAGAATAAAGAGAATGACAAAAATGGACAAACATACCAAAACTTGTAGGATGCCCCCAAAGCAGTACTTAGGGGAAAGTTTATAGCTTGAAATGCTTTCATCAATAAAAGACAAAAAGAGCAGATCAGTGAATTAGGCATGCAATTAAAAAAAAACCTAGAAAAAGAACAAATTAAAAATCCCCAGTTAAATGCCAAATTAGAAATCCTAAAACTCAAAGAAATTAATTTTTAAAAAAGTTAAAAAAAACAAGCCATTGAACCAACAAATAAAACCAGAAGTTGGTTTCATGGGAAAACAAAAACAAAAAAAAAACAATAAATTAGATAAACTTGGTTAATTTGATTAGAAAAATAAAGAAAACCAAATTACCAGTATCAAAAATTAAAAGAGTGAATCACCAACCCTTACCTGATCAAAAATCTCTCCTACAAAGTCCCTGACAAAGTCCCAGCTTTTGCTTAAAGACCTCCAGTGCAAGGGAGACTCCCACCTCCACAAGCCTCACACTCTCTGTGTGTAGTGGACAGAACCCTGGATTTGAAGTCAAAGAACCTGGGATCAAAATCTCAGTTCTGCCACTTAGGAGCTGTGTGATTTCTATAAAATTTGAGGATTGGACAGGATGACCTCTAAAACTCTCCATCATGGAGCTGCATGAGCTATGACCGTAAGTAGATCCTAAGTGCCTATGGACTGAAGAAGAGAGAGACCAACATGGCATTATGAAAGATGAGAGAGTGAGTCAGAATAGAATGAAGACTGTATGGTCAGTAAAGAGGCTGGAGTGCAAGAGCAAATGATATTACTAGCATGGAAAGATCTTAGAAGAGTCTTTTAGATTCTCCAAGCCTCAATCTCTTCCTCCCTAAAGTTAAGGAGTCCCTTTCCAGTCCTAAAAAATGCTCCTCTTTGGGTTACTGTGATAACTTTCTTCTGAAAAACCCTTTGTTCCTCTCCAACAGAGCATCCCTCCACTCTATGACTTGGCTACCATCAAGGTGCCCACAGCCATCTGGGCTGGTGGGAAAGATCTGCTTGTCGACCCTCTCGATGTGGCCATGCTGCTCCCCAAAATCAAGAATCTCCGTTTCTTTGAGATGCTGCCAGACTGGAATCACATAGACTTCATCTGGGCCCTTGATGCACCCCAAAGGGTTTACAGTAAAATCCTCTCTCTGATGAGTCAGAACCCATAAAAAGGGTCAATCATCCCAGAGGTCCAGAACTGAGGAGTCCACCAGTGGTACAGTTCATGAGCAAAGAAGCAGATTTTCCTTTCAGCCCCCTCTCTTCTTGGTCAGTGCCCACCAGGGTAGCCCAATGCTAGCCAAGCCTCCTTTTCCCTCCTCTGAACTTTTGCTAGCTTGAATATCATGTAAGAGGCTCTATGGGATCATGGAAAATCCTACCTGATGATGAGGGAGAAGACATTTAGCCTCATCAGTAAAGGTGGGAAGAAGGAAGGAGGGAAGGGAACAAGAGCTTGTGGCATGGCTGAACTAAGGGGCAAGAAGATCTAGTTTAAACTTCTCCTCTGACACACCTGTCTGTGTGATCCTGGGCAGGTGACTTAATCTCTCTGTGTCCCAGTCTCTAAGACTGTAAAAGAGTTGCAGGATTTACACTGATAAAAGCAGTGTCCTCACTGACAGATATCTGATGAAATCACAGGGGAGAGAAGAAGGAAGAAGAGGGGGACAAAGAGAGAGGAAGGGAGAGAGAAGGGGGAGGGAGGAAGAGAGAGGGAGGGTAGGGAGGGAGAGGGAGAAAGAGAGAGAAGGAGGGAGGGAGGGGAGAGGAGAGGAGGAGAAGAGAGGAAAGGGGGGGAAGGAGTGAGAGAGAATGAAAATACCTGTAGTACTTACCTTTCAAAATTGTGTATAATGTATAAAGTGCTTTGCAAAGCTGAAAAGGTTATGTAAATACTAGTTATTTTTAAGGGAGGAAGGGAAGAGAATAAGCATTTATATAGCACCTACCACATGCTGGCAACTGTGTGAAGAATTTTATAAATATTATCTCGCATGATCTTCACAGTAACCCTGAAAGGTAGGCGCTATTATTATCCTTGCGTAGCAGTGTCCCAGTGGATAGAGCACTGAGCCTGGAGTCAGGAAGACTCGTCTTCCAGACTTCAATTCTGGCCTCAAACACTTACTAGCCGTGGGACCCTAAGCAAGTCACTTAACCTTGCTTGCCTCAGTTTCCTCATCTGTAAAATGAGCTGGAGAAGGAAATGACAAATCACTCCCATGTCATAGGGTTACAAAGAGTCAAATATGACTGAAAACAATTGAACAACATTATCCTCATTTCACAGATAAGGAAACCGAGGCAATGGAATAATAACACAGATAATAAATGTCTGAGGCTGGATTTGAACTCAGGTCTTCCAGTGAGTCACCAGCTGCATTATCATAATCAGATTCCATCAAAGTCAAATTCCCCTTTCCTCAGTGCTGTGTTGTGGTCGTTCAGTCATTCAGTCATGTCTGACCCTTCATGATCCTGCGAACCACAGTGCGGCAGACCCTTCTATCCTCCACTATCTCCACTCTCTGTTCACATTCATGTTTATTGCTTCCATGACACTGCCCATCTCATCCTCTGCCATCCCCTTCTCTTTTTGCTTTCAATCTTTCCTAACATCAGGGTCTTTCCCAATAATTCTTTTCCTTCTGTGGCCAAAGTATTTAAGATTCAGCTTCAGTACCTGCCCTTCCAGTGAATAGCCTGCATTTATTTCCTTAAGTATTGACCAATTTGATCTCCTTGCTGTCCAAGAAACACTCAAACATCTTCCCCAGCACCACAATTGGAAAGCTTTGATTCTACAGTGCTCAGCCTTCCTTATAAGACAGACTCTCACAGCCACACACTGCTACTGGAAAAACCATATCTTTGGCTATGGGGACCTTTATCAACAAGGTGATGTTCTCATTTTTAGACTGATGTCCAGGTTTGCCATAGCTTTTCTTCCAGGGAGCAAGTGTCTTTTAATTTCACAGCTGCAGTCTCTGTCTGCAGTGATCTTTGAGCCCATGAATATAAAATCTGACACTGCTTCCATTTCTTCTCCCTCTATTTGCCAGGAAGTGATGGGACCAGTTGCCAAGATCTTAGTGTGATTTTTTTGACATTAAGCTTCAAGCCAGCTTTTGCACTCTCCTCTTTGACCTTCATCAAGATGCTTCTTAAATCCTCTTCACTTTTGGCCAATAGACAGTGCTGTTTAGCTAACCTGTTACCTTTGTCCTAAATTTCTAGAGAAGGGAGGAGATGTCTCATTTCTCTATTCCTTTCACAGTGACCTGGAATCAAAGCCCCAACTTCTTTGTCTCAATCAAAAGGATGACTCTAAAGGGGAATCTTTTAGGCCCCATAAAGGGAGAGCACAGTGCCAAGAGAGTCCATTAGGAGCCATATTTCAGGCCCTGGAGCCCTTTCCACTGTGCACTAGAGAGAACTGGATCTGGAGCCAGGAAATCAAGGCCAGATTCCTGCCTCAGTCATTCACTATCCATGTGAACTTGGACAAGTGGCTTCTTCTGTTTGCTCCCCGGTTTCCTCATCCATGAAATAAATCTTAGCTGATGTGCCTGCTAAAGTCATTTCCAACTGTCTGATGCCATGCCGTGAAGGCAGCCACCTGCTGCTCCTGTGGGTAGGGATGGCTCTGCTTTTCTGAAGTCCCATAATTTGTCATCAACAATAAACCAGTATTTCTATTTTCATGGAAGACATATGATTCATGGTACATACCTCACTTCCCTGTTTCATCATGGTACACTGGGAGGAGAGCCAGATTTGTAGTCAAAGGTTGCTGTTGAGTTGTTTCAATAGTGTCCAACTTTTTGTGATCCCATTTGGGGTTTTCTTGGCAAAGATATGGGAGTGGTTTACCATTTACTACTCCAGCTCATTTACCAGATGAAGAAACTGAGGTAAACAGGGTTAAGTGACTTGCCCAGGATCACACAGCTAGTAAATATTTGAAATCAGATTTGAACTCAGGCCTTCCTGACTCCAGGGCCAGTACTCTATCCACTGCACCAAGGACTTGGGTTTAAATCTCTATTTATTATTTATTGTGTGACTTGGGAAAGCCACTTTGCTTCCTTTGGCCTTAAATTCCTCAAGTGTTACATGAAGGGGTTGGACTCAGTGGTCTCTGAGGTCTCATCTGGTACCAATGTGCCTTTGGGTGTGAGCTTGTTGGAACCAATGCTACGCAGAAACAGAGAAAGCCTACTCCCCTCAGAGAGAGTGAGGGCATGGGGTGGGGGGCGGGGAATGCTGATACATTTGTGTTTACGATAACTTTGAAGTAAATATTGCTTTGTAAAAGTTAATTGATGCTAAGTGGTTAAAATGGTGCTGGTGCACTTGTCAAGGATGCTTGACAAATGGGGAGAGGGAACATGGGAAGCCTCAAGCTAAGAGCAGACAACCCCAAGCTCTTCATGGTGCCCCCATACCCTGAGGGGAAGATGTGTTTAGCTTGGCTGTGGTCTGCTGAGCAGGAGCCTATTTGCTCCACTTTGAACTGTCACACCTAGCAAGGGCCTGGTGCAGAGTGGGTACTGAATAAGGCTTGAACAGTGCTAGTCTGGGAGTCAGTTCAAATTCTGCCATGAACGATTAGTAAGCAAATCACAGAGCCACCCAGGGTCTCAGATTCTTCATCTTTAAAGTGGGGATAATGATAGCATCTCCTCCCAGGGTTCTTGTGAGGGCCAGATGCCACAACATCTGGAAAGCACTTTCAGGCTTTAAAGAGCATCATGATGCTAACTGTTATTATTATTGTTATCATGAACATTGTTACTCAGCCTTATAGACTAATTAAAAACAATCTGCCTTCATGGTCATCATTACTGAGAAGTCCCTTGACCCATGGCAGGAGGTATTCGCAAGCCAATAATCTGTGCAGCATCTAAGAGCTGGATTTTTTTTCCGTGAATAGCCCCAGGCCTTTAGGAAGGTCCAGTCACTCCATTGGTCCTTAACTCTCCAAACCCTGCCTGCCTTACACTGGGGGGCCTGGGCACGTCAGATAATCCTCATGGACTGGAAAGCGCACCAGCCTGGTTGGAAGGGAACTTGAACTTTCAGTCTTTGCCGAAGTTAAGTCATGAGGCAGTCACAGTTCAGGCTCTGCACTTTTCTTTGTCTCAGCTTCCTCATTCATTAAGGAGGGGGTTGGACTGGGGAATGATCTCAGAGGTCCTTTCCAGACTGAACATTCTGAGTTTGCTAACAGCATAATGTGAATGGAGCCCTGGACCTGCAGGCAGATCTTGGTTCAGATCTTGCCTTAGCCACCTGCTAATGAAGAGATCCTGCATATGTCTATTAAACTCTTCACCCTTTGGTTGTCTCATCAGCAAAGTAGTTAGAATATTCTCCTGTCCTCTGCTTCCCTAGATAATGGTGCAATTCAAATAAGATAATGTAGACAAAGTATTTCATAAACTTTAAATTATTAAATAAATATCACTTGAGATGATAATGATGACGGAGCAAAGAGATCATCCCTTAGAACTGGAAGACTTGGATTCAAGTTCCATGTCTTTCAATCAGTCAATTAATGAACATTTTTTAAATCCTTACCCTGGCCAGGCACTGTGCTGGGCAGTGGAGATATAAAGAAAAAACCAAAGCAGTCTGTGCTCTCAAGGAACTTACATTGTAATAATGAGGATAAGGGAACACATGTGAGTATAAATTAAATGGTTGTGAAATAGCTGTAGGAAAGGGACCCTGAGCAGCTGCAGTGGGGAGTATGGGGGATGATCAGGAAAGGCTTCATGAAGAATGTGGTGCTTAAGCTGAGTCTAGGAGGCAAATCAGGGATCTCAAGAGGCGGAGGTGAGGAGAGGACTCATTCCAGGTCTGGAGATCAGCCAGGACAAAAGGTGCTGTGTGTGAGGAGCAGCAAAAGAGACTAGTGGAATGTCTGCTAAGTAGAGTATGAGGAAGGAGGAATGGGAGACTTCCAGAAAGACTGGAAAGGTAAGAAGGGGCCAAGGAGTGAAACACTTGAAATGTTGAACAAAGGAGTTGATGTTTTTTTGCCTTGTACAGTTTGGACAGCATGATGCACAGAAAAAAGAAATCGCCTCCGAGCCAGAGACCTGAGTCTGAAGACTTTGAATTGTCCATTGCTCTATGACATAAAGTGCGAAGCCATCTTTCAAGAAAAGACTTCCTAAAGAAAGGGTCTAGCCTCACCCAACAATATCAGGAAATGGCTGGTCTTAGTTTCCTCCTTGGTGAAAACAAAGGAGGTTGGACTCTAGATATTAGACCTTTCCAGTGTCCTAGAAAGGCAAAGATTTACTGTCACTTAAGGTTTACAGGGGCAGCTAGGTGATGCAATGGATAAAACACCCAGCCTGAAGTCAGGAAGCCTCATCTTTCTGAGTTTAAATCTGGTCTCTGACACTCACTAGCTGTGTGACCCTGGGCAAGTCACTTTAACTCTGTTTGCCTCAATTTTCTCATCTGTAAAATGAGCTAGATATGGCAATCCACTCCAGCGTCTCTGCCAGGAAAACCCCAAATGGGGTCACAAAGAATCGGACAGGATTGAAATGACTGAACAACATTCTCTGTTTTAGGCAATGTTAGCATTTCTTCCCTTGGACTGAACTTCAGTTGTTCTTCAGGCTATCTAGGCTGCTCTACACTCAGAGTTCAATGACTACGGATTTATATACAACAAGAAATAGACAGATGAACGAAGGACAAAAGATACAGGGACTGGTGGACATTTAGAACCAAACCAAATGAAAAGAACTTTAAAACTGCAGAGTAGAGTTAAACCAAACCAAACGAAAAGAACTTTAAAACTGCAGAGTAGAGTTAAAGGACAGTGCCCTCTTGTGGTAAGAGTGAACTCTTTCCAAACTCTAACCAATGGGATTCTAAGTACAGTATCCTTGATTTTCTATGCAATGAATGTATAGCATGCTTTTTTGAAAGAAACCAGGATCTTTTGATTCCCGACTCTGCCACAATGCATTTACATTATTTCTCTGAGCCTCAGTCAATTCGCCTGGGAACTGTGAACACTCATACACATGAATGAATACAAAATAGAAATGAAATAAATATAAAACAATTTTAGAGTTGTTGGAGCGTAACAATAAAAGCTGATGGTATCAACAACGGCCACACGTAGCAGGTGTGGCCTGTGGAATATGAAATGACTGAGGAAAAAAAGATTGAGCTTCTTTATTATTATTAGGCAATGCATGCCAATTGCCAAACAAATCAGGACCAGGTCTCCTTGGCTCACCACTGGACCCTGAATACAGGGGGAGACAGATTTTTATACATTAAAAGAAAACAATTAACAGGATAGAAACCAGGATCCAAGATTGGTCATCTGATTTCTAATTGTAGGAAAGATTAGGGACTTTACAAGTTGGGAGGGGAAGAGCAAACAGATGCAATTCCCTGAAATATAAAAAAAGTGGCCCATTTCCCCCCATCCCCAAGTATCTGTATTCAATCAAAGGAACATGGAAACTAACTGATTGATCAGTATTGGTCCAGTTTTCAGATAAGACATATGGGTTGCTTGAAACGTAAAATTATGAGAAAACTTCTGACACCAGTCCTTGGATATGACTGGGTTTCTGTGCAGCATAACCCAGGTCCTTGGTTAAGGGACTCTAAGCAACAGGTGGAGGTAGTCTAGCTTCCCAGCCACGTAGGGCTAGGTTCAAACAATGCAATAAAGTTTTCTCACTGGACAGAAATTGAACTAGACCCATAATTGAATAGAAAAGGAACTGAACAAGAGCCAGAGTTGAGTCACAAGATGGAGTCAGGGTGACTCACTCAAATCCCACAATTCCCTCACAGGTCATGTTTCAACTGAGCCTTGAAGGAAGACAGTAAGTGATTCCATGAAACAGAGGTAAGGAGAAAGTTCTAGGCAGGGGGGAACATGTGGAGCAGGAAGCTGGGTGAACACTGAGTAGACTAGTGAGATAAGTCTGGAAAGATAGACTGGGGCCAGATCCTGAAGGGATTTAAATGTCAAATAAGGGAAATTCTATTTAATCCTGGAGACAGAGAGCCAGAAAAATATATTGAGCTTGGAAGTGACAGTCAGACCCATTCATCAGTAATATCCATCTGGCTGCTTTGTGGATGATGGTTTAAAAGGAGGGGAGAAAGAGACAGGAGAAAGTAAGACCAACAGAAGGCAAGTGCAATAACCCAGGTGAGAAGGGATGAGGACCACTCAAGCATTTAGCAAGCACCTACTATGTGCCGAGCGCTGTGTTGAGTGCTGGGGACACAAAGAACAGCAAAAGAGAGTCCCTGCCCATGAAGATCTCACAATCTGACAGGGGAGACAATGGGAAGACAATTATGTACAGAAAAGCTGGAGACAGAGCAAATTGGAAGTAGTCAAGAGAGAGACACCACTAACATTAAGGGGAGTTAAGAAGAAATGTCCTGTAGAAACTGGGATTTTATCTTGGACATGAAGGAAGCCAAGAGGCAGAAGTATGGATGGAGAGCATTCCAGGCATGGGAGATAGCCAGTGAAAATTCCCAAATCGATAGGTATGCTATCTTATTTGTAGAACAGCAAGGAGGCCAGTGTGATTGGATCAAAGAGTGATGGGGGCCATTAAGTGTAAGAAGATGGAAGGGGAGACAGAGAGGCCAGTTAGGAAGGACTTTGAATGCCAAACAAATGATTTTGTATTTGATCCAGGAGACTATTGGGAGCCAGTGTAGTTTATTGAATAGAAAGAAGACATAGCTGGACTTGAGCTTTAGGAAAATCACTTTGGTGTCTGAATGAAAGATGGAATGGCATGGGGAGAAATTTTAGGCAGGCCGATCCATCAACAGGTGAATGTAATAATCCAAGCATGGGGAGATGAGTGCCCACACCATGGGTTTATAAGTGTTAGAGGAGAGAAGGGGACATATTCAAGAGGTGTTGCAAAGATGACATCGACAGACCTTGGCATTGCATATGGAGGGGTGAAAAATAATGAGGAGTCAAGGAGGACACATAGAGTTGAGAGCCCAGGGAGCTGGGAGGTTGGTGGTGCCCTTGGCAATAGTAGGGGAGTTTTAAAGTGAGAAGGAATTGGAGTGGAATCGTGATTGGTTCTGTTCTGGACAGGTTAAGTTGAAGATGTTTACTGGACATCCAGTTCAAGATATCTAATAGGCAGTTGGTGATGTGAAAATGGAGAGAGCTTCGGGCTGGATAAGTCGATTTGAGAATCATTAGCATAGAGATGATCATTGAATCCAAGAGAGCTGATGAGCAGGTTAGTGGGTTAGTGGGTATGAGCTGGATGAAGGTCCAGCAAAGGAGACTGAGAAGCAGCAATCAAATAGGCAGGAGGAGAAGCAGGAGAGAGTAATGTCCCACAAAACTAGATAGAAGAGAGTATCAAGGAGGAGAGAATGATCTACAGTGTTAAAGTCTACAGAGGGGCCCAGAAGGATGGACATTAAGAAAAGGTCATTGAGTTTGGCAATGAAGAGATCACTGATAATTTTTGGACAGAGCAATTTTGGTGGAATGTTGAGGTTGGAAGCCAGATTGTAGAGTTAAGCAGACAGTGAGAGGGGCTGGAACTAGGATGGTGGTTCTGTGATAGACAGAAGGATAGAAGAGGGTAAAGATCAGAGATATTGGAAAGGTAAAATAGAAAAGATTTAACAAATAGTTGGATTAGTGGTGATGTAAAGGAGTGAGAAATCAAGGATAACTCCAATGTTTGGGGGGAGAGGGTTAAGTGGGAAAGTGTTGAGTTTGGTCTTGGCCATGTTGACTTTCGGGTGTCTATGAGATCATCAGATGGAAAAATCCATCAGGCAGTTGGTGATTCAAGACTGGAGCTCAGGAAAGAGAGGACTAGAAATACAGATTTGGAACCATCTGCACAAAGATGATAATTGAGTCCATAGGAGCTAACTCCATAGTTCCAATGTCCTTTCCACTTCTTTCCTCAACTCTTCTCATTTCATTCATAACACTATTTAAAATTCATTTTATACCTCTTCATGATTTCTTCTTGGAATTCTAATTGTTCCTGTTCACAAACTATGTTTTTCTTTGAGGCTTTCCTTGTAGATGTTTGGGAGTCATTCTCCTCTTCTGGGTTTGTGTCTGGGACTTCCTCAGACTTATAATGTAGGATATCTAAGCAAGTTTTTAGGCAGCAGGGAAAGAACCAGTAGGCAAAGAAAGATTGAAAATTAAAGAGACAGAAACAAAAAGACAGGGAGACCAAGAAACAGAGATATGGGGAGAGAGAGAAAGAGAGAGAGAGAGAGAGAGAGAGAGAGAGAGAGAGAGAGAGAGAGAGAGAGAATTATCAGACAGACAAACTCAGAGGAGAGAGGGAGGGTTCCAAGATTGGTTTTCATAAGGCAAAGGGGCACCTCTTCCCCTGAGTCTGGAATGCAGGAGGATATAGATGCCCTGATTACACTACTTCTAAAGCACTGTGATCAGTTCTGGAGACCACTGTTTACAAGGGGCCTTAATATGCTAGACAGCATCCAGAAGGGATGTATGAGTATCAGGCCAAATGAGCATCACCTGAAAAAACTGAGAATGTTAGGTCTGGAGATGCCTCAGAGCAGATGGCTGCCTTTAAGAACTCAATGGGGGGCAGCTAGGTGGCCCAGTGAATAGAGCACCAGCCCTGGAGTCAGGAGGACCTGAGTTCAAATTCAGCCTCAGACACTTGACCTTGGGCAAGTCGCTTAACCCCAATTGCCTTGCCTTCCCTCCTCCAAAAACAAAACAAAACAAAAAAAAAACTCAATGGGCCATCCCATGGAAGATGGATGATACTTGTTCTGCTTATCTTCAAAAAGCAGAATTGGGGAAAATAAGTGGATATTTATCCAAATATGAACTTGAGGTAAGGAAAAATCCCCCAATAATAAGACCTACCCAACAGTGACATGGGTTGCCTTTGTTGGTAGTGAGTTCCCCATCACTGGAGATCAAGCAGAGACTGGACTGCCACCTGCTGGAGATTTTGATTCTTGCTCCAGGAAGCACAGGCTAAGATCTGTGACTTTGTACAGAAAATCTGAACTCTGCTGAACCCAGTGTCCATCTTTGTCATTCCTCTGGGAAGCCTCCACTATGGCACCTGGGGCAATGGATCCACAGAGTGGCTCCAAGAACTTGGTCCTCGTTTTTAGGTCCTGGAATAATTGCTGTTTCTTTGGTTCATTCCACTGGTTATAATTCTTCTTTACAATTTGACAATTGTGGAAATATGTTTAGTGTGAAGGTATATGTAGAGCCTACATTGGATTACATGCCATCTTAGGGGGAGGAGGGGGAAGGAGAGGGAAGGGGAAAAAATTTGAAACTCAAAAACCTGAGGAACTGAATGTTGTAAACTAAAACTTAATTAATTAGCCAATTAAAATAATTGCTGTTTCTGGGTTCTTCTTTACCCACATGCCTTTGTCACACAAACACATCTTCTCAGGTGGGGGAGGGGGAATGGGGGTGGGAACAGTGCTAAGCATTCAGCTACTCGACGAAGACAAGCTGTGACTAAGCACCTATGCTGCAGGCTCTATGCTAAGCTAAACCATTTGACCCTCATAATAACCCTGGAAAGTAGGTACTATGTATTATCATGCCCATTTTACAGCTGAGGAAGCTGAGACAGATAGCAACAGAGTGACTTGCTCAGGGTTACCCAGGACTCTGCCCACTGTGCCACCTAGCTGCTCTAGACAGATGCTCATATGGGGTAGAGGGGTGAGGATGAAAAAGCTGTCAACATTAAGTCACACGGCTAGCAAATTTCTGAGTTGGGATTCGAACCCAAGTCCTGAGTTCAATTTCAACGCTCTTTCTACTGTGAACATAGCTTTATTTTATTAATGCAGAAACTGAGGCTCAGGATCATCAGATGATTTGTCCAGGCTCACACAGCTAAGTGGCTAAGCTAGAATGGTGGCTGCCTTAAATATTCAAAAGGCTGCCCTCGGAAAGGGAATTCATTTTATTTCCTCTTGTCCCCAGAGAACAGACCCAGGAGTAATGGGGAGAAATTACAAAGAAGAAGATCAAGGCTTCTGATAATAGGAGAGACATCCCCAAGTAAGTCTGCCTTGGAAGGTAATGAGCCCCCAATCATTAGAGGTATTTAAGTAAAGGCTGTCTGGCCACTTCTCTGGTATGCTGAGGAAGGTTGGGGGTGTCAGGTGTTGTTCAGTTACCGGTTGGATGAGATGCCTCTGAGGTCCCTGCCAGCTCAGAGATGGCACTGACCCACATTCCATGATGATTAATCACTGAAGGATGGCACAGAGAGACAGAAAGGGGCTCTCAGAGTGGACAGTGTGGCTAAGTGGATAGAGAGCTGACCTTGAGGTCAGGACAGCCTGGGTTCAAGTCCTGAACAATATGACCACAGGTTGTGTGACCTGAGGTGAATCAATGCCTGGGCACCTTTTGAAGACTGGAACTTGTTGGGCTGATGCTGGTCTCCCTTGTCAGACAGTCCCTTTGTGGGTGCTTCCTGAACAGATGAAGTCACTGGTGTGGACAAAGAGCAAAAAGTAGAGAGGAAGGGGGTGATAGCAAAGAGCCTGGGCTGAAACAGGGCTGGGAGGGAAGGGACAGGGGCCCCTCCATAGGGATGGGGCAAAGGGCAGCCCCCCCACTGGGGAAAGGTGTGTCACAACCATGGGAATCTGGGGGCTGGGGATGGCCTGGGACAGTGACTGTGACACCTCTGGCTTTGGGTCAGACTTCTCCTGGACAGAGACAGATATTGACACCCTCACATAGAATCATGTTGGCCCCAGCTCATTTCTGCTCTGTTATTCAGTCCCCAGAGAAAGCCAAACAACAGAATAATGAATGCTGTCCTTTTCTTTCCTCCCATGAGGTTTCCCTAGGAAAATAAATATAATGCATTTGCATATACAAATGATTGTTTACCCAATGGGAAACCTCCAGGACCTGAGGTCTGGGAGAGTTGCCATCTCCAGGCTATACCTGGGTGGGAGAGAGGTGGGTTCAGGGAACATGAGCTTTTGGTTCTAGGGCTAGAGAAGCATGGGAAAAGCACTGGGCTTGGTTAAGGAGATCTGGGTTTAAATCCTGACTCCATCTTTGTCAAATCATTAGGCCTTAGCCTTTCTGGGCTCCACCAGCCTTTTCTATGAAATAAGAGGATTGTTGCAAATGTTGGTTTTTGGTTCTAAATGTATGGTATTGGGAACTTTAATAGGATCCTTATTCTGGAAGAATGAGACGGGAGGCAAGTGACTCTCTCCCAAGACATGCCCATGAACTTGAGGCTTTGTCCAGTCCAAGTCCAGAATCACTTGTAAGAAAAAGACAGAAAGGAGCATGGGTCCATCATTCTAGGACAGTCATCAATCAGCAAGTATTTAAGTCAACAAGCACCTACTACGTGCCAGGCACTGTGCTTAGCACTGGGCATAGAAAGTCAAAACCACAGTGCCTGCCCGCAAGAAGCTTACATCATAATTTGGGAGAAAACATATAAATAATCATTAGAATTTATAGAGCTTTACAATGTGATCATATTTGATCCTCACAACAACCCAGGAAAGGAGGGATATTATTGTCCCTATTTTACAGTGGAGGAAACTGAGGCAGACAGAGGCTAAGTTACTTGTCCATGGTCACGCAACTAGTAAGTGTGAGGCAGGATTTGAATTCAGGTCTACCCAACTCCAAGTTCAGCACTCTATGACCCATGCTATCTAGATGCTTCTATACCCAAATAACTAGGTACACTTGCATGTGCGTGTGGGCACACACACACACACACACACACACACACACACAGATGTAGTGTGTATATGGAAAAGTATCTCAGAGGCAAGGCATTGCCTCTTGCAGAAGGTGGGATTTAAGCTGAGTTTTGAAAGAAGTTAGGGAAGGTATCAGGTGATAGGGAGAACACACCAGGTAGAAAGTGTCTATTGCAAAAGCACAGAATTCAGATGTGGGGATAAAGGAGACAAGATTCACATTTGAAATGTCCACTTTTCCTGTCCTTTCAGACTGAGAGGGTCCTTTCCTCCAGATACCAGCAAAGTCAGGGACTAAAAAGGTCCCCAGGGATGAGCCCCATCATCTCAAAAGGGCTCATTTTCTAAGGAGTAGATAACTGGGAAGTTGGTGTGGCCAATGGTGGCCTGCTGTCTCCATCTCTTAAAACTTCTTTTAATTAGGGGAAAAATGAAATATAATTTTTAAAACCTCTTTTGAAGTTGGACACCCTCTCTGTCTAGCAGCATCTCTGCCAGACCCTAAAGGGTAAGATCAGATAACCACAAGTTCAAGGTTGGTGGTTCCTAAACTCTTTTCTCATGCCCAGTGCTGCTGAGACCAGGTGGTAACAAATAGTCCATAATGGATTAGAATGTCCAATAGTCAATTGCTGGTGGGGAATAGGAACTCAGGAGAGAGACTAGGGCTTATCATATAAACCTGGGAGTAATCTGTATGGAGGGGACCATTGAATCCATGGGCACTCAAGACATCACCCAGTAAGAGAGTGTGTTGAGAGGAAAGAAGCCAGGGCAGAGCCTTGGGGGACCTGCCCCATTAGTGGGTATGCCCTGTATGCAGGTCCAGCAGGGACCTGAGTAATGGGCAGACTGATAGGAGGAGAATCAGGAGGAAGCAGTGTCATGAAATATCTAGATAAAAGTGTACAGAAGGATAGAATAGTCAATAGTGTCAAACATTGCAGGGAGATCAAGAAGAATGAAGAATGAGAGGAGTCCATTGAATTTGGAAATGGAAATACCAGAGAACTGCAGAACTTCAAAGCCACAAGGGGCCACAGAGGCTATCTACTACAGCCCCAACCCAAGCAAGAATGCCCCATGCCCTCTAGAGAAGGGGTCAGCCAGTCTCTGTTTGAAGAATTTCAATGCAGGGGACCTCATTCCCTCCAACTTGGGAGAGCTCCAACTAGTAGGAAGCTTTTCCTTACTCATGTAAGACATACAAGAAACCTTGGGTTCAAATCCCACTTCTTATACTGTCTAGCTGCAAGACCCATGAGCAAATGACTTCACTTTTCTAAGGTTCAGTTTCCTCTGCTATAAAAGAACTTTGGAAAGTTGCTGTAAGATCCAAGTGAGTTTATATCTGGAAGGAGCTTGGCAAATGTTGAATTGCTTGGGAAGGTGTGTGTCCAGTACCTTTGCTCCATAAGGCAGGCAATCCCCCAGGATGCCAAGCCACTGAGAGGCAGGAATTCCTAGGGAAAGACTTCTGGGTACTGAAAAGTAGCTCAGGTGTCACCAAAATCTAGAAGAAAAAGCCAGTCATTCCCTAGGTCTCCTGGATGTTGCCTGCGGAATGGTTGGCTTTTTAATAGGTCATTGCAATTTTTACTTTTTGTTGAGAGGTTTTATGATTTTACCCCTCTTGTGGTCCCTGTTTGCAATGGAAATGCATAGGGAAGGTGGAAGCAGATTGTGGTATGTCTCCCCAACTGACCTGAGTAGATGAAGCTGCATAAAAGACCTATGCCAGAGAAGGGGTGGGCATAGCATGTAACAAAAGGGAGGAGTCCAGCCTTTCAGCTGGGTCCTGTCTGAAAGATTTTTGTAAGGATGTGGATGATAGTACAAGAAGAGAAGGCTTGGATGGATTGTGATCTGTACCAGTGAAGGGGAGAGGGGTCCTGCATCCTGGATTCAACCTGGAACCATCCAACAATATAATAACTAGAATTTCCACGTAGTTGGCATCAGGAAACCCAAGCCCATGTGACCCTGCTCTCCTTTCATCCATTGGCCAGCTTCACAAAGCCCAATTAGTATTGGAATGCCTTTGAGATGAAAGAAAGCTCAACCAACATAAGTGTGATTAGTCATCATGGGAATTAGCATCCTCTGCATTTGTTCTTTCAAAATGCATTATAAGACTTCCTGTATGGTCAGCTTCAAAGAGGTCCTGTAGTAATCATGAACTGACATAGTTTTCTAATGCTAATGGACATAAACACTTGCTGTCTTCACAGTCTCAGTTTTAAACTTTAAGATCGGTTCTTCGAGTTCAGTGAAATCATAGGGTTCCTAGGGTTAAGGGCTGAAGGGATCCTAGACATCATATAACCTACCCCTCATTTTACAAAGTAGGAAACTGAGGCCTGGGGGAAGTGACTTGTCCAAGGTCACAAGAGTAGTAAATGGCAATGGTAAAATCCTTAGTTGTAGCTCTGAATCCATATACCTCCTTTTAAAGATGAGAAAACTGAGTCTCACAAGGGAGATGAGGTACCTGAGGTCACATAGTATGAAGTCAAACACTGAGGGATTTGAGCCCAGATCCCCAGAGTACAAATTTCAGTCTTTCTACCAGGCACCAAACACTTTCTACCAAACACTCCCTTCCAGGACATGAGACTGCAAAGGCTTTCTGACAAGACATTTCTGTCCACAGTCAGTGCACCCCACCCAAATGCAGTGCTGTTGTTCCCATTACACAAGGTCTCTGCCTTATCTTCCCTCCCTTGGAGCTTTGCAAGTGATGCAATGGAAAGTATTGTCTTTGGAGTTGTAGAGCTTGAGTTCAAATCCCAATTCTGTCATATGACCTGGGTGTCTTGGACACATTACTTCACTTCCATGGGTCTCAGTTGCCTTAGTTGTACAATGAGAGTGTTGGACAATATTAGCTCTGAGGATGCTTCAGCACTGCGTCTCTGATCCTGTGAAGAGTGGAATGGGCTGCCTCCTCAGGGAGTGAGTTCTCCCACACAGGAGATGCCAAGCAGAGGGTGGCTGACCACTGGCAGGGAATGGTAGAGAAGGGGTTTGGTTTTTAGTGTGGATTCACCTAGACAGCTTGAGGACACTAAACTGAATTAGAAGACCTGGGCGCTGGTCCTACCTGCTACATTTACTCTGGGGAGTTATACTAATTGGGGAAATCCAATCATTTTTCTAGTCTTCAGTTTTCTCAGCTGTAAAATGGAGAAAGTCATTGGTGTTGTGTCCTCCTCTCTGAGAAGCTAGAAGTTGTTCCCGATATGAATAGTTAGAAGTTCCTTTCTGCTGCCCATGTTGCTGTCCCCCACCAAAGCGCCAGCATGTTTATCATTAGTTGGGGATTGATCTGAGGCAGGTAAAGCAGGCCAGATGAGCAGGAGTGGGTGAGGTAGTCAGCACTCCCTGCTAGCTTGGCTATCAATGGAAAGAATGCCCTGGGTCAGCGACAATGACTCAGTTCAATAGCTAAGTCAAGAATTTAGAGTCAAGGCACTTGGGTTCAAATCTCAGAGGTAGTGAGGAGGAGTGGGGGGCAGGGTGGAGCCGTCCAAACCTTGCCTCCACCACTGATTAGCTGTGTGACCCTGAACAAGTTAACTTTTCTGGGCCTCAGCTCCCTCATGTGTGAAAATGAAAGCATTAGACTGGGTGACCTCTAAGTTCTCTTCCAGCCTAGGATCTATGACCTCACAACTTTGTTATCATTCAGTCATTTCAGAAATACCTGACTTTTCAGGATCCCATTTAGGGTTTTCTTGCACAGGTATTGGAATGGTTTGCCATTTTCTTCTCTAGTTCATATTACAGATGAGGAAACTGAGACAATCAAAGTTAAGCGACTTGCCCAGGGTCACCCAGCTGTTCAGTGTTTGAGGCTAGATTTGAACTCAGGAAGATGAGTCTTCCTGATTCCAGGCCCAGTGCTCTACCCACGATCTCATAACTACCCATGGGATATTGGGCAGACCATCTCATCTCTGGTTCTTAATTTTTTGT
Source organism: Trichosurus vulpecula (assembly GCF_011100635.1). NCBI lineage: Eukaryota > Metazoa > Chordata > Mammalia > Diprotodontia > Phalangeridae > Trichosurus > Trichosurus vulpecula. The sequence goes on along the minus strand of NC_050580.1, from coordinate 12,255,637 downwards.
GTGTGCAAAATGAAGGGAGATTGGACTAATAACTTCCAAGATGCTTTCTCTCTAGAGATCTATGATCTTACTATGGGTATAAGTGGAAAGTCCTTCACTTTGGTTCAAAATTTAAACTACACAAGTACAGAATTTTAAAGACTTGCCTTGAGAGTCATTCATTGGACAAAGACCCAGGACTCTTACTTGGCCTCAGACTTCATATAAGCCAACAGTGTGATCCTGAGTGACTTTTAAAGGCCGGTGAGTGATCTCTTAAGTAGGGGCACTTCCTCTCCCATCACCACCAGTGCAGACCCAGCCCTTTAATGTCCTCTCCCCTGTTCTGACCAGTCCTTTTCATGTTTCCCCACAAATACTCTATGGTGTACCCACTGGAGGCCTTCTTAGGGTCTTTTCACCTTCCTTGGATGCCGTGGAGCCTCTTGGGCTGCCCAGCTATCATCCATTACTCTTCCCATGGCATCAGTCCCCTCCTTTTCTGGTTCCTTGGATTTTGAAGATAGCCGTGCTATTTATCACACAAATCATTCTGGCAATCTGTAGCTGCAAAAAAAAAATTGACTGCTAAGACAAAGCTTGAACAATTTTAGTCTGCATTTGTAGAAGTTCAAACCCTAGCCTACACGTGGAATATCGTCACAGCTTTCCAGCCATATCTAGAGCATATCTCAGACCACATTGAGAGTGATGTCTTCAGTTCCCAAGACCTAGGCTTGGAGCTGGAAGGTATCAGAAACCATCTAGACCAAGCTCTTATGTTTACAGATGTAAAAAATGAGAGCCAGGTTCTCTGACCCCAATGGGTTTTCGTTGTATTAACCTACAAGTCTGAGTTGTACAGCTTTTTTTCTTTCATCGTTCACTGTTTTATGGAACAAAAAATTTTTCTCAGCCTGCGGGCTATCAACGCGTGCCCAGCATTCTCGTGGTGCACTCTCGAGTTCCATTGGGAAAAAATACTGTCATACGGTCAGATAAAGTGCTTGTAGGCGGCCGCGGAAGCCGTGGTCCTGGGCGTCCAGGAGTGGCCAGCGCTCTCACTACGGTTTCACTACACGAGATGAGAAGGCGGGCGCTGCAGAAGGGTCAGGAATCATTCAAACTTGTTAAAGAGAAAAGGCTAAGGACAGGTGGGCGTGAGGGCCGAGGTCTTCCTTCTTGCACCTACGGGCACTGGCGCACGGCGGGTCTGGGACACAAGGCAGCCACTCACCCGAGGTCTCTGAGCTTGGACCCAGGGTCCCCCAAGTCTTGGTGCTATCTCGGAAGAGCGCACCAAATCTTGTGGGACACTGGTACCTGCGTCTCCCTAGTCTCGGCGCCCTCTGCCATTCCTGTATTTTATTTTGTGCATTTAACAACCTGATAGTGAAGAGGGGTCCATGGGCTTCCGAGGGGCTGGGGCACAGCAATGGGGAAGCGCCCCTGCTTTAGCAGGCGCAGAAAGCCCCGGCCCCAGGATTCCTCACCCCATCACTGGATGACCGTGAGAGGACTGCCCCACGGCGCTCCTTCTGACCTGCAGTACATTAGGACCAAAGAGGCCGAGCGGCTGCTTAAGTAGGGCGTCATTGGGCAGACTCTTGGGATTTCAGGCCTCTTAGGGTAGCTGTGGAGCGGCTCTCCTCTGCTGCCTTCATACATCTAGAGAAACTTTCTAAACAAATGGAAACTGGAAGTTAGAAATTAAAAGCCAAATAGTCTTTACAGAGCAGAACTCCGCGCTCTATACACCTCTTCACCGCGCTCTTCTGCGAGCCACGAGATGGAGGTCCCGAGGTGGCCCCGCCGGGCTGGGCACGCTGCCCCCGAGCCGCCCGGCCCTCGGTCCCAGCTCGTCACGTCAAGCTTCCTGGTCTTTCGGCTTGAACTCTTCGGCTGTGACTTTGCAGTCTCTGTTGCTGTGCTGGTTGGTGAACATGTTCTTCACGATCACCTCCGCCCTTTGCCAGCTTCCCCTTGCTCGACGCAACCTGCGCGTGGATGTATTCTGGGAACTCCTCCAGAAGAACCCCTTCGTCCCCATTCTTGTCGATTTCTTCAAAGAGGTTAGGGGACACCTCCTCGTTCCAGATGAACATGTAGCCTTAGGGCAGGCCGGACACCAGGTCAACAAGCTCGATGTCAAAGACCAGCACGACGCTCCCCGGCACCTCTCCCGCCACTCCAAGATCCCCGTAGCCAAGGTGGGGGGGGGGGGGGTTGGATGACGACCTTCCGCTTCTCTCCAATACACATGTCTCGGAGCCGCATGTCCATCGCCAGCACGACCTGTCCCGATCCCAGAACAATATTATAGATTTTGCTCAAATTAAGTGTGAAGTCCAACCTCTTGCCGTCCATGAGCGAAGCACTGTAATGATACTTGAGGTAATCCCCGTTCTTGCTCAGGACGTAGCAGTTGTCTGGCTTGTAATGTGAACTGATGTTGACGGAGTCCGCAGCGTTGTGGAAGTCAATGGTGTGGACGTCAGAGCCAGGGATGTTCCCTTGCCCTTTTTCTCCATACCCCAGGTGAGGTGGGATAGTGATGCCGCGTCGCTCTCCGATGCACACGCCAAGCAAACCTTCGTCCAACCCTGCCCGATGTAGGTGTCAAACGTGCGGTTACGTGAATAGCTGGAGTCAAACAAGGTGTCATCCAGGAGTGAAGCGTTGTAGTGGTAGCAGAAGTCCCCAGGGCGGCTTCTGAGTTCACAGTCTTCTGGCAAAAACAGCTTGTTCTCGATGGCAATGCTGTCTTTGGGATTGTATAGATCCGACGAGGCCGCATCGAACACCAGGGAGGCTTGCCCAGGAATGTCTTTACCATCGCCGTCTTCCCCAGAGGCCACAAGAGGCGGTATGGTGATGATCCGTTACACACGCACACACACACGCACGCACGCACGCATATCCCCAGGAGGCCTTTGTCCATCCCAGGCATCAGCTGGCCAATCCCGACGTAGGTGTCGTAAGTTTTCATCCGAGTGTGAATGGAGTTGAACAGAGTCCCATCCAAGAATTTGTCGTTGTGGTGCTATCTGACAAAATCTGACACCTGGATGGTCCTCGAACAATTAGCTGGCATGAAGTAAGTATGAGGTCCACCAAGAGGACGTCAAAGTGCAGCACAGAATCAGGGGGGACGATGTCGGGGACGCCTTCGCTGCAGTAGGAGAGCTGGGGAGGAATTTTCACAAATGTCCTCCCGTTCACACACATGCCAACCAGGGCTTTGTCTATCCCTGCAATCAGCTGATCTTTCCCCACAAATACGTTTAATGTATAGCCCCGATCATAGCTGGAGTCGAACTTGCGGCTGTCGAAGAAGGTGCCCACGTAGTGGTAGCGCACCAAGTCCCAGCTGCTCACGGTCCGCAGGCACTGCTCGCCACCTGGAGCTCAGGCCCCAGGCTTGGCGCCGCCTGGCTCGCCACGCGTAGCAGCAGCAGGGGCAGCAGCTGCGAGGGCGGGGGCGCGGACGGCGGGTGCTGGGGCCGCGCCGCGAGGGTCAGCGCCGCCATGCAGCCCCCGACGGTGCCCACCCGGGGCGAGGAGCGCAGCTGGTGGCCAGGAGGAGGTGGGGGCACGGCCTGGTCCCGGTGCGGGCTGCGGCCTCAGACTTTGCAAACATGGAAAGTAGTAGTACAGCTTTTTGAAAAACACTAATGAAGAATGAAGCCAGAGGCAGCCAGGGTGATGAAAGACTTATCATTAGAAGGAATTGAGGATATGTAATCTGGAGGTGAGAAGGCTCGAGGCACACCTGAGAATTCCCTTCTTGCACTTAAAGCATTGTCTGACGGAAGGGACAGCAGACTTGACCTGGTTGGCCCCAAAGGGCAGAATTAAAATGAAGGAATGTGCTGTAGAAAGGACAGAGATCATGGAAGGCTGTCAACCAGAAGAAGAAGGTAGGGCCAAGAGGTCCATGTTCCCTACCAACTCTTGGCTTTATTCGATCTCATTACCTTTAATTTCGAAACCTTCCAAGGTATCTTTAAGTATTTTGAGAAGTCTCAAAACAAGATTAACGATCATTTACTGTCATAAAACATGCATGCCTTGTAACCAAGCCATCTCAATAAAGATGAATGAGAATGAAATATATTGTTTTGTCTGCCAAAAGACTGAATTTCTAAATGGGCTTGACAATGTCCTTATTGCATAAGGAGACATGCGGGGGACCTACTCACCACATCAAAGTCACGAGCAGGAAAACGGAATCAGTCATCTGGTGGTACTGACTAAAAGCATCAAACAGCCTACGAGACCTTCTTTTTCCTTACTCTTCATTGGCTGCTATTAGACAGAAACATCTCAGTTTAGTAATGGCTGAATTTCTCTGAATTCCAAAAGCTATATATGGACTAAGTGAAAGAACTGGGGATGCTTAAACTGAAGGGGGAAAAGACTCGGGAGAAACATGAGAGAGTCTTCAATGGCTGATGGGCAGACGCATGGGAGAGCGATTAACTTTGTTCTGTTTGCCCTTGGCGGGTAGAACAAGAGACTGTGGGCAGAAGTTAAAGAAGTACAGACTTAGGTTTGAGATGAGAAGGAACTTCATAACAGTAACAGCTGTCCCAGTGTGGAAGGGGGCTGCCTCAGGAGATAGCAGGTTCTTCCTTCACTGGAGTCTCCAAGCAGTGGCTGGGTGATCACTGATCACTAATGCTATAAAGGATGCTCTCCATCAGGGATGTCCTGAACAGGATGGTCACTAAGCTCCCATCCAGCCCCAAGATTCTGTGACACAGTTACCTGTTGGAGGCTCCAGGTAGATTCAGACAGACCTTGGCAGCTCATCCTCACATCTCAGTGTCCTAACCACTGACATGCAGCGCGTGGCAAAGTTCGCTTGTCTATGAACCGATGAGGTCTTATTATCAACTACCTAAATGCATAATCCCTCGTTAAATGGTCATCAGGGATTCAGATTTAGGCACTGTGAGAAGTGATAGGGCTATAGTCAGCTTCACCTCAGCAAGTGCATGTTAAGTACCTACCAGTGCCAGGCACTCTGCTAGGCACTGGGGACACGCAGACCCTACCCCCAAGGAGCATGCATTCGACCGGGAATGCTGCAGGCAAAGGGATAAGTATATATGAAATAATTCTGGGAGTCTGGGAGCAGAACTGTTTGGTGAAATTTTGAAATCACTGAGAATATCTCTGAGTTTTAAATCCTAGGTAAAACTTGGAAATGCTTGTTTTAGGAGAGTTTCTTTAATTGAGTCATTGTCGACTTTTTGGTGGGTTCTTGCCTGGAAGGGGAACAATTAGAATCACTATTTTTTTTTTATTTTTCTATCACATGAGAAGGCAAAGGAAATCTCACTTGCCTGGGATGCCTGGGTTCTAATTCTAGATTGTTGTAATGAGCCATGTGATCTTGGGTAAACCATTGCCCTTCTCTAAGCCTTAATGTCCTCATCTATATAAAGGGTCTGGGGGTTGGGTTCCTCCATCTTTGATATTCTGTGCTCAACATACTCTGCTTTGGAGAGGCATGAATAGCATGCTGGCCTTGGAATGATGAAGATCTTGGTTTGAAGCCACCCTGGTGGTTACTATTCAAGTGGTCATGGGCAGGTTATTTAACTTCTTCAAACCTCAGTTTCTTCATCTGTAGCATGGGGCTAATGACACCTACACTAGCTACTCCACAGAGTTGGTTGAGAGACTTAAGTGAGATAATGTATGTAAAACACTTTGCCATCTCTTCAAAGGTCAGTGGTAATCTCGTAATGAGGAAAACTATATGCAAGATATATATAGAATGGATACAAAGTAACCTTACAGGAAAAGGTATCAATAATTCCAAATGAGATCTATGTGAGCCTAAATTCAGATCTGTCCGGTGCTTCCAGTCTGGGGGAAGCCCCAAGAAGAAGTCAGCTATTTCCCCAATATTTCCTCCCAGTGCTTGTCTATCCAGACTATAATCTAATCTGCTATTTTTCTACCCAAACATTCCCAGGGAACTGAATTTTACCTTGACCACAAAGAAGCTAAAGGTTAACTAGAGATAGCTACATATGTAAAATTAGGCAGGAAAGTCCATCCTTTGCCTAAATGTTAAGAATTGTCCGAACCAGGGGCTCAGAGCAATGGTGACTATGTAACTGCTTGCCTGAAATAAACTCTCCAGAGCCAAAGAGGAGGAGACCATGTGGACCTTGGGGACCATTGCTGTGCTCATCCCTTCAGTCTTAAAATGGGCTAATTATTGTTGCAGGGTGTTATATCATTAAGTATTGATGATGAATAAAATCATGGGATTCTGTGATCATGGATCTGGACCTAAAACACCATCTAATTCAATCCTTTCATTTTATAGGTGAAGATAGAGGCTCAGATGGAGCTGGTGACTTCCCCAGGGTCATACAAGTAGTGACAGGCAGGACTTGAACCAGCTCCTCAAGCTCCAAAGCAGGCATTTCTCCCACCCCCACAACCACCATGCTAGCCCATCTCCTCCTATGGACAACATGAATGTTCTTATTAGTTCTGATTGGATCCCTGAAGATTGGGCGGGTGCCCCATTCCCATCCAACTAGTTCAGAAAGCATTTGGTAAGAACAAGACTTCTGATCATTCCAGTCTCAGGCTGGCTCCTTCCAGAACAGCATTCCAAAGGCAGAACTGGCCTGTCAGCACACCTGTTTCTGGTCTGGGCTTGTTGAGAAGATGTTCACCTAGATTGTGGTAAGATAAGTGCATCCCAAATGGGAGATCTGGCCCCTGTCCAGTACTGACTCCCTTCATCAATGCAGCTCTGTCTCTATCTCTGTCTCTGTCTCTGTCTCTCTGTCTCTCTCTGTCTCTCACCCTCTCTCTCTCTCTCTCTCACACACACACACACACACACACATACACACACAGACACACACACACACACACACACACACACACACACCCTATGTGGGATTTAGTCCATGGTCTTCGAGAGTTATTTACCAAGGCATCACCTGGGATGTGGAGAGGTATCCCAGAGATTAGCCAAATTGGTCCTCAGAGGATCAACACTCACTCCCACTCCCTACTTATCCTTTCCAACTTGGTGGCACCAACGTGGGCTCATTCTTCACTGGCAGAACCCTAAAGAGCACCTTCACACTCTGATGAGGCATTGGAGGTGGACTCTTTCAATCTTGTATGTACCTAGTGTTTGCATTTTGTCTCCTCTGTTCAGATTTCAGCTCTTCGAGGGCAAACCCCCTTTTTGCTTTTTTTGTGTATTTTAAGCACTTAGAATGCCTGGTATACAGTAGGAGCTTAATAAATGCTCTTTGATTTATTTATTGATTGGATCAATTTTACCTGTATTGATTTACTAAGGGCCTACAACGTGTCAAAGATATGCTAGGTGGGGCAGTGGATGCAGTACCAGGCCTGGAATCGGGAAGACTCATCTTCCTGACTTCAAATCTGACCTAAGACACTGATTAGCTCTGTGACCCTGGGTAAGTTACTTAACCCTGTTTACCTCAGTTGCTCATCTGTAAAATGAGCTAGAGGAGAAAATGGCAAACCACTCTAGTATCTTTGCTAAGACAATTTTAAATGGAGTCATGAAGAGTCAGACATGAATGAAAGTGAATGAACAACAGCAAACAATGTGTCAAGTCTATGCTTTCTATCCCTGAGGATACACAGAAAAAAGAATCCAGTTCCTGCTCTCAGGGAGTTTGTATTCTATCAGAGAAGACACGTGCCTATGTATGTGCATGCAAACTACATGTGAAATAAATTGAAAGTAAATGTTGGGGGAGGAGAAGCACTTGCAGCTCGAGGAAGACTCCCCCATAGGAAATGGTATTTGAGTTCCCCTTTGAAGGAAACCAGGGCTTTGAAGAGATGGAGAGAGAGAGCATTCCAAGCCTGGGGTGAATTCCAAGGTTAGAAGCTGGCTCCATGGATGAAGAATCACATCTCATCTGAGATCTTCAATGACCTGCCTGTTCTGTTGAAAAATAAATGACTCACCCAGGGTCATGTGATGAGTGAGTGTCAATGGTGGGACTCAAATCCAGGTCTTCTCAGCTGGCAAGCTAACTATTCTATAGCACTGCCTATCTGGTAGAACACTACTCCAGAAATATTCCACTGAAAGGTTCATGCCAGGAAGCCTACCAGGAAGCTGGCCCGAGGACTCTCTAGGGGGCTGAGAGAATCCTCCCACGACCGTTTAGAGGAGATGGTTCAGATGCTTGAAATAGCTAGAATCACAACAGGTTGACCTAGTTATCCCAGGCTCCCTAATAATCAGGTAGCCTTCAGCTGATTCTTCAAACATAGGTCATCTGCCCAGCTGCCCTACTTTACCTAGAGGGAAACCAAGGCCCAAAGACAGAAGGTGACTTGGCCAAGGACTCACAGATGGGAAACACCAAAGGCAAGATTCAAACCTGGGTCCTCTGACTCTAGACCTGAAGCTTTCTCCACAAGTCCAGGAAAGATTACAGAAGATGCAGAATGTAAATAGCCAACAAGCATTAATTAGGCACTTAGTGTATGTACTAATCATGAGGACCAACATGCAGCCCTGGCTTTAAGGAACAAAAGTTCTGATGGGGAGACAGTGGGTAATTAACCAGGGACGTGGGGGGGAGGGATGTCCACGGCTGGGTGGGGACAGGAAAGGTCAGTCTAGACAAAGCCAGATTTGAGTTGAGAAAAAAACACAGTGTGGCCAGATGGATGGAGTGCTGGGCTTCATCAGAAAGCCCCGGGTTTGAATCCTGCCCTCAGACACATAGTAGTTGCATGACACTGGGCGAGTCACCTAACATCTCTGAGCCTCCATTTTCTCATCTGGAAAATGGAAATAAGGACAGTACTGACAGGCTAGAATGAGCACACTGGAACATGGAATTAGAGCCAAAAGGGCCCTCATAGGTCATCTAGGTCAATCCCCTTTTTTTACAGATGAAGAAACTGAGGCCAAGTTCCAGTGATTGTCTCAAGGCCACAAAGGTAGCCCAAGTACAGGGTTTCCGCGCCCCCCACCCCTGCCCAGTCCTCTCCTACCTAGCCCACTTAAAGCACACTGCAGACTCTTATCCTGCCCTGTAAATGTCAGTTCTGTTGATTATTCTGTCGTCTCTGAGCAGTCCTGGATTTCCAGAAGGAATGATCAGATGGGGGAGGGGGTGCCTAGTGGGAGGAAGCAGACGCTGACCAGAAGAAGAGAGGAGGGCCAGGCCCAGGCTTTATGGGTTGGGTGCCAAAGCAGAATTCCAGGTGACATCAAAGAGGCTCTCCCCGCCCACCAGCCGATGGCTTGGGGACTGCGGGGGAGAACCAAGACACAGCCAAGCCTGACCTAGAAACAACTCTGACTCACTCAGCTGCTTGCTCCCGTCTGCTCTGCTTCTCCTGAAGCAAGCAATCACAGCAGCAATTTGGGCTCCCAGATTTGCCGTGGTACCACTTCTCTCTCTCCAAGTAGAATTAGTTGGTGCTTTAAACAAAAGAAGATTTTTTTAAAGCCCCAAGTGGAGCCCGATGTTGGGCTAAGCAAGAAATCTGTGCTGGACAGTGGAAGGTTTGATCACCCAGGAGCGAGATGTGGTGGCTTATTGTGATGGCCTGGCTTCTCCCAGGACATGCAGACTCCAGACTCATGGGGCCCAAGGCTGTGGACCCTGAGGCATTCATGAATATCGTAAGTTCGGTTTGTCCATAATATTCAAGACAGAACAATGGGTTCCCAGGCCATTCCATGGACCTCTGTCCTGTTTGATGCTTGTGAATGGGGTGGGGGAGGGGGGGAAGGGCTTGTGTGTGTGTGTGTGTGTGTGTGTGTGTGAGAGAGAGAGAGAGAGAGACAGACAGAGAGAGAGAGAGACAGACAGAGACAGAGACAGAGACAGAGACAGAGGTACACCTGTTGTGTCTGGTCAGCCTCCTTTGGTCACTGTCCCTGGAAGGAAAGGGGTCTTTGTTCATGTAAGAGCATTTTTGAAATAACTAGAAGTGCCGGGTCTTTTTCAAAGTTTTAGCTACTTCCCTCACCATGTGCCACACAGTCTTCTGTCTTCCTACCTGGGCAGGGCCCAGAGGGGCTAATTCAGCCCCTTTCTGGACTCCTCACCCAGGATGCCCACTTTGATGCTGCCCTATGATGCAAAGAAGGGCTCGGGGTAATGGGAGAGAAGGTCATTGGGTGGGGGGAGCTCTTTAATCCTAACACTAAGCTGCCCGACCACTAGCTTGCTTCAGCTCTTCATGCCACTTCTTCCCCTCGCCCTTACTGACAGATCTTCATTCTTGCTAGAATCAGAAGACATGGGTTTGAATGGTGGCTATTTCTGCAGCCCTAGGTAGGTGACATCCCCTTTCAAGCCCTGGGCAGATGATATCCCCTCTCTGAGCCTTGGGTAGGTGACGTCCCCTCTCTAAGCTCTGGGCAGGTGATGTCCCCTCTCTGAGCCTTGAGCAGGTGATGTCCCCTCTCTGAGCTTTGGGCAGGTGACATCACCTCTCGAGTCTTGCTTCCTCTTCTTTCAAACTGGACTGTGAGAATAGAGGATCCCCAAGGTCCCCTCCAGCCCCACGATCCTGGGGTCCAGCTCATCTTCTAGGCACATAGTTATTTCCAGATGTATGTAAGCTAAGCCCAGGGCAGCTGCACTTATTTCAAACCGGTTACTCTGTAATGGTCCCATAGGAAGGATGCTGGATTTGTAGACACAGAACTAAAGCTAAAGTCTCAGCTCTGTTATTCACTACAGGTGTGACTTAGGGCAAGGCCCCTAATCTTCTGGGCATCATGTGAGTCCCACGAGAGCAGGGAGCAGATTGGTTTTCCCCACTTTATATCCCCAGCAAATAGCACAGTGTTTGGCAAATGCTGTTCAGTCGTTTTCAGTCATGTCCAGCTCTCCATGGCTCCATTTGGAATTTTCTTGGCAAAGATACAGGAGTGGTTTACCATTCCTTCTCCAGCTTTTTTTAGATGAGGAAACTGAGGCAAACAGGGTGAAGTGACTTGCCCAGGGTCACACAGCTAGTCAGTGTCTAAGGCTGGATTTGAATTCAGGAAGAGGAGTCTTCCTGACTCCAGACCCAGAGCTCTATTTACTGTGTCACCTGGCTGCCCTTGGCAAATAGTAAATAATAAATGCTTTTTCATTCACTCACACTTTCATTTAGTGGCTAGAGCTCTGGACTTGGAGGCAGGAAGACCTCAGTTCAAATCCTAGCTTCTCTCAGCCTCCATTTCCTCTCCTGTGAAATGTGAAGAGTAACAGCAATAACCTCCTAGCATCGCTCAAAGCATCACCCAGCTTGATGTCTCCAGTGCCCTGTGGGCCTTGCTATGCCATAGAAATGTAAGCTGTCATTATGCTTATCTGGAAAGGAAGAGTTGATCTCTACTGCCCTCTCAAGGTCTAAGTCCTAGGACCCATCTTCTTCCTCCCATTTCTAACTTGTTTTACTCTTAATATTCCGTTGGTGATCCTATAGCCAAGATGGTTAGAACATTGTCTAAAGTGAGAATTAGCAGGCTCTGAGTGAGAATCCGAGAAAGTTTACTTTAAAAAAAAATTAAAAGCACATCGTTGCATCTATTTGGGCTGCTCAGGAGATCTCGGCTTCTTCCTGGGTACCAAGCGATGCTCTACGTAGGCGTGACCGCCAACAAGCCAGGCTAAACCAAGTGATGGTCTAGTGGACAGTCCAATGGAGCTCATCAACCTTTAAAAACAACAGCTGGCATTTACAAAGCACTTTACAGTTATTATTGCATGTGACTCTCACAATGACCCTGGGCGGTGGGTGCTATTTTGTGATCTCCATTTTATAGATGAGAAGACTGAGGCACGCAGAGGTTTGGAGACTTGCCTCGGGTCATATGGTAGTAAATGTCTGGGCCAGATTTGACCTGAGCTCTTCCTGACTCCAGACCCAGAGCTCTAATCACTGAACCCCCTCATGCCAATGCTGACTGATCCCAGTCACCTCAACGTGCAATCATTCCATGACGATAAGACACTCGGATACCGGGGAAGAAGTCCTTTCTTCACCCAGGAGTTATGTTCTCGTGATGGCAGAGGTTTAAATATTTGTAAACATTCATTCAATAAGCATTTATTAAACTCCTAGTGTGTGCATGGTCCTGTGCCATACATACTACATCTCTCAAGGGATTTTAGAAGTCAAATAGACCAACTCTTTCATTTCACAGATGAGGAAACTAAGGTCTGGAGAGGTTTTAACTTGTCCTCAATCCCGCAGAGAACAAATGGCTGAGCTTAAATTCAAGTCCAGGTCCTCTGGCTCTAAATTCAATACCCTTTCCACTGGGCCAAGCCTCCTCCAGGTTAGACTCAGAGCTACAACAAGAAATGCTTGTGTGGGGTAAAGTAAATGCATGCACACGCAGACGTGAATACACACACACATACACACACACACACACACACACACACGCACGCACGCACGCACGCACACACACACATGTACACACACCTATGTTTGAGCTCACATGGGATGCCACCTGCCACATACTAGATTCCTATTTTAACTAATCATTGTTGCAAACTAGGTGCAAAGCTTGGGTTTTTCAAATGCTGATAGAGTCCCCTAAATGTTGGATCTTTAAGGCAAACACTAGGTCACCCTACCTTAGTTACAACTCTAAAAAAAAAGTCAGCTTAACAGCTAGAAAGGTTCATAGAGATCTATTCAACCCTCCCAGTTTACTGAAGGGAAAACTGAGGCTTGCTGAAGGTTGGCAGTGCCCACTGGTAAAGGCTAGGCCTAAGGCTGGTCCTGCAGACCCACCCTCTCAGCTTTTGAGGGGGATAGGAAATGTTGCCCCTTCTGACAAGCCTGAGCAGAAAGTTCTGCTTTCTTTCCACAGAGTGAGATCATCCAGCACCATGGCTACCCCTGGGAGGAGTATGAGGTGGCCACAGAAGATGGCTACATCCTGACAGTCAACAGGATTCCTTGGGGCAAAGACCCTCCTGAGGATCCAGGTAGGAGGCACCTCGTTGGTGGTGGTGAGGATGCCCTCCACTTGGATGGAGCTTCTCTGAGAGAACTAGAGTATGTTCTGAGAGCTCCACAGAGCCCGGCAGGGATGCATCTCAGACTCTCCATCTTGAGGATGCCCAGATGCCTGGGCACTCATGCTAAGTGGTGCCACAGTGGAGACAGGGCTGGGCCTGGAGGCAGGAACACCCGCGTTCAAGTCCAGCTTCAGACACTCATTCCTTGCGTGTCCCTGGGCAGTCACTTATCCCCTCTCCACCTCAGTTTCGCCAACTATAAAATGGAGGTTATAACACCACCTAGCTCCCAGGGTTGTTGTGAGGATCACATGAGATCATATTTGTAAAACACTTAGCATAATTCCTGATGCCTGGCAAGTGTTTAATAAACTCTTGTTTCCTTCCTGCAGCCATACGAGGCAGGCATCCTCTGCCTACTTGGTGTTTTGTCTGAAAAGCAATTTCATGTCCTTTTTGGTGGGCAGGGGACACATGATGGTTAAAAGAAAAGCATTTTCAAGTAGAATTTCCCCTTTACAACTTCTAAGGTTTTTTTTAGATTTGTCTGGTAAATCTAAGACTGTAAATCTCAACGTCCCCCTTTCTATCCTCGTTGTCCACCTTTTAATACTCCAGTATCCAGCAGATGTGTGTATTTAATAAGATCAAATTTAATGGAGGTAAATTTAAGTCTTTCACAGGTTCAAGGTTCAGGGTTGGGCTAAAATGCCCTTGGAACAGACAATAAAAACCAAATGGATTCAACTGGAAGTTGTCATTCCAGTTTTTCCAGGAGTTTCATTTCCCTACAGTTTAAGAGGATAACCTGAATTGCCTGAAGGAGTACACCACAGGCTAATAGCCATGCTGATTTTGGTGTTCTGCTGGGCTCCCAAAGTGCAAATTCTATAGCTACTTGTCTTCAGGCTCAGCATCATTCCTCATTTCTCTAGTGAGGCCCAATCTCCCCTCCAATATGGTGGCCATTCGTGACATCTGAACTTTTTTTCTTTTCCCTTCTAGGGTCAAGGCCAGTGGTGTTACTGCAACATGGTTTGCTTGGTGATGCAAGCAACTGGATCCTGAATCTTCCTAACAACAGCCTGGGCTTCATCCTGGCCGATGCTGGTTATGACGTGTGGATGGGGAACAGTCGAGGAAACACCTGGTCCTGCAAACACAAGACTCTCTCGGTCGACCAAGATGAGTTTTGGGCTTTCAGGTAGATGGGGATGTTGGGAATAATGGCGGAACTGTGGATGCTGTGGAAGGAGCCAGTTAACTAGCGAAGAGTCAAGCAAGGGTCGTTGACTCTTGACATACTTGAGTCATGTATATGGTAGCCCTCCCAACCCCACATCAACTGTATTGACTAACATCTTCTATTAACATCCTCTGGCCTCGAGGAGTTTATATTCTAATGGGAGTGATAATATGAAATAACTTTGTATGTACAAATTATATATACCAAATATATATCTTGTATTTATATAAAATTATAACATAATATAAATATATAAAATATAATATAATAAATTATAATAAATATATAAGTTACAGTAAATATATCATATAATTAATTATATTTATACTACAACTAAATTATATTACAATAAATTATATTAAATATATGACATAATATACTATAATTATAATATATTTGGTATATATCAAATGAATGAGACGTAATCTCAGAGGGAAGACACTGGTGGGGGGAGGGGGGATGGCTAGGAAAGGACTCTCCAAAAGATGGGATTTGAGCTGAGTCTTGAAGGAAGTCAGGGAAGTCAAGAGATAAGATGAGGAGAATATTCTAGGCATGGAGGACTCTGTGGCAAGTGTCCTCGACACAGATACAATAAGTAATCCTGGTTATAACCTCTGAGTGCTCTAAGAACTCGATGAACCTATAAATCACAGAGAAGTTACTGACCTACTTTATTTATTTTTGATATTTTGATAACTTCTTCAATAGGATTGATTTCCTTTCCAATCCTATATTTTTATTTTGTACATTTAAAATACAGGCCCATGGGCTTTATTTTGTGCATTTGAAAATGGGGTCCATGGGCTTCTTCATTCAAAGATGGGGTCTATGGGCCTCTCCAGAATACCAAAGGGGTCCCTAACACACCCGTGAAAGGTTAGGAGCCCCTAGCATATGGAGTGTCCTCACTTAGAAACCAAGGAAACCACAGCCCCAGGCCCTAGCTCCAGCCCTGATCATGACAACAGTCATTACAGAGATGCTTTCAGTGATTCTACAGAAGATGGGCCTGCATCCTAATAGTCTTTATTCAGAAACAAAAAGCAGTCATCTCATCTCAGCACCAAAATCTGTATGTTCATAATAACAGGCCAGTGACTTGTCTCCAGGTCACTTCTCTGGCCAGAAAGAGGAATAAATCAGGATAACAATACAAGCATTTGTTTGATACTTTGTGACGGTGATGTCAAACTCCAGTGGAAGCAGGAGCCCTAGTCAGAGTTGCTTCCTACATCAATGGGGCATGGTGCGTGCTCTATAAAAAAGGTATTACCGATGATTCCTGTGCTGGGTAATCTGGAAAGATGAGAACAGTTGGGGTCTTGGTCAGTTCCATAGACCCAGCCAAATGCCTGTTGGCTTGGGCCATCCGCTGAAGGGCACGCTTCAGTGACCATGAGCTAGATCCAGTCCATGGGACTCATGGCTGAACTGCTCCCTCCTAAAGATCCTTGTAAATATCTGGCTTGTGTTTTGTTCTTAAACAATGTTCTGTTCCCAAAACAGGAATGGTAATCTTTGCATAAAACTTTCTTTCCCCTTGTAGTTATGATGAGATGGCTAGGTTTGACCTTCCAGCAGTGATAAACTTTATTTTGCAGAAAACGGGCCAGGAAAAAGTATTTTATGTCGGCTACTCACAAGGAACCACAATGGGTACGTTGAATGGGGAGCAGATTTGTAAGTTAATCACCTCCACAGGAACATCAAACCTTAGGTCAGAGCCTCACTATATCTCTTCTCCTGTCTCATCCTCCCACACCTTCCTTATACTCCCTCCTCCACACACCTGTCAGTCTTTAAATAGAGAGTGAGGCTGATGACTTACAGCTCTACCTCGCTTAAATCCAATTCACGCACAAGTCAAGACATCACTCATGATGTCATTGGTCCCCTTCATGAACAAAGGACGAAGGACTCCTTAAACACAAATCTGAATGCACCAGTGCCTTCCTGTGGCCTCTAGGTTAAAATACAAAACCTAGAATTAAAAGCCCTCCACAGTCAGGCTCCCATCTACCTTTCCAGGATTAGATCATGCAGCTGTAGCCTTCCATAGGCTCTCTGTTCCAGTCAACCTGGCCTGCTGGCTGTTCACAAGGTGTCCCCCGTACCTGGACCACACTCATTCCTCATGGACCCACTAGCTTCTTTTGAAATACAAGCAGCTCAGATACATTTTTATGTCAATATAATTCTTTGGTAATTCTCTGTATTTTGTTCTATTCTGTAAAAAAAAAAAAATATTTTGGAAGGTGTCCACAGAATTCAGCAGACCACCATAGGGAGCCATGCAACCAAAAAGGTTAGGAATACCTTATCTAGACCAACTCTCCCATTTAACAGATATGTAAACTGAGACTCTGTATTTCAATAACTCTTTAGTGGCTCCCTGTGACTTACTGAGTAAAGTTCAGATTCCTCCATCAGTCATCTAAGGCCTTTCGTGATTTGGTGTCTCTGAGGCTTTCTGTTCTTACTTCATTATTAGTCCTATTGCTAACTCCTTCACTTTACAAAGGACAGTGAACCTCAGAAAGAGGAACTGACCTGCCCAAGGCCATGCATTCATCATGAAATAAAAACAGTTGAGGCAAGATTTCCCAACCTCCCATACTCTTTTTTCATGTACCAAGACTGGCACAGCCTCCTGGTATCCTGTACCCCCCAGGGTAACCATTCCAGCATAGTGGATTTGATATCTAGAGCCCAGGGGCAGTCAGACCACCCCCCCCCCAGGCCAAGTCACATGCAAAGCCTCTGCAGCTTGGTCAGACTTCCAGGGCACATGCTTGCCTGGCAGACGCTTCCTGACCCCGAGTCATCTCTGTGCCAGGATGAGGCATTGAGGGCTTGAAAAATCCATTTCAAATGAACTGCCTGAAGTCAGGCAGAGGCTGGCTGAGCATGGGCTAAAATTTCAGCCCAAGAGCTTCATTTATCAGCAAACAAATCTTTATAGGAGATACAGCCCTGGGTGCATCGAACACAGCCAAGTGCAAGGTCCTCTTCTAATTAGCCAGGAGTGAGTCAAGGCTTTACTCTTTTCTAAAAAGCTATGTGCCTCAGTTTCACAGACAGGATAATGGGATCACCTGCAGTCCCTCCTTAGATGGGCACAAGACCCTTGACCAGGGCACTGTTAATGCAAGGAATGGTGAACATCCAAGACAGCTATCTCAAAAAGACAGGAGGTCATTGGGTCATCAATATGGAGCTGGCAATGACCTTAGAGGCCATCCAGTCCATACCCTCCCCCCATTTTACAGATGAGAAAACTGAGACCCAGACTGGGGAAGGGGCTTGCCCAGAGGCACACAGCTGGCATCTGAGGCAAGATTCAAAGCTAGGATCTCCTGATTCTAAGGACTTTCCAAGTCCACCTGTACTCCGCCACTCTGCCAGGACTGTCTTGGAGCTACGGTAGGAAGTGAGTTCTGCTTCTCTCTGCTTTTGATGCTATCCAAGGTCAAGAAAGGACAGTTGGGTTTTGTTTTTGTTGTTTGTTGTTTCCCCTGCCCTGGGTTGTATAAAATAAGGCGGGGAAAAGATCTTCACAAGGGTATAGGAACTGATCATGACAAAGGTATAGAAATGTGGCGTATTTCCATCAAGATCCTGAGCCTGCTATTCATTTTCACTAAAGGGAACTTGACAAGCTAATAATTGGGAGGGGGCATCATACAGTGGTTAAAGAGTCAGCCTAAGGGTTAGGAAGACCTGGGTTCAATTCTCACTTCTGCCACATCTGGCTGTGTGACTTTGAGACAGAGACCACTTCCCACAGTTTCATAGTGCTAACATAGTGCCTGGCACATAGTAGGTGCTTAATAAATGCTTCTTGATTGACTATCTAGGCAACTCTGAAATGAGGAGTTGCAAAGAAGGAGCCTCTCTACTTGGAAGGGAAAGTTACTTCCTGGGAGCTCCATACTGACAAAGTCACATGTCCAGTAAAAAATAAAAATAAAAAAGAAGTTAAGAGAGAAGTGCTTGCTCCCTTGGAGTACTTGGCATGCATTGTTCCACCTAAGCCTCATTGGTGACACATCAGTGAGGGAGGGGCTAGAGACACTGAGGCTCATAAGGGCACATAGCTTGCATCAGAGGTGAAATGTGAACTCGAGTCTTCTGGACTCCAAGTCCAGCGTTCTACCCTAACTGCCTGTCAATAGTTAACGTGAGATTGGCCAAAAGCTTCATTCTAATTTGCATCCAATTCTACCCCAGAATCCTTTGTGAAACCCACCCTCTCACTCCAGGCTATTTATCAAGACACCAAGATGGAGGGTGCAAGCTAGCTCATGTTTCTGGGTCCAAACTGTTAGGGATGGGACAGAGTGGAAACCCCCAATGTGGACAGGCTCACCTCTTCGAAGCTACAGGCACTCCCTCCTCTAAGCCTGAGGGGTGAGGCCTAGGGGTGGACTCTGATAGGCCCTCCTCACCCATCTCTTCTGCCCCCACAGCCTTCATAGCATTTTCCACGATGCCTGAGCTGGCCCAGAGAATCAAAATGTATTTTGCTTTGGCTCCGATTGCCTCAGTTAAACACGCGAAAAGCCCTGGGACCAAATTCTTGCTCCTGCCAGAGATAATGATCAAGGTAAGTGATCCCTCAACTCACCCATGGCCAGTTAGGAAGGAATTCAGTCAGAGGCAGAGAACATCTGCTCGGTCAGACAAGACTCTTCAGGTCTGCTGGGACCCTCCCAACAAGAAGCAGGGAGGCAGGCAGTCCTGGCACACGCTTCTTCGTTCTACCTGTCTGCCAGCAGGTGTCAAACTGACATTGCTAAAACACGGCTCTAACCAGGTCACTCCCTCCCTAAAAATCATCCATGGCTCCTTGTGGCTGCTAGGATAAAACTGAAAATCCTCAGGCCTCTACAATCTCTCTTTCCAAGCTTGCATTATTATTTTTCTCTTCATACACGCTCCATTCCCCTAAAACTGGACTTCCAGCTGTTCTCCATGAAAGACATCCCTTCTCTCCCCTCTTCGTCTTTTTCTGTCCCTCCCATCTAGAAGAACTTCCCTCTTTGTCTCCCTAGCTTAGCACAGTACAAGGCACATAGTAGGTGCTTAGTAAAAATTGACTAATTGATTCGCTTGTCCCAGGGTGTATTTGGCAAGAAGGAATTTCTTCATCAACATAAGTTCCTCCGGCCATTTTTCATCCACCTCTGTGGCCAGATCATCCTGGACCAGCTCTGCAGCAACATCATCCTGCTCCTGGGAGGATTCAACACCAACAATCTGAACATGGTAGGAGGCTGAGCTGCCTGGGTTGGTATCTTGAGGCTCAGGTGGGAAGCCACCAAATTGCTGGGGGCGGGGAGAGAGGGGGAATGAGGATCCCACTCTGTGTCCCATCCCTCACAGTTAGGACCCCAAAACAATGAGCTAGCCTGCATCCCAAGACTGCATTGTAAAGATGCATCCCTGAGGACACACTACAAGAGACAGTCCCTCATTCATTCAACCAACATCAGCTAAGCCCGTTCGATAACAGTATGGGCAAGTCATTTAACTCCTCAATGCTCTGGACAGCTCTCTGAGACTTTAAATTGAAAAGGAGGTGCTGACACACATGGGGAAGAGAGTTTCCTAAAATGGAAGTTCTCTCTATCAATAAAAATCATAAATCTGGTCTCTAATGCAATCCTATTTAAGGGTTAAAAGACACTTTCCAATCATTATCTTGTTTGTTCTTCTTACACTCCTCCTACCCACCCTCCCATGAGGAATGTGCTACAGATATTATCCTCTCCATTTTATGGATGAGAAAGCTGAGTTTCAGAGAATGCAATGCCTTGCTCGGAATCACGCAGTCATTAAATGCTGGGGGTAGAATTTGATCCAAGGTCTCTCCAGAGTCACAGTCAAGGGCCTTTTCCACCATGTCACATTATTAGGCAGCTAGCTCACAGGGCTGGACTTGGAGTTAAGAAGACCTGAGTTCAAATCTTACCTCTGACAATAACTGGCTGTGAGACGTTGGGTAATCAATTCAATGTCCTTGTCAAATGAGTACCTGGAGGATCTCCCCATCTGCAGAGAATGTGGACATCCATGTGGACTCTGCCTGGGGTATCCTTATGACAGCGGCAAATCCCTTGGGCTATCGTATGACCCCACAATGCACAGGTGTCTCCAGTTGATGTCTCACTTGATACCCATAATCCAAGGATTTCAAAAAATGGTGTCTCTGGGGCAGCAAGCTGGCTCAGTGAGTAGAGTACCAGTCCTGCAGTCAGGAGGACCTGAGTTAAATCCATCCTCACTTACTAGCTGTGTGACCTTGGACAAGTCACTTAACCCCAATTTCCCTGCCTTCCCCACTTCGAAAAATAAATGGTGTCTCTATGGGTCCATTGACCCAGGAATCTGATACAAACCCAATGTGTGCTTCTGACTCCTTGGGGGAAGAGAGATGTTAAGGCTAGACTTTGCTCTAGTCATGTGGCCTCTGTGATCAGCAAACAAGGAGCACAGAGGAATCTTGCATGTTCTAGTGATCATCACCTCAGGACAAGCTGGCAAAGAGACTTGGGTTATTTTGTGACTGGTTGGCCACTAGGTGGCAGATACTTTGGTTATGGCAGCCCATGAAGTCGTAAGTTAGTCTATACACACTGTACACACACAGGCACACCGCATTATCTGGAGTCTGTTGGTTTAATTAATGTTGGTGCAGGCCTCTCTAATGAAGATTCCAAACCCTCTCTGCTTAATTCATGGTTTCCAGGAATCGCCACATTCCTAAATTGTCGCCAAAACATTCACTCCCCAGCACCAACCTCATGATGGCTTCTCTGAATGTAGGTTGACTGGCCTTTAGACAGTGGTCCATCCCCAGGTCCATCCTGAAGCCTTGTAGGTTTCACAGGACTGGAAAGAGCTTTTCTCCACTGGAATAACCTTCAAGAACCCAAGGTCACCTCCACAGAAGAGTGAAGCTCAGAGGAGGACTCTGAAAATGGGCACGCAGTCAATTTTGATCAACTTAATCAAGAAGCATTCATTAAATGCTTGCTGTGTGCCACACACTTTGCTAGGCACTAATGACATAAAAACAAAAATTAAGTAATTGTTATGCTCAAGGAACTTATATTTTATCACAGGTTGTAACATGTTTGTAGAGATGTGTCTAAAAATAATTGGTCATCCCAGGTCTCCATGGCCCATTCCAATAGCCTTCAAAGCTGCATCTGGTATTTCTATGCAGAATGGCTGTTGTGAATCAAATATTCATGTCTGCTAATTAAGGATCGGTGATTTAGGGCTAAAATGGACCTCAAAAGATACCCAGTTCAAGTTCCATATTTTACAAATGAGGAAACTGAGGCACAGGAGGCTATGGGACCAAAGTCACACATGTAGTAGGCACCACATTTGGGGCTGAGCCTGAATTCTCTTATCTCATTTATACAAAATCATGATCAAGGGCCCAGAGATGATCAAAGGAAGCAAGAACCAAAACATTAACAATGAAAAGTTTTGTTTTTTTTTAATCACTAAAAGTCAGAGGAAGTCAAACAAAAACTGAAATCACTAAAAAAAAAAAAAAAAACTAAAAAAAAAAAACTTAAAATGTCTTAGGCTCTAAAAGAGGTTTTTAGCCTGATGTCCAGAAATGTGTTTTTCAGAAATATTTTGACAGCTGTATTTCAATGTAGTTGGTTTCCTTCATAACCCTTTGCATTTTATCATATGCATTTAAATGCATTTTTCTGAGAAGAGGTCCTGAGGTTCTAATGCCAAGAGTCCAAGGGGTCTAGGACATAGCAAAGAAGCCCTTAGCTTTAGAGGACCTCATTTACTAATGGTCCTCCTCATTTTTCTTTCAATTTCTCCCTACTTTGATCGGTTGCTTCCATTCCTTACCTGGGGACAGCCTTTCCACACATGGAGATACTCCTAAAGAGAAAAGAATAGCCCCAGAGAGCTATGAGTCAGGGCCCTCAGCAGAAGGGATCCAGCCCAGCTTGCTGGGCTTGTACCCCATTAGTCACTTGATGATCTAGGCTTCCTTCCTGCTTCCTTGCAGAGCCGAGCCAACGTTTATGTTGCCCATACCCCAGCTGGAACATCTGTTCAGAACATACTGCACTGGAGCCAGGTAAGGCTGCCTATGTCTTGATCACTGCCACAGGCCTTCACATCGGGTCTGGTGAATGTTTAGGGGATTGAATCAAATGATGGCCTTTTGAAGCCTAAGTATTTATTTATTTGTGTGTATGTAGATGTGTAAATAGGTAGGCATGTACCTGAACATCCAATATAGCCGCCATCACACGGGGTTAATCTTAGAGTTCATCACAGTGCCTAGTGCATAGTGTTTCTTAAATGCTTGTTGACCTGACTTAATCTGTAAAGATCTTTGGCTACATTAAGAGAAGTCTTGCCTCCAGGATTAGGGATGGGTCAGTGCACTAGAGCCTACCCTGCACAGATCACAACTGGGCCACCGTGATTATTTCTGAGCATCATAGTTTTAGGACACTCTTCAGCCAGAGTGTCCAAATGACAGCAGTCAGTTTGTTGAAAGACCTTAAATTCATGTGTATGACACACAGTAGGCATTTAATAAATACTTGTTGATTTATTAACTAACTGATCAACCAGTAGATGGAGCTGGGGGGTGGGGTTTAGCCCAGAAAAGAAAAGACTCAAGGGAGACCTGCTCACTGTCTACTTGAAGAGCGGGCATGTGGGTTAAAGTGGTTCTGTTTGGCCCCAAATGAGGGATTCAGGAACAGCAATGGAAGAAAGGGTCAGAGCAGTCCAACCCCAAGTGGAATGGAGAGGTAGTGGGTGCCCCTGATTGGCAGTCTTCATGCAGAGGCTGCATCACCAACCAGCTGGGTTTCTCGAGCAGGAGGACAGATTTTTTTCATGGATAGATTGGCCCAGATTGCCCCTGGGTGCCTTTCCACCTGAGCTCCTGTGATGCTGTGAGAAGAGAACTGACCTTGGGGAGACACATGGTGAGATCCTCAGCATTGGTGTGTAACTGGGACATGCTCAGAGGGGATCTCAGTGGCCCAACCCTGGTTCCCTTTCCCTCACTACATCCATGTGAGCTCAGTAAAGGGGTCTTGATAGCCATCCATTCATTGAATATATCCTACCCCAGTTCCCAGACAGTGTAAGGGGCTTTATGGAGGAAGCAAATGTGTGTTTCCAATTCCCGTACACACTTTAACAAATACACAACAGTTTTATGCGTGAGTTCATTTTTAACATTGTGTTCACTTATTTGGATTCACTGTCGTCAAGGGTTGCTTTGAGTGGTTTTGGCCAACTCAGGTTAAGGTCGCTCTCTCTCTCGGCCCCTAACAATTGGATAGAAGGGTACCTTCATCAATAGAATCCCAACCACTTAACACTCAACAAACCTTTGTTAGGAAGTCAGAGAATCAGGGGCAGTTTGGTAGCAAATGGATAGAGCACTGCCCTGGAGTCAGGAAGATCTGAGTTCAAATCTGGCTTCAGATATTTACTAGCTACGTGACCCTGGGTAAGTCACTTAATTCCAATTGCCTCCAAAAAAGGAAAAAAAAAAAGAATGGTTTAAAAAAAGTCAGAAAGTCACAGAATCTCGGAGCTGGAGGGGACAGGCATCTGGCCCCATCTGTAGATAAACAAGAATAATATCCCTGACACATGATTCCCTGTCCTACCTTGGCTTGAGGACATCCAGTGACAGGAAAGCTACCAGCTCCAAGGCCAGGCCAGGCCATTTGGGGACAGCTCTCAGTGATGAGAAGTCTGTCCTAAGACCACCCCAAATTTTCATTTTCATATCTCACATCCATTACCCCTAGTTCTGTCCTGGGGGCGGGGGGAGTGGTGTGCAAACAGAAATCTGATCCATTTTCCCCAAGACAGCCTTTGAGTACTTGAAGACACCATCATGCCCTTCCCCCCATTTCTCTTGTCTACCTTACATATCCCCTATTCTTTCAATCAGTTCTCAGGTGGGATGAACTCAAGGCTCTTCACTATTTTTAATTGTCTTCTTCTAGAAGCTTCCCAAAAAACTAATATCCTTCCTAAATGAGGCCCCAGAACAGAATGTAACAATCCAGGTGTGGCCTGAGCAGGACATAGTACAGTGGGCTCTCTCACCATTCTGGGACTGGATACTATGACTTTCCACCAGACTTTCAATTTTTCGGCTGCCCCATCACACTATTGACATTTTTTGAGCTTGTGGTCCAATGAATCCCTCAGATCCTTTTTTCAAAAGTTATCTATCATGCTTCCCCCATCTTGTGCTTGTGAAGTCAGTTTTTTTCTACTAAAGAGTGAGATTTTACATTTTCCCCCAGTAGATTCCACCTAATTACATTTAGCAAAATGTTCTAGCCTGTCAAATTCTTTTTGAATCCTGACTCTGGCAGACACTGCATTATCTACCTTTCCCAGCTTAGTGTCATCTGTATATTTGATAAGGATCCCACGCTATATCTTTGTACACAACACTGGTTACAAAAAGACCAGTTAGGGCCAATGTCAGATTTTGGAGGCACTCTACCGGAGACCTCTTTACAAGCTGACAGCAAACCCATCAAGTGAAGTAGCATTTATTAAGCACCTACTGTGTGCTAGCCACAGCACTCAGTGCACTAACTTTTGGAACCAGCTACTCACCAACTATTTAATCTACTCAGTGTCGGGTGCTGAGAGAGGCATGTAGCTGAAAAACTCATGTTCCTCACCTTTAAGGAGATTGTAACTGAGGGGAAGAAATTAGACCTTGGTTTCCCGATTTTGTGTCCTCTCAGTCCATTCCTCTCTTACAGGAAGCAGATGGGCATTCCATTTCCAGTCCCCAAGCATTTTGTGTTAATGTTGCCTTCTTCTTCTTCCTCTAAGTCAGTGAATTCCGGAGAGCTCCAAGCATATGACTGGGGAAGTGAAACCAAAAATCTGGAGAAATGCAATCAGGTAGGAAAAAATACTACCTCCTGAAAGTAGGTCCCCATCATTGGAAAGTTGTACAGTTGCAGCATCCAAAGGAAAGGATGGACTACCTGGAGATAAGGAGGCTTTGCTGCACTTGGAGGAGACAGGAAAGAGTAACATCCAAGGTCAGACTCATCAAATGTCCAAGCTGGAAGGGACCTTAGAATTTGTCAAATCCAACCCTTTTTACAGAGCAAGAAACTGAGGGCTAGGCAGTGGGCTAGTAATTTGCCCAAGGTCACCTTAGTAGCAGTTAGAAGAGCCAGGACTGACATCCAGGTCCTGGTTCCAGATGCATCACTCTCTCCCCTCTACCACACTACCCCTTTGAATGAATCCCTTCTATTCTTCACATTTTATTTGAATAGGGCCAGATATTCCTCCCATAACTTGAGTACAAATAAGAAAGTCCAGGTAATTGAAGAATCTGACTAATTGAATTCCCATTAATTGGTTTGTTAGTCAGTCAGCTAGCATTTATTAAGCCCTTTCCATGTATCAGGCATTGTACTAAGCATTTGGGATACAAAGAAAGGCAAAAAGACAAAAACAAAAAACCATGCCCTGCTCTCAAGGAGCCTCATACTATTTATGGAGTCATAATGATTTCTAGAGAAAGCTGAAAAGATAGAAAAATGGAAGAAGGAAAAAAGTAGATATCTTATGAGTTTAAAAAATCATTTTTTAAAGAAAGAAGAATCCCTACCCTTCCAAAGAAAATGGATTTGAAATTTTATTTTTTCCTGTATTTTTTTGTTATGGGCAGGATAATTTATGGTCATTTACAAAGAAGTACATGATGGGAGTGAACAGGATAAAGAATGGGGCAAATAGAGAACGAGACAGGAGCTTTGGTGCAAAGGATGTTATCAGAGAAACATTTGATTTGAGAAACTATTGACTTGTCATACAGTGAGAGCATAGGGTGGCAGGAGGACAGTCTCTGTATTCCAGTGGTTTCTCTTTGATGAAAAGAGAATTCAGAGACTGCTCTGAATACCTTGGCCAGTGGTCCTGGGGCAGATTTATGGTAGGACATGGCCAAGAGCTGGATGGTACTGGTGTAAATGTGTTGTGACCTGCATCATTAGAGGGAAATGTCTACATCAGTATTAGAGTATTAGATAATAATTTAAATTTTTTAGAATTTATTAAGCCTTATTGTTATATGTTATTATTTTTATTTTTATGGTTTGTGAATGCCATTCAAGAAAATATTCTTTTTTCTTCCTAGCCAACTCCTGTGAAGTACCAGGTTAAAGACATGACTGTCCCCATAGCAATGTGGTCAGGAGGTCAGGACTGGCTTTCAGACCCTGATGATGTCCGCATCTTGCTCAGTCAAGTGACCAACCTTGTCTACCATAAGAACATCCCAGAATGGGCTCACACAGACTTCATCTGGGGACTGGATGCTCCACAGCAGTTGTACCAGGAGATCATTGAGATGATGAAACAGAAGGAAATGAGCCTTTCCCTGGAAAATGCTGGAAGGTCCCCAATGGAGATGCTCTGACATGGAGGAGCCCCAGGTCCATGGGGAACTATGGATGGGAGTAGGGGGGTTGCAGGAAAAGAGAGGAAGGGGACTTAGCCTATGTCTGCTTTCCTTGATGATTTTCTCAATTTGACACTAGAATTGACATGAATGCTTCTTTTGTGTTAATAAAATTATTATTTGTCTTGGGGAGAAATATGGAAATCCTTGAACTGTGCTCTGTTCACCTGCCTGAAAAGTGTGGCTGCTCAAAGTAGCCTGAAGGAAGAATCAAAGAATCAACTAGATTATGGGTTAGGTATATATATATATATATATATATATATATATATATATATATATATATATATATATGTATATAGCATATATTGTTGCCTCAATTATCCAGATATTTTAGGGTGAAAGGGCCTGGAGGTCCTGAGTCAGAGGTAGGTAGGAACTGGTTTAAAAGATGTCTCTATAAAAAAGTCATCATTCTAACCAAATCTATACATTGAGAATATCAGATCAAGAGAAGCAACGAATGTCAGAGGTCACCTCCTCATGGACTCCTCGGGTTTCTGAACTGCAAGAAACCTCAGAGGTAGTCTAGTCCAACTCATACCTGAGAATGAATCCCCTCTACCACCTCCAACCCAATGGCCATCCAGGCTCTATGTAGAGGATGCTCATGTAGGGGCAGCTACTACCTCCTGAGGGAGCCTAGTTTATTCTGGGATGGATCTGTATATCAGGTAGGTTTGCTTGTTATCTAGCCCAAATTTGGGCAAAAATTGGGCAGCTAGGTGGCACAGTGGTTAGAGTGCCAGGCCTGAATTCAGGAAGACTTATCTTTGTGAGTTCAAATCTGGCCTCAGATACTTACTAGCTGTGTGACCCTGGCAAGTCATTTAATCCTGTTTGCCTCAGTTTCCTACAAAATGAGTCAGAGAAGGGAATGGCAAACCATTCCAGGGGTCACAAAGAGTCAGACACATCTGAAAAATAGACTGAACAACTGAACAACAACTAAGAGGCAGAGTCTTGACCTAAACCTAGCTCCCCTGACTCCATGTTCTCTGTTCCCCTACATTGCACTGAGGCCTGAGGTCCCAAGGCTGGTTATTGGTACCACAAGCAAAGGGGACCATCTGGAGACAGAAGCAAACCTCTGAAAATGGAGGCAATTTTAATGACAATCATTCTTTTAAAAAAAAAAAGGAAAGTCAACTTTTGGCTCACAGCTTGGTTGTAAACCCTGAAGTCAGGGGACCTCCACCTGCTTGTGTCTCTGCAGATATTTAGCAAATAGTTGTTTATCTAACCTACAGAGAGGTCATGTGCTATAGGACATAGAGCGTTGGACATCTCAAGTTCAAATTCCACATCTGACACTAGTTTTCTGGGGTCTTTTTGGAAGTTAGGTGGCTCCCTTAGACTGTCTCCTAAAATTACAAATAGAGGAAAATCTGTGCTGGCAGACAGACTACATGTTAACATCACCTAGCCTACATGAGCAAAGTGAAGAATGGAAGTCAGTATTCAAATCTCTCCCCTCTCCTGGTCATTCATCTCCATTTCAATTGTGCAGTGTGCGTATGTGTCCGTGTGTGTGTGTGTGTGTGTGTGTGTGTGTGTGTCCGTGTGTGTGTGTGTGTGTGTGTGTGTGTGTGTGTGTGTGTGTGATAAATACATCAGTTCTCTACCTGGACACATCTGAAGAGGTGAAATCCTGAAGAAATCTTAAAACATGGAAGATGAGAAATCTTACATGCGTCTGAGATTTTGTTCAGGGCACAGGGAGGTAGGAAGGTATATTGGTAAGAGCCCTTCCTCTAAGGTCAGAGGACCTGGGTTCAAATCTCACCTCCCCTAGTTGTCTGTGTCTGCCAGACATTATGCCAAGAGCTGGGAATATGAAGAAAGGCTAATAATAATATTCCCTGTCCTTCAGGAGTATAAATAGGGACAAAGGGGCCATTCAGACAGTGTTCTAGGGAAAATCTGAGAAAGAGAGAAGTAAAGATCAGGGAAGGAGGCAGGGAGAAAGTGACCCCTAAGTGGACTCCTGATGGAAAAGAAGGATTTTGACAGGGAGTGGTGAGGAGGGAGGAAGATCCAGGAATCCAGGATGACCTAAGCCGAAGCCCAGAAGCCAGAGACAGCAGGACACAACCAGGAAGATGCCAGACAGTCCAGTTTGGCTGAAATCTAGCGTGTAAAGAGGGGGAATGTGAAATCACCCTGATTGGGGGTTGTTAAAACACTTGGTGGAGTGTCTCGAATACCACACTGACAACTTCCTATTTATCCTAGCACAATCAGGAGTCACCGGATGCTTTTGAGTAGGAGAGCGACGGGACTAGCCCATTGCCTTTTGACCGCTGCCACACTGCCCCCTTCCAGCCGAGCTGGACAGCTCCCTATATGCTGAGCTGGCCACGCCAATTCTCCCGTCCGCACAGTCCCTCTTCCCCTACCCCACTTCAAGCCCCAGCCTGAAATCCGCTCCGCTCCTTCCTCGTCTCTACCGCCTCGAATCCCTCGTTTCCTTGGTAGCTTCCATGCATCTTCCACAGGAAGTTTTTCCTATTCCCCTGGTAATCAATATTTTCTCCCTCCTCCCTAAATTGTCGTTTCTGTTCCTCCTCGCTCCCAATACAATTCCAGTTCCTTGAGTCGGAGGCAGATTTTCTTGTCTCTTTACCTTCCGAGACTAATTAAGAACCTTAGATACTGTAGGTGCTTGGACTGGAGTCCAGGAAAGCCGTGAGGAAGCTCACGTGAGTCGATGAGGGCCGGCCCTCGGATCACTGCGCACAAGCAGGAAAAGATGAGTGTGAAGGGCAAGATAGAGGTGGAAGGGATAGGACTTGGCAACAGCCTGAATGGGGGTGGCGTGAGTGGGGGGCGTGCCATAAGTTAAAGGGGGCTCAGGAGGTTGCCTGAAAGGTTCTGAACTCCAGGAGCTCGGAGCTGGTAATTCTTTATCCGTTTCTGCTGTCAAAAATAAGAACCCACCGGCTTCTTATTAACGTGGAGCCCAACGCAGAGGGAGTTTGTGGCAGATTCTGGTGCAGTGCATCCTTTTGAGCTGGTCAGAATCAGAGCCAGACGCTTGTTTCACCATCTCGATTTATTTCATTAAAAAAAAATGCCGTCTGGCATTTACACTCAGAGCTTCCAAGACAACAAAGTAATAAATTAAATGAACAGTGGGAATCTGAGGTCCCACATCGCTAGGCTAAGAGGAGGCTGCATCTGTGTGATCCCACAGGAGCCCTCCAGGGTCCACAGCCGGTTGCCATGGTGACACCATCATCTAACCAGGAATAGTAGCTAACAAGGTTTGCAAAGGGCATTCCATGCATTAGCTCTTTGAATCCTCACAACAGCCATGAGAAGTAAGTGCTATTATTATCCCCATGTTATAGATGAAGAAACTGAGGCAAATAGAGGTTAAATGACTTGGGGTCACACAGCTAGTAAGTGTCTGAATCTGGATTAGAACTCAGGTCTTCCTGACGCTAAGTCCAACATTGCTCCACCTCACTGCCTCCAGTGATCAGCACCAATGCAAGGGTAGCAATGCTGATATAACTAGGGGCCATGATGGAAGGAAAGCTGAAGTCAGGGTCATAGGATCATAAATTTCTACCTGTAAGGGACCCCAGTTATCCATCCATCTTATTTTATAAATTGAGAAACCTGAGTCCCAAAGGAAAGGAACTTGCCTTTCAAAGTCACCCAGTTTTTAATAAGAGCCAAGATTCTAGCCCAGGTCCTCTCCCTCCAAATTGAACACTTTCCTACCCAAATTCTATTGGCTGGGGAGACACCTGGGCTTCAATCCTGGCTCAGACAATTCTTACCTATGCACCCTTGAGCTAGTGACAGCTTCCAAGTTTACTCATTCATAATCCTGACATCAGCTTCCCTCCCCATCACAGAAAGTATTTTGTAAAACCTTCGATAGAAAACTGTTCTGAGATCATTAATATGCCCCCTTTCCCTTCCTTTGACAAATGAGCTCAAGATCTATCTGGAACCTCAGCCAAGACTGGACAGGTGGCCAAGGACATGGGTAATTAGCTTGCTTACTTCTCAGGGATCCCACCAGACTCATGTCAAGTATTGGACTGATGTGTTTGTTTGTTCTTGGATTTTGAGCAGACCATCCATGGTTCTTTTGGTCTAGGCTGGGACTGGGGTTTGAGTCAGAACTGAAACTATAAATTTGTGTACCTGGAGCAAGTACCAAGAAGATGCCAGGGGCCAGAATCTCTAAAATAGAAGAAAAGGCAAAAGACTCCATCATACGGTGGAAGACAAGGAGCCAGAGATCCTAAGACACCAGCATCAGGCCAGTGTTGTAGAGGCTGTAAAAGCCAGGGTAACAGAGAAGGCAGTAAAGAGGGCAAAGTGGAGGAGAAACTCGCTCCAGCTTTCCACAGAGGTAGCTGCTTACTTTAGCTAGTTATTGTTGCTAGTTGGGCACTAAGCTCTGTTGTTTCTATGTGCTGGAGAGCTGAAAATGCATACAGCACCTTCCAAATTCAGTGCCCTCTAAATTAAATTTGTTTAAATGTGGAAATTTGTGTTAAAGCAGTTACAGTTCTGGCTGGTGTGCTTCTGTGGTGGTGGGAGGATGGGGTCAATTTGACTCTACAGCTGTGCTCATCCTCCTCATAACTTGGTTGGCGGCTACTGAGGCCAAAAGACATGGAGAAGCTACCCCCAAGCCTGGTGGTTGTCCAACAGTCTTAATCCCTCTCTTGCATGACATTTTTGAAAGAAAAGACCTTAGGAAGACATAGATTTGTAAGCTGTAAAGGAGATGCTCAATGCTTTTAAGGACCCCAAGCTGCCCCTGCCACAAAGGACCTCTTTTGAAGACCCTCATTCTCCTAGTAACATTCTGTGTCTTTGAGTCACAGGACCCCAAGAGCTGATGAATCAAACTTGTGGGTGATCCAGAAATAAGCAGTAGGTGGGAATCACTGTGGGACATTGCCAACAGAGTGTGCCAGGTCAGGTGGGGCTCAAAGGGCATCACCGAGGACTTGTGCTGACTGGACACAGAGGCAGGCCAGGCATGTGCAATAAGGGAAAACAGAGAGCAGCCTCATTCATTTTGTCTGTTCCTTTTAGAAAACCTGAGTGAGTAAATCTGATAAACAAACTTCATTTGGTAAAATGTGGCCTTGGACAAGCTTGACATTAGTCTTGGAAGGAGGATAGTCACAGTGAATTCTTCAGGATGAAACATCAGTACAAATACCAAGCACATTATTTTCTTCATCCCTGGTGACTAAAAAATCCCTTTTACAGATGGAGAAACTGAGGCACACACATTGAGGTCCTGGCACCTCAGATGGTGGAACCAGAGATGAACACAGGATTCCAGCCAGAGTCCTTAACCTTGATCCAGCACTCCATCTATGATATCAGGAGGGTTAGGATACTTTCCGTAACATGGCTTCAATCTGAGGAAATTTTAATCTCTGTACAATGTCCAAAGCACTCTCACCATGCTGGGAAGGGAAGAAAAAGCAGGCATTACTTCCTCCTCAATGAATCATAGACTCATCAGCAAAGGTACAATTATTCCTAGCAACCGACATGTATTAAATGCCTTCTCTGTGTGGGTGTATGTTGGGAGAAGACGGAAGTCCAAGGGATTAAAAGATGAAAAATTACCCAGTCCCAGAAGCTTATATCTTTCAGAGGGTGAAAGGGGAATCTGACAGGCATTAAGTAACTACCAAGTGCACTGTCCTAGGGGATGTGGATACCAATATAAATCCATTGCGTGACCTGCCCTCAGGGACTTTCCAGTGTAAGGGAAACAGCAGTCCTGACTTCTAAGAGAGCATTTTGATAGAGGGACTCTTGGATGGCATGTGATGTGATCTCACCCTATTTTTTATGGTGGGGTCTGCGTGGGCATCCAGAAGTAAAGGGACGATGCTTTGGTTTTTCATTTCACACGCATAATGAAGAGCCGTGCAGCCAGCCTGAAACAGACCCAGTCCACCAATCAACAACATTTATCAAGTGTGTGCATTGCAAAGATAGTAATAAAAAGGCATAGCCCTTTAAATACATTTGAGCTGCCCAAAGACCCGGAGAGAGAAAGCCTATGGGCATTAATAACAGCATTTTACCAAAGACATAACTGAGGCTCTAGGCAGCAAAGGGAGCTGTCCATGGTTTCACAGCTAGGAGATGTGAGGCAGGATATGACCCCAGCTCTTTCTCATTTCCGGTCTAGGCACCTCTTCACTCGGCCATGTGTCTGTCAGGAAATGCTTCTCAAACAGCCACCTGGTCTCCAAAGTTCTGGGTTCGCATCTTTGTCCTGCTCTGCCTAAAGAACTTAGGTTAATCTAGGATGAACTCGTGAGTGTGGGTGAGTATGAGAACCTCCCCTGGGGTGACGTGGGAAACCCTGAAAGACCAGAGTCGAGGCAAGGGCATCTCTCAGAGAATCACCTAGAGAGAAGGACCAATACAGACTGGCATTAGTGAGAAGGAGCTGCAGTAACCATTCCCAGCTGGCAGCCCTGCTTAAAGAGCCTCCAGCATTACTAATAAGTGACCAAGAGTGGAAAGAACTCTGGGCTTGTAATCAGAAGACCTCTGTGCCTCAGTTTTTTCACCTATGAAATGGGGGTACTTGTATAACCGAGACCTCTTGTGAGAATACTTTAAACCTTGAAGGCCTAAAGCAAGAAGACATACCCAGTAAAGGAGTGGACAGAGCACTGGATGAGGAATCAGACAGACCTGGGTTCAAATCAAACCTGAATTCTCTTGCTAGCTGTGTGGCACTGAGAAATCTGCTTAGATGCTGATCCTTACTTTCCTCATCTCTATATTTTTAAACTATCTCCAAATTATCTCTGACCATCCATACCCTCTCCTCCCTACTTGGACTCAGCCCCTGGAATGACCCTGAACTGTGGTAGCTGAGCTGCCTCCTTAGCTTGCCCCGATCCAGGCCTCTACCCCACTTCCCAGGCATCTGCTCTGATGCACTCTGCTCCTTGTACACAAGGCTCTCCCTTTCTAGTTCCCCTTGACGTGAGAGGGTTCTGTACTCCTCCATGGGCCTAGGACCCCAAATGCAATCTGTTAGGCAAACAACAATTATTTCCAAACCTCTTGATGCATCCCAGGCACTTGGGATCCCAAGCCAGAGAACAAAGACTCCCTACTTCCAAGGAGTTTACTTCCAACCAAAAAGCATTTGGTTCCTCTTTTAAAAACACTAAGATGAGTATGTTAGTCTCAGGCAAATACTCTAATTAATTCATTCAACTCAATTCAATTAACCAAATATTTAATAAGCACCTACTATGCGCCAGGCTTCCTGCTCAGTTCAGGGAATCAAAGACAAATATGGCACAAGCTCTGCCCTGCAGGAGCTTCCATTTTGTGGGGGCAGTGCCAGGCCCATTCAGAATAGGGTCTGTGGAGATCACAATCACCTGATGTCACTGCTCTCTGAACATGGGTCAGCCGACCCCAGTTCACAACTGTCCTTCCTGGACTTGGAATCTATTCCCTTTTATGTGAAAATACACAATTTATTTTTAAATGTCCATTTATTGATTGCAAGGATTCCAAATTCATTTTTATACATGAAGGACTAGTCTACATTTTATAAATTTACTTTGGATTTTAAATCATAGGACCACAGATGCAGAGCTGGAAGGTTCCTTAGGGGGTCACAGAATCCAATCCTTTCACTTTATAGATGAGGAAACTGAGGCCCAGAAAGGTAAGGTGACTTGCCCAGGGTCAAACAGCCAGGAAGTGTCTCGGGCATAATTCACACTCAGGCTTTCCCTGACTCCAAGTTCAACAACAGATCCACCACACATCTCACTGATCCAATGAGTCACCTACCATTTAGGCATTATTCTATTTCTCTTCCTCTGGGCCTCCTCCATCCAAAATAAATCAGAGTCAGTTATTATTCACCTGGTTGGATCTTAGAGGAAAGAATCTAAAGTTGGAATCCAAAGTAAAAAACCACAAAGCCCTAAGTGCAGAAGCCTTCAGGATTAAATGAATTAATAGTTGTTCAGAGCTCTTCAATTACCCTTTAATTAAGTCTTCCAATGCCCTGGTTTGCTTGGGCTTGGGATGATCATAGCTGCCTGCTAACGGGAAATGATGCTTCAGGCATTCCTGAGAGCTCAGAGCTCAGGCACACCCAGAAAATACAAGAACAGAGAGGCCTTCATTGCACAGAAGTTTGCAGGCCTCTGCTCTGATATTCATAGGGTCTCCTTCACCTGCATTTTAAAACATTGCAACTTTGTGGCTGTGTCAGAATGACTACAGAGCTATCCTGGGAGCCAAGACAACCAACTTTTGACTTGTACCAGCTGCATGACAACACTTACCCACCCACTGTCCTGGGACATTGCCAAAGACTAAGTGTCAGAGCAGGGGAGGATCACCATTGGTAAAGGGAGTTTCCTTATGGGGAGTTCCCAAAACCAAGAAAGTCTCAGATTTAGTCCAAAGCACTGCCCTTTACCTAGATAAGGCCAAGTTTCATAAAAAAGCAAGTGAATGATTTGGATGGCAGCAGTAATTTTTGCAAACAAAAATGATGTCTTTGTCAAACTTAAAATGCTCTAGAGATGTGAACTCTTCCTACCCACACCCAATATGCCTCTGCTGGAAGACCCCTTTACCAGGTGGCTTCAGGCACTACCTGGAGGATCCTCCTTTGGGGCTGCCCTAGGGGGCATTCTTTGTGGGGAATGGGCTAGACTGGACAGCCTCTGAAGTTCCTTCCCATGCTGGGTCTTTGTGACTACGAATTACAGAGGCGCAGCTTTAGACCTGATGTCAAGCAACAAAAACCAACCAGACCAAACCAAACCACTTCCTAACCATAGGAGCTGTCCCAAGGGACTTGGCTGCCTTCCAGGTGGTGGTCAATCCCTCCCGAGACATCCCCAAGGGAAGATGGGACGACCCTTGTCTGGCATGCTCCAGAGGGAGAGGCTTCTTGCTCTGTCTGGATAGACTCCAAGGCCTTTCCAGCTCTGAGATTCCATGACAAGGCTCTTCATTGTTCTGAGAGAGAACTGTACACTTACATAGTCTGTGGCATTAACATCTGCGCCGGCACGGAGTAACATCCTGACGAGATCCTCATTCTGTTTTGTCTTTGATACCTGAGTAACACAGGATGAGCCAATATACATTAATTTAAATGTTTTCCCAGCACATGAATCTGGGAGAGGTGTGACATTAAAGACAGATTTGTTTATCAAGACAATTTTAAAAATAAGCTACATCTTCTTGTGGCTCAGTGGAAAGAGTACTGGGGGTGGAGTCAGGAAGACCTGAGTTCTAATTCGGCCTCAGACATTTACTAGCTGTGTGACCTTGGGCAAATGACTTAACCTCTGTTTGCCTCAGTTTCCTCATCTGTAAAATAGGGATAATAATAATGACACCTACCTCCCAGGCTGTTGTGAGGATCGAATGAGATAGTCTATGTAAAGTGCTTAGTAAATCTTAGAGCATCATAGAAATGTTAGCTGTTCTAGTAATCCCCTGTGTGCCCTTGTTCCCCACTCCAGCTCTCACCATCCCTCCTATTTCCCTTTCCCCATTCTTTGGTAGCTATAAATAATAATCCCCATTTCTATACTGACTTAAGGTTAACCAAGGACTTTCCCTTCAAGGAGGCTTCATGAGTATTATTACATCCATTGTACAGATGAGAAAGCTGAGGCTCAGACACACTGAGTGAGCTGCCCAGCATCACACAGCTAATGAGTCTCAAGGTGGGATTCAAAGCCAGAATCCCTGATGCCAAATCTGTTCTCTTCCTGATATACCAGGAAGTAAAATTAGAAAAAAAATCACCGTCAGAAGGCATTGAGGCATCTACCATGTGCCAGGCGCTGAGGACACAAAAGAAATGGAAACAGCCCAGTGCTTGGACAAAGCCCAAAGTCTTAGAAAGCCTCACAAGTGGGCCAGCACAGGGCAGCGAGAAGCTTCAGAAATGTCACTCCAATTAAAAAGAAACATTTCCTTTTTCCTTCCCTGAGCTGATTCATCCAACAAATGTTAAGTTTACAAATGGAATAACTAGCCACAGTGAACTGTGAGCTCTGCCCAGTACGGAGATGGACCCATCCCCCCTTCCACTGAAGAGGCCGCATCTGTCTGGCCAGGAAAGGAGTAGGCGGGGTGGGGGCGGGGCTCAGGGGTGGGCCCACAACTAGCACAGAGCTAGCTTCTCCTCTACTCACCATCAGGAAATAGCCAATCAGAAGCACGGGCATCAAGAGAATGATGAGCAGATAGTCAAGGAAGGTGAACCTTTTCCTCACCGCATAATGTAGGCTGGTTCTCTCTTTCTAGGAATAAAGAAAATTTTAAAGAAGAAGAAGAAAATCACCTTGTCGTCATTTAGGGACACCTATCTTCAGCTGAAATTTTACATTTTCTAATGAACACATCTAGAGGATCTTCACACTGTTGGAAGGTCATTAGTCAGCTTCCTGATCTCTGAGCCATGTCTTTCACCTAATTTTGGTTTTAATTGCAGAAAAGTTTTAATCCCAGGGCCATTTCCCCCCATTACCTAGCAGTCCACTGGGCTACCTTTTCCAGCTGGTATCCTTAGCAAATTAAAAAGGTTAAAGTTAACCAGAGCAGACCCCAATTACTAAGGTAAGCCTGTCACTCTCCAAATGGCAATTCCTTCCTAACAGGGTAGCTCAGACAGTGGGAGGCTCATTTCTAGCCCCACACACATGCAGAGAGCAGGATGGAGAGCAAGGATGAAGACAGGGGCTTATTCTCCTGGCTTTGGTTTTGGTCCTTGCTCTGATTCATTGACATGGGACATCCAAAGAGTCTGGGGCTGGAAGCAGAGAACAGTATCAGTGTTCCAGATGTCCACTAGTGGTATGTGTACTTGTGGAGAGGGTGCCAAGGCTTATCGGGGAATGGTTTTTGGCTAATCTTACTCTATTATTTCATTAATTACTTTGAACAAGTTGTGTCCTCTAGGTCTCTATAGTTAGTCCTCTTTAGCTCCTGGCTATTCCTAATTGCTCCCTTGGATCATTTCAGGGGTTGCTGCTTTCCAGTAAACCACAAATGCTTGTTCAGGTCTGAGGCACTGATGTTTACCGCAGCCCCCAGGATCCTCTGGGGCTCCCATGGAAATGAACCAGAGCAGGCATAAAATCTAGGCCAAGAGGGTAAGGCCATTGTCTCCCTCCTGGCCCATGTCCCTGCCTCTATTATGGATAGATGGCCAGTACCAGCCTCCAGGCTTTGAGCTTCCCTCCACTTCAGCACATGCTTTTTGGGGATGGGGCAAGCTTCCATAGCTCAGTTCAGCTGCTCTTCTCCATCCCACTCATCATCATCAGAAACAGAGCATTGAATGACCATGGCAGTCATTCCACTTTATGGTAGACCAGAAGAAGGGACCTCTCTGAGGCCATCTAATCCAACCCTTCATTTTAGAGATTATGGAACTGAGGCACAGAGAAGTGGTCAGAACTTGCTCATGGGCAATGAGAGACAGGGCCAGGATTCTTCCCCATGTCTTCTGACTATAAAATCAGTGCCTTTTCCACCATATCACATTATAGGAGGCCGTGTGGTAATGATAGAGTACTGACTCAGCAGGACCAGGGTTCAAATCCCACTTTTGATGCTTACTTCCCGTGTGACTTTGATATGTCACTTGACCTCCATGGGCCCCAGATTCCTCATTTATAAATTAAGGAAGAGAATCATAACCCAAAGGTTTTGCCCAGATGACCTCTGAGCTCCCCTTCAATTCCAATGAACACTCTCTTCAGACTATTCATTCACTGACCTGCTTCAGGTCTGAAGTGAGACCAACTTCCTCTATGGTCCCCACTCTCAGAGATGTTCTCACCTGATTTTTGGCATTCACATTGGCATTTCTTCGTAAAAGGAATGCAGCTATCTTCAGGTGTCCCCGTCTGCAAGCACAGATTAGGGGGGTATCTCCGTTGAAGCTATCTTGAATGTTGACATAACTATTATCTTCTTTCACCCACTTCCAGACTTCAGCAAAGTCATTCTGATAGGCTGCTTGGCAGATGGGCTGAGGGAAAGGCAAAAAAAAAACAAGCACATTTCTAAATGTATGTGATATGAGACCAGTGAAGTGCCCTAGATTCCATTTGGAGTCAAAAATCCTGGGTTCAAATCAGAGCTCTCCTCTGCCAAATTCTGGGGACATAAAGAAAGGCAAAAATAATCTGAGCCTTCAAGAAGCTTTCATTCTATTGGAGAACACAACATTTGATACGTATGTACATACAAGATATCTACAGAGTAGTAGAAAGGTAACCTTAAAGGAGAAGCCTCCAGAAGGACTTGGGAAATACCTCTTTCAGAAGGTAAAAGATGAAGGAAGCCAACGATTCTACATTTAGAGTTGGAAAGGACCCTTAAAGTCACCTTGCCCAGCCCCTCAGTTTGTAGTTCAGAAAACCAAGGTAACATAGGTTTTCATCCCCAACAACTTCTAAAAGAAGATGGAAATTAAAGACAACAACAACAAAGTTGGCAAATTGGATTTGCATTTCAGAAATGAAAGAAAGCAATGGTTTGTAGACTTCTCCGAAGATTCTTGTCTGTGAATCATGAGCACTTTCTTCAGGAAAAGTCTCAGAAGGCACAGGGAAAGCTGAACACTGACTAGCATAACCAAACCCAATTTAACATTACATTAATGTACAGGAACCAGCTTAGGAATTATTTCAGAATCAGAGGTCTGACTGTACAAAATCTTACCATTACCTAGTTGAAGCAAGGATGAAAATCAATGTCAAATTAGATACAGATGAGAGAATGGTATCACAGGCAACTACAAAGGAACCAACCCAATTTATTTAAATAAATGTCTGACTCTGAAAAATGAGAAATGGGTTAAAAAGAAATTGATTCTCCTTATCACCATTTTTCAAGAAGTTTAAGCAATTGATACAGCAAGGAGGTGAAGTAGCCCAGAAACTGTATCAACCACCAAACACTTTGTCACTACAAAGAGAGAAACATGGTGAGCCAAGGGCATTCCATGGTTTAGCAGATAAGCTCATTTGTAGGACAATGTGTAGGAAAGTCACACAATATTGACTCACAAAATGGCAAAAAGCTTCCAAGGTGAAGGACACTACAGAAGGAGTGATATGAGACTCAACCAAGCTAGATCATGGCAAGAGCTTTTCAAGATGAAAATAGAAGGAGAAAAATTATGAAATGGAAAGAAGAACAGACTGTCCAGATTTTCTCTGGAGGTCTATCGTCATCATTGACAGCAATGGTACCAACACATCTGAATTCTGACCTCGGTAACGGATATATGACTGTATGAGGAACCAGGAATGGCTTATAAGAAGATAAATTAGGCAGAATGACTGGCCCAGACATAGAATAAGCCCTTGCTGAAGGTGACATAATTTCAAAGATTGATTTTTTTCAAGATATCTCAAAGACAGATTCCTTTTTCAGATCAACAGAATGGAGAAAAAACTCATAGGTGATATTATCACCCAAAAGAGGTGACCAAAAGGACATTTACAACTAGAAAACCATATGACTGATTTCTTATTTCTCTAAGACATGTGAGAATGAAGTATGTGCATGTCAAGGCTAGCTGAAGAAAATATGAGAAGGGTCAAATAAGGTATCTCTTAGGCAATTCACTACATCAGGCAGTGAAATTGTAATACAAAGATTGAATGGAATGCTCTTCTTGCTCAGTGAGAAATGGCAAATGCAAAGAATTCAGAGAAGCATAGGGAGGTGTGTGTGTTATGATTAAAATGAAGTAGAGATGCGGAGGAAGTCTATAGATACGGAATGCTGCATACACTTAGATATAATTGCTGTGTTAGTTGACTTCACTTAATTGCTTCTCTTTGTTATAAGGGGGTATATCAGGAAATCATATAAAAGTCAAAGACATCAATAGAACTTTATAAAAGGACTAAGGGGAAAAGTACAAAGAAAAAGCAGTCTGACTCTTCTGTACTGACCAGCAATGAAACCCATTTGCTGCCTATCAATAAACAGCTAGGGTAAGGTGGTTATGGGTATAGAACTGTGCAAGAAAACTGTTGATGTGGTTGCTGGGTTGGTTGGACTTGCTTCACTGTTTTTCTTAAGGCTGAGTAGAGGTGGGGGTATATGGGGAATTGACTGTGATGTGAGGAACAGAAGGCATTGGTAAATTTCTAAATAGAACATATTGGCAAGAAAACATACTATTTTTTAGAATGTGAATCACCAGTGACATAATTGTTTTTGTGACTTTCTCAAAAGTAGCTTTCGAACTTACTGGGTCATATATTTTAGGAAATGGAATCCATAGCCCATACTCCCTTTCTCTCTGGTGATTGTTCTTTTACTCTGAAAGTTTATTTCTTTATTTATTAGACTGTCAGTGACAGAATGTTTGCTTCAATAAGAGGTCTGCTTGTTTAGGTGCTACACTGACCGCTGTTGCTCCTAGAGCCCACAGAGATGGCAGGTAGAAACAGCTAAGTGAGAATGGGAGAAAAGGGAGGGCAATGGGGTCCATCTCTTGAGTGGATGGAGACAATTGACTTGGATAGTCCCAGTGCTGCCAGGACCCTAGGACATTGGTGCCCAATGTCCATTTCTCATGACCACAGGCTCCCATATTTAGGGCTAGAAAGACCTTAGAAATCATCTCGTTTAACTACCTCATTTTGCAAATGAAGAGACTGAGGATCTGAGAAGACAAGTAGTTTGCCAAAAGCAACCTCGCTAGCTGTTGGAAAGCCCTCTGAGGGCAAATCTAGCATCCTTCCCATTGTGCACCATTGCCTCCCAGGGGCTTCCTGGCTGCATGACCTCTACCAGTGATTCAACTCAGGAAATACAGGAAATGACTTGTCACGATTTAACTCATGAAATGTACATGGCTTGTTGTTTCCCCTTTGCAAGCCTCAGTTTCTTTCCCTGTAAAAAGAAGGGGCTGGACTGGGTGACCTCTGCAGTGCAGCTTTGACATGCTTGTATGATGGATCATGCAAGAATCACAGATTACCACCAGGGGGCAGCCCAGCCCTAGAACAGGCGCTTCCTACAT
The DNA here is from genome assembly GCF_011100635.1 of Trichosurus vulpecula. Lineage (NCBI taxonomy): Eukaryota > Metazoa > Chordata > Mammalia > Diprotodontia > Phalangeridae > Trichosurus > Trichosurus vulpecula. The sequence continues at coordinate 12,213,764 of NC_050580.1, read as the reverse complement.
TCTAACTAGAAACATCACCTTCCGGAAGATAAAGCAGTGCCTTGCTAGGGGGAGGGAAGACCAGCAGTGCTGTGCCCTGATTGGTTTCCAGAGTTGCTGACAACTAGAGGGTGTTGATGTTATAAAGGCAGCAAGTCGGGAAATCTTTTAAAATGAGAGGGAGGGAGACAATGAGTCAGGCAAAGGGGTGTGTGTGGTTTTCAAGATAAGGGAGGGTGGTTTTTGTTTGAATGCCATAGGGCCAAGTCATTTCAGGAGGCCAAGAAAAGTGAGAACAGAGCAAAGTCTAGGAGATGGTTCTAGGAAGAGGCAGAGTTGAGTGGGGGAGGGGAGCAAATAAGCCTAGAGAGAAAGGGAGGGAGGGAGAGAGAGTGAGAGGAGAGACAGAGAGAGAGAGAGAGAGAGAGAGAGAGAGAGAGAGAGAGAGAGAGAGAGAGAGAGAGAAAAGAAGAAGAAGAAGAAGAAGAAGAAGAAGAAGAAGAAGAAGAAGAAGAAGAAGAAGAAGAAGAAGAAGAAGAAGAAGAAGGAGAAGGAGAAGAAGAAGAAGAGAGAAATAAAGAGAGAGAAAAGAGAAGAGAAGGGAAGAGAAGAGAAGGGAAGAGAAGAGAAGAGAAGAGAAGAGAAGAGAAGAGAAGAGAAGAGAAGAGAAGAGAAGAGAAGAGAAGAGAAGAGAAGAGAAGAGAAGAGGGAGGTTTCTTTCTCCATATCTATGAAGAAGAGCAAGGGGACATTGAGGCAGAGGAAAGATGAGTTCACCAATGTGCCAGATGGACTGTCTCAGGAGGGCAGGTTGTCACTGAGAATCACTTCTACAAACCTCTGTTAATCACCCGATCCATGCAATGGACCATACTCAGCCCTAGAGATGTGGAGAAAGAACAGTCTGCCCTCCAGGACCACACAGTCTGTGGACAGATGGAGGTCTCAATGGAATTAGGGTAGATGATGCTGGGGCATTTAGCCTAGAGAGGAAAAGACTTAGGGGGAAGTAAAGTCATCTTCAAGTATCTTGGGAAAAGGGTTAGCCTTGCTCTGTTCCAGCCCCAACATCTGGGAGGAACGGGGGAAAGTTGCAGAGGCAAATTTGGGCTGGGACTCAGGACACATTCTTCAAGCCAAGGGCTGGCCCAGAGCAGAGGAGACTAGGCAGGTGGCAGCTTCCCCAACTTGGGTTCCAATGTCACATGCACATAGTGACTTAATATTTACAAAGCACTTTACAGCCATAATTTTCTTTCATCCTCACAGTACCCCTGTGAGGCTATTGTCTCTTTTACAAATGAAGAAACTGAGGCTGCATTAGGTTAAGTAACTTACCCACCTCACACAGCCAGTGAATATCTGAGGTGGTTCCTTCTGACTCCAAATCCAGCCATCTCTGCACCATACAGAAGCTCTGTTTGTTCTAAAGGGGAGTCTCTTTCCTGTTTGGTCCAGGCTAGATGGCCTCTGAAGTAAATTAACTCTGAGATTCAGCACCGAAATGACTGACCATCAAGTCCAGAATAGACAAAGTCAAGTGTAGACAGAAAGAGGCTGCTGGTCAACTGAGTGACAAGATGGGAGTCCAGGAAATATAGGTCCCAGAGCAGGCCCAAAAGATAGCAAGGTGCAGCAGACAAAGGGACAAATGGGGCAGGGTAAGAATACTGAGTTTTCCACCTTAGAGGTAGAATCTAAGGCCTGGGATATGGTTATGCAGGGGGAGCTAGGTAATGCAGTGGATAGAGCTCTGGACCTCAAGTCAGCAAGACTCATCTTCATGGGTTCAAGTCTGGCCTGGGTTCAAATGCGACCCTGGGTAAGTCACTTAACCATGTTTTCCTTTGGTTCCTCATCTATAAAATGAGCTGGAAGGAAATGGCAAACCACTCCAGGATCTTTGCCAAGAAAAGCCAACTCAGGAAGAGCTGGACACAACTGAACAACTGATTACGCAATGAGTGGAGATGGGTCATTGAATGGGAGAGGTAAGACTATACACGGCCAAGGTGCCCTGTAAATGCTAATGTCAAAAGAGATCAGAGCGACAATTACAGCTAGCCCTTTGAGAAGGCAATTACAGCCAGTTGTTGTAGCAGGGTGGAGGGGGAAACTTGGGCCCAGTGCTGAAGTCACGGGGACAGGAGACACGGGCTGTGGAAGTCAGTAAGGAACAGTGGGGAGGGTCCTGAGGGTGGGGCATGTCCAGGCTGGAAATAAGCAAGGCAGTAACAGGCTCAGAGAAATGGCCCCAAATCACAGTCACCCAGTCAAGAGCTGGAAGGGACCTCAGAGGCCATCATGTCCAGCCCTTGCCTGACAGGACTCACTGCTTCAGCAGGCTTGACAAGTGGCCAAATGTAAAGTTCTCCAGCTGCCATTTAAAGCTCTTCCCAGGCTGGCCCTTACTACATCTCCAGCTTCTTCACCCATGGCTCCCATCTACACATCTGATGGTCAGCCATGATGATTTCCTAGCTGGGTCTCACAACAGATGCTCCATTTCTAGGCTTACATAGGCTGGCCCCGCCTCTGCAATTCTCTCCCTCCCCATCTCTGGTTTCCTTTAGGACTCAACTAAAAAGTCACTTTGTCAATGTCTTCACTAGTCCTGCTCAGGTGCCAATGCCTTCCCTCATATCTACTTTTTATGTATCTTATAGATACATCAGTGGGCAAGGTAGGGTGGGGCAGGGAGGACTGGCCAAAGGACCCCAATCCTTGAAGCAGTGGGCACGGCATGCTCTGGCTGCTGCCAACACACAGGGTAGTGTGCCTGGCCCATTCTGAAATGCCACTCCCTGCTGGAATATCTGCTACTTCCATCCAATTCACAAGCAGGGGCACCACAGACTCTCCTTGCTTCTGGCACCATGGGGTCATGGTGTATGTTCAAGAAACACCTGATGATTGATTTAGTCTTCCTTTCTTTTTTTTCATAGGTTGGCATTTATTATTTAAGTTCAAGAACAGGTTGTGAAAGGGGTGGGTGTGGGAGGGCCTAGAGGAGAGGGAGGGAAGAGACAGGGAGACTTAGAGTCTCCCGTCTGTGGTCTGTGTCTGCTCTAGACGGGGTTGATCCTGATTTCTGAGCCCTGGTCCAGGGCACACAACAAAGCACTCGATTAAGATGAGGTTGCGGGGTACAGGTTTAGGAAAACACGGCGGGGGTGGGGGTGGCCAGAGTTACACATCCAACCAGAGGTGGGGGCTGGGATTCTCCTTGGATCAGCAGCACGGCTTCTTTTTAGGAATTGAAGCATAGTGATGAGTTCCATCCCATTTATTTCAGCTCTTATAAAATATTCTTGTAGTTAAAAGTCTGCGCTAAAGAATTCTTTTATCGCCTCTCTAACTTCTTGTACTTTGCTTCTAGTTTCTTTGAATATGCATCCAATTTGTAAGCTGCCTGCTCAAGAGCTGCTACTTGCTCCTCAATTAGAGTGATCTGATCCAGATAAGGCTGAAGTGCTGCATATTGCTGGTTTAAGTCCTTTAGGTTTCTACTTATGTTTACCGCAATATCTTTCATTTCTAGATACTTCAAGCTAGTCAGTTTGTTCATATTTTCCAGAAGTTTATAGTCTTCACTGGTAGCTGTGAGCTCGCCCGTCAGGTACATGGCCATTTTGGAGAACATGTCCTGGCACAGCCCCGTGATGTCCGCCTCGGCGGGCTCCGTGGCCTCCTCCGCTGTCTCCACCACGGCATCGTCTAGGCCGGGGAAGGGAGGTAGGAGAAAGGATGGAGGGAAGGATGGGATGGCGAAGAAAGGGAAAAGGAAGGGGGGAAGGGAGGGGAAGGGAGGGGGAGGGAGGGGAAGGGAGAGGGGCAGGAGTGGAAGGAAAGGGAGAAAAGGGTAGTCTTCCTTTCTACAGTATCCAAATCCTGCCCTAATTTTTTTTTTTTTCAGGGTAAAGGGATCTTATGGAAGGGGCCTGGGTGAAGGTTGATGGTGAGGTAACAGCAAGGTCCAGAATCACAGAACCCATGAGATGGAAGGGCTCTCAGAAACCCAGCCCCGAGCAAGAATCCTGTCTCCAAAATCTCTGTTGTGGATCCATCCAGATTCTGCTTGAAGTCTTCCAGTGAGTGGGGAACCCAACTACCCTCCCCCATGGCAATGACTCCCCCTGTCAGCCGTCAAGTATAAACTCCAGATCGCGTTAAGACCTTTTAGAATCGGGCTCCAGCCGACCTCTCCCTCCTCCTCTCAAGGCCGGCTCTTCCCCTACGGGACACATGTGACTGCCCGAGTCTCACGACTTCAATGACTGTCTACCCTCATTCTCCCTTCTCCACGCCCCGGTCCACAGCACCTCCTCTCTCCCCTTACCTCCCGCCCTCCCTCATTCGGGGAGTAGCTCAATAGACTCCGCCTCTGTAGCCAGAATGGCCTTTGTTTTCTTTGAATGACTCAGCTTACCTCATTGAGCCTCTGGACACTGTGGCTTGCTCTTCCGGGGCAGGAGGCCCAAGGAGCATTCCAGGAAGCAGACAACTTCCTGTGTGATGAGTCATGGGGCTGGCTGAGGGGAGGTGTTAACGGCTACGCTAGGGGGAGGGGCCAAGTCAAGAACCAATCGGCCCTGGTCGTTCAGGCGGTGCTTGATGATGTCAAAAACTCTATAAGAGGGGAGAGGACAGCTTGAAGATCCTCTTTTCCTTTTCCGGTTGGAGCCAGAGACAGTTACAGCGACAGTTACAGCGACAGTTACAGCGACAGTTACAGCTACAGTTACAAGTTCAGCCACAGCTGAAGCAGGAGCTGCCAGTAGCAGAGCTGACCTACGGGAGAAAGCTGAACAAAGACTTCAGGCCAGTGGGTAATCTTATTACCATAGAGGGGGAAACATGATTTTGCTTTACGCAATCATGCTTCTCTATAGCCTCCTGGTTACTCTTTCAAGGCGTACTTATTGGGCCTGGAAGCTTTTGATCAATATATCAAAATGGGGTTGCTGGTTCATGGGTTGGTTACTGTGGAGCCTAAATAAATGTTTTGATTCTTCTGCCTTCTACTTTGAGAGTTTCTTATATCCGGCGATTCCGAACGTTTCAGACATGTTTATGATCCTCTTTGAGATTATAAACTCTGCCCTCCTCATACATTTGGCGACCAGGATGGGATCGCTAGGTATAAGATCTCTATTTAGAAGCAGAACAATTCCAGAGGAAGAGATGAATATCCCAGGATGGGAGGATCCATTTTATTCCTCCCTAGCAAAAGAATTGGCTAAAAAAGCTGGACCCTGTGAAAACTGGGAACCAAGGCTACGGAGAGGAGATCCTAGGGATTTGGAAAAGTGTTTACGAGAAGTTGGGATTCAGTCAGGGGCATCACTATCTAGGCAAAGCTGGATAGTGTTATCAGCCTACCGGCTAGTATACGAAAGATTGAGATTAAGTGAAAGACATGGGGGCACTCCTACCCCACAGGAAGAAGGGGAATCTCAGATAGCAGGAGACCAAACTGACTCAAATGAGAACTTTTCTATTAATGTGGCTAAGAGCAACAGGAGACCAAAAAAGCCCAGAGTGCATTTCAACCCAGCCCAGAAAGAGCCTGACTGCCTGCTTCGTCCTAGCCATGGTGGCAGAGGAAGTGAGTGGGGAGAGAATGAGACAATGTTAGGGGCTGAGGCACAAAACACTACTGGGGTTCAGGATGTGCCTCACACAGAGAATAGGAGATGGTTAAATGATCAGACAAGGGCTCGACCCATACAAAGGAGGAAGACAGAAACCCGAGGTGAAGATTCAGTTACAAGGGAAATTCAGGAAGATTTCTCACCGCAAGAGGTCACAGATATTTTGAGTAGATTCAGCCAAAGAATAGGAGAACCATTGATATCTTGGATGGTAAGACTCAGTGATCAAGGGGCCAGTGGAATATCAGTAGATAGGACAGACTGCATGAGATTCATAGGTATCAGCCATGATCCTCTAGTTCAACAAGCTTTTAGGGAACATCATCAGCAAGGAGATGGTGATAGCAGGACTACTCTGTTGGCATTAGCTGCTGTGGGATGCAATAAGAGATATGCTACTGATTCTGTGTGGCCCACTGAGCACAGACCCTGGTATTCACTTAGAGATTGTATCATGAGACTAAAGGAGGAGGTAATGAAGACTGCCATTATGATAGGAACTGCAGACAAATATTACAATGATCCAATGGAACTGCCTCATAGGAATTTAATAATTAGGACAGCTCCCCCTGCTTATAAACAACTAATTTTGAATTTATTACTTGGAGAAGTAGGGAGCCGTCTTACAACAGTGATAAATAAGATTTTACAGTTACATGACTTAGGTGACTGGGGAAGGGATAGATCTCCTCGAGAGAGAAGGGTGAATAACCAGCAAACTTGGCACCAAAGGAGAGTAACAAGGAAAGAAATGTTTACTGCTTTATTGAGAGCAGGGGTAGGTTTTGAAATGATAGATGGAATTCCAACCAATGAATTATACAGAATGTATAGAGGACTTGATAACACGAGAAATAGGGAAATAAGAACTGCTCCTGCAAGCCCACAAGCCACTCAGACTGAAGGTGACCTTGTGTGATTAACGGATGAAAACTTGTACATTTGGGGAAAGGCTGGGAGGACAATCTTAGTCTCTATCTAGGGTGGGATCCTCTTGGCTTCCTCATTATGTTCCTTTTGAAAAGAAACATTTCCCACCTGAGTTTGGCTCTGATGTTGGATCTTTGCATAACTGAAATCTCAACCAAACTTGAGATGATTTTATTTGAAGAATTATAGTCCATACTTGTCTATTCTTTTTTTGTCCTTTGTTTTGGCTAACCTTGTTGCTAGTTTTGTTTCCTTCAGGCTTAAGCACCCTGCACTTTCCGGTGACTGCCTAAGCATGTAGCATTCTTGGAATTCCTGCCAGCTCGTTAAAGAAATGACCTCTGGAATGGGACTTTTTGGGGGCAGGGCCATCTCTACATCCAATTTCAGCATGAAGAAGCTATGGAAAATGAGACCTTCACCCCTCACCCCAAGATTTTGAGCCCCAATCGTTCAAGGGGGGTGGAAATGATGATAGTGTTCTGTTTACTTATTTTGTGTTATCCTTGCTGTGTTGTTTTATTGTTATGATATTATTGATCCTATGTAATGGATACAAGGATTTAGGGGTGGACATTTGAATTATTAATAATTATTTTGGGGATGATTGATTGAAGAGATTATCTTGCTGGGACCTAGGGGTGGATCACATTTGAATCGTAAACCAATATTTAGGAATGTCACCAAATGATATGTTTTGCTTTATAATGAATGATATGTTTTAGTTTCCTTTGTAATTGGATCACAATGTATGTTCTAGGATACATGGCTGATTAGATTATGTATCCTATAACAAGGGGTGGAGTGTAGCCAGAATGGCCTTTGTTTTCTTTGAATGACTCAGCTTACCTCATTGAGCCTCTGGACACTGTGGCTTGCTCTTCCGGGGCAGGAGGCCCAAGGAGCATTCCAGGAAGCAGACAACTTCCTGTGTGATGAGTCATGGGGCTGGCTGAGGGGAGGTGTTAACGGCTACGCTAGGGGGAGGGGCCAAGTCAAGAACCAATCGGCCCTGGTCGTTCAGGCGGTGCTTGATGATGTCAAAAACTCTATAAGAGGGGAGAGGACAGCTTGAAGATCCTCTTTTCCTTTTCCGGTTGGAGCCAGAGACAGTTACAGCGACAGTTACAGCGACAGTTACAGCGACAGTTACAGCGACAGTTACAGCTACAGTTACAAGTTCAGCCACAGCTGAAGCAGGAGCTGCCAGTAGCAGAGCTGACCTACGGGAGAAAGCTGAACAAAGACTTCAGGCCAGTGGGTAATCTTATTACCATAGAGGGGGAAACATGATTTTGCTTTACGCAATCATGCTTCTCTATAGCCTCCTGGTTACTCTTTCAAGGCGTACTTATTGGGCCTGGAAGTTTTTGATCAATATATCAAAATGGGGTTGCTGGTTCATGGGTTGGTTACTGTGGAGCCTAAATAAATGTTTTGATTCTTCTGCCTTCTACTTTGAGAGTTTCTTATATCCGGCGATTCCGAACGTTTCAGACATGTTTATGATCCTCTTTGAGATTATAAACTCTGCCCTCCTAATACAGCCTCCCACCATCGCCCGGTTAAGCTCCCTGCCTTCCTTCAAGGCCCAAGAGGTTTAGAGGGTGAACACCCATGCTGCCCGGTGCCAGCTTTCGAATTCCCAGATCACTGTTGCGGACACTCAGGGCATTGCGGTAAATTCTGCAGCCCGGCCCTATTTCCCACCGCTCAGCTAGAAGGCTGTGAGCAGCAGAAGATGCAGCCCCGCCCCCCTTTGCTTCCCATCTCCTGCGTCTGACCAGCACACCGCGTGAGGCCGTGTTTGGGGGTTCCGCGTGGCAGCTGGTGCGGCCCATGATTCCTAAGTGAAAAGAGCTGTGGATTCGCAGTTCCGCCACCTGGGTTCGAATCCTAGCACTAATTTGCCTGACTGTATGACCCCGAGTGCACCTCTTCGCCTTTCATCTGTGAAGGTATTGACCCAGATGGCAGACCCATGGGGCGATGGGTAGAGGTAATCACCGACGTCACTTTCAACTCCAACGTCACCATCTTTAGTGCTCATTGATGCCTAATGCTCTGACCCTCCCACTTGAGTGCTTTGGAAATGTGGGATTGGGCGGATATGGGTCCTCCATGCATAGTGCTAACTGTGACCCCTCGGCCACTCCAGCTGTAGGAGGTGATGGAGCTGAGAGCCTCCCTGGCTGATAGTGTCTGCCCTTGCCTGCCCTGCACGCCTTGACTGCCTATCAGTGAGTTGGTGGATTGAAGACCTCCCCAGGGGTGCAGCCCCTCCTCAGGACTCCTTCACCCTGCCAGGGCAGAACAGAAGCCCTCTAGACTCAGGCAGCTGGTTTTGACACTCGCTGTGACTGAACCAACCTTCCTCTCCCTGGGGCCGGGATCCTGGGGACCACAATCCACCTCAACATTTATTAAGCCTCTACAATGTGCCTGGGCATGTCATGACCTCTCTGTGCCCTGGGAGACTCCGTCACAGGCTAAGCTGAAGAGGTCATGCTGACCTGCATTGAGAGAGAGTATTTCCTCCCCTGGGGGTTCTCTAGATCAGGAAATCCTAGGTCTAGACCCTGACCCTAACTCTACCCCACACCTATTCCAAAAGGAAGGACTGGGGAAACAAAGATCCCAAGCTGCCCTCAAGAAGCTCACATTCAAAGGGGCAGCTAGCTGGAGTGGCACATGGGGCTGGAACTGAAGTCAAGCAGATTTGAGTTCAAATCTGAACACTTAATAGCTGTATGACCCTGGACAAGTCACTTAACCTCTGTTTGCCTCAGTTTCCTGTCTTCAAAATTGGAAACAAGAGCAGCACCACCTCCCAGGGTTGTTGTGAGAATAAAATGACATAATGTTTGTAAAGCGCTTGGCACATGGTGTATGCTATAAAAATTCTTACTGTTGTTATTATCACCAGGGAGGCGCCCTGCCACAGACAGGTTGGTCTCTGGATAATAGCCTCCAGTCTTTCTCCAAGCCTGTACCCAGAGCTTTCCCAGCTTGGGAAGGCCTGCTGGTGCTGGCATTCCAAAGGGTGGAGCCCAGGCAGGAGGAACTCCTTTACAAATAAATGATTATTTTTTGCTTTTCCAGGTACAAGCCCCTTCTAGAGATGGTTGGTCTTTTATTTCAGTCAAATGAAAATTCCCTAAGTTGCTTCTATTTCTGTGGGGGTGGATCGGCCCTCTAAGGATATTCAGGGATTTTTTTTATTTTGTCCAAAAGGCATAAGGGAGCTTCCCTTTGCTTTCTAGTGGGGGAAAGGAAGGATCTTCTGGATCTGCTCCCAAGGTCTAACATGGCCTAGGCCAGGGGTGTGGAACCTGAGACCTTGAGGCCATTGAGACCAAGTTTTACAGAACAGATCCTTTTATTAAGGGGATTTGTTCTGTGAAGTTTGGATTCAGTCAAAGGGCTGCACTTGAGGACCTAGATGGCCACATGTGGCCTTGAGGCCACAGGTTCCCCAACCCTAGCCTGAGCCCTTTGGACTAGTTGCTGGTTCAAGGCCTCAGGCTGAGGCCAAGCTTGCTGTCTAGAGTCATGGTCTTTATGTCACAAAGACCAAGAGCTTGGGCTGAAGGTCCTCCCACAAAACATCTAACTACAAAGCTCTAAGGAGATGTGGAGACTCAGTGTTACAAAGACCCTCAGAGGTCTGTGGTCTCCCCAATAGAACATAAGCTACTTGAAGGCAAGGACTGTTTTGGTCTTTGAAGGCCCAGGCTTTAGCACAGTGCCTGGAATATAGTAGGTGCTTCATAAATGCTTGTTTATGAATTGATTAGTGTTGTCCAGCCTGTACCTGAATAACAGACTCTTCTACAACATATCTGACAAGGGATCAATTAGCCTTGGCTTAACTGTCTCCAGAGGCAACAACCTGATACTTCCCAAGGCAGCCCATGCTACAGTGGCAGGTAGGTTGTACATTGGACAGATCTTGGGGCCTGGAGTCAGGAGGCCTCAGTTTCCTCATCTGTCAAAATGAAGTAAATTACAGTACCTCCCTCCTAGGGTTGTTGTGAGGTTCAAATGAAGTGAATAACTTCTGCCAAGTGCTTCATGAATCTTAAAGCATCACACAAATGCTCATTGTGGTGGTTGCTGTTCCTGTTACTTGGATGGCCCGAATCTGTCTCTCTAAAACTTCCACCTCTCACTTCTGGTTGTGTCTAAGCCTCCTCCATAAGAGCTGCCCTTCCTAGCCCTGAAGACCCAGACACAACCCCCCTAAATCTTCTCCAATCAGTCTTCATGTGACAACATTTCTCAATGTCTGAATTAGCCCATTTCCTTCCTAAAACATGGAGCCGAAGTGAAGAGAACTCACAAGCCATTGTCTTGAGCCCACATTTACTTTTAAAACATGCTAAAATGAGGGGTTTTAACTGGCTGACCTCTAGGGTCCCTTCCAGATGTAAATTTGCGGCCCTGGGATTTGCTTCAGCCAAATCAGAGCATTCCAAGCTGACCAAGAAGCCATGTGACAAAAACCATTTTGTGAATTCATGTTTTGGCAAACATTTATCAACACACATTGGCTTCTAAACTGGATAATTTCCCAGGAAAAAAGAGCAAAGAGTGTTAAGAAACATGTCCTAACAATGGAAACCCAAGAGAATGGGGGGAGGGGAGATGAGCTTGGGAGGTAGTGAGCTCCACAGGCATTGAAGGTCTTCAAGCAGAGGCTGAATGGCCACTTGTCGTTATTCTCCAGGAGAGGATTCTGATTCAGGTATGGGCTGGACTTGGTGGTCCCTAATATCACTTCCAAATCCGAGATTTTGAAATATTTTACTTTTTTGATGGTTTGAAGAAATGAGTCAGCAGTGAGTAGCCTTCAGGGAGGACAGAATGAGTGTGGTGAGGAGATGGGCCGATTCTGGTGGGTGGGAGATGGAGGGAAATACACCAAAATCCCTCTCAGGGCCCCCACCCTTCACTCACAATTCAGATGGGCTTTAATGGGGCTGCAGAACAACTGGGACACCTTCCAGTGAATAAATTAACTACATTCTAAATATTCATGTCAATTTAAAACAGTGCATTTTAGGCAGCCAGGTGGCACAGTGGATAGAGCTCTGGGCCTAAGGGTCAGTATTCCCAATCCTGCATCACACACTTACCAGCTGTCTGACCCTGGGCAAGTCACTGAATGTGTTTGCCTCAGTTTCCTCATCTGTAAAATAGGGATAATGATTGCACCTATCTCCCAGGGTTGCTTCGAGGATCAAGTGGGATAATCCTTGCAAAGTGCCTAGCACAGTGCCTGGCGCATAGTAGGTGCTGTATAAATATTACCTATTATTATTACTATTAATAATTCCACCAGAACATGCACCTGAGGGCATGCGCACACACAACATTCACATACACACACATGCACACACAGACACTCACACTCACATTCACACATTTACACTCACACACACACTCACACACACACTCACACACACACAACATTCACACACACCCTACTCGAAGGGGACCATACACCATAGCTCTCCTTTATGTAACTCTAAGATTCCCAAAGCTAAGACTGAACATCTGTTATCTCAGTTGCTCATCAAATAGCCCTGTGAGGTAGGTGCTTTTATCATCTCCATTTTATAGAGGAGGAAACTGAGGCTGAGAGGTTAGCATTCACATGGTCCTTTAAAATTTCCAGAGCAACTTACAAATCTTGTTAAGTGCCTGCTGTTGGTGTCTCTGGTCTACCTGCTGTGCCTTCCAGCTGGCCCAGGACTGAGGGAGTCAAATAGATTTGTTCTGCTCTGCCATGGGCGGGGGGGGGGGGGGGGGGGGGGGGGATGGGGCGGGGGAAGGAGGGAGCAGGGTAGGAGTAACGGGGCTGGGATAGGTTGTTAAGGGGCAAATGCCTGTTGAGATCAGGAAAAATTAAAATTCAGCTTGAAGATTAGAATCCCCTAAAATGGACCTGGCTGCCCCTGAAGGAGGCGGGCTCCTCCTTACTGGAGGTCTTTAAGCCGAGTCTGGATTTGCTGGGTATTTGGTGGAGATTTTCATTCAGATGTGGACTGGGCTAGCTGAGGGCTCTCTCTGCCCTGAAGGCGTGCTTACAGGGGCCACCTAGACAAACAGTGCCTTTATTCAACAATTCCACAAAATTATACCGTCTTCCTGGTGCCTTGACCCAAAGGATTGATGTTAATGGTGGTGCTTCTAGGCAGTCAATGCCTCTGAATCTCAGGATGTAGGCTGCTGCCTAACACCAACCCTTTCCGGGGGACTGACCCCATCCCAAAGGGGCTGGGTCTAATCTTCAGGTTGGGCGGAAGGGAGATGTCTGGGAGACTCTCTCCCCAGCTGGCAGAGGCAGGAGAAGGTGGCAGTCCTCTATTACAAAGGGTGAGATGCTCTGTCCCTCTCTCCGGAGAAGGCATCCAAGGTCATCTAAGTGGGGCACGCCCTGCTTTTTGGCCCCTCTTCCTTGTGAGATCCTTTACTTGGCAAAGGGTCCCTCCAGCCCTGGGAGTGGCCCAAAATCTCCAGTCTGAGGCCATAAATTAGGGACTGACCCTTTCTTTCCATTAGCAAACCTTTTAATGATTTTAATACACCAGCCTAAGGACCAAGGAGGCAGGAGTTGCTTGGGCACAGTAGGCTGTGAGGTTCAAGTCCTGGCTCTGACTTGGGTTCCCTGGGTGATCTTGGACATCTCACTGAAGCTCTCTGACCTTCGGTGTCTTCCTCAGACACGTGGCCACTCACTTCCCATGCCTCACAGGTACTTTGTGAGGGAAGTGCTTTAGAAACTATCATGAGTATGGCTGGGCTGTGGCCCTGCAGTTCTCCCATCACCCCCTGAGCTCCTTGGAGAAGAGAGCAGGTGCTCTGGCAGCGCACCTCCCTCCCTCCCTCCTTCATTCCAATATCTATTGAAGACTCACTGATATCATTGGATCCTAGATTTAGAGCTGGGAGGGACGCTTGAAGTTGTCAGTTCTTACCCCTCATATTATGCTTGAGAGCCTTGAGGTTCCCAGGGGCCAGGTGACTTCCCCAGAGTCACACAGGGAATACACTCCTACTGCCAGTCTTCAAGGGGCCTTGCTACATCCTCCCCTCTATGCTGGGCAGGACCCTGCAGGTGCTGAGCATGCACGGGCTAAGGGAGGGCAGGTTGGTTAAGGAGAGAGACAAACAAGACAACTCTCCCCCATCCCCCATGGCCACCTTGGGATTCCCACTAACCTCCTCCTCCCAGACATATCTTCAGCATTGACTCCTGCTCTCTCTCCCCAGCTTCTCCTCCTGCCTCTCGGGTCACCATCTTGGCCTTTAGACTGTTTCCTTTCCCTCTTCCTAAGCATCAATGTCGTCTCAAGTGCCTGCTTTGGATCCTCTCCTCTCCCCTCTTCTCTATTTTCTTCACTGGCCCCAAATATCCAGATCATGAGTCCATCATGGGATCCACTATGCCGGGGCAGGCTCCAGCTACACTCTACATTATTCCCCAGTCACAGTCTTGCCACAGAGTGTGCATCTTCCCAGGTCTGCAACCAAATCAAATCAATACTGACCTGGGCAATGGAAAGACTGTGTCAGCCTCCTCCTCCATGGCTCCACTCAGCATCCCTGTAACCTTCTAATCCAGAACAGCTGAAGAGGTTCACCCATTCCCCTGTACATGTTGTCAGTCAGGTGCTACCTGAGTAAACAGAGTGCTAGACCTGGACTCAGAAGACCTGAGTTCAAATCAGCCTCAGACAATTCCTAGCTGTGTGACCCTGGGCAGATCACATAACCACTGTTTGCCTCAGTTTCCACAACTGTCAAATGATAGTAATAGCACCTACTTCCCCAGGCTGCTGTAAAGATCAAAGAAGATAATATACATAACGTGTTCAGCTCAGTTCCTGGAACAGAGTAGGGGCTATATAAATAGTACTTATTATCATTATTATTATCAATAGAATATAAGCTTCCTGAGGACAGGAACTGTCTTTTGTTTTTCTGTGTCCCCAGCACTTAATCAATAGTCAATAAGCATTTATTAAGTGCTCAGTATACGTTGGTAAGCAGCTAGGGGGCACCACAGTGCACAGAGCGCTGGGTCTGGAGTCAGGAAGACTCATCTTCCCAAATTTAGATCCGGCATCACACACTTACTAGCTGTGTGACCCTGGGTAAGTCATTTCTCCCTGTTTGCCTCAGTTTCTTCATCTGTAAAATGAGCTGCAAAAGAAAATGGCAAACCCCTCCAGGATCTTTGCCAAGAAAACTCCAAATGGGGTCGCAAAGGGTCAGATATAATTGAAAAAATGATACAACAATATGTCTGGACATTGACTACCATAGTGAGCATTTGACAACACATAGTGAGCACTTAACAAATGCTTGTTGACTATTGACTAAGTGCTGGGAACGCCAAAAAACAAAACACAGTTCCTGTCCTCAGGAAGCTTATATTCTTGGCATATACTATGCCCTTAGTGACTTTTCATTCCTTCCTTCATTTATTTATTCTTTCATTCTCCTTAGCTGCATCCATGGCTTCCATTATCGCCTTGAGTTGGGGTCTCCCACATCAGTGTTATTAACTTAGACCTCTCTCTCTTAAGGTCCACTCCCACATCTTCAGCTTCTTCCTGGAAATCTCCACCAGGATTTCCCCTGGTCACTTCAGACTCACGGTGACCCAGCTCTGCCCCTCTCTAACCTCCGCCACGCCGGTTGTTGGCTCCTCCACTCTCCCATGGACCTGCCCAGGCTTAGAGTCTTTCACTCACCTTTGACTCTTTTCCCTTCATTGCCCTGTATGTTTAATCAGTTTTGAAAACCTGTCTGGGCCAACACCTATCCTTATCTCTCCCATCTTCCCCTCTTCCTGCCAATATATTAACCTAGTCACATTACCTTTCACCTGGGCAGCTGCAATAGCCGCTGAAGTGATCTGTTCCCATCACTACCTTGCTCAACAACCCTCAACAACTCTTTACTATGTGCAAAAAAATCTCCAACCTCCCTTCCCAGCTTTATTTCACATTTTTCTCCTTCATGCCCAGTAGACTGTAGCCAGTCTGGACAGTCAGAATTCCCACATCTCATCGAGTTTCCATGTGTTCCTCCAAGCCCAAGAAACGATTCCTTCTACATCTCTACCTATACTAATTTTTCTACGAGACAAATGAGACTGTTTCCTTCCTCCACAAAACCTTCCCAGGGTCCCCCAGCTAGAAGCACCTCCTCCAGTCCCAACCTTGCACACCTCAGCCAATAAATGAGGGAGTCAGAGTACTTGGCCTCTGAGGTTCCTTCTAGTTCCGAAGCTATGAGCCTGAGGATTCTATGACTTCTCCTAGACAAGCCTAAAGTTCTATGACTTTTCCTGGGCATGTCTAACGTTGTAACTTGTAGAGTGGAAATCTGCGGACTTGATTTGTCCTCCTCCTAGACTCTAAGCTCTGTAGCTGATGCTTCAGCAATATTTGTTGAACTGAGCTATTTGTTAGATGGTCCCTGACCTCAAGAAGCTTGCAGTCATCTAAAAAGTTAAACAAAAACACAAGAGGCATCATAGGAAAGTAGATATTAAAAGACATAAATGGGAGAAAGTGACAATTCAGTCGAGGGGAGCAAGGGATCCTGGTGTGCTGGGGCACTTCTCAGGTACTCTCGACCCCCCGCAAGCCGCCTGTCCCACACATATTACACCCACCAACCCAAGAAAAGTCAAACCTTGCAGGTTGGAGGAGGGGAGGGTGAGGGGTGGGCATATTTCTGCCCCTGTATAACAGTCAATATTTGGTAGCTTTTCCCTATAAGGGAAGAGAACTGTGGATGGCACACAGTGGAGTCTCTGAATCAAATGAGCAGCTGACCACTATCCCAGAGTAGAATGTGCTGTCTGGGAAGATGGGGGTGCCCTCACTGGCATGGACACCAGCAAAGGTAGGATGACCACATGTCAGAGAAGTCATGTGAGGGCACAGGTCTAAAGAGATAATTGCTGATTCTAAGATCTTATAATTTTTCTGTAGTTACAGAAAATCACATTCTTCCATATCTGGACAAGGGATTTCAAAAGACTGTCTGTTTCTCTGATACCTGTGAATAATATAAAAGTGGAGAAAGGGCTCTTGGAGGCCGTTAAGGCCAAGCCTTCATGTTACAGTACAGAGAACAAATTAACAAGAACAGGGAACAATCTGAGCTCTGTGATTTATGAGCCCAACAAGCATAATAAACAGGCCTTTGGACCAGGCCCAGAGAGAAACAAAGGACCTCAGGGTCCGAAGGGACCTTATGGGTCACCTGGCCCAACCCCCTCCTTATACAAGTGAGGCAAGTGTCATATTACTTGGAGAACTCAGCTTGGAGTCAGGAAGACCTGAGTTTAAATCCTGCCACAGACCCTTCGTAACTGTGTGACCCTGGACAAGTCAGCCTCCTCATCTGCAGAATCAGGATAATAGTAGCATCTCTCTCACCGAGGTGTTGTGAGGATCGAATGAGATAATATACGTAAAGTCTTCTGCCAAGGACTCCCACCCTCCCTCCCTCCCCCTATCTGTCTCTATAGAGAGAGGAGGGGAGGGGGTATTGTCAAGACACTAGGAGACACCCTGTTTTCCAAAGCTAAGGCCCAGCAAGCAAGCTGTGCATAACAACAATCCTCTGGGCTCACCCTCTGGATGATCTCACCCTCTGCCAAAATCATATAATTACTGTATTGCTTTGACCAGCACCAGGTGTTCTCTGAGTCTGGACAAGCATCTGCTCTATCCGTGTTCTGGTCATGAAGCCCTGACATGAATCAAACTTGTCTCACTGTTGCTGCTCCCCGTCATTGTCAGGGCTACAGTTCACTGCGTAGCCACTAAGACGAGTATTGAGATCTACCTGCTCTAAAGCAGATCCCCTCACTAGGGGTGGGGTCCGGACACCTGTGATTAATCTACCTCCTTGTTTGCAAGACGTGGCCCTTGCTTTCAAATTAAACTTCTGTTGGATTCCTGACTCTCCTGTCTCTAGCCTGCTCTGTTCAACTCCAGCCATCCACAGGTTAGAGGCTGGTTTGGTCCGGTTGACGATATATGTGTGTATGTATGTATATATGTGTGTATATGTATGTGTGTATGATATATAATATGTGTGTGAATAGTGATACATAATCAATAGTATATTAATATATTACATACAATATAACACAATATAGTAATATATATGTAATTAATAATATTGAACAGTAGTTGTAGTAAATATCTGAAGCGCGATTTGAACCCAGGTGTTTCTGACTCCCAGTAGAGGAATCGTAATCACTACGTCAGTCTGGAAAATGATTCAGAGCTACCCAAGAAAAAGGCAGTAAACTTTTCCCCTCTTAGACCCAGTGACCCCATTATTGGGGATCTGACAGAAAGGGAAGGATTAGTAGTGATACTTTCTAGAGTAACAACAAAACTGAGATGAAAGGGCGTGTCCGATGATTGGAGGATGGCTGAACAAACAGTAACCTCCGGACACAATGGAATAGCACTTTAAGAAGGTGCAAATATGGGAGCAGCTAGGTGGTGCAGTGAGTAGAGCACCGGCCCTGGAGTCAGGAGGACCTGAGTTCAAATTTGACCTCAGACGCTTGACACACTTATTAGCTGTGTAACCTTCAGTAGGTCACTTAACTTCAATTACCCTGCCTTCCCCCCTCCAAATAAAAGAAGTTGCAAATGTGAGAAATTCAGAGAAATGTGGGAAGGAAACTCTTATGAACTGGTCAGAGTCAAGAGAGTAGAGCCGTGAGAACAATATCTACAGGGTCTTCAACAGCGTAAATGGACAAACAAGCAAAACACTCTGGACGGCAGCAGATCTCAGAGCACTTACAATGATCAGGAGACAAAAGATGAAATAGACCTCTCTCTTCTTGGAAGAGAGGTGGGGGACCACAGGTGCAAAATGCTGCACACACTGTTGGAAATAGACACTGTTTTAGTTGGCTCTGTTTTTGTTTAAAAAAAGGCAACTTCCATAGGGGAGAGACTGTATACCTGGAAATGACTCTGATGTCAACCAAAGGCTTCGGTAAAAACAAAACAAAAAAAAAAACTTTCTTCAAGTTTTATTTTTTCACGTGAAGTGTCTTTCTCAATTCAGACTCAGTCTCCCTAAAGGGGAGTACTTTATTCCACAATGGGGGTTCCTGGCACCCACCCATGGTTTTGTTAAGGGCATCCAGTGGCATCCTGGAGGATGGAGGATGTTTGGGGAGATCACACCACTAACAAAAGGGGATTGGCAGGTACATTTTGTCCCCTGGATAGAGAACCCCCAACGAGATGAACTGGGGTCCGTGGAAGTATCGAAGAAAGGATTTCTCCTTGGTGCTAATGAAGGAGAAAACTACCTTTTCCCAAGTGGCCCAGCCAGGCCCACACTTGGAATTCCTTGCTTCCTCTGCCCATTTGGGCCTCCCACAACCCTCAGAGTAGCACCAGGGCTGCTGAATGAACCGTACACCAGAAAAATGCGTCGATTTTGATGTTCTGGGCAGAAAAAAAAGCAATCATGCAGCAGGGCACTGAAGAGAGACAAAGAGGCTAGGCCCCTACATCGGGGCAATACAGACCTAGACAATGGGCCCCCATCCACACCCAGAGAAAGAACTGTGGAGTCTGAATGCAGACCCAAGCAGACTATTTTCTTTCCTTCTGGTTTTTTCTTTCTCATGGTTTTTCCCTTTTGTTCTGATTCTTCCTTCACAATGTGACTAATGTGGAAATATGTTTAATATGAATGAATATATATAGCCCTATATCAGATTGCTTGCTGTCTTGGGGAGTGGGGAAGGGAGGGAGGAGAAAAATTTAGAACTCAAAATCTCATAAAAGTGAATATTGAAAACTAAAACTAATAAAGAAAGAAAGAAAGAAGACAAGCCCCAGCCTCTGGAGCGAGACTTCAGAGCTTGATGGGGCTTCTCTGGGAGTCGGCAATGCAATGCAGCCTAACTGGTTGGGGAAGTGGCTGAGGCTGGCCAGGGAGGAAGGAAAGCCTGGCTGATAATGAGGACAGAGGGCCTTTTTTTTCCCCTCCTGCTGTCTCTCCTTCAGAGTTGTCCTTGGGACGTTACTTATTTACCTTTAATCCATTTTGCATTACTGAAAGTTAACTTGTATTTCAGAACAAGTCATGTGGGTGCACTGATTGAGCAATTCAAATAGGAAGGGCTGCTTCAGGTTTTACAAGGAGTGAGGACCCTGGCTCCCACCTAGGGAATTTCTGCACCCCAAGGGCTCCTGGTGGCCCTCCTTTTTAAGGCATCATAGGGAAGTGGGTCCCATTGTGTGTGGACGTTGAGGCTCTCCAAACCAGGACAACACTCAGATGGAAGATGAAAGTCCAGATGACCCCCTTCTCCCACTTTGCTCCTGGACTTCTGATATTCGAGCAAACACCCTGGAATCTTTAGTTGGTAAAGACAAAATGATTCCCAACCACATTTAGGCAGCAAAGCTTAGGAGGAGAGGGATCATTTGACAGATGAGGAAACTGAGGCCCAGAGAGAAAGTGATTCCAAGATCACATTGGCAGTAAGTGGCAAAAGATCTTGGTATATTCGGGTCCATGGATCTCCAGGGATAAATTCCAGGGGGTCTATAAACTTGAATAGAGAGGGGGGAGCATCTCTTAATTTTCATTTACCTCTAACCTAAATTTAACATTTCTTTCGATTGTAAATACAGGCAACAACCATTATTCTAAGAAGGGCTCCCT
Source organism: Trichosurus vulpecula (assembly GCF_011100635.1). NCBI lineage: Eukaryota > Metazoa > Chordata > Mammalia > Diprotodontia > Phalangeridae > Trichosurus > Trichosurus vulpecula. The sequence continues at coordinate 12,193,452 of NC_050580.1, read as the reverse complement.
AAGTTTCACCTACATACAAAATGGGTCCGTGACACATACAAAAAGTTAAGGATCCCTGTCTCCTTCAATGTCCGTTCACTTTACAGATGAGGAAACTGAGGCCAGAGAAGTAACTGTCCTCTGCCAATTTACATAGGCAGTAGTAATTGGCAGAGGTGAGATTGGAACCCAGGCGCTCTGGCTCCGGAGCCAGCCTCTCTCCAGCCTATCCCATTCCCTGAATAAACAGAAGGGCAGAGCGGACTTCGCCAAGCTCACACAGGTAGGAGCTTGCTGGTTCCTAAACCCACTTCCCCTTTTTCTTTAGTTGAGTAACGCGATCAAGGAGTCAAGTAATTTCCGGTTGTAAAAAGTTACAAGATGGATAAAAATACAAAGGAGGGTTTTTGTCAAATCTAACATTAATTTCCAAAGTAAAAGAAGTGAGGGAAGAACGTCCAAAGGAGAAATGTCCACCGCAGGGGGACTGATGGACCGGAGGGGAAAGGGCGGTCGCTGTGAGGTCTTACCTCGGAGTACAGGATTCCCATGGTGCTGGCTCTCGGCAGCCGCCTGAAGAGCCCCCGGCTGGCTTCAGCTGTTCTCCAGGTGTCCTTGGGCTGGCCTCCCTTTTCTTCCAATTCACATTCAAATCCTCCGACAGAGATCGCGCCCAGGAAGCCAGAATAGGACCAAAGGCAGCAGATCCGTGCTTCAGTCACCCCGTGCCCCGAGTGCTTTCCCAATTCTTGTGCACAGCGCCCCACGCCCTTCACCGCCCAGCCCAGCGAAGGAAAAGCCAGCGATAGCTCACCACTGAGCACACAAGCCCTGCGAGGACCTGCCCAGAGGAGCCGGTTTCTGAGTCATCGTCAGCAGCAGGAATGGCTGCTTGCCTAAAGCCAAACACATTTGGTGCGGGGAGAAGAGTCTTCGCAGGTAGGGAACCATGGGGAAAAGGAGACTAAGGGGCCACAGCTGAATTGGGACCCTGGGAAATGTAGTAGTTGGGACTACTAGAATCTGCCATGGCTCCCTAGTGCTTTGGAATAAAATGATAACATGGATAAAAGGCAATGATTGTAAAATGCTTTGCAAAACTTAAAATGCTATAGAGATGCCAGTTAGTACCAGCTAAAAAATAAAATACAAATTATGGACTGGCCTATCACACTCTACAAAATGCCTCCAGCCTGGCTTTCTACTGATCTCACATTAATCACATTAATATTTCACATGTAGCCCTTCTCAGGTACCTCCAGGTTCCTGTTACCTGTTGCCTCATTTATTTTTTTAAATTTCACTCTATTCTCCATCTGAGATATTCTATATGGGCTAAGTCAGCCAATGTATGAATTCCCAGCACAGAGCTTTAATTAAAATGGCATGGCAGGTGACTATGGTAATAAAACTAAAAGAATAATTAAACAACTTAATGTGAGTGATAATGACCAATCTTGGTCCTAGAGAAGTAAGGAAATGGCCCTACCTTCTTTCATTGCAAAGGCGGGTGACTCTGGGTTTGAAGTGTTACACATACAGTAAGACAGTCCTTAGATTAGTTTTGCTGAACTGTTTTTTATTTGTCATAAGGGAAGACTCCCTGTTGGAAGGGTGGGAATTATAAGAGGCATTAAAATGTGACATTAAAAATACGTCAATAAAACGTTTAAATTAATCCATTAAAATAAGATAGCAGGGTAATAATGGGATACTGAGTCAGGTATTAAAAGCTCTTAGCACCTCTTCACAGATGACTGTTACCACCCACACTGGTCTCCTGCGGAGGGCCTATCTCATCTTCTTATTAACCATTCTTTCTCTAAGAAGCTTGGAAAAAAATGACTCCTGGGACAGGGTGTTGGGGAAACTCTCTACAATCCTTAGGAGATGTGTTTCTCCGCATGGGAACCAAAGGTGAAGAAACACTGGCCATCTCTTAGCAAAAAGACTGGGCTCATTGGCCTGTGTACCAGAGCATCACAGGAACTCTATACTATGACTTCATTCACCCTCATTGTCTGCACCCAAGTCTGCACAAGATACCAGCACTCCAGACATAGCTGCCACTTTCCTTTTCTTCCTCTCTAACTAGAACTCATCCTTTTCCAACCCTGGCTCTTGCCCTGTAAAGATTTTCCCCAGTACTTTTTTCAAAACCTTCTGCCCTTGGAAACTTTTCATATGGCAGTTTCATACACAGCCTCCTAAGGGCTATGCCTACAAAATGAGCTTAGTTTCTGGGCCTCTGTAGACACCTACAATTCATCCCAGCCAAAACGGACATTGAAAGCTTTGCAAGTGTCTGCCTGCTCTTACCCTGCTCTCTCCTGCCTCAGAGCAATCAAGTGGGCTTCCCTGGCCACCCCATGCCTGGAAGACGGGTTTGCTTGATGTTTACCTGGTAAAAACTGACTCTGCCTTCAAGGGTTAGCTCAGGTTCAGCCTCCAAGAAGCCTTCCCAGAGATTCCCCAATTGAAAAGGTTCTGTCTTTCTCCTCAGATTTCTCAAAGGCCTGTCTGGATCTGTTCTTCGCCCCCAAGACACGCTGCCTGTCTGCCTCCCTCCACCAACCCACTCCCCCAGTAGATTATTAGTGCTTAGAAGAAAAAAGGGAAGATATATTTGCACCAAAAAATATTTATAGCAGCTCTTTTTGTGGTGGCTAAGAATTGGAAATCAAAGGGATGCCCATCAATCGGGGAATAGCAAACAAGCCATAGTATATGATTGTAGTGGAATATCATTGTGCTAGAAGGAATGACAATCAGGATGATTTCAGAAAAACCTGGAAAGACTTACATGAACTGATGCATAGTGAAGTGAACAGAACCAGAACTTTGTGCACACTAGCAGCAATAATGTTCCATGAGGAGCTGTGAATGACTTAGCTATTCTCAGCAACACAATGATCCAAGGCTTCCAAAGGACTAATGATGAAGCAGACTATCCACCTCCAGAGAAAGAACTGATATTGACTGAATACAGATGGACGCATGCTATTTTTCACTTTCTTTCTTTAATTTTTTTATTCTAGTCTTCTTGTACAAAATGACTAATATGGAAATATTTTACATAGTTGCGCATGTATAACCCATAATTGATTGCTTACCATCTGAGGGAGGGGGGATAGAATTTGGGACTCAAAACTTTAAACAAAAATGTTTAGAAAAATTATTACAGTACTTGGAAGTAAAGGGCTATGTTTATTCATCTTTGCATCTCCCCCAGCACCTACCACAGTGCCTAGTACAGAGTAAATTTATTCATCGGATGTTTGTTGGGTGAATGAATATGTGAATGAATGAATGAATGAAGAGGCATGAGTCAGTTTTCTCCTCTGTAAATTAAGAAAGTCAATCAATACACATTTATTAAGCACATTCATTATTTGCCAGGCACTGTGCTAAGCCCTGGGGATACAAAGAAAAGAAAAAGTCACTGCCTTCAAGGAGCTTACAATCTAATGGGGGAGAAAAGATGCAAACAGGTACAAAGCAAACTGTGTGTGGGATAAATAGGAGATAATTAAAAGAAGGAAGGCACTGGAATTAGGAAGAATTAGGGAAAGCTTCTTCTAGAAAGTGGAATTTTGGTTGGATCTTAAAGGAAGCTGGGGAAGCAGTAGGTGGGAAGATGAGGAGGGAGAGCATCCAGACCGTGTGGGACTGGAAACCAGGTCTCTCCTGAGTTCTGTCTGGAACTATTTCCTCTCCCCTACCCCCCACCCCCATCCCCCACTCCCTACCCAACCTGCAGATAGCTACTGACCCTCCTGGGTCAGAGAATTCAAATCAGGAAACTACAAGGTATTTAGAGAACAGACTTCGAGCGTAAGTCCTGGAAAGTGGCTGAGGATTTTGCCTGGATGTGACTCCTCAGGTGGAAGAGTTTCGATTTTTGATTTGTTTTGCCTGAAGGAAAGGCAACGTGCTAGACAATGTGTTAAAGGTTTTGCATCAAGTTCCAGTTAAGAAAGTTTGTCTGTGGAGGACCAAAGCTATTAAAACTAAATAAATAGTTAAAATAAAGAAGCCAGAGTGAAATGATAAATGTTGGAGAGGATGCGGGAAAATTGGAAGACCGTTACATTGTTGGTGGAGTTGTGAACTGATCCAGCCATTCTGAAGAACAATTTGGAACTATGCCCAAAGGGCTACAAAAATGTGCATACCCTTTGACCTAGCAATACCACTTCTAGGGCTGTATCCCAAAGAGATCACACAAGTGGGAAAGAGACCCATATGTACAAAAATATTTATAGCTGCCCTTTTTGTGGTAGCAAAGAATTGGAAATCAAGGGGATGCCCATCAGTTGAGGAATGGCTGAACAAGCTGTGGTATATGAATGTAATGGAATACTATTGTGTGATAAGAAACAGGGAAGATACGGACTTGATAATAACCTGGAAAGACCTACATGATATAATGCTGAGTGAGCAGAGCAGAACCAGGAGAACATTGTACACAACCACAGATATATTTGCTTCTGTAATGACTGACTTTGATAGACTTGGCTCTTCTAAGCAATACAAGGTTCAAAGACAACTCCAAAGGACTCATGATGGAAAGAGCTATCTTCATCCAGAGAAAGAACTATAGAGTCTAAATGCAGATTGAGGCAAACTATTCGCTCTCTCTCTTCTTTTTTCTTTTTCTTTTTTTTTTTTTTTTGGTTTTGTTTCCTCTTTGTCATGATTCATTCCATTGGGCATAATTCTTCTTTACAACTTGGCTATTGTGTAAATAAGTTTAATGAGAAGGTGTATGTAGAACATATATTGGATTCCATGCGGTCTTGGGGGAGGGAGGAGCGAGGGGAGGGGGGGAAGAAAGTTTGGAACTGAAAAACATGCAGAACTGAGTGTTGTAAACTAAAATAAAAAATCTTGATGAAAAAACATGCCTCATGCACAGCAGAACATGAGAGGATTCAAAATATATAGCAATAAATTTTCATTTCAAGAAAAAAAAGAAGTCAAAGTGGAGAAAAGACTCTATTCGAGTTCTGAGGCAGTGTTGCTCAGGGGAGAGTCTACTAGACTTGAAATGAGAAGGACAGGGTTCAAATCTTGCCTGTAACACTCATCAGCTGTGTGATGCTGGGCAAGCCACTTGTGTAAAATAGGTAACTGTACGGTGTGACCTACCGCATCCAGAGGCATGCTGCTAAATGTTCTCTGGAAACAAAAGGTACAAGGCTACAGGCTTTGCAAGTTTGTTTACATTTTTTCCTTTGCTTTCTTAAGTGTAAACTAGCCATAAAATGATCAATCAAGCCCTGATTTGTGGGCATTTGTTGATTTCTGAGGTGCAAGTGCAAATTTTAGGAACACCCCCTTTGGCACCGTGACCTTGCACTCTGCTCCAGGCCTCATAGGTGAGCTTCCGCCTAATCTTGCCCAGAACCAGGCTTCTGTGTCATTTCCTCACCATTTGTAGAGAGAAACTACATATCAGCCCAGTCCCTGACCCCTTGGCCCCTTTCCAGCTCTTGCTTTTATATGTAATTTCTCAGTATTAGAATGTGAGCTTCTTGAGCCTACAGGGCAGGGACTGACTGACTTGCTTTATTTGGGTCTTTTTTTTCTTCCTTTGCTTGTATTTGTAGTCTCAACCCTCAGCACAGTGCCTGGAATTAATATAGTTTACTAAACGCTAGCTCTATCTATTGTCTATCTATCATCTAGCTATCTAAATTTCTAATTAATTTATGAAATTATGAGATGGGGGCAGGCAGACCTGGTTCTTTGAGTACTCTCCGGGGAAAGACCGTGATGACAACAGGAAGTGAGGCTGTAATCACACAGGGAAGAACAGGAACAGAATATACAAGTAGAAAAGATTTGTGTGTCAGGGGCAGGGGGATACAGAGGCAAGAAGGGGTGAGGATGAGGGATGGGGTGGCAGACAGTGATGGGGAGAGTGGAGAATCACAGAACTCTACCCACACAACCATGGATTAGAGTTGGGGGCACTGGGCAGCCTGGACCAATATGGAGCAAGAAGGAGCCGTGCTTTGAAGTCTCATTTGTATAGTATTTTTGTAGGGGAACAGACTAATTATTATCTGTGCTGCCTTAGAGTTAGTTCTTTAGCACATCCACATCATCTCCAAGTAAGTGACAATTGATGTTCGGCTGCTCTTCCGGAATTTCTGCAGCTTATCGGCGGTTTACAGAGCATCGGACCAGAAGTCTCTGGCAGCAAGGGCTAAGAGGCTTCCCCTGATCCAGCATCGATTACTAGGGTGTGATTTTTGAGTAATATATGGTGCAATTTGTAAATTACGCTCCTTTGATCTTTGGCACAGTCTGTTCCGCTTCTAGGTTCCCCATGCAATCTTACTTGTGGCTATTGCTCCTTCATACTGGCCACTTATAAACTTCTTATACTGACTAGAAGGGAGTGGGGTGGTCAGAGGGACCAGAACAATTTTAGATACAATTTTAACACATACTTATCAATCCATCCATCCATCCATTCATCTGCCTAATTACTTATTATCTAGGTCTATATCTATCATTTATGTTTGTATCTATTTTTGTCTGTCTATCCATCTATTCATCTTTCTATCTATCTACCTATCTCTCTATTGTATTCCAGTGATTAGCACGATGTTGCAAAGTAAGCTCTCAGTAAATGTTTTCGTGTATTTATTCGGTATTCATTTATTCAGGATCAAAGGAGATGCCCTGATTCCCCCAAATCCTCAGTGTTCTCTCTTTCCCCAGTTTTCCTTGTGCTGCACTTACCTGGGTACCCATTATGTCCCCTCATTATAAGCCTTTTGAGTATTTGTACCCTCAGCCCTTAGCACAGTGCCCGGTACAAGTAGATGTCCTATAAATGCTTGTCAAATTGAATTGGAGGAACAGGTCATAGAACTAGGCACTGAGTCAACAAAGAGACTAAACTCTAGCTGGTCTGTTCCACCCCATTCTCACCCAGTCCTCAAAGGGATTCCAGTCTGAGCAATGCGTACGGTTTTCTCAGAAGAACACTTGTTAATCTCTGGCAGTTGCTCCCAAGCCATGTCCAACTAGTCTGGCCACATATGTTCCACTTGGGAGCACTTGGATATCTGCCACATCTCTGAATTCCCTTAAGTTTTCTCAAAGCCTCACCTCTTGATCACTGATAATTAGGTTTGGGGTCTGTATAAACTAATGCCAAACAACCAAAGCAGAGCCAGAGGGGTGATCGATGCAGTTCTAATGGTGGACATTAAAACAACTCTGAAAGGCCATTGGACTCATTAATTTCAATGACCAGTTTGGTCTCTGATGAAACACATTTCCCTCCTCTCAGTTGAGAGGTGGGGGCCTACTGAAGGGAAATGGCATATATGCTGTCAGATGCAGCCACTGAGCCAGTCAGTTTTTCTTGCCTGCTTTTCTTTGTTTCCAGGGAGGGTTCTGTGGTGGTTGCTGTTGGGGAAGGCAAAATCAGAAAATATCTTCAGTAAAAAGTAAAAAAGGAACCAATAATCTTTTTTCATTAGGTCTGGGATTCTGAGACCAAGTTATAATAATGTTTGCTAACAGAGACTCTTTCAACCTTTGAAGCATCTTGCCAATTTTGAACTTAATTTCAAATATTTGGTTCCAAAGAAAATCCTCATGAGAGGCCCTGGAATTTCTGCTTGAACAAAGAAATTAGCCAGCCAGATGAATGGATCTGGGTATAATTTCAAAGTCTAAAAAAGAATTCTCGGATGAATCTGAGAGCTTCTCAATGTGGAGGCTCCCACTGATGATGCTGACTACAACCAACCATTCTTGCCCTACTCATAAGGCATTAATTTGTTTGCTTTAACAATATTTTGGTTTTTTCCCAATTATATATAAAAGTAATTTTAACATTCATTTCTAAAAATTTTGAGCTCCAAATTCTCTCCCTCCATTCCTCCCTTCTTCCCTCTCCCAGTTTAGATGGCAAGCAATTTGATAGTGGTTGCATTTGACATTTGTCCACACATGCCCAGTACATTCCAGAAAGTCCCACCAACAGCTTGGGAATCATTCTCACTTCTCATGACATTGCTAGCATGTCAGAATTTTTGTTGTTTCTTCTTCGTAACCTATTAAAATAAAATTGTATTTAAATTTAAAATGAATCTTGGGAAATATGGTCCCCCAAAGGGGAACCAAAGGACCCTCCCTCAGAGAACATCTCCTGCAAATGCTCACTTTCCAGAAGAGGAAGCCAAGCCTCTGAGAGGGTAGTGATCTGCCGAAGCTCACACAGCTGATAAGTGGAAGTCCATTCCTTTAATTCCCAGGTTCTTGGGCTGATACTCCAGCAGTCTTTCCACCATGGTGTATTTTCATGATGTCCATTTTGCCAATATGGTACAAAAGTCAGAGACAGAGACAGGGTGGGATCGTAGAACCCAAGACCTAAATGGGAAAGGAAGTCTGACCCTCTCACCCATTTTACAAATAAATAAACTGAGGCCCAGCAAGGAAAAGTTCCTTGCCCAAGATCACACTGCCAGTGGAAATTCAGGATTCCAGAGCCCCAGTGTGTGAGCTGTTTAAGCATTCGTTTACCCAGGCTGTACCACATTACTGAAAGAAAGAATTCAAGCTACAAGCCACCAGTTTCATTTGTGGATGTTAAAGACTCATTTTGGTGACAGATTGAGGATGCAGTCACACCCTTCAAAGTCAGCAGTCTGTTCCTGGTGTTCACTGACAACCTGCTTGTGGCCTTGGGGCTAAAAAAACCAGTTCTACCATGTTAAGAGAAGCTTTGCAATTTATGCGCAAATCAAGTGGTGAGCTTTCTGGACTCTCATGGAGCAGCTTAGAACATGCATGTTAATCTTCTTCACTTGGAGGATTAGGGAAGGAGTTTTCCACATCTACGCCCATTTTGGAGCCCAGTAGATGTATACACTACAATTTTCAGGGGAGGGTTTGGGGGGATCCCATTGCTCTTTGCCTCTGACTCCCTTGTAGGCCTATGTCTCAGTCCAACGCAGGGTCTCCCAATGACCACAGCCCCATGAAAAGGCTGCATGAATGTGACTATTCTCTGTTTCTTCTGTCCACCTCTCAGTGATGCTGGCCTTACTTCTCCAGGCCAAGGCCAAGGGCATAGCTCAGTGTGTAAACTAGGCCATGAACATAAATCCCTGCCAATGTCAAGAAAACTTAGCAAACTCCTTCACGGGCACACCCGCTACAAACTTTAAGCAGGCAAATGTGCAGGTGCTGGTGGGCAGACGAATAAACAGAAACGTGGCCATGGACAGAAGGCTAGTTTTGGAGTCTGACATCCCACAGCTGACGCATGCTGTCTGTGTGACCCCAGGCCAGACATTCTATTTCTCAAGCAGCTCTCCAGTGCTTAGCATGATACCTGGCACACAGTAGGTACCTAATGAATGCTTATTGACTGACTGAGATCATAAGCTGCAGAAGAGATGATATTTTGTGTGAGTGTAGGATAGAATGCTACAATACTACAAACATGAACAAGGTAAGCAAGAACAGCAAGGCCCCAAAGTGGAGCAAAAAGCACACTGAATTTCAAGTCAAAGGACCTGGATTCAAATCCCAAACTCTGTCCCAACTTCTCTGGGCCTCATTTCCTTTAAAATGAGGGGGCCTGTCTTCTGGGTCACATGATCAATACTATGGCAGACTGGACACTTTCTCCAACCTTCATCCCCTCTCAGTCCTCTCCAAAACAGAAATCCTATGCAAGAGACCTTCGAAGTCCTCTACAATTTGGCTTCCATCTGCCTTTCTTACCTTATTTACCCTTTTCTTAAATTCTGTTGTTCAGACAAATTGGACTCAACATTCCAGCTTCTGCCCCCACATACTCCAACAAGTCACTTCCCATGACTGGAGGATGCAGTAGTCTCACCTCCACCTGTCAAAATTTTCACTTTTCTCCCAGCCCCAGCCTGGGGCCACCTCCCCTGGGAAACCGTCTTGGATCCCCACAGGGGTCAGCACTCCCCATGCCTCAGTCCTCTTCCCAAGGCTGATAGAATTGGGGCACGTTTGTCCCTCTCAGAACAGACTCTACTGACAGTGGTAGCCTACTGAAATATAAGCCCCAAGAAGACAGGCATTGTTTGGGTTCATCTCTGACTCCCTAGCACCAAGGGCAGCGCCCGGCTCTTTGCAGGCTCTGGATTTCAACAACTGACTTGTACTCCCTCCTCAAATGTTCCTAGAGGACTTTGGTTTTGTCCCCATTTACATCTCCTCTTCCACGAGGCTATTGTGAAGAAATCCCTTGTACATTTTAAAGGACTCCCTTGTATTAACTTCTATGTCTCAGATACTTCCTAGTTGTGTAACCCTGAGCAAACATGTTAACTTCTGTTTGACTCAGTCTCTTCACCTGTGATAATAATAGCACGTACATGCAGAATTGTTGTGAGGACCAAATGAGGTAATATGTGGAAAGCATTTAGCACAGTGTCTGACACATAATAGGCATTGCGTAAATATTAGCAATTACTATTATTAATAATAAGTTAATATTTATATTGAATATATTTATCTACGTCCCCATTAGCTCCCCAATCAGACGTAAGCTCTTGAGAGTGGGAATTGTTTCTTTCTTTGTACCTGGATTCTCAGCACCTAGCAGAGTACCTACCACACAGTTGGCACTCAATAAACACGTGTCCGTTTGTTGCTATTGGGGTAATTGTTGCTCTTTTTGCTGGTAGCATTATTCATTTCATTTTATAGTTGATAGAGGTCAGATGGAAATGGTCCAGGGATAGGTCACATTCTTACTTTTTGTATTTAATATTCAACAAACTATTATTCAGGTGGATACATTCACTTTAGTGTCCAATGAACTATTTATCATTCAGATGGACGCAACTATTGTGTTTTGTAATTGATAAGAGTATTGGGAAGGAAGCTCACACTCTGTAGCTTCACTGAAAGCACCTTTGGGATGGCTGCCAAAGCTTACAGAACTGGGGGGGAGGGGTAACAAATGCACTTCATCTTGTCGCCACATGGTCTTGCTTTCTACTGCTTTAACAAATGCTATTTCTTAATTGTTCTCAAATATTTTATGGATCGGCATCATGTCCAGGTGATTGTCAACAACAACCTTTCTGAGACACTAAGGCTGCCTCAGTGGTGACCTGTCAGTGAAAATGCTTCAGTTTATCCGTTAAATTCTCAAGGATGTTTGGGGGGTTGGACTTACTGTCAGAGAGTGGTCATCAGTTAGTCTGTGAAGGATGGGGAGTCCTGGATATAGAATTCTGGTCGCTAAAGTCGGTCTTCTTAGTCTTCAAGGCTGATTTTTTTGCACTTGCCATGATAATTGCAATTTCTCCCATTTCCTTGCAAAATCTGCATCTCTCAATAAAGCTGAAGTCCCTAAGAATGACCCTTCTGTGGGTCACAGTATCAATGCGCTGGTTTTACATTGCTATCATAAATGGACTCTGTTCCTGTCAACAAACAAACCCATATGACTCAGCCACTTGTCAGATGCTTCTCTGTTGACATGTTATTATTATTTTCATGATGATTATTATTACATGTGGGAACTCCCTTCGCCAACTCAGATTGCCATTCACCAAGGACACCATACTTAAAGGGTTGCCTGAGGCTCTGGTGACTTGCCCATTGTCACACAGCTGGTAAATGTTAGAGATAGGACTCAGATCTAGGCCTCCCTTCCTCCAAATCCAGCTCTTACAGTCTACTTCACATGATAGGCTCTTAATCAGTATTTGTCCCATCATCCCGGGAAGGCCTGTCTCTTCTTAGCCAAATTCAAACCACCAGCAGGTAGCATTGCTTGTGGATAATTGTGACCAAAATGAGAAGCTTATTCAGATAAGCCAGGAGGCTTTATGATTATTTCACTCTATTTTGCCATTCATTCACTTGTTTGATGAGCACCTACTATGTGCCAGGATCCATGCTTAGCAATGGGAACACAGAGACAAAATAAATCAAGCCTGCCCCCAAGCCTGTCCATTCTGTACTCCTCCTGCCAGGATTCTTCCTTCCCAGGTCTTTCGGCTGTAGAGAACAGTGATAATCACCTTCAGTGGCTGCATCCCTTCCTGATTTCACCCACAGCACCCCCCCCCCAAGATGGCTCTAACTGGGAGGACATGAAGACATACTCTGGTTTCAAGGACACTTGCACTGTTTCCTGTGCTGATGCTGATGCTGCTTCTGGGACACAATCATCTTCCTTCTGTGTTTCATTTGGTCCTTGGTTCTGTCCAAGCAAAGTTGTGGAAAGCAAGCTGTTCTGCAAACCAGGATCCCTGGGCTCTGGGCGGTCTTGGCAAGGCCCTTGTAGACTAAATGTTAGGATTCAGGGCTGACAGGGACCTGGGAGACCATCTAGTTCTACTCTCCCTCTCGAGTTACAAATGAGGAAATTCAGGGCCAGGGAGGGAAGTAATTTGCTCAAGATTTCATAGTTGGCACGAAGCTATACCTGGGGTGGATTGACTTGAGCTTTGTACCAGAGTGCTGAAATTTAGGGGGTGCTAGTAGCAGTTGTAGATATAACCAAACTTGTTACTGAGTAACAAGAAAAGTTGGTTACAGTAGTAAGCCTGCTTCCTCCCATCCCCTCTTCCACCTAGATACCCCAAGTGGGTACCTTCCTAACCTGATTCTACCTTGTTAAAATTCCTGTTTCCCATCGTCCCAGGGACCCTATCTCCTTACCACAAAGTCTCACATCCCAAGGGCTGGGGTCTTTCTCCTAGGTCTCCCACCCTCTAATCTGAACTGGATTTGTTCTGTATGCACTTTGTGGTGCACATTCCAACATGGCTAATTGGGATTTTGGTCCTGCCCCACATTCTTCAGCTCCAAATCCAGGATTCTTTCCCCTATGTCGTTCAGGGACTCCTGTTCATCCAGCACAACACCATTTATAAAGAATGCTACACCCAGGGACCCTATGGAGTGGCCACTGATAGCAGTGTATCTCTTACATTGAAGTGAATGCCTATTTTTCAGATGCAGACACTGGAGGCTCACAGAAAAGTAAGGCAGGATTCTAACCCACGTCTCTTGACTCCGAGTTCAACCCTCTTTTCCCTGCACTCAGTTTCTTCCCTCTGTAAAATGACGGAGCCAGGCTGGCTGCCTTCTCAGGCCCCTTCAGGTCTTTACCCTCTTGGCCTATGTTCCTTTGTGTGGCCTCAGAAAGAGGTCCCTAGATGGGACTGATGACTCAAGATGGCAGCTGGTGGGGAGGGTGAATGGCCATCTGGGTAAGAGGAGATGTTTACACCAGCTGGTGGTCAAAGGTCAGAGATTAGATTCCCATTGGCTCCTCATCCCTTCATCCAGGCAAAGTGACTCATCCAATCCAATCCAATCCAGTCCAACAAACATTCATTAAGGGCCTACTATGTCAGGCCCTAGAGATGCAAAAACAAAAACAGAATAGCCCCTGCCTGGTGGTAATCATGATCTCAGACAAAGTTAAAGCTAAAATAAATTTAATCAAAAGAGAAAAACAGGGAAACTATACTATATGTCAGGCATATTCATCAACATTGTTTTGGACTATCTAAAATAACTCAACAGTATAAGGTAGGCATATTGCTGTGGTGCAGGAAATGATGAGTTGGTGGGCTTGGAAAAATATGGAAAGACTCGGACTCATGAAAGAAACCGAGGATAAATAGGCATAGTATGGTCTTACATAGATGCATATGAATGTATATGTCTATATATGAGCATGATTGTAGATATTTAACTATAGGTATGTGTAAGTAAGGGTATATGTGTGTGTGTATACATATATGTATATATTTCTGTGTGAGTATATGTCTATATATGTATACATGTATATAGGTGTATGTGTATATATATATATATATATATATATATATATATATATATATATATATATATATATATATATATATATATATATATACACATACCCATACACACATATGTCCTTGATTAATTGTAGCCTTCTGGGGAAGAGAGGAAGGGGAAAAAGGGCAAAGTAAAAAGTGCAAAGCAGAGAGCAAAAGAAAACTGACAAGGAAGCAAAGTAAAGGTAAACAGTTGTGAATACAATGTGTAGCATTTGTTACATTGGCTTTCTTGGAATGGAAATCTATCCCTGTATATTTTGAATCCTTTCTTACATTCTGCTCGCACATGGCAATGCTTTTTTTCTTTGTTATTTTGTATTTAAGTTTCAAAGTTTATAATATGTTTCTTTTTCTTTTATTGTGTATTGAAGTTTTAGTATATAATTCTAAACTCATTTTTTTTTAATTTTTCAAAAAGAACAGTCCCTGCTTTCAAGGATCTTAGATCCTCCTGGGTGGGATACAATATGTAAATAGGCAAGTGAATACAAACTAACACAAGGTAATTTGAAGAAGGAGAAATTGGGGGTTCAAGAAGATGAGGATATCAAGAAAGGCTTCCTGTAGGAGGTGGCACCAGAGCTGGGTATGAAGGAAGCAGGACTGTGAGGCTAAGGTGAGGAGGGATGGTACTGCAGACATGGTAGAGATCACCTGTGCAAAGTGGGGAGGTGGAATATTGAGTACAGAAGTGGCAAATGGGCCAGCGGGACCAGAGCAGAGAAGTGAAAGGGGAGTCCCAGGAAGTGGCTGGAAAGGCACGTGCCAGGCTGAGGACCTCCTCCTCCCCCCCTTCTCCTCCCCCTTCCCCTCCTCCTTTTCCTCCTCTTCTTCCTCCCCTTCCTCCTCCTCCTCCCCATTCCCCTCCTTCTCCTCCTCCACCTCTTCCCCCTCCTCCTCCTCCTTCTTCCCCTCCTCCTCCTTCTTCCCCTCCTCCTCCTCCTCCTCTTGCTCCTCCTTCTCCTCTTGCTCCTCCTCCTCCTCTTCCTTCTCTTTGCTCCTTTGGAGCCCCTTTGTAGACCCTGCCAAATTTGCAGTGGTTACAATTGAAGCTGGGTGGGGGAGGCAGAAGGGGACCTTCAGGCTGACCTGATCCAACCTCCTCGTTTTCTAGCTCAGGAAACCATACAGCCAGAGATGGGCTGTGTTCCCCAAGATCCCCTAGGGACTACGTGGCAGAGGCAGGATTCAAACCCAGCTCTTCGGACTCTCATCCCATGGACGTCTTTGTCATTACACCAGACCTTCTTCTACTCCGAACAGCTGCATCATGCTCCCTGAGCAAGAGACAAAATAGAGGCGGGTTTCTTGCTGGTCCTCCCTTCTGGGCATCTCTCCAGCCTGTGGAGATTATCCTCCCTTCTCCTTTCTTGGAAAGATTGTCAAGCTCCAACTGTCCTTCACCCCAGGCAGCAAAACAGGAAATCCCTCATTTCTAAACACAAGCAGGAGGAAGCAATTATAAATTTCCACCCCCATCCCTCCCCCCGCCCCACTGCCATATGATGTATTTTTGCCAAGGGGCACAAATATCTACCTAAGTGACCTTGGGAAAATCCACTTCCCTTATCTTTTAAATGGAGTGTGAGGTGGCATTGGACTAGGTGTCTTCTGCGGTTCTTTCCAGAAGAAATCTGTGGTCTTATGATCTGTGTTTCATCTGGCTTAAGGCCCTCAGGCATTTATTTGCCTACTACAGAAATTATTAAGCACCTACTATGAGCTAGGTGTTATTAGGCCTGAAATTAAATGAAACTGTCCCTGCCTTTGAGAATTTTGTCATCATCAGTTTACAACATCCAGGAAACGATCCCTGTCCATTTGGCTTATGACTCCCTAGGCAGTTCCAATGAGGCAATTCCTTCCACCCAAGCAGAACAAAATCTAGCTGTGGTTTAGTAGCTAAATCCTGTGCAGTTGCCCAAGGCACCAAGACATTAAATGACCTTTAAAGCCAGTAGGTATCATAGGCAAGATGTTAACATCAAATCCCTTGACTCAGAACCCTAGTGGCTCTAGCTACTAGGCAACACTGCCTTTACAATGGTATAATTGATTCAGAACCCCAATGGTGCAGTGGATCGAACACTGACTGGGCTTGGAACTGGGAAGACCTGAGTTCAAGTCCAGCCTCAGATCTTTGGGAGCTCTGCAACCCTGGGCAAGTGACTGAACCAGTTTCCCCAATATGTGAAACAGGAATAATAATAATAGCCCATCCATCAGGGGTCATTAGAGAATCAAATGAGATAATGAATGTGAAGGGCTTCACTCCCCTTGAAGTGCTCAGTACATGCCAGCTGTCCTTGGGGTTTTATGATTATTAGGCGGCTTTCCTTTTTTATGAAACTTCCAATGATTGGGAATCTGCCCTAACATCAGAAGATGTTCAAATTCTGCTTCTGATATAACCTGGCAGAGGCCCAAGCCACTCTCTACAACTGCCAGCTGCAAAGAAGGGGCCACCTGCCTCGGAAGAAAGATTTCTCTTACCATACTTTCCTTTTACTGATGAAAAATCACTGATCCGGGACTGACACACGCAACTTCCTCCCACTGCTCCCGGCTGCTTCCTTGGGGACCAAAGAGAATGCCTCTTGTCAGTGTGACTCACAAGACTCAGAGTCAAGAAGACCTGAGTTCAAATCTGCCCCAGCCACTTCCTGCCTACCTGGGCCTCAGTTTCCTCATCTGTTAAATGAAGAAGGTCCCTTCCAGACCTAGAGCTGTGGCTCTAGGGTCTTTCATCCCTTCACACACCGGAGGACAGCCACCACGTTTCTTCTAGCAAAATATTCCCCATTTCTCCCATTCATCTTCTTGCTTTCCCTCCTTGGGCTCTTTTCTCATGTCTCCTTTCCCACAAGTCATGAGCTTTGGAGGACAGTGTTGAGTCATGGGCCCCCAAAAGTGCCAAGAGTAATATAACCACAACCATGCCTTGGATGCTTCTCCTTTTCCATCAGAAATGTGGTCTGGACCATTCCCCAGATTCTCCAGAACAAGCCTCAGAAATTCCCAAATCTACTAAGCATCAGCGATAGTTTGTGCTGGCAAATTGAATCTCATAAAGTAACCAGGTAGGGATCTTTTTCTGAGTTATGTTCTTTCCCCAAAAGGTCAAGTTGTGACCCCCCAAAAAGGAGCTGAGTTATGCTGAGTGAGGTGTAGGAAGGGAGAACTTGATTAGGGCTCAAGTGGGCCACCCTATCAGTTAAGTGAAGGAAGACTGTCAGAATATCCCAAAACCTCAATGATGAGGGCTAAGTGAGCAACACAAGTATTCAGTGCAGCAGCCTGAACATGAAAGGGTCCTATCCATCTGAGGGCTTTGGGGCCCTGCTCCAGGGGCAGCTTCAGCTGCCTTGTCTCATTGTAGATTTAGTGGGATGTCTAGAAGGAACTGCCCAGGCCTCAGGGTCATCCCCTCTCCCACAAATTTCCTCTGGCCACTATTTGATTCATCCCCAAATACGGTGCTGGTGATCTTTCCATAGAGTCGGATCCTCTAAAAATTTGGGGTGCTGATAAGCACAAATGGAGGAGATTATAAAGAGTGGAGAGAAGAGCTAATCACCTCCGAGGAAGGAAACTGGCCAGCTGAAGGGTGAGCAGAGGAGTGTTTACAGGATGGTGAGGAGGACTGGCCGCATGGAAGCTTTACCTGGCAAAGAAAAGACATAGAGGAAATAGGATTGTTCTCTTCTGATAACTCATAGGATTGTAGATTTAGAGATATGGTTAAAAATTATGTATGAGTAAACTGAGGCCCAGAGAAACTAAAGGTTATGTGACTTTCCAAAGCTCACAAAGGCAGTGAGTCCCCAAAACATAATTTAAACCCATCAAACCCAACCCTCTTTCTATTTGTGCATTGAATGCTGCCTCTAGTGATCTCATTTGTCTGGCCCCTTTTTCTGAAGTCCAGTCTGGGTCCACTGAGGGGAAGATGCAGGTAGGTGGATCTCTGCCCTCTAGAAGGAAGGACCAGCCGCCAGAGCAGCTAAGCAAAGCAGCCCAAAATGGCAGAGCTGGGCTAGGTAACTAATGAGTTCTCTGAAGGTGATGAAAAAGAAGATGAGTAACCCCTTCTTGTTTATTTTTCTTTATTCTTAACATTCTTTAAAAAAAATAGCTCCAAATCTTCTTCCTCCCTCCCTTACCTACTGAGAAGGCAAGTAATGTGATACTCTTTATACATGTGAAGTCATGCAAACATCTCTCCATACAGAAGTGGAATAAGCAAGCCTTTCTTCTAAGGGAGACCCTTCTTGGGGGCACATAGGATAGAACTTCTCTGCAGCCCCATCCAGCTCAGACTTTCTCTAATTCTTTATTGGATCAGGAAATGGCCCATACTTAACTTTCTTGTCTTGAATCAGAGAGGACAATGAGAGTGAGCCTTGGGGCCAGGCTTTCCCTGGATTCTCTACCTAAACCAATGACTGTGGATTAGTGTCTAGTCCCCTGGGGTAAAAGGATGGAGGCCTTTGGCAGGGGGAGGGGGACCCTGATGAGGACTAGCTCTGGGAATAAAACCTGAGCTGAGGAGATGACGCTCAGCTAAGAACTATCAGAGAAGCGGGGAATCATAAATCCCAAGGGGAAGAGGCTACCACGTCCAACACTTTAGGGGTTGGACTTAGGGCTGGAAGGGACCCAGAGATGAGAAGTCAGAAGTCCAAGCCTCTCATTTTACAGATGGATAAACTGTGGCCCAGAGAAGGGACTTGACAAATGCAGGGTCACACAGGTTGTAGAAGAGATGACAGAGGCCATCTAGTCCAGCCTCCTCATCCGACAGGTTAAGTGACTTGCCTGGGCACAGCTTCCCCAACATCAGACTGACAGCCGGAGCTATCCACTAGAATAGGATTTAGAGAGTTCTCATGTGTGCTTCGCCTTCCTCTTTCCTTAATTAGTCAAAGCCACAGTTTACTCCCTATAGAGACTAGAAGAAAAGCCCTTTATAAGCCTCAAGAAGGGCTTACTTCAGAGGCAGGAGGGAAGAAGAAAGAGAGGGAAATGATGCCCTTCCTGTGGGGTGGAACGATGGGGACCCGGGCTGACATTTCTACATCATTCTGAGGATTACAAAGTGCTTTGTACACATGCTTCCATTTGATTCTCCCAACAACCCCGGGTGGCGGATGCTGCCATTATCCGCATTTTTACCGATGAAGAAACTGAATCTCAGTGACTTGCCCAGCAACACACAGACAATGCCTGGGAAGAGTCTCAAATCCAGGACTGCCTAGTTCTAGGTCTAGAGCTCCATCTGATTCTGCTATCAACTACCAAGGTGATGTGGGAGACAAGGGTCTCCCCGCAAGCCACATTTTCCCTAGTGTGGTATAGGGGAAAGAGTGCTTCATTTGGGGTCAAAGGACCCGGGGTTCAAATCCCAGCCCCTACTTAGCTATCTGTATGACCTTGGGCAAATCCCTTAAACCTTTTTGGGACTCAGTTTTCTCATTTAGAGAATGAAGGTGTTAGGAAAGATAACTTCTGAGTTCTCCCTGGCTCTAAATCTATGATCCTATTATTCCCAAGTCACTTCCCATCTCTGGCCTGTTTTCTCATTTGCAAAATGGTAATGCCATAGCATCTGACCTCTATGGTTCCTCCCAGCTTTAACTCTATGAGTCCATGAGCCCACAGGTACATGATCTCAAAGTCTCATTCCAGTTCTGTAGCATATTGGAAAGAAAGAATGTCCAATCAACATGCCAATATAATATAAACAATAAAATTTATTAAGTGCCTGCTATGTGCCAGGCATTAATTAATCCTAATTTTGTACTAAGTACAGAGGATACAAAAAGAGGCAAAAGACAGGCCCTGTCTTCAAAGAGTTTATAATCTACTGGGAGAGACAATATTCAAACAAATATATACAAAACAAACTCTATACAGGATAAATAGGAAATAATTAAGAAAGGATAGCACTGGAATTAAGAATGGTTAGGGAAGGCTTCCTGTAAAAGATGGGGATTTAGTTGGGATTCACAGAAGACAAAAGGGGCATACATGGAAATCCTTGGGACTGGAGTGGGGGTGGGGGGATGGAGAAGAGAAAGTCAAGTGGAAAGAGAACCAGCCTAGGACCTGTAAACATATCTAGAACTTCTACCCAAACAGAGGCCTTGACTATCAAAGGCAGAAGAGAGTCTGGTAGCCTAGAGAGATGGACCAGGAAGACTGGAGACATTTGGCTTCAGGCATTTACTAGCTCTATGATTCTGTGTGAGTCACTTCACTTCTCTTTGCTTCAGTTTCTTCAAATAAAATGGGTATAAGAATAGCATCTGCCTCCCAAGGTCATTGTGAAGATCAAACAAGATAACAATTGTAAAGCACTTAGCACAGTGCCTGGCATGTAGTGGGTGTTATATAAATCCTTATTTCCTCCCTTCCTTCCTTCTTTCCTTCCTTCTTCCTCCCTCCCTTTCTCCCTTCCTTTTTCCTTCCTTCTTCCTTCCTTCTTTCCTTCCTTCCTTCCTTCTTTCCTTCCTTCCTTCCTTTCCTTCCTTCCTTCCTTCCTTCCTTCCTTCCTTCCTTCCTTCCTTCCTTCCTTCCTTCCAGCCTCACCAAGAAGGCCAGGGAGAAGATCAGGGGCTGCTCTGAGAGATAAGAAAAAATCAGTCCCATGGAACATCTCAAAGAGCTAGCTGGGGACAATATAGTGGTTTCCACCAAAGGAAAAAAATAACATTTGTTTGGTATTTAAACCCTAAGCCAACTCAGACTGGCAGCTGAGACTGAGCAGAGACAGGAAGGAGAAAGCTCAAAGCAGAGTCATTAATCAAATAAATAGTTGGTGCTGGTCTTTGTCATCATGAAGAAGGACCCAGTGCTCATACATGCACACGTACCCTGTTTGACTCAGGTTTATTTTTCTCAATGTTCTTTGCTTTCTGGGGTGTGGTAGGAGTTAAAGTTTTTTTTTTTTTTAATTTATGTTCCATGATCATACACAAATCATTCCACTTCTTGAATCAAGCACAGGGGAGTGTACAGGATTAGAGAGTACTGGTCCACCAGGCTAGGCTGGGCTTTTAGCTGATCTTTGACAGAACAGCAAGGCATATATCTGGTATTCAAAGGATGCTGAGGCAGAGGACGCATGTGCTGGACCATCCCCTACCCTCTTTTTGAGTCCCAGCTCACAGACTCATAGACTCCCATCTAGAAGTGATTTCAGAAGTCACCCATCTAGTCCAGCCCATTCATTTTACCTTCGAAGAAACTCACATGCAGAGAAACTCTGGCTCAAGGTCCCACCCCTGCAAGGTGGGTATCACAAGTGTTCTCAACCCCATTTTAGAGATGAGGAAACTGAGGCAGAGAGGAGTTCAGTTGCCTAAGGTGACACACATAATTAATGGCAGAAATGGGACTTACAATTAGGTCTGCTTTAAACATTAATTTAAACCTGAATGGGGGGGCGGAGCCAAGATGGCAGCTGGAAAGCAGGGATTAGCGTGAGCTCCCCACCGAATCCCTCCAAAAACCTATAAAAAATGGCTCTGAA
Organism: Trichosurus vulpecula; assembly: GCF_011100635.1. NCBI lineage: Eukaryota > Metazoa > Chordata > Mammalia > Diprotodontia > Phalangeridae > Trichosurus > Trichosurus vulpecula. Next base: position 12,172,068 of record NC_050580.1, on the reverse strand, counting down.
CCAATTCTAGAACTGCAGAACCCACAAAATAGCAGAGGGAAGCAGGGCTGCAGCCCAGGACAGCCTGGATAGTCTCTGGGTGAGGTCTATCCCACGCGGAGCTGGGAGCAGAGTGGAGCGGAGCAGAGCCCAGCGTGAGCAGCACAGATCAACCAGACTAGGAGCCAGGGGGAGCGTGCCCTAGGGCCCTGAATCAGTGAGCTGCAGCAGTTACCAGACTTCTCAACCCACAAACACCAAAGACAAAAGAGAAGGTTAGTGGGAAAAGCTGCGGGAGTAGAAGGAGTTCGAGGTTCGGCTACTGCCCCCAGGGGCAGCAGAGATGGGGCAGCTACAGAACTACAGCTGCAGTTGCTTCGGGCCCCAGGCCCACCTGGTGGGAGGAATTAAGTGGCGGATCAGAGCAGGAGTGAAGAGCCTGCTGAAGATCTAAGTCCAGTCTGGGTTGGGGGTTCTTGGGGAAGGAGGAGTGCTGGTGTGGCAGAGCTGGTGCATCCCCCCAGGCATGGAACATAGTTCTCTAAACTCTACAAGCAGTCATACCCTGCTGAAAAACTCAAGGGTCAAGTTAGTTGGCTGGGAATATGACCAGGCAGCGAAAACGCACCCAGATTCAGTCTCAGACTTTGGATTCTTTCTTTGGTGACAAAGAAGACCAAAACATACAGACAGAAGAAGTTAACAAAGTCAAAGAGCCTACAACAAAAGCCTCCAAGAAAAACATGAACTGGTCTCAGGCCATGGAAGAGCTCAAAAAGGATTTGGAAAAGCAAGTTAGAGAAGTAGAGGAAAAATTGGGAAGAGAAATGAAAAGGATGCGAGAAAACCATGAAAAACAATTCAGTGACTGGCTAAAGGAGACCCAAAAAAATACTGAAAAAATATACTGAAGAAAAAAACACCTTAAAAAATAGACTAACTCAAATGGCAAAAGAGCTCCAAAAAGTCAATGAGGAGAAGAATACCTTGAAAGGCAGAATTACCCAAATGGAAAACGAGGTGCAAAAGACCACTGAAGAAAATACTACCTTAAAAATTAGATTGGAGCAAGTGGAAGCTAGTGACTTTACGAGAAATCAAGATATTATAAAACAGAACCAAAGGAATGAAAAAATGGAAGACAATGTGAAGTATCTCATTGGAAAAACCACTGACCTGGAAAATAGATGCAGGAGAGATAATTTAAAAATTATTGGACTACCTGAAAGCCATGGTCAAAAAAAGAGCCTAGATATCATCTTTCAAGAAATTATCAAGGAGAACTGCCCTGATATTCTAGAGCCACAGGGCAAAATAGAAATTGAAAGAATCCATCGATCGCCTCCTCAAATAGATCCCAAAAAGAAATCTCCTAGGAATGTTGTCGCCAAATTCCAGAGCTCCCAGATCAAGGAGAAAATACTGCAAGCAGCCAGAAAGAAACAATTTGAGTATTGTGGAAACACAATCAGAATAACCTAAGATCTGGCAGCTTCTACATTAAGAGATCGAAGGGCTTGGAATACAATATTCCGGAGGTCAATGGAGCTAGGATTAAAACCAAGAGTCACCTACCCAGCAAAACTGAGTATCATGCTCCAAGGCAAAATATGGATTTTCAATAAAATAGAGGACTTTCAAGTTTTCTCAGTGAAAAGACCAGAGCTGAATAGAAAATTTGACTTTCAAACACAAGAATCAAGAGAAGCATGAAAAGGTAATCAAGAAAAAGAACAAGAAAAAGAAATTGCAAGGGACTTGCTAAAGTTGAACTGTTTTGTTTACATTCCTACATGGAAAGATGATGTGTATGATTCATGAGACCTCAGTATTAGGGTAGCTGAAGGGAATATGCATGTATATATATATATGTTTATGTATATATATATATTAGTGAATGCATATGTATGTATATATGTATGTGTGTATGTATATATATATATAGAGAGAGAGAGAGAGAGAGAGTGGGCACAAGGTGAGTTGAAGACGAAGGGAAGATATCTAAAAGAAATAAATTCAAATTAAGGGATGAGAGAGGAATATATTGAGAGAGGGGGATAAGGAGAGATAGAATGGGGTAAATTATCTCACATAAAAGTGGCAAGAAAAAGCACTTCTGTAGGAAGAGAAGAGAAGGCAGGTGAGGGGGTAATGAGTGAATCTTGCTCTCATCAGATTTGACCTGAGGAGGGAATACCATACATACTCAATTTGGTATCTTACCCCACAGGAAAGAAGAAGGAAGAAGATAAAAAAAGGGGAAATGATAGAAGGGAGGGCAGACGGGGGTGGAGGTAATCAAAATCAATCACTTTCAAAAGGGGACAGGGTCAAGGGAGAAAATTCAATAAAGGGGGATAGGTTAGGAAGGAGCAAAATATAGTGAGTCTTTCACAACATGAGTATTGTGGAAGGGTTATACATAATGATACGCATGTGGCCTATGTTGAATTGCTTGACTTCTTAGGGAGGGTGCGTGGGAAGGGAAGAGGGGAGAGAATTTGGAACTTAAAGTTTTAAAAACAGATGTTCAAAAACAAAAAAAAAGGTTTTTGCATGCAACTAGAAAATAAGATACACAGGCAATGGGGCGTAGAAATTTATCTTGCCCTACAAGAAAGGAAGGGAAAAGGGGATGGGAGGGGAGTGGGGTGACAGAGGGGAGAGCTGACTGGGGAACAGGGCAACCAGAATATACACCGCCTTGGAGTGGGGCGGGAGGGTAGAAATGGGGAGAAAATTTGTAATTCAAACTCTTGTGAAAATCAATTCTGAAAACTAAAGATATTAAATAAATAAATTAATTTAAAAAAAAAAGAACAGGAAAAAAAACTGAATGAATTTGAGGGGCTATCAACTTGGTCTCTGGTATCATCCAGGAAGGCTCTGAAAACAATGGCCTCCTATTACCCAGTGGCCTAATTTCAGAAGTAAACTTCCTCAAGTCCGAGATGGGGGATCCTAAATCCCAGGAGAGGGGGCAGTTCTAGGTTCTCTGACCTCTGGAAACCTCTCCTTGTAGATTAACACAGGGCGCCCCCTTCTGGTGCTGGGACGCTGTGCGGTCCCCACCATACACAAAGCTGTGGCCTCACCAAGCTGTAAGGGACACACAAGGAGCAGGGTCCCCTTGTAAAGTCCCTTCGTTACAAATTCCCAGCGACCCTAGAGATGGGAGGAAGATCTCTTTATGACAACAATGATGAGGGTGTTTGAATGTAAGAAAAGTAGGAGCAGAGATTTAGAGCTAGGTAAGGCTTTAAACAACATCCACATCACACAGAGGAAAACTCGAGGTCTTTCTCAAAGGAAGCCTGAAAAAGAATCCAATTCTTGAAGGAATGGAGATGTGCAGCTGACAGCCAGGCTGGCCCTCACCTGCCTCCCCACAGGCTGTTTGTTCAGGGTGACTTCCCAGCCTCCTCCACTGGTCCCAAGGTCATGGTAGCTATGGCTCAGATCTGGAGGATCTCCAAACACTGCTCTGTGTCTAGACCTCCCTCTCTGTCCAGCCAAGCCTCATGGCCCATCTATGCCATGGTGGAGGTCCAGTGGGGGCACAGAAGTAAAGTTCCTTGGACCACCCTCATGGAAAAGGGAGAGACCATGCTCTGTACCTGCATGGCCCTGGAAGGAGCAGTGGGTGGTGTGTGGCCTTGGGCAAATGTCATCCCCTCTCTGAGGCTCAGCTTCAATACCAGTAAATTGGAAGGATGGTGCCGGCTGTGAGGGCCAAATGCAGGCTGTGCCCATGCAGTATGGAGCATGGCACCCAGAATCAGGAAGAGCAGGGTTCGAATCCTGCCTCAGAAACGTAGGAGCTGCCTGACTACCGGTAAATCATTTCATCTCTGGGCTTCAGCTCTGTCCTCTGCAAAAGCGAAGGTGCTTCCCTATAGAATGGGAGATTCCTTGCAGCTTCACTTTGACTAAAAGTAGCCATCTTCCAGAAAGCACTTTTGTTGCTGTTCGGTCGTTTTCAGTTGTGTCTGACTCTCTGTGACCTCATTCGGGGTTTTATTAGCAGAGACACTGGAGTAGTTTGCCATTTCCTTCTCTGGCTCACTTTACAGACGGGGAAACTGAGGCAAAAAGCATTAAACGAGTCACCCAGGGTCATATAGCTGGTGAGTATTTGAGGCCAGAGTTGAACTCAGGAAGATGAGTCTTCCAAATGCCAGGCCTGGCGCTCTTCCCACTGTGCCACCTAGCTGCCCAGAAAGTACTTTACAATTCCCCAAAGCACCTCACAAATGCATGGTCTCATTGGCTCCTTTCAATATTCCTGTGAAGTCAATATTCCAGGCCTAATGAGACCCATTTGACAGCTGAAGCAACTGAGATTTAAAAGATCTAAGTGACTGCTAAGCAATAAGCCACCAAGGTTGGATTCCTGGTTCCTGGCCCGGCATTCCTTCCACCGCCTGAAGCTGAGGCCCAGTGGCTTCAGATGTCTTTGGGTGCCCCCCGAGATAATTTTCTACCCTCACTGACCCTTGACGTGCAATGCCCATGAATCACTAAAGGCAGCCAGACAGGAGCCATGGCAGCATCACAGGACTGGCCTCAGCAGAAGGAACAGACATCCCTAGGTCCTGACCCGGATTCAACTCCGGTCAAGTATTAACTACCTACTTGTGCGAGACGCTGTGCTAAGCCCGGAGGACATAAACAAGGCAAAAACTCCAAGCCCTCAGTCTAACCAGGAGGCAGCATGACACAAATCGGCCAAAAGAAGACCCTAATTCCGCAGTCAGTAAGAAGGCTTATCAGGGGGTGAAGAGAAAGGGAACTGGGCAGATTGGAGATCGGAAGAGGGCTGGCGAGCCCCAGAGACGAAAGCAGGGAGGGCAAGGAGTCCGGGGGACATGTATCTCTGACGATCTTGCTTTGAATTGCTGTTGGTTATTTCTCTCAATGTGGCACAGAACAGTATCCGTGGTGGAAATATTTGGAGAATGAAAATCAGGACAAAAAAAGAGAAAGGAAATGAGCCTGAAGCATTTAAAAATGAAAGCACTGGGTCTTACGCAGCCCCATCAGTTCTCCCGTCTCCAGCTGGGTCGCATTTGCAATGAGAAATTATTCAACAATTTTTAAAAATCAGAGAATGACATTTAAAGGCAAACTGTGGGACATTTGCAGGAATCAGCCCAGCTCAGAACACACCAAAGGAGGCCTCACACCAAGCACGGCAATGGAAATCTGTTTATTTAATTGGATAAACTCATCAGGTTTTTCCAATCCCAGCAAAATAACAAACACAGTGACTGCAGTAGCAGAAACAAAAATGAATACTGAAGCAAGGTCAAATGCTGCACAATTGTGATGGTCACACTCTTCTGGAGAAAAGATTAGGAAATATGCCTCATTCCTTTCCTTGGAGAGGTGGGGCAATATGAGTGTGGAATGTGGCATGCTCTCCCAGCCATGGTTGGTATAGGTTTGTTGGTTTCACTGTTACAAGGGAAGGCTCATTGCATGTGGGGTTGGGTTAAAAGAGATGGGGGTAGGGATGGAGACAGAAATATATCTGGGAATGATTGAGGTTTTTTTTTTAAAGCTTCAATAAAAATTTAATTTCAAAGAATGATACCAATTCGATATAGTCCAGTAAACATTTATTTACCACCTACTATGTGCATGATACTATGTCAATGATAGGAATACCAAGTAGGGGGAGAGTAAGTTGGGAGTGAGTGTTTATATAGTGCCCACTGTGGTGCTGTGCCAAGCATTTTTAAAGATATTATCTCATTCGATCCTCAAGACCCCCCTGGAGGTAGGTGCTGTTATTGGCCTCTTTTAACAGTTGAGAAAACCGAGGCAAACAGAGGCTAAGTGATTTGCCCAGGGTCACACAGCTAATAGGTGTCTGAGGCTGAATTCCAACTCAGATCTTGCTGCCTTCAGGCCCAACACTCTCTCTACTGTGCCACTTAGTTGCCCCAGTGAAAAAACCCTTGCTCTCAGGAACTTTGTCATCTACTAGTTGGACAGAATACGAAAACAGATAAGTAAATGTGTAATCATTTGAAGAGGAAAAGCCCTAATTTAGGGGGATCGAGAAAGGCTCTTTGTGGAAGGTGGCCCAGGAGCTGAGCCTTGAAGGAAGCCTGGAATTCTCCGAGGCAGGGGTAAGGGGCACACATGCCAGGTCTGAGGGATGAGATGGAACTTGGAGTTCAGAGACACCCGGGGGACCAGCATGGCCGGCCCAGATAGTTTAGTGCCAGAGTCATGTGCGAGGTGCCTGGCCAGCTGGAGCCCAATGGTGGAAGGTTTAAATGGCAAACTGAAGACTCAGTGCTTTAACCCAGAGGCAGCAGGGAGCCACTGAAGGTTCTTTTTTAAATGAATTTACTGATGGCTTTTATTTTCCATCGCGTAGATTTTCCACTCTACTCTGTTCTTCTAGTACTCAGTCACAACTCCACTAGTAAAACCCTTTCCACACAGAAGCTTCTTGCCTCCTCGCCACAGCCTTGGGAGGTAGACCATTCAAATATCATTACTCCCATTTCAAATATGTGTGAGGTGGGGCCCAGAGAGGTTAAATGGTTTACCCAGAGTTAAATAGTTACAAAAATAAAAATGTAAGTAGGTCAATAGGGTCTGAGACTCTGTCTCCTTTCTCCTACTCAGAGCAAGTTGGGAGCCAGGAGATGAGCCAAGTCACAGGAGCCCAGATTCAGGGCTGGAAGGAGCCTTAAAGACCATCTACCAGGGGTGGGGAACCTGCAGCCTCCAGGCCACTTGTGGCCTTCTGGGTCCTCAAGGGTGGCCCTTTGACTGAGTCCAAGTTTTGGGATTTGGTATGTAAAACCTGGAAGCCGCAGGTTCCCCACCCCTGATTCTCGGCCAAACCCCTCATTAGACAGATGAGGAAACAAGGGTCTAAGGAAGGGAAAGGGGCTTTCCTAATCAATGCTTTTTGATTGAAAATTTAAATTTCCAGTCTCATAGTTCATTTGACCCCAAATCTAGTTAGTTGTTGCTTCTGACTGCCAGGCTGTCTCTTAATCAAAGGCAAAGTTCTTGAACAGAAAAAAAAAATCCTGGGGCCAATTCACTTCCCAAGAACAGCAGAAGCCTCTGCCGTCTTTTACACTGGGGAGGAGGGAGGGAGACCCTTCTTCTAGTCTTTGCAATGAGCTCATCTGCTCCTAGCACCATCAATGCTCTCAGCTCCCGATTCCTCTAAATGGGAAGTGGCCACTCCATGGTAGTGGGTGCCTCATGCCCTCCTAAGCTAGAGCACCTCTCTGGTTCTTGAAGCCCCATTTGTTGAGCTGGTGGCAAGGTGCTACCTTCACCAGTTCAGAAATATGGAATCAATGTGTAGCCTCCCAAGAGAGACAGCCCTACCCCCATCATCTCCCTTTCCTCATTCTCCTTCCACAATCAGTGAGAAAGGATAAGGACTGGGAGGCTTCTAGATAGATGGCTTATTATAAGGACTGTGTCCATAAAGAAGCAAGCAACATCTGGGACCAATCTATCCATAATCAATGAGCATTTACTAAGTGCCTGCTACGTACCCTACATTGTACTAGGTATTGTATTCCTAATACAAAGGCAGAAGTGAACAGTTCCTGCCCTTGGGGAGCTTACATTCTGGTAGGGAAGACATCATGTAGATATATAAGTGTATTAAGAATACAAATGAATCAATCAACAAGCATTCATTAGGCACCCACTCTGTTCCAGGCACTGTCCTAGATTCTGGGAAGACAAGAACAGAAGTTTTAATCTCTGCCCTCAAGAAGCTTCCATCAGCCCACACCTACAGGGCTACCTCCCACACCACATCAATCAGGGTGCTGATGCAATTCATGGAGCCCAAGAATTCACTGGGGTTTTTTGCCTTTCCTGCTATCCCATCAACTCTTAGTGTGTCTGAAGTTTATTATAAGCCCTGACTTCTTCACAGGAATCAGCCAAGACTCTTTCAATCTGTGTGTGGGCAGCTAATTTTTTATACCTTTGCATAAAACTTTATATTTATAGCTATTAAATGTCATTTGATTACATTCACTCAATACTTACCCAATCAGGCTCCTTGGGAATCCCAATCCTATCATTAAACGTGCCAGCCACTCCACCCAGCCTTGCGTCATCTGCAAATTTAAGAAGCATGACATCTGTCCCCTTCATCCAGGTCATCAATATAAGTGCTAAAGGACCTCCAGGCAAGCCCAGACTCCTGGGTCCCTCCCCCCAGGCTGGTGTCTTGAACTCATTGAAGCAGCTAGCAATCCTTTGCTTATTTTGTCATTTAAGTTGCCTTTCCATTCCCCATTTCTATTCTGCCCTTCTTTTTACTCGGACATCTTTCAGGGAGCAATTCTTGTGGAGATACAACCTGTAGATTGTCTCTGCTGGTGTAGCAGCCCACCCGCTCTCCCATCCACTGCCCCCACCCCAGCAGCCACAGCTCCCGAAGACTCAGAAAGCTCCAGCAACCAAAGTCCTTGCCCTGCCAAATGGCTAATATTTCATCAGCAGAAATGCCATGAAGGAAGAGGTCTGACCTTTCACTTTGCTGCTGCCCCCTAAAGGACCATGAGGACTTTCCCTCCAAAGCGCAGCTGAAATCCCTTGTATATGGAGTCTTCCCTTATTGGAATGTGAGCTTCTCCTCAGCAGAGACTGTTTCCCGTTTGTATTTTTAGTTCCAGGGCCAAGCACATTCCCTCGCATACAGTAAGTGCTTGATAAATGCTTTTTCTTCCTTTCATTCATTCATTCATCCTCATCTGGAAGTTCCCTATGCCATATCTCCACTCCCTTTCCCTGACCCCTTGCAGTCTGAAGGTCATTTTCCTGGTAGAGAAAATCAACTTGGACCAGGCCATCTCTCTGCCATCTGACTGCAGATCTCTTCCCCCATCCCCGCCACCCCATGAGGATCCAACTATCATTGGGCAGAACCATCGGTGGGCAGGGGCTCTGCAATTGGGTGATGAACCCTGGTTTGCCATTTTTGGAGGGACACTCAGTTGTTAATCCCACCAGGATTGGTTGCTTGGTTGGAACTATGGAATGGTTTGGGTATTTGGTGGAAGCAAGTATTGTTTCAGTTTTTTATTTGTTCCTCCAGTGCTTGGCATAGTAACTGTTTAATAATGACTTTCATTACCATTCTCTTCTTCAGGCCTCAGTTTCCTTCTCAGTAAAATATGGAAATTGACCTCTAAGGTCCTTTCCAGCTCTATGCGTGACTACAGGAATTGTAAGGCCTCTCCCAGCTCTAAATGTCCGGTCTGGTGCAATGGTTGGGGGAGGGGAAGGGAGGAGAGGTTCTAGTGAAGTGTCCTGCCTATTTACTAGAGCTGGAGGTATATATCCAAAAGCCTTCGTGGCCAGGCCATTTGTGTTACTGTAAGTGTTGGGAGAAAATGGGGATTTGAGTATCCAGCCTTCCTTCCATGGGTTTGTATGGTTGGCTCCCTGAGGAAGAATGATAAAAGATGGCCATTTACCATTGGCTGTAGGCTTTGTCTATCAGGGCCACTTTGCCAATAGGAGTACTGGTCCAGGACAACTCAAAGAAACCATGCCATCTGGAGGTAGGAAGGCCAAAGTCCAGAGAGCTGCTTGTTTGGGCCTGGTGGTAAAAATCCATGGAGCCATGAGCTGGCAATGAATGGCCTTTCCCCCTCAGAACCCAAGGAACATTCAGCTCTCAATTCTCGAATGCAACTATTAAAAAAAAAAGCTTGCATTGTAATTGTGTATGTGTGTGCGTGCGTGCGTGTGTGTGTGTGTGTGTGTGTGTGTGTGTGTGTATGCTCTGCCTAGTAGACTAAATGCTCCATGAAGTCAGAAATGTGTCTTAGATTTCGTGCTGTTCCAGGTGCCAAGCACAGGGGGGCAGAGGGAAAGGATAGAGCCTCAAGGAAATGGCCATTTGTAAGCACCCACTATGTCCCAGGTGCAATGCTGGAGCTGGAGATGCCACAAAATGCAAGAAACCTGCCCTCAAGGAGCTCCCAGTCTAGCAGCAGATGCTCTCATCAGAGCCGAGAATTCTCAGGATGGAAAGTCCCTCTACCAATGCAGATGCAAATCAGCAATTCAACTGTGACAGTCCCAGAAAGTGGCCTGGGGCTCTGAGAGATTAGTGACTTACCCAGGGTCACAGAGCTATTATGGGTCAAAGGCAAGTCTTCCTGACTCCAAGGCCATTCCAGAAACCATTGGCAATAGTCAGATACCATCTGTCCTTTTAGGAATCCCCCCTCTGGCCTTCCTGTCACTTTCAGGTCCAGGTCTTTAAGAGGAGAGGAGCCCACAGATCTGGAGGGGAAAACAGAGGCCTGAAGGCAAGATCAGCTAGACTGGTTGCTTATATCACTGACTTGGAGGCCAGGACTCCAAGAGACTATAGCCAGTCTACACCTGAACAAGCATCCCTTCAAAGCATTATCTGTGAGTGGCTATCTGACTCTTTGGGAAGACCCCCATCAAGAAAGACCCCACCTCCTCACAGAGCAGCCAATGTCCTCGGGATAGCTCAGATCATTAGGAGGTTTTCCCTGACACCCAGCGTAAAGCTGCCTGTTTGCAGTTTCTACCTTCTGCACCTAATTCCAAGCAGGCTAATCCCCCTTCCTTGTTGAAGTCCTTCAAACACTTTGAAGACTGCTGTTGTTTATCATGTCCCCTAGCCCATCTCAGACTTACTATCCCCTTCACTGAGGCTGGTGGCTGAGCATGAGCAAATAGCCTATTTGGGCCACCCTGTCTACTGGCTGGTCCTGGGCACCAGACCCACCTTCCCTCCATCTTCCCCACCATTAGGTCACCTACTCGGGACATCTCACCATTTTGGCCCCTTGTTACAGGTGTAGTGACTCCACCATCACTGCCAGAGAAAACCATTTATTATAGAAACATCGATGGATCAGCTCCCCTTTTGTCTTTTTGCCTTTCTTCCAGCTCCATCCTACAAGGAGATGACCTGGCTCCATTAGCTGAGCCCCAAGCCAATCTTTCCATAATGTCACCTTTTACTCCACCTCCCTCACTGTTTTATGAGTCAAGACTATTCCTTACTCCCTGTTTTTTTTTTTTCCTCCGTAAGATTTTGCAAATCAGTTTATATTCTAAATTGATGTGGCCCTGGCTGCTACATCTCTCCACTTGGCAAGGGGATAAGTGTTTGATGGTTGTTGTGGTTTCTGGGTTCTTTTGGCCTCCTTATTCTGGTAATTACTCTACGATAATTAAAACCCACTAGCAAATGGTGATGGTCTCTACTGTTATCTGTTGCTTTATCCATCTCCCATGCTCAGGATCAATATCTCATTAGATTCAGGATGGAGCTGTTTTATATGCTCCTACTTAGAGCCAGAGGAGAACTTAGAGGCTGTCTGGGCAAGTTGCCTAATTTTACAAATGAGGAAACTGAGGAATAAGGTTACTAAGTGACTTACTCAGCATCATATGGATAGTAAAATGGCAAAGCCGAGATTAGAACCCAGACTTCTGACTCAAATCCACGGTTTCCTCCATACCCTGCTACCTTCTTCTTTGAGGTTATGCCAAATCTCCTTATCTTTATTCTTTTCCTACTGCAGTGTTGATTTTGATTATTTTTTTTCTCTAACCAATTAATGGTCTAAGAGCACACAGACTATGGATATCCAATTCATGAACTTATTTTCTGTTTCTTAAGATGTTATCAGTTTCTTTTTTTTTCTGGGAGACGGGAGGTGTTGCCTTGTCCAAGACTTTCCAACTCTGATTTATTCCGGATGGTCTTATTGAATTCTTTGTAGAGTTTCCTTGCCCTTCACCCTTGGCAGTAGATTTTGATGCCTAAGCTACAATTATGTTCATTTAAGACATTCTACCTCCTGCCTCAGCAACCTTCCATAGGCTGCCCCCCTTCCCCTGGTCAACATCCATGTCCAGAATGCACATCTTCACCTCTGTCTCTTAAAATCCATCCCTAGTTTTCTTCAAAGCTCAAATGCCACCTCTTACATGCAGGCTTTCCTGATTTCCCACTGCTGCTAATGCCAACCTCAAAATTACTTGGGATTTATTTTGTGTTACATACAATCACACATCTTTTTCCTCCTCCAAAGAATATTATAGGCTGGGCCCATTTTGTTCTTGTCTTTGCTACTCTGGTGCCTAGAATATTTAATAAATGAATGTTGATTTATCTTTTTAAATGATTCATTAAAAACTTAAGTAATCCACCTTTCTTGGTAAAGATTTAGATTTAAATTAATTAATTGCAATGAATTAAAAAAAACAAACAAACCTTTTCCCTAAATCCCTCTAAGTCTCCAGTAGGATTCTTTGGTTGTCTGCTCATTCTCATTCACTTTTCCTGTCACTCCTGGGAGGCAGCTAGCTGGACATGGATAAGTGGACTTCAAGTCAGGAAGAAAGACTTGAGTTCAAATCTGGCTTCAGATACTTACTGGCTGTGTGACTCTGGACAGGTCACTTAGCTTTTCTCAACAAGTTCCTCACCTGTAAAATGGGAATAGCACCTCCTTCCCAGGAATGTGGTAAGGATTAAATGAGGTGACAGATGTGCAGCACTTTACAGATCTTAAAGTACTATATAAGTGTACTATATAAAAAGTACTGTACAAAATACTTATAATCTGCCTCTGAGTTACTACTACTACTACTGCTGCTGCTGCTGCTGCTGCTACTACTACTACTACTACTACTACTACTACTATGTGGCTAAGTGGTTAGAGCCCTGGGCCTGGAGTCAGGAAGAGTTGAATTCAAATCCAGCCTCCAACTCCAACTAGCTTCAAGACCTTAGGCAACCTCCTTAACTCCTCTAAGCCTCAGTTTCCTAATCTGTAAAATGGAGATAACCTACTTCTCAAGCTTTTTGTGAGATTCAAATGAGATGAAGTGGGCATGGTGCTATACAAATATTATTAATATTATTGATGTCCCCCCCAAAAGAGATCAAAGAAAGAGGAAAAGGACCCATAAAAACAAAAATATTTTAGGAACTCTTTTCGTGGAGGCAAAAAGTTGCCAACTAAAAGTGGTGCCCATCGCTGCCTGAATGGCTGGACAAATTATGGTCTAGGAATGTAACGGGATACTATTTCGTTCTAAGAAATGAGAAAAGGGGTGATTTCAGAGAAATACCGCAAGACTTGTATGAACCGATGCAAAGTGAAAAGAGCAGAACCAGGAGAACAGTTCAATATACAAGAACAACAATGGTGTGAAGATAAACAACTGTGAACCGTTTAAGGTCTCATATCATTGCAGTGACTTCTGGAGGATCCCAGAGGCCTCAGGAACGAACGTTGTTGACACTGCGGACAGCTTGCTCACTCCTTCTCGGGTGGCAGTGAGGAGGCAGCCCCACCGGAGCCCCGCATCCCCAGCTTCTGAGAGGTGATGGATCCCAGATGCAGAATGAGCCACATGGACAGGGTGGGACTTTGTGTTCGCTTGACTGTACTGGTTATCAGGATTTTGTTTTGGTTTTCTCCTTTTAAATTGGGAGGGGTGGGAAGTAGAAAACGTCAGTGCTTGTTCACTGAAAAATAAAATAAGATGAAAAGAGTAAGATTCCATTGTGTCGGTGTAGCACAATTTATTCAACCAATCCCTTGTTCGATTAGTCAATTAATTAACGAGCATTTACTAGGCAGCAGTACTCTTGTACTCCCGGGCCAAGACGGGCCAGGAAATAGGGTCTGGCCCTGAGATTTCAAAATGCAGGAAGCAGGCAGATCCCTCCACCGATGCAGGCTGGCGCTCTCTTCTCTGCGATGGGCAGTCTTGGAGAGTCGCCAGGAGCCCCAAGACCGTAAGTCACTAGCCTAAGGTCACACAGTCAGTGTGTCGGAAGCAGAGCAGGAACCCAGGGCAGGTCTCCCTGGCTGGGAAAACAGCTCTCCAGCCCCGGCCACAATGAGCTTGCATCCTCTGGGATCCAGCGAGGTCGCTTCCTGTTTTCTGCCAGGACGGATCAAGCCTTGGGAACAGCCTTGCTCTTGCCTAGCTCTCGGATCCCCCCTCGGAGCCCATCCCAGCAGGGGGAGCTTTACATCCAGGTCACCTTTCTCAACTCCTTGACTACGGCGGGCGCCGCGGAGCCTGACCCTGCGCTCTTGGGAAGGTGCCTCCCTTTACCTGTGCGCGGCTTCAGGATGCTGCTGTGGCAGCCGCGAGAGGAGCAGGAAGAAAAGGAGGAGGCGGGGCGGGGGCGGGGAGGCAGGGGCGGGGGCGGGACTGGGCCGAGGAAGCGCTCGGGCGGGGCCGGGCGGGGGGCCATTGAGTCCTGGGATCCTGTCCGGGAGGGTGCTCCTGGCCGGGCTCTGCAGCAGGTAACCGGCCCAGCTGCTGCCCAGAGGTTCCTGGGAAGGAGACGGGAGCCACAGCAGCCTCAGGAGGCGGAGCAGGAGGCGGGGGCTACCCCGGACGCACGATCGCGATCGGGGAGAGCCAGGGAGGAAGGAGCAGCAACCCGTGGTGAGCCTGCGGCCGGTGGCGGACTGGAAAGGGGAGCCGGCACCCGGCAGCAGGGCAGGCTGGTGAGCGGCTAGGCGCCCCGGGTCTTCCTTTGCTCTGCTTCCCTCCGCGTTTCTTAGATGCCCGGCCGGGAGGCAGGAGACTGGCCCACTGACCCCAACGAGGGATCCTGCGCATCCAGGGCTGCCGGTGAGCAGACGTGTGAGTGTGTGTGTGTGCGTGCGCGCGCTTGCGCGTGTGATTGTGTGTGCGTGTGTGTACGTGTGTCTGGGGTGCGCTTGTTTGCACTTAGGCACGTGTGTCTTTGTACTTGGGCGTGGGGGGGGGCGTCGCTTGCCCCTCTGTGTGTGTGTGTGTGTGTGTGTGTGTGTGTGTGTGCGCGGCTGTCTGGATGCCTTTGTGTCAGCGAGGGCTGGTGCGGCGGTGCGCACCTGCCTAGGTCTCTTGTCCGGGACTTGGGGGAGGGGGGCGGAAGTGTGCGCATTGCTGACAGTTCGCTCACTCCTTCTCGGGTGGCAGCGAGGTGCCCAGGTACCTGAGGAGGACTTCCCTCCGGAGCCCCGCATCCCCAGCAGGCAGGAGCCCCGGGGGAAACTTCCCCAACCCCTTACCTCCAAACACCTGGGATAGGGGAGGAAAGCTAGGCAGCCCGAGAAAGGGCAAGGGACTCGCTCAAGGTCACCCACGCACCAAGCGAGGAACGTGGAAGCCAGGCCCTCGAACTCCCAAGGCCGCGCACAGCGGTGATCTGGCCGCTCTTGGGATGGAAGGAAGTGAGCTTTGGCCCCTTAGGGAAGACGGGCGGAATTGACCGTGAGCTACGAGTAGTGAGCGAGCAGCTGTTGGTGATCCTCAGAGGATGATCTGGGCCAGGTGGGGTCTGGTGTCCACACACACACACACACACACACACACACACACACACACACTGCCACTCAGCCCACTCTGGACCAGCTCGGATTTGTGTATGTGTGTGAGAGAGTGTGCACTGGAGCGTGTGTGTGTGTGTGTGTGTGTGTGTGTGAGAGAGAGAGAGAGAGAGAGAGAGAGAGAGAGAGAGAGAGAGAGAGAGAGAGAATATGTGTGTGTGAGTTGGGGGGAGGAGGAAGGAAGAAGAAATCCCTGGGCTCAGTTGGCCAAGCTGTTCTGAACCATTCTCCAAGGCTCCTCCTGCTCGTGATCAATAATTTAAACAATAAACGAGCGCCATCAGGGCTGGTCTGCTCAGAGACGCTGGAAGAGTAGTCACTGTGGGAGTTTCTCCAGGCACAGAAATTACCCTGACTGCTGTTGCCTTACATTCAAATTCCTCAACCCTAGAGGATTAAAAAAACACAACTCTATGCTTTTAATATTTTATTAGTACAGAATAACAGGGTGAGACAGCCTGTCCTCCTGGGGTCATCATTGTTAAGAGTTGGCAGGAGCCCAGTCCAAACCCCACCCACATTGTATAGATGGACAAACAGAATTCTGTAGAGGCTTGTGACTTGCCTAAGGTCATACAATCCAACATTCTGGGGAAATGCTGCAAGTTCCAGAGAAAGAAGGCAATGTGGAGAATGACCTTATGCAGTCAACAGAATTGTTATTTTGAAAAGTGAGCACTCTGATTGCCAAAGCCTGTCATTGACAGTGAAACTGAATGATGTCAGGGCAGGAGGGTTTTTTTTTCTAGATCTAGCCGATCACTGAATGTTCCTGGTCACACTGGCCATAACCCTGGGTCCAGGGCCTTCCTATTATGGGAGGAGAGCTCCCAGCAGAATAAACAGATGGCCAAGGATTTTTGCTGAGCTTTTCTTCTCAAAGTTTTGTGGGAAGTTTTGGTTTTTTTTAAATACAACTTTACCATATCCTTTACTTGTCTCTCTTTGTTTTCATTTCCATTTCTTGTGCCCAAGTATATCAGCTTCTCCCTTGCTGTCATATTCTATCTCCTTTTCCCATCTTTCTCCTCTCCTCTCCTCCCTCCTCCTCTCAGTCTGCCTTTTCCTTCCAATCTCATAAACCTGTTCTCTCCTCTTTCCCTCCCTCTTTCTTCTCGTCTCTCCTCTCCTTTTCTTTCTCCATCCTTTTCTATCTTTTCTGGGGCCTTGGAGTCACTTACCAATTGAACATTCCCAGCCAGGATGCTAAATTTAGCTCCCACAATTACACCCTGGGACCGTAACATCATAGAATCTTGGAGCTGGAATTGACCTTAGGCATGATAGCCCTCATTTGGAAGATGAGAAACCTGAGGCCCAGAGATGCAAGGGGGCTAAGAACCCAGGTCTCCTAATCCCCAGCGCAGGCCTTTATCCTAAGGACAATGATCTTGTTTTCAGGTTTCTGGACTTATTTCACTTGGCATCCCCTCCCCCTTTCCTCTAACCTCACAAGCTAGGGCATTATAAGCATTTACTTCAGACAGATTCTCTTCCAGACACATCCCTTTGCCCAGCAGATCATTTGACAGACAAGATCATTGAGGCTCAGAGAGAGGGGGTGACCTACCTAAGGTCACACAGCCACAATGGAAGAACTGAAGCTTTGGAGCAAGAATGCACCTTGGAGAGCTCCTAGGCCAAATGCCTTACTCAGAGCCAACTGATGGCCAGAGGTGAAGCCGCCCCCAGGTGGTCAGTGGCAGATTTGGAATTCAGCTCCGTAGTCTCTGCCACCAAAATCAGTGTTCCTTCCTTCTGGTGAGTGTCAGGACCAACACTAGACAGCCTTCTGAGCTGTGCCCTGGAGGCTTTGCCATAGGCAGTGACATACAGTGCCTGGCACGTTGTAGATGCCTAATAAGCATGTATTGACTGACTGTGCAATCCCAGGGATCAGGAATGGAGATTCTGGTGCATTTGTAGACCTGCCACAGGGAAGGGGAGTGTGACTTTGGCCTTTTGGGATAGGTGATGGCCTGGCTTTCTCCTTCCCAGGGTGCTCTAAGGAAGTCCAAAGGAGAGAGAGAAAGGCCTCAAGGTCCATCTAGTCCAAAGCCCTCACTTTATAGATGGAGAAACTGAGGTCCAGGGGATCTAGGTGACTTGCCCAAGGTCATGGAGTGGGATTCGAACCTGGGTCCCCTAACACCAGAGTCAGCCCTCTCCTCTGGAACACACAGCTTTCTTTGTCAGAAGGGATTCTGCTTGGGGAGGCCAGTGAGATGAGCTTGGAGCAGAGTGACCCATTCATTTCCACCCCCAGCCCCACCCCACCCGCCTTGGTCCAGCCACTTATCTAAGAGCCAAGATGCAGATTATTGTTAATATTCTCTGCATAATTATTTCTAAAGTTAAAAATAACCAACTGTGCATTGCTTTGGCCCATCAGTGCAGGTTGCTTAGCGACACGGGTTTGGGGTGAGTCTTGTGCTTTCCTGGTAACCTCTGTGTTTCCTTAGCAGCCCCTTGTGCTGGAGAGAAGCATCCTGGTCCCCCAGGCTTCTGTGAGCTCCTCTAGCTGTCACAAGACTCTAACAATAAGTGGAAAGAGGGGTGGCCTGGGAGTCAGGAGAGACAGGTTCAAATCCTGGCTCTGACACTTCCTAACTATGTGACCTCTCAAGACTCAGTTTCTTCGGAGGGAGAATGGGAATATAATCCCTTTAGATCTAGTTAGAGAATCCTAGGCTGGCCATTGGCAGGGACCTTAGAGACCTTGGGGTCCAACTTCATCGGGTCAGAAAACTGAGCCCCAGAGAAGGTCATCGACTCACCCAAGGCTGCTGTTCTAGTGAGGGGCAGATTGGAACTCAGGTCCTCTCACTTCAAAGTCAGCACGCTTTCTGCCATATGCTGCCTCCCCAAGGTTCTTTAAAGCAGAGGAATTTGTCAAACTAAAAAGGCTGTAGTAACGTGAGAAATTTGTACTCAGTCCACTCCTTTGAAAAGTGGAGTATCACTTGCTTGGAGATGAAGGCCATGGACGTGTTCCTTCCCTTCCCCACTGCCATTGCTGACATCCACATGGGGCATTAGTGCTCTCTGCTTCCATTACCTCATTGGATCCCAAAGTGAGCTTGTGGGGGAGGGGTTACAGGCCCATTTGATAGATGAAGAAAGCAGGGGATGGAGAGTGAGCTGCCCAAGGTCACTCACCTAGTAAGTGTCCAAGCACCATCTCCTGACTCCCAAGCCAGGGCTTTCAGCACTACCTGGAGGGGAGGAGACAGAGGACCTGAGTTCATATCCCTACTCTGCCACTTACAAATTACAACTGGGGGCAAGACATCGACCTTCTCTGGGCCTCAGTTTTCTGACCGATCAGCCTGGAGGTTTGATGGAAGCAGAAATTCAAGAGGAGAAGAGGAAGAATATTTAGGGAAAAGAGCAAAGCCTCGATATGGGATTCAGCCAGTACAAGGGTAGGCTAGATAAGAGGGAAGGTAGACTAGAGTTGACGGTGTGGGCTTAGGAGGGATGGAATGGAGGAGGTTGGATGGGGCTGGGCTCTGGAGAGCCTTGAATGTGAGGAAAGTAAATTTAATTTGATAAGCACAGGGACCCTGTGGTTAGATCTGGAGTGGAGTTTGATGAGGAGGAAAATGAGACTCAAAGGAGAAAAATGACTTGTCCAGGGTCACATAGCTAAGCTTTGGTCCCTACTCCTCATCCAAGCCTCTATAAGAAGATTTAAGATTGTGTTCCTTGGAGAATCACTTTAGATAGCTCAGATTTTTTCTAATTTAAAATTTTTTATTGATCTTTTGTTTCTATATTCCCTTTATTTCAAAGTGCACCCCTCCTCATCCCTTCCCCAGGGAGTCATCTCCTATAACAAAGAATAAAAAGAAAAAGGCACAAACAATTCAGCCAACTAAACCAACATGCCAATCATGCGTGACAGAGTAAGACGTGTGCCACACATGGTCCTCCAGTACTGCCAAGAAGAGATCCTCTTCAGAGCTAGGATTTTAGCCAAACATTTGACCAGATCCCTCATGCTGTTCTCATGGGCAAGATGGCAAGGCGTGGGGGTAGATGACAGTCCATGTAGGTGGTGTTAGAACTGGTTGGATAACTGTAACCCAGGGTAATTTAACTAATGGTTTGCTGTCAGCTTGCAAAGATGTTTCCAGGGGAGTGCTGCAAGGGTCTCTGCTTAGCCCCCTACTGTTTATATCATAGTTATCAATGACTTGGATAAAGGCATAAACATGTCAGGCTTGTTGAGTTTACAGGTGATGAAAAGGCAATTGGGGGATGGGTAATAGAGTCAGTACCCAAAAAGACAAGTCACAGCAGTGCTCTGAATCTAGTATGATGAAATTTCATAGAGATAAATGTCAAGTTTTATACTGCAGTCCAAAAAATCAATTTCACAAATCCCAAGATGGGGAAGGTGTGGCTTCATGGAAGTTGATCTGAAAAATATCTGGAATTGAAGCACAGGCCAAATATGGAGTTAGGTCGTTAGGTGAATTGTTGTGGCAAGGAGGCAGCTGTGGCTTCTCAGACACTCTCCCAGGAGAGCTCACACAAACTGACTGGTCCATCATTGCCAAGAGGCTTCAAGGATGAGCTTGGGGATGGACTGACTGTGTGTACTTTTCAAGGACCAGTCAAGCAAGATATGGAAAGGCTTCATCACCAACAGGCTGCCCATGATTCCTTGTGTCATGCCCCTGATATTTCAGAGTATTTTAGAACTTGGGAGGTGACCATGCCAGTGGCCTCTGACCCAATCAGAACACATCTGATGTGTCATATTGAATTCTGGATGCCACCATTTAAGAAAGGCATTGATAACCTGGCATCATCCAGAAGAGTTCAGCTAGGATGGTTAGGAGCCCTGAAAGCATGGCATGAAGTAACTGTGCAGAGTGAAGTAGATCTCCACCCTGAAAGTCTTCAGGCTGGATGCCCACATGTGATCTTCCTTCTCATCAGACTGGCCTATTTCCTGTTCTATGTGTGGAACATTCAAAAACCTTCATTTTTAGGTTCTCTAGAATTACTAAGAAACACTATTTCTTTTGCTCTATTTCTTTTGCTCTAAATGCCTTTTCCAAAATTCCTGGAAAAGCCCCCAGGAACTGTCTGCAATAGGTTGAGGTCTAGAAGGCCTTCCTTAGGCATATGGATGAAGGGTGAGAACCAAACACCCCTGAAGTGATTGGAGCCAGTGCCCACTCAAGGGAGTGCTCCTGTTCCCTTGAAAGGGAGGGGCCTTCCTACTTCCATACGGCTCTTCCATTGAGTGCTCCAAAGCAAGAGCCCAAAAGGGGATGAAATGGTGACCTGCTTACTTAATTCTGGAATGTTCACCCAAACTGCACTTATACATATTGTGATTTTTTTTTCTTCGGGGTTCCTATAAATGTTACCTGAGAGAGTCATATCTTAGGGAATTGGATTCTATGCCAATTTGGGCATCCCTCTCTCTCCATGCTAAAAAAAAACTTGGATATTTTATTAATATTAAATTAAATAAAGGTGTTTCCACCAGACTTGAGCCTAAAATGCAGTATGCAGTATTGTATTAATACTTTTCTTCACCCCCTGAATACCACATTCTACCTGCCATCTCTGGTCTTATGCCCAGGCTGTGCCCCATGCCAGATGCACATCCTCTTCTCCTCTGGCTGTTAGAATCCCAGCTGTCTTCAAGTACAGCCCAGGTGCCTCATGGTAGGTGGGGCCTTTCTGGATCCTCTCAGGCATCACTACTCTCTCCCTCCTGAAACCACTTTATTTGCATTTTTATTAATCTGTGTCCATATTTTAAAACCCCAGTGGGATATAAACTTCTTGAGGACAAGGATGGCTTTGTTTTGGTTTTCATATCTCCAGCACCCAGCATGACTCACTTTGTGCATAGTATGTGCTTACTAAATGTATTTTGAATTAATGGATGTAGTAGAGGGGATTTCTGTTCTGGGATAGGTCAAAGTAGCAGTCCCTCCCAACCCTGAGGCAGGGGGTGACCTTGAACAGAGTGACACCCAAAGCTGGACCACTGGAGCACTCTTCCTGTCCATGACTGCCGACCCCAGACAGGAAGTGAGTCTGGGGGACTCACGAGCTCCCTCATGATTCACCTTGTTGTATCCCTGACCAGATGTGCTAGGAGGACCAATGGTCAAGTGTATCTCACTGGTATGGGAAGGAAGGAAGAGAGATGGTAATGAGGGGGACCGCTTGGAGCTGCCTCAAACTGACCTGAGAGCACGTGGGGAAAGCCTGTTCCCTCCACCAGAAAGTATGGCCTTCCAAGGCAGGGATGGTTTTATTTTTTGTCTTTGGACCCCCGGCACCTGCCAATGGGCCTGGAACATGGTAGGCACCTAAAACATTTTATGGAATCGGTTTGATTGGTTTAGGGGAGAGAGACTGGAGCAGAGGGAGGAATGAGTTCAAGTTTGGACATAAAATCAGAGATTTGGAACTAGAAGGAACATCGAAGCTCATCTCATTTGACCCCTTTCAGTTTTACTTATGTGTATTTGCTTTTGTCTTAATGGCTGGCACTTTAGATACCCGCTTGTTTTTTAATTCTTTACACATTTATTTATACAAAAGTGGTTTGACACATACATTTTATGGATGAGAAAACCAAGGCTGATGGAAGTTACCCAAAGTCACACAGGTAGTGAGCATCAGAATTGTCATTCAGTCATATCCAACTCTTTATAGGGGTTCTCTTGGCAAAGATTCTGGGGCAGTTTGTCATTTTTTCGGCTCATTTTACAGATGAGGAAACTGAGGCAAACAGGGTGAAGTGATTTGCCCAGGGTCACACATCTAGTAAGTGTAAGTGTCTGAGGCTGGATTTGAACTCAGGTCTTTCTGGCTCCAGGCCTGGCACTCTATCCACTCTGCCACCAAGCTGCCCATCAGAGGCAAGATTTGAACCCATGTCCTCTGACTCCAGAACCAAAGCTTATTCATACAAACTTCATGATTCCCCCAGAGCTGTTAACAGACTATGAGCTCACCCAGCCAGATTCCTCCTCAAGATTTTCTTGCTAATCCTATCTCTTTAATGTGGCTAAAGTTGTAGTTTTCCTACCAAAAGTTTCCTGTCTATGAGAATGTTCAGATAGCAATCAGACTTCCGCTTCACAGTGTGCAAGCCCTTTCCCAAACATGATCTCAAAGGACTTTGTCCTCTGAAGAACCCTGTGAGGGAGGAAGGTGGGTGTTACCCTCATTTTACAGATGAGAACTCTGAGGCCCAGTAAGGTTATGGGGCTTGCACACAGTAGCAGTAGCAGCATTGGCATTTGAACCCCTGGTTTGCCCCTCCCAATCTAGGCTGGAAGAATCCCAGGATAGAAAGGGCCTCGGAGGCTGCCTCGTGTATCCAGTATGTCAGGAGACCCTCTGCTACATACCCAGCCAGGTAGTCCAGCCTTTGCCTCCAGACTCTCAGTGATGGGGAAGCCATGAGCCCCACAGGCAGCCCACCCCACTCTGGGACAGCTCAGTACTCAGAAGACTTTCTTGGCTTCAAGTCTGAATGGATCTCTCTGCATTCTCCCCCATCGGCCCTGGCTCTTTCCTCTGGGCCACAAAGCTCCAGTAGGGTCCCTCTTCCTCATGGCAACTCCTGAAAGGTTCAGAGCCAGCAAGCAGCCCCCTCCTGCCTTCTCTTCTCCACTGAGGCATCCCCAGGCCTGCCTCAGACCCTCCGGACACGTTCTCCTTCTGGTGAAAATGGAGAAACTTTCTTATGTGAGGCCACTGGGAGGGCTCCTCCTCCCTCGCACATGCTGGCCAGCCACAGGGAGTCAGTCGCACGCCCTTTCCATTAGCCCTGCTGGTTGATGTGCTGGGCACCAGGCCCCCCTCCGCATTATTTGATTGGACCGTCTCCACTAATTCTGAAACAGGAGATCTGCTGTTAGTCATTTTTCATTGACCTTCCTCATGACCGGGCAGAGTGGGGGGAATCTTCCTGCTTGTTTTGTCCCCACGAGATTCTGGAGAGAACCAGCACCCACTTTCTCTCTGTCTCTTTTTCCCTTCCTTATCTCTCCTCCCCCATCTCTCTCTCCCCCTCCCTCTTTCTCTCTTTCTCTCCCCTTCTCCATCTCTTTGTCTCTGCCTCTCCTTCTCCTTTCTCCTCCCCCGTCTCTCTTCCACTCTGCTTCCCATCTCTGTCTCTCTCCCACCTTTCTCTTTTTCTCTCTCCCTAATCATCTCTCTGTCTCTGTCTTTATCTCTTCTCTCTCTCTTTCTCCTGTCTCTTCTCTTGCTCCCTTTTTCTTCTTCCCTTTCTCTGTCTCTGTTTCTCTTTCTCTTTCTGCCTGTCTCTTTGTCTCTCTCTCTGTCTTTCTGCTCTGTCTCTTTTTCTGTCTCTCCTTTTACTTTCCCCTCCCCTGTCTCTCTTCCACCCTGCTTCCCGTCTCTGTCTCTCCACCACCTTTCTCTCTTTCTCTTTCTCCCTAGTCATCTCTCTGTCTCTGTCTTTATCTCTTCTCTCTCTCCTGCATCTTTCCTCCTCCTCTTGTCTCTATCTCTCCTCCTACCTCCCTTTTTCTTCTCTCCCCTCCATCTCTGTCTGCTTCTGTCTCTTCTCTCTCTCTCTTTCCCCTGTCTCTCCTCCTGCCCCCTTTTCCTTCTTCCCCTTCTGTCTCTGTCTCTCTGTTTCTCTCTCTGCCTATGTCTCTGTCTGTCTCTGCCTATATGTCTCTGTCTCTGTCCCTCTGTGTCTCAGTCTCTGTATCTCTGTGTCTATGTCTGCCTGTCTGCCTGTCTCTCCCTCTCCCTCTCCCTCTCCCTCTCTTTTATGAGGGCTGTCATTCAGACTGCACAGAGCATCCATCCCTCTAGCTCACAGGAAGGACCAAGGGCAGCAGGGGCAGGCTTCTGGGTGGGCTGGACCAAGAACACAAACTTGAATGGTTTCTGTGGTTTGATTCATCTTGCTAGAACGATCATTTCCTGTAATGTTTCATCATCCTGTTGTTTGTCATGAGTGGGGAGCGAGGAGGTTTTCTTCTCAGCAGTGTGAAGGCCTAGAGTGAGAAACGATCGTGATGTGAATAGCTCCCACTGATAGGAGGCATGAGGCTGATGAGACAATATCTGTCCATTATCTCATTTAATCACCCCATTGGCCCTCTGAGGTCGGTGATATGATTGTTTCCCATTTTCCCAAAGGGGAAGCAGAAAGGAAGCTACTTTCCCAAGGTCACACAGCTAGTATCCAGTATCCAAGGTGAGGTTTGAACCTGGGTCTTCCTGAGCTAAGTTGTAGTACTGTCTCCACCATTTTTCTCAAGCGCACCCATCTCTACTGGCATGCTTTAGGCGGCTTCTGTTTCTTGCTAAGACAAGGATTGATCTAGGCAGCCTCTGAAGTTGCTTCCATCCCTGAGAACCTGAGATTATACCTTTGGTAAATCAGAGCAGGCCCCAGACACACCCTCTTATTCTCAACATAGTGCCTGGCGCTTAGTGAATGGTAGATAACTGACTGTTCTGCTGAGGCAAATGGTTCAGAACTGAATGTTTAAATTCCATTCCCCACTATCCAAAGTGCAACAGCTGAATTTCCAAAGTGTGAGAACACTGTAGGCATCAGCACTTGGAGTAAGGTAGCTGAGACTCACTGGGATCACAATAAAGAGATTCATCTTCCTTATCTCATCTTCCTTATTTCTTTTAATTTTGTAAGATACACTTGTCCCAGACTGTGGAGAGTAGTTGAAAGATAAATAAAATACATTTAATTTGTCCTAAAGCCACAGGATTGATTATGCACATATTAGAGCTCTGTGGGACTTGCAACTGAAAAGTGTTATTTTTTACTTAATTCGGAGTCGCTCTGCTTCACTAAGTCACATTTTTAGTGTATTTTTAGTATTCCCCTACATTGAAAAAATTTCAGTACATCAAAACATGTCTGTTTCTATAATGTCTTTGAACCACATTTTAAAATGGTGGGAGCTAACTTCCTTTTGGACCTCCACAGTCCGCATGATTCAAAATACCAGCAAAGGAATAGATCCGTTGAGCTTTCTTTTAGAATGGTTATCTCTCCTTTGGAATGAACCCCTGAAAGTCCAACATACCGTTTTTAGTATCAAAAGAAAGAACTATCTGGTGATCATATGTGTCTATGTGTGGGGTTAACACCAGGGCTGTCCAGCCTTAGGTTTTTATTGAAGCAATACACAACATATTTTAATTTGCCACTTTAGTGAGAGCTATGCTAGCTCGGCTTCATTTACTAAAGCATTTATGTAAATTTCTATGCTTGTAGGCTGGCTGCATAAATCACACATGGTCCACATGTGGCCCATGGGCCACATTTTTGACAGCCCTGATTTGTACATCCTGTGAGGTCTTTCCTGAAATTCAAAAATTAAGTCCCCAGATGAAGCTTTTCTTATAAAAAGTTCAATACTTGGAGAGGATCTTTCAGACTGCTGATTGGTCCTTCTTATTGTACAAAGCTGAAAACCAAGGCCTCCCCCCAAGAGGTGACTTGCCTAATGTCACACCGTTAAGTAGAGCACAAGAAAGTTCTACAGGGTGTTCCTAAAGTCTGGACACATAGGCAAAAATGCATATTTTCAAGAAATGAAATGAATGAAATTTTCAACATTGTATTTAATTGGAATATTAACAAATAACATCTTCAATATGATTTCCATCATTTGTGATGCAAAGGTTGATGAACTTTGCAAGATTCACGTGAACTCGATGCAGTAACTCCACATTGCCATCAATTTTAGCACATTCACTCTTTATGCGTTCAACTGTGTTGCATCTGTGGTTTTCATTGA
This sequence comes from Trichosurus vulpecula, assembly GCF_011100635.1. Lineage (NCBI taxonomy): Eukaryota > Metazoa > Chordata > Mammalia > Diprotodontia > Phalangeridae > Trichosurus > Trichosurus vulpecula. The sequence goes on along the minus strand of NC_050580.1, from coordinate 12,145,880 downwards.
GTACACCTTCTCCTTTAGCATACCCCAGGAAAAGAAGTCAAGGGGGCTGAGGTCTGTTAATATTCCAAATATTTCAAAATATGCATTTTTTCCTATGTGTCCAGACTTTAGGGACACCCTGTAGAAGCCAGGTCTCCTGAGGACTCCTTAGGAAGAATGGATTCCAGAATCTCAGGCTTTTCAGGGAACTTGGAGGCCATTTCATCAAACCTGACAGTTATTCCTATAAGACCCCCAACAAGCAGCCATCCAACCTTAACCTATACCCAAGGAATGTTTTTGTATTTCATTATAGAAATTATTTATAATTAAATGGATTGCCACAACCAAAAATAAAATGATCCCCTAGTGGGAAATGTCCTGGTGACAAGGGGGTCCATACACAGACTTGATCTGTTAATAGAACCCTACTTTAATCCTTTCCAGTCTAGCCAAAACTGCCAGGACTTATGTGCTTTAGGCAAAGCCTACAAGCACCCAAGGCCACCTCCCAATACTAGGGTAAGGCAGAGGCACAGTAGGCTGGACCCAAAATGCACTGGAAGGGATAGATTGGATGGCACTGGATAGAAGACATGATGACTTTAGAGATCTGCTCCCCAGCTCAAATACCCTTCTCTTCAGGGATGTCATATAGTTGGAGGCCTTAGAACATCACCATCTCCATGGGACATCTTAGGCCCAAAGGACAATGATAGAGAGATGCGTAGTGGATGCCATGAAGCCACAGACTCTTTTTAGTAATGAATGATGTTCAAGGAATGAAGGCAGGGAATGTTTTTCATTCTTTTTTTTTAATCCTGTAGTGCCAGCTCTGCCACAAGGCCTTGATCATTGCAGGCACCAAATGAATGTTTGTTGAATGAATTTTGAATTCTTGATGTAGTTCAAATCTAGGAACCATATGACTGGTCACATGGTGGGGGTGAGGAATCAAAAATGGGCAGCCTGAGGCACCCAAGAAAGCCCCCTTACCGGGGCTGGGCAGGAGATTGATGGTGGAACATGGGCTGGACTCACATATGGTGGAAGGGTCCAGATGGGTGGAGACCTGCCCTGATGACATCCACACTGACAATGTGGTATAAAGGAGAGAGATCTCTGAATCCAAACAAAGCCTCCTGGATCCTGTCTCTGCTGCCTGTGTGACTTTGAACAGGTCTCCAGGCTTCATTTTCCCCATCTGAAAAAGTGAAGGGATTGGACAGGATTATTCCTCAGGTCCCTTCCTTCTCCCAGTCCTATGATCCTCATGACCCTGAGTCATCAGGCAAAGATTAAATTGTGCTTGGCACATTCTGCTGGGGAAGGCAGAAACATGTGTGATGCTTTAGAAAGAGTTCTAGCCAAACTGCTTAGACTGGAGGGGAAAAGAAGGTTCGGCACTTAAAGGGATAAAACTTCGGCCTTCTGGAAGAATTCATTTGGAGTAACCAGTGTTCTGCTGAATTTTGCCAAGGGCCCACCAGTTTCCAAGAAGGGCTTTTCTGACTTCCCTCGGGAGATTTGTTCTTCCAGTCACACCAAATCCCGGTCTGGCTCGCAGGCTAGCCTCTCTCCAGGTTGATGGCGACCTGCTTCTCCTTGATCAGGGATGAACCTGGAGTCAGAGGAGCCACTAGCCCATCCTTTGTCCTGTCCACCCAACCCAAGACACAGGAGTTTTGGCTCTGGAGCTCAAAGGGACATAACAGATCCCCAAGTCGATCCCCTCCCTCCCCACCCTTTGTTACTGATGAGAAAAGCTGCGTCTCAGAGTGGGGCAGACTTGCATGGGGTCAGCCAGCTAGCTAGTGGCCACTCTGGGATTCCAACCCCAAACCTCTAACTCTCCCATAGTGTTCATTCCTCTGACCCAGGCTGCTCCTTCAGGTCTCTGCTCAGGTCTGGTCTGCTTCCAGTAATCCCCAATTTGCTACATGATGGAAATTTGGCGTTTTTGGTGGCACCTCCATTGGGTATCCAGTCCAGGCCTTTGTGTGCCCTCAAAGGACCTCACAGGTGGATGAACAATGGGACTGGCACCATGAGGATGGGGGAGGGTCTTTTGGGTAAGTAGTGTAGACTTGAGTCGGACTCTCTCTAAGGGTTCCCACTAGATAGTCTTCTGTACAACATGGCGGTGGAACTAGCCCACCCAAGGAATCTCTCTGAGGGGAGAGAGATGGGGCTGGGCAGAAAGAGCCCCCTTCCTTCCACAGTGTGAAAGGGGGAAAGTGACCATTTCACAGCTATCTTCTTGCCAGTCATTACCTCCACTCTCCATAGTCTGGCACATGCCAGAGGGTAAGTGGTGAGAGATATTGGAATCAGAGTGTTGTGGTTTCAAAGCATTTTGTGGCAGCACCGTCTCGAAGAATTCAGAGTCAGACCATCTCTAATCTAAGTACAGACATTTATTGAGGATTGGTGCCCCTCAGAAGTGGGCCAGGCTCCAAGAGGAACCAGCAACTTAGTAAGACAATACAGGCAAATTTATAGCACAATGATGCTGATTGCATAACAGAAATTATGCATATTAAAAAGGCAGGAGGGGTTTGTTAAGGGATTAGGTCCCTTCTATGGTTTGGTGATCAAACATCCTGGTCATGCTGTTCTATGATTGGCTAGTTATTGTGGTCCTGTCTGGTCAAGATGGATAGTTAGGTATTGTGGTCCTGCCTAAATGGATGTCGTGATTGTGGTTGAGTCAAAGGACACACCTGTTCAAATATGTGGATTCGATCTGGGGGCAGTGGCTAGCTAGGAGCAGTGGCTGTATTGAGTCTAGGGTCAGCTTTATTAGCATTCCAGCAATAGTACCTGGGTTCAAATCTCAGCTTGGCCACTTCCTTGCTGTGTGATTCTGGGAAGATCATTTTAGCTCTCCAGGATCCCATTTTCTCATCTGTAAAATCAAGGGCTGGACTGGGTGACCTCTCCATTGCCTTCTGGCTCTAAAAGTGGGATCCCATGACTCAACTCCCCTTGACTTTTGGGCCTCAGATGAATATTTCCAAGTGAGTCATTTCCCAGAAACATTCACAGAGTATAGAATGACTTCCTGAGGAAGCGGCAAGTCCCTATTCTGCAGGCAGGGATGAGACTCTGCAGACAGTCCTGGGAAATTGGCTTTCTGGCCTAGCACACTCCTTGTGCTGTGTTCATCTGTCTTTTCTTGCTTTAACTTTCAAGTGTCAAATATTCTAGTCATGACCTATTTTCTTGTTAAAGAAACTCTATTTTCCTGTGACTAGGATGCTAATGAGAAGGAACCTGGAGGTTTTAATTAGTGATAATAATATCTACTTATGTTTCTGTGGGGCTAGAATCAGAGGGTCTGGTGTGAGGCTCTGACACTTCCCAGCTTCATGACATTGGGCAGGTTATGTTGTTGCCCTGTGCCTCAGTTTCCTAATCTGTAAAATGAGGAGGTTGGACTCAATGGCCTCAAAAGTCCCTTCCCCCTCAAAGTCCATGATCCCATGAGGTAAGTGTTAGGGTGGGACAGTGGGGACAGTACTGATTTGGGAGTCAAAAGACCTGGATTCAAATGCTGGCCCTCCCATTCACCAGCTGAGTGACCTTGAGCAAGTGGTTTAATGTTCCCTGAGTCTTACTTTCCTCATGCAGAGCTGAGAGATTGGATTGAAAGGCTTCTCCCCTTCTCGTTCTCTAGCAGTGATCCTGTGAATCCTGTCTCCTTCCCTGCCCCTCCCCTGCACACACACACACGCACACACACACACACACAGAGAAATCAGGAAATCATCTAATTCACTTATTGTCAAGTTGAGCAAGGAAGAATGACTATCTTGCTCCCCATCTCCTCCATAACATTTATATCGCTTTCCTTTGGAGACTCTCTGGTAGCAGGTAATACTGCCTCCCTGAGATCTCTAAATCCTCAGGAGCCAAAACCTGTGATAGCCTTTCCCAGCCCTGGCCAGCTCAGCCTTTGGAGAAGTCCGTTAGCACCCAGGCTGTCCATCCTGATCTCTGCATTTGCTGCCAGAGACTCATCCCCACAGTGGGATGGGGAACTGGGGAGTCTGACACCAGGGGCACTGGTGTGACAAGGTGGGCAGGTGAGGTCACCCCACCTCCCTCTCTTCCCCAATGCCACATCTCCAGGGTGCCCAGACAGCAGAGTTCAAGCCCTCTTTTCAGGCAGCAAACCCAGAACGTGACCAGCTCAGGGACCAGAGAAGTCTAATAGCATACTGTATGCCTTGGTAATTCAGGCTGCTAAAGACAAAGGCAGGTTTCACCAGGATGGTAGGAGCAAGAAAAACCTGGAATTCCTAACTCACAAAGCCAGAAGTGGGGCGCTCACTCTCCAGGCCCTGAAGGTTTGGGATAGGCTGTGTCTGAGCTGACGATTGAGCTGGGACTGAGAGAGAGAGGGCAGATGAGGAGCAGGGAGGGGCTTTGAGACCACCAAGTCTAACTCCTTTGTTTTACAAATGGGGGCCACAGATACTGTTATGGTTATTAATTATTAATAACAGCATATGTTTATATAGTGTTTTCTAGTTTGCAGAGCACTTTACAATTATTATCTCATTTGAGCCTCACGACAACCCTGTGAGGTAGCCGCTATTATTAGCCTTATTTTACAGATAAGGAAACTGAGTCAGACAGCGATGAAATGATTTATCCAGGTCCCACAGCTAGTAAGTGTCTGATGCCAGATTTGGACTCGGCTGTTCCTGACCCCATGCCTAATACTCTATTCACCCTACCTCCTACCTGTTCTGTGTTCAAGTGGCAGGAAGTAACAAAGGTAAGCTTTGGACCCAACTCACAGTGTAGCCCCCTTTCCGTTTGAGTACACGGCTCGTTTTATTTTGTTCATGGTTTTGCTTTGATACCAATCAGGAAGCTCTTTCTTGTGCTAATTATTTAGGGTTCTCTGGTACAGCTGTTAAAGCTTGGGCTTAGAGCCTGGCAAAGCTGGGTTCAAATTTTGCCTTTGATTCTTACCAACTCTATGACCCTGCATAAGTCATGTAATCTCTCTCCACCCATTGACAAAGAGGGGATAATAATAGCACCTAGACCCCAAGTGCTAAGGGTCAAAGGCTAACACCTGGACAGGGTTTTGTAACTCTCACGGCTCCATAGAAATATTAGCAATTATTATTATAAAGTCCTTTGCAAAACTTCAGATACTATCACTTTTTCCCCTCATTCTTCTCATCTTAAATTTGAAGGTGATTTGACTGCCTCAACTCTACAAAAACAAGATGGGAAAAGTGCCGGCAGAAAGGCTGGAGAAAATCTCCCTTCCTTGCAATAAGCATGTCTTAGGATGTGTCTGTCGGAAGCTTCCACATCCTCAGCCTCTGGCCTGGATTTGCCAATGAGCCCTTGAGCACTGTCTTCTTCCATGAAATCATGACCTAACTCCAGGGCAGAAAGTTCTCATTGCCCAAGAACCGGACCTTGGAACTTGGGCGTTTGTTCCTGCAGAAGTGTGGGAAATATCCATTGTCTTGCCATCTTGCTTGTGGGGGTTTCTGAACCGCAGCCATCTTAATGTGAGCATTTGGCATCCTCTTTCACCAGTTAACCCTCAGTATTTGGTGGAGTGTCAAGAATTAGCGTAATCACCCCTCCCCCGCTCAGCGCTCACATGCCAGCAATGGAAGGGCTTGCATGGGTCACTTCCTTTCAGGGGTTCTGTTTGATGGGGAGCAGGGCACCTCAAAGAATTAGCCTTTTCTCCTATTGGACATTGACTCCATGAGGGCAGATGCTTTTAATGGGCTGGATGCCCACAGCAGGTGATGGAAGGTGGGCTGAGAGAGTACCTGGTAATGTATACCTAGAGGCCTGTCTCTGTCTTTTTTAGATACCTGAATGTGGAGGGTTTTTTCCCTTGTTAGACTATAAGTTCATTGAAGGCAGGGAATATTTCACGTTTGTCTTGATTCCTCCAGGAACAGTGTGCCCGCCACAATAAGCATTCATTAAGTACCTGATCTATGCCAGGCACTGTGCTAGGCACTGGGGGTACCAAGACAAAAAACTAAGCAATCTTCACTCTCAGAGATCTTGCCTTCTATCAAGGATGATAACCCATACAGTTGTAAGTCTATGCAGATAACCATATACAGATAATTACTAGGGAGTTAAATGCAGGGCAGGGCATGGGCATCACCCAGAAGGAAGAGAAGAGGGCCTGGGACAGCCTGGAGGAACATGAAGACCCAAAGTTAGGAACACGGAGTCATCAGTGATGTCAGAGTCATGTAGAAATGGGACCATTGACCCGTATAGAAGTGTCCCTATGGGCTGCATATTGGCTTAGTTTTAAAATGTTATATTATCTATGTTTTGTTGCATTTTTATTTATTTTATTTTATGGTATTTCCCAATTACATTTTAATCTGGTTTGGGCCACACTTGGTAGTGTTGGAGGCCACCAATGGCTCATGGTCACCTGTTTGACGTGTCTGATGTGGATGATAAACCAGCAAAGGTGACTGAGAAGGAATGATCTGACAGGGAGGAGGAGAACTGAGAGCACAGAGTGTCATGAACACACAAAGAGAAGAGAGCATCCAGGAGAAGAGTGGTCAGTGGTGTCAGCTGCTGCAGAGAGGAAAATAAGAATGAGGAATGACAAAAGACCATCCAACCTGGCAAGTGAGAGATTGTTGGTAACCTTAGTGGGAGCTCTGAGTGATGAGGTCAGCAGACAGATTGGAAAGGGTGGAGGAGTGGGAGGGAGGGAAGGAAGGAAGGAGGGGAGAGAGAAGGAAGGAGGGAGAGAAGGAAGGAAGTAAAGAAAGAAGGAGAAGGAAGAAAGGAGGAAGAGAAGGAAGGAGGGAGAGAAGGCAGGGCAGGAAGGAGAGGGGAGAGAGGGAAGGTAAGTCCACTTAGGCTTCTCCCATAGAGCGCCCCTGTGTGTCCATTACCAGGGACTTGCCTGCTGGATGTCCTGATATTTAACCTTTCCCCCCTTTCTTTCCTTCCTCTCTCTGAGAAGTCTTACTTCCCCAAACCTGCTTGCCTACATTCATTAAGGCTGGGCAGATTAGCAGTTTTTCAGCTACTGGGTACATGGAGGCCTTTTTGTGGCTGAGTTTACTGGGCTCGCAGACCTGAGTCAGCTTTGTTTCAGGCCCAAAGGCTATTTTTAGGTTGCACAAGCCAGTTGGGCTGGAGGGTGCAGACAGGAATCCCTGCACACTGGCCCTTCTGGCCTCCTAGCCCTTTCTCAGGCTGTACCCCTCTCCTGTAGTGAAATCCCTCCTCCTAGCCACCCCTGTGTTCAGCTGTATGCCCCCTTCCTTATAGGCCCAGCTCAAATCCAGCCTTCCTGCTCCCCACCTTCAGGAAGTCTTCTCAGACTAGCCCAGGCCAAGGTGGTCTGTCTCTCCCTCTTGTAAGCATCTACTGTTGTCCTTGACCTCATCATAAATAATATTCAAATCATATTCTGCTGTTTACTAACTTTGGACCCAGCACTGACTTCTCCTGGTTTCAGTGTCATTATCTGTAAGATGAGAAGATGGATTAAAATTGAGGAGGAAAGATTGACAAGCTGGAGAGTGGTCAGGGAAGGGCAGCTGGAAGAGTGAAAAGCCTCCTCTGGGTGTAATCAGAAAACTGGGTGAAGGAAATGGTAGTGTTTCATCTGAAGAAGACAGGATCTGGAGAAGACTCATTGTCAAGTATTGGAAGCCTGTCATGGAAAGGAGGAGTCTGACTTGTTGACTTGGTCCAGAGTGTACTGCCTGACACATAGTCGGTCCTTTATGAATGCTTGCTGACTGACTAACTGGGGACAATGGAGGGGGAGGGGAGTTGCTGAGACAAAACCAATGTGGTGGACTGACATGAAGGGAGGGAGTTCCTCACTCCCTGGAAAGGTCTCCAGGCAGAAGCCAGATGACTCCCCTTACGAATGGTCTGAGCTAGTAGGCCTCCGTGCTCTGGTCCATCCCAAATCAGACATTCTGTGAGCAGGACTGTGAAAACCAATCTCTCCAGTTCCTTCCACCACTGACATCCCACCATTCTCTAGCAATACCATTGTAAATACAGAACATGGAATCCACATGCATTTTTCAGGATTTTTTTAAGATCAAACCTGTCATTTAATTGATGGAGGAAACTCCCTTTCCCAATGAAAGGTTGGTACCTGATCTGCCCCTGACAGTCATAGAGAGTTACCTGGGACACAGAGAAGTTAAGTGGCTTGTCTAGGGTCACACAGCCAGTGTGTGTCAGGCAGAATTTGAGTCTCAGGGCCTCTGGACTCCCAGACCACTTCTCTGTCCTTTGTACCAACCTGCATCAGATGATCGCTCACACTAATTTATAAATGTCAGGGAAGTCTGTGGTAATAGAAATAAATCGACTGTCAGTGCTACAACATACTGGCTGGTCAACTCTCTAGATGAAAATGGGAGCTCGTTGAGGCCAGGGGCTGGTTCCATTCTGCTTTTTCTGTACCTGGCACCCAGCAGCAGACCCAGTATGAAGCAGAGACTTCCTTCAAAAATGTCGGCTGAGTTCAGTTCATGCCAAATCTTGAGCTGATTTTCGCCTGGTTTTGTTTTTTGTCGACAGATGCAGAGATTGAAAAGGAACATTGAAGATCTTCATTTGCAGACAGACAGACCACCATGGATCAGCCTTTGACTGTGAATTCTCTGGTATGTCACCAGCTGATACCTGTTATGTCCTTTTAAAAAAGGCGACCGCACACACACTCACAAACACACTCACACACATATACTCACATGCTCTCACACACTCACAAACACACTTATACACACAGACACTCATACTCACACACACATATATTCACATACATACACTCATATATACTTGTATACTCTCTCACACACTCACAAACACAATTATGCACACTCACACAAATAGACCCACATTCTGTCACACATATATTCACTTTTCTCTCATACACACTCACACATATACTCATACACATATACTCACATACACACACTCACATATACTTGTATACTCTCTTGCACACTCACAAACTCACTTATACACACATGCATACACCCACATTCTTTCTCTCACACATACACACACATATTCACTCTCTTTTTCTCACACATACTCACACATATATTCACATACATGCTTATACACACTCACACATATATTCACATACTCTCATGCAGACACGCACTCACATATACTCATTCTCACATACTCACAAACACACTTAAATGCACACATTCACATACACTCACATTCTCCTTCTTACACACACACACACACTGTACAAAAGCCCAGACCGTGGCCATGGACTGCACTTGCTTGGGGCTTCCTAATTGAGGGCCCCTCTGCAGCCACCTGGCACCCTCCTCATCTCCTCTTTTGAGGAAGTGATGAATAACTCTGCCATCTCACTAGGTCTAAAAATAACTGGGCTGCTCTGCATAAGCCTGCATTTTGCATGAGTCTGGCTCATAATGGGAGGATGGCCTTTTGGGGGGGTGGCACTTTGGGTAGAACAGGCTTCCGTCTGAGAGCAAGCGAGTGCTGGGCACTCATGTCATTGGGTCCAATGAGATGGGATGATTCATGTGTCGCAAGTTAGGATTGTCTGGAGGCATCCACCCAATGGTCCAGTCATCCAAGCACCACTTTGGCTGTTCCCCACCTTTGGCTGGCCCCTCGGAGCCTGGAATCTTTCAGTGGGAAAGTCCAATTCTCAGCACCGTGTCAGAAATATAACAGTGCATCATCATGGCGCCCCTGCCCAAGCAAGACAAACCTGGTTTGACTCAGCTTCATTTCTCCTCTCAGAAAATGCCCTGATTTTTATTGAACTTCTAGTTTCTCTTTAAAGGATGACTGACTTCCTGTCGTGCCCAGCCTGCACTTAGATGAGAATGTTGTGTGGAAAAAAAGCTTTTTAATTTAGAGTTTGTCAGGAGGCAGAGACGGCACCATTTGGAGTCAGGAGAGACCTGGCTTCGAATCTTACCTCTGGCTCTTGGTAATTCTGTGTCCCTAGATAAGCCACCTTCACTCTGAGCCGAAGTTTCATCTTCTACGAAATGAGGATAGTAATGTCTGCGTTACTCATTTCTCAGGGTTATTGCAATGCTCAAATGATAAAGAATTCCACTCAAAATTCAACTTCTGGAGGACAGGGGCTAGTGGGTCTTTTCAATTTAATTTTATGCTTTTTAATTATCAACAATCTATGTTCAATCCCTTCCTCTCCCCCTTGACCCCACTAGATGAAGAAAAACTTAAACTTGCCACAAATATGCCTAGGCAAGCAAAACGATTGTTCACGTGGCCCACGTCCAAAGGTAGACGGCGCCTTCTCTGCCCTGAGTCCATCTCCTGTCTGCCAGGAGGTGGGGAGCAGACACGCTTTCATTTTTGTCTCTGCATCTCCTGATGCGGGGCCTGGTTGGCACATAGTAGGCATTTAGTAAATGCTTGTTGACCTGCATTAAATTGGGTATTACATCTAGAAACCAATCTGGGAGAGAAGAAGAGGAAAAAGCAGACTGTACAAAAAGTGTCTTCACAGCTCCTTTAAAGCCCCATATAGAAGACTTTATATAAGTCCTTTATAAGTCCCCATGTAAGAGGAAAAGGTTCTGGTGCATTAGGGAGGTTTATTGCAGTGGTGTTTGAGGCTCCTCAGACAGGAGGGACTGTGGGGTGCTGACGCTAAGGTCGGACGTCACAGAGAATAGAGAGGAAAGAAGGAAATCGCGTTTATTATGCACCTGCCACCTGCCAGGCTCCGTGCTGAGTGCTATATAAATGTCCTCACAACAACCCTGTGAGGGAGAGACCCCTGTTATTCCCATTTTACAGATGAGGAAACTGAGGCAGACTTGTGACTTACCCAGGGTCACACAGCTCTAGGAAATGCCTGAGGCTAGATTTAATCTCAGAGCTTCCTGATTCCCAATCCAGTGCTCTCTCCACTGAGCCACCTGGGTGCCCAGGTAGAGGCAGCAGGTGTCATAGAAAGAGCAATAAATTTGGGGCCAGAGGACCTGGGTTCAAATCCTAGCTCTGCCAGGCACTATGACTTAGGGCAAGTCCCAACCTCTCTGCAACAGTTTCCTCGAAGAGGGAGAATTTCTGAGGTCCCTTCCACTGTAGCTCTCTGGTCCCAGGATCTTCTGCCAAGGATCAGATGGAGTAATTCTTTCAGAGCATTCCAGCAGGTGTGCAGATGATAACAATCACAGGAAGGATGACAAAAGCATCAACAGAAACTGGCATTGGTCTGTTAGAGCTTCAAGAGTGTTTTACACAATTGTCTTAACCTTATCCTAGCCTCACAACACCCTGTGAGATAAGTGCCCCATTTTGCAGATATGGAAACTGAGTCTCAAAGAGATTAAATGCCTTGGCCTTGGTCACACAGAATTAGGAAGTATCAGAGGTGAGATTTGAACCCAGGACTTTCTAGCTCCATGTCACAGCACCCTGTAACTCAGTAAGCTGAGGGATTTAGATCAAAGGGATGGCCCCAAGTAAAGAGCCCTTCCTGGATTCCCACTTAGTAAGACTCACAAGAGGTATTTAGTAAATATTGGGTGAGTCCTCTGGAGCTCATAGGAATTGTATTTGTCTTTTACTGGGATAGATTTTTGGATGAGCCAGTCAGGTTTAACCAGGGTCCGCCACTTGGGCTTTGTACCACAGAATCCAAATTGAGGAGTAGCACTTCCTCCCCACACCACCTACTCCTTATCTCTCATCTGGCCTCAGGCTACCAATCCCTGGGTCCCATTGCTACAGAGCCCCCTCATCCAGGGCACACCTTTTCATGCTTCTGGAATACCCTGCCTACCTCTCCCTCCGCATGGGGATGGAAATGTTGGGGACTGATGGCTAGGCTGGACACTGAGGAGGACCATGCGGACAGACTTCCGTGTCAGCTCCTCCCCACTGTTTTGTCTTGCTTGTGATGATTCCTGGTGATGATTTTGGTTCCATTGGAAAATGAGTTTCCTGTTTCACTTTTGTCATTGAGTCTTTGGGGCCAGGCAGTGTCTTTCTTGAACAAAGTGAGTTCTTAGTAAAGGCTTATTGAATTGGATTGGACTGGATTATCCATCTGGACACCTCGCTGTCGCATAGAAAGGAGCGGGATTTTTAAGATAGGGTACACACATTTCCCCCTTTAGCCATCACCAGCAGCTCTCTTTTGGTGGAGACATTGGCACAGGAGAAAGTGCCCTGGGCTTGGAGTCAGAGAGCCAGGGGTGAGACCCTGGCTTTCTACTTCATACGTGCATGACTTTGAGCTGGAGGCCCCTTCTGGCTGGAGATCTATGGTCTTTTGCTAGAGCTGGGTGGGCTGACCTCCAAGCCCCATTCCAGGGTTGAGCCTCCGATCCAGCCTCACCAGGGAGAAGGCCCAGAGGGTGTCATTCCTGGACACACGCTAGCTGTGGCTTCCATGATAAGAGATCCCTGTTGCTTTACAGAAAAAGTTAGCTGCCGGGCCGGACCACACAGATGTGTCCCTGAGTCCTGAGGAACGCGTCCGGGCCTTGAGTAAGCTAGGATGCAACATCACCATCAGTGAAGACATCACTCCCCGCCGCTATTTCCGATCTGGGGTGGAGATGGAGAGAATGGCATCCGTGTACCTGGAGGAAGGAAACTTGGAAAATGCCTTTGTCCTCTATAATAAATTTATAACGTAAGTCTTTTGTGCTTATCGCATAACGCATTGGGCTGGGAGTCGGGACACAGAGGTGGAGAGTAGGGTCTAGACCAGCATCCGTCCCTGGCTAAATGTGTAACTTTGGGAGGACCGTTAAACCAGTCTGCGACCTCCATCCATTTTCTCCTGGTTAAAAGTGGTCAGTGCGCCATGGGGCAGCAGGTGGATCAGATGATAGGAGGTAACTGTGCTCTGGGGCTAGGATGCTGGTCTTGGAAGGATAGAACATCAGCCGCTCGAGAGCAGGAACAGCTTCATTTTGTCTTTGCATCTCTGGCACGTGTCACCGCTTCATAAACGCCGGCTGATGGGTTTGTTGGTATCCGGGAGGCGAGTCCTGCCTCTGACACTCACTAGCTCTGCGACAAATGACTGACGCTCTCTGGGACTGTAAATAAAAATGAACAACAGAACAACGATGATGATGGTGATGACAACTAGCATTTCTATTGTATTTGGGGGTTTACAAAGCACCTTCCATATCATCTCCTTACAACAGCCCTGGGAGGAAGGTGCTATCATCCCCATTTTACTGATGAGGAAACTGAGAAAACAAGGGATGAGTGACTTGTCCAGGGTCACACAACTAGTAGATGGGATTTTAGAAGGTTAGGCAACTTACCCAGTGTGGCATAGCCAGGGGATCGGAGCCAGTGGGTGACATGGCAGATGGGCTTGCATTTAGGAAGCTGAGTTCAGAACCTGCCTCCAATATTGCTGTGTGACCGAGGGCAAATCTCTCAATATCCCTGGGTTTGTTTCCTCTGGATACATGCCTCCGTTCCACAAGTTATGTTGATGATAACATGTTCTATTGATATATTGGGCTAACGTGTGCCTGTGGGGATGTCCCACCGCCCAGCTGGGTCCCTACCATTCCTGGGAGGAAGCCTCATTACAGGCTTTGACTTCTCCACGGTCTCTGGAGCCCAGGCTCATGTGTCACTTCAGGCTCCTATTTTCTGCTGGTCTTCTGGGAGCGCACAGCCTGGGAAGGAGGTTGGAGAAAGGGACTAAGTGAGTTATTTAGCAACAGCAGGAAAACAAGCAGTCTCATTCCCAGCTCCTGCCAAGGGGGAAATTCAAGGGGGCTGGCCCCCTTCTAGCTCCCCTCCGGCCTCAGCTGCTAAAGGAGTTTTTCTGAGAGCCTGGCAGGCTAATTCCCTCTGCTGTGGATGGGATTTTTGTTTTCACCTTCTGAAAAGAAGAGAGGAGGCATTCCTACCTCTTGCCTCAGGCGGTGGCCCTTTTAGGTGTCTGAGGCAAAAATCACTCGTACATAAACTCTTGTCAACTTCTCTGTTCTGTGCATTCCTGAGAAAGTGGGAAAGATAGAGCCTCAACCTGGGGTGAGAGTAACTATGGGAAGCCTCCAGATTGACGCTCTACCCACTGAACCAAACTGCCTCCGGCTCATGCCAAGGCCCAGTTCATGACCTTGGCCTGGAGCTGACTAGTCTAACATCTCAGCAAACCCAGTAGAGGAAAACAAGGCGGGAGCAGGAATGAATTAAGCATTTTATGTATGAAAAAGATACTTCTTCCTTTCTTCACTGACACTGGAAATCTTCCGTTGTCACCTGAAGCGAAAGGTCTCTTCTGTTCTCTTTTAGCCTGTTTGTAGAGAAGCTGCCCAGTCACCGAGACTATCAGCAGTGTGCAATCCCAGAAAAACAGGATATCATGAAGGTACCATGGGGGCTGCCTCTGCTGGGCATCAGGCTCCCCTTCTCTTATCCCCCCCCACCCCCACCCCCACCCCTTTAGTCATTTAGATTTCTATTTGGCTGCTTAGTCACCATTACCTGGTCACTGGTGGGGAGGGGGCTTCATTGACACTAACCACACCAGGGCAGCTAGCATGGGGGCCACCTAGATGTGGGAAAGCCAACCTTCCACTCATTTCTTCTCAGAGAGAATGACCCTGAGGTACACTCCATAAGCAAGGGACCAAGCCTGGCACTTTGGGATCACAGCTGTGGCCCCACCCCTTGTCAGAGTATGGTGGGCGCCATTCGAATTGTTAAGACAGCTGTAAAAATTCAGTGTATGTGCCCAAGTCATTTTAGCCCATGTGAAAGCCCTGGCTTAAGAGCTAGAAGGAGAAGGGAGAAAGAAGGATAGGGTAATCCAGACAGGGAGGAAGAGCATGGCAACAGGTCTAGGGAATTTTACATCTTCCTCTAGTGGGTCATTATGGTACATGGATGACCCCATACAAAAGCCCCGCCTGGAGCCCAAGCTCTGGCAGCTCTCTGAAGGGACTTTAGGGGTGGGCTCAGTGATGGATCTGACCCTAAATGCACTTAGGAGCAGACCTCTTGGCCCTAGAGACTCATCACCACAACAGTGGCCCCCAGGGGATCCATGTTTTTCAGCAACAACAGCTCAAAAAGCCTGACTTGTAGGGTTTGGAGGGCTTGTGGTGTAGGCTGGTGGAGGGAGCTCCCACACAGCCACATCCTGGCTCTCCAAGCGTTGAAGTCCATATTTGTTTTATTGTGAAAATCACTGGACATACACCCTAATATCCCTTTAGTACATAGCTCAGCATATCAAGCACATGTGATCCCATCAGTGTCCAAACTTCCTCCACTGTACCCACAATGCCAGCACTCTCTAACCCAGGAGATGTCTCCATGTGCTGCCCAACACTCAGACATTCAATGATCTCTTCAGGGCCACAAAAGGGTCTGAGGTGGGATTTGAACCCAAGTCTTCTTGACACCAGGTCTAGGGTTCTATTTATTAGGCCTTGCCCACACTAGAAGGGCCAGGAGATAAGCATTTATTAATTAAGCACACACTTACTGTGTGCCAAGCTAAGTACTGAAGTACTGGGGTACAAACACAAAGAAGGAAAACAGTCCCATGTGTCAATCACAAGGGTGCAGACAAGATGTGGACAGGTCATGTCCAAGGGAAGGATCTGGTGGGAATGGGTGGGGGTCTGGGGACAGACCCAGAAAGGCCTCCTGTAGAAGGTGGGAGTGGATCCGATGAGAGGGGTGGGGGACTGGGGACAGACCCGGAAAGGCCTCCTGCAGAAGGCCACAATGGAGCTGAGTTTTCAAGGAGTCCAGGAGCCAGCTAAGGAAGGTAGAACCAGGGCCTGTCGGTATTCAGAGCATCCAAAAGAGGAAACCTTTCTAACTTTCTCTGCAGTTTATAGTCTTAGAGAGTGACTCCGGGACACTGAGATGTCAACTGACTTGCCCAGCATCACACAGCTGGTGTGTCAAATATAGGACTTGAGCCCAAGACTTCCAAGTTCCCAGGCCAGCTCTAACCAGTCTGGTCCTAAACGTAAATATTAAATAGCTTCCCCTGGTTTATTTTCACTACTCCTTTAAATTCTTTCCAGGCTGTCCTTTTTTGAAGGAGGTAGAAGTTGTATACCTTAGCCAGTCACAGATACTTAACTCAGAATAAGTACGGTGTTTTCCTCCATGTCACAAGGTCCTGCTGGTGGCTGCCCTTCAGTCCAGCACAGCTGCACTTTCTCCAGGGGCTATTTCCTTTGAGAGAAATGGAAATTATCTACTCTGGGGAGAAGTTGTGTGGCCTAGTGGGTAAAGAGCTGGCCTGGATTTGAGTCCTGCCTTAAACACGGCTTATAGGCTTTGTGACCCAGGACGACTCATTTCAATGTACCCGGGAATTTGCTGACCTCCATCAGTGACGGGAGTTTTCCTTGTCAGTTCCTGAAACCAATAAAAACTTGAGCTGAGACACTCCATCCCATACCACCCTCCCCCACCCCAAGTTCCCTTGTCTAAACATTTTCAGATAGAGCCAAGAGCCTTGTATTCAGAACCAAATACCCCAGGCTTGAATCTTGTCTCTGCTACTCACTACCTGTTGGAGGCTAAGTAGTACTGCTATGGAGTGCACCTGTCAAACTTGGAGTCCAGGGTCTTGTGTTCAAATCCTAACCCTGACCCTTAATTGGCTTGTGACCTTGGAGAAGTCCCTCAATCTCTCTGAGACTTTAAAATGACCTCTGTGATCCCTTCGGAACTAAATCTGAGATCCTAGGTCACCTGACCTGCTGGGCCTATTTCTTCCTCTGTACAATAAGAGATTTGGACTCAAGGCTCTCTTCTAACTCTCAATTTATGATCCTTAAGAAAGATCGATTTATTTTGCATTTTTCCTTTGCTTTGGTGTTCCTTGACTCACTCTACTCCCCAGCTGTTGATCTGAAAGTGTCTTCCTGAAATCCCCACTAATCGATATGTATATATATTTTTAAAAGAAACTGAAGGAGATTGCCTTCCCAAGGACAGATGAATTGAAAAAGGATCTTTTAAAGAAATATAACGTAGAATACCAAGAATGCTTGCAAAGCAAAGTAAGTCGGGCAACTATGCTGTTCATTGTCTTTTTCTGTGTTGAATATTTCTCAATCTCATTTCTGTGTGATGCATTTCTCAAATGTCCTAGGCATTCCAATGAAAAATTAACACCATGATGATGTCAAAAGTCAATGAAAAATTCATGCCCCCTAATTCTCAAGGCAGAGCATTTCCGCCAAGCTGTGGTCTCCACTTCTCTGCTGCAGCTAATAAAGCAAAGTGTTAGAAAATGGATTTCTGGCCATGATTTAAAGTTGGCTCTTTGCCCTGAATCTGCCCACTTGGCAGGGGTACAGATGGAAGTTCTTGGCCAGCTGAGTAGAGACAGCTCAAGGGTCAGTAGAGAGGAGAGGACAGTCCCTGGGGCCACAGTATATTAGGTCAGAGGATGAGGCTCAGAATCTTGGCTTGAGTTATTGGTGGGTCAGGACTCAACAAAGGTAGCCCCAAAGATTGGGCATTGTGCCTTCTTTTATCACTTTGAATCTGGGGTCTTGTGGCTATGCTCCAGGTCCTGATGAAAATCATCCTTTCTAGTAGGGACCCTTTTCTAGGAAGAAGCCTAGCCCCAAGCAGAGAAGGAAAGGGAATGCCCCGTGCCCCAGATGCCAGACTTCAGAGCATGGATCTGCTTTATTTTCTCTCACGTTTTTCCAAAGCTTTGTTCTGTTTTGCTTGTCTCGTGGCTTCATAATGGCTCCTGAATGCCATTATGGCATGGCAGTCCATTGGTATTGACTTTGGAAATGATTGTCTAACCCTTCTTGGTCACAGTCAACCAATCAAAAAGCATTTATTAAGCACCTGCTATGTGCAAGGTGGTTTGCTTAAAAGTACAAATGAAAATACTCCCTGAGCTCAGAGGGCTTACGTTCTATCAGGGAGGTAAATGTATACATATGTAGACATACACAAAATTAAATATATCAGATGGGGGAGGGGGAGGGGAGAAGGCGCTAGCAACAGGAAAGACTTCATGGAGAAAGTGGCCCTAGAGTTGAGTATTGAAGGAAGCTGGCATTCTGAGAGGTGGAAATGAGGAGAAAGTACATTCCAGCTAGGAGAGATCCCAAAGACATGGAGGTAGAGATGGAGATTAAGCATCACAGGTGGGGACCAGCAAAGTAGGTCAGCGTGGCTTGACCAGAGTATGTGTGAGCACAAGCAATGGGTAATAAGGCTGGAAAGGTCAAGTTGGGGCCAGGTCCTACTCTGAATGCCACAAGGACAAGTCTATATCTGATCCTATGGGTAATAGGGAGCCACGATCAGACCTGCACTTGGACGATCACTATAGTAGGTGTGGAGAGGAAAAGCAGAAGTGAGGAAGAATCAGAGACATGAGACCAATTAGGAGACTAATGGTCCAAGAGAAGTGGGATGGGCCTGAACTGTGGAGAGAAGAGAAGCCAGACTACCAGTGGAGGAGAGGACATGGGGCAGCCCTAACAGACACCAGTGGGAAGATGGCTGAGGTGACAGAGAATACTGAGACATACTGGCTTTGAGTCAGAGAAACCAGGTTCAGATCTTGCCCCTGTCTGAGCAAGTCCCTTCCCAAGGCTCTTCCTGGGCTTCAGGATCCCATCTGGAAAAGGAGAAGGTCAGGTCAAATGTCCTCCTTCTAGCTCAAAATTTAAATTTAATTTAAAAAATGGTTATTGTGTGCTATGCACTGTGCTAAGCACTTTACAAATATTACCTCGTTTATCCTCAAAACAACCCTGGAACATAGGTGATGTTATGATTCCTTCTTATTTTGCAGTTGAGGAAACTGAGGCAGACAGTTTAAGTGCCTTGCCCCAAACCACATGGCTAGTGAGTATTGGAGGCCAGGTCTGAACTCAGATCTTCTTGATCCTGACACTGGTCTCCTGGCTGTTCCACGAACAAGACACTATCTCTATGCTCTAGACATGTTTTTCTGGCTGACCCCCTTGTCTAGAACACTTTCTCCTCCACTCTTCCTACTGACCTCCCTGACTTCCTTTAAGTCCCAACTCAAATCCCACCTTCTACAGGAAACCTCCCCAACCCCTCTTGCCTTCTTTCTGTTAATTATTTACTACTTATTTTGTATATAGCTTGAGATATATATGTGTGTGTGTGTGTGTGTGTGTGTGTAATAAAGATATATATATATGTATATATATATATATATACATATATATATATATATATACATATGTATTTGCATGTTTTCTCCCCCATTAGATTATAAGCTTCTTGAAGGCAAAGACTGTCTTTTGCCTCTTTATATATCCCTGTCACTTGTGCCTATGTTCCTGGCACATAGCAGACACTCAATAAATGTTATTGATTCATTAACTCCAAGGCTGTATTCACCGTGCCATCAAGCTGCCTCTAAATGTCAGATCTGGTGCTTTGTCTTATGCCTTCCTGGATTCTGGCATTATGTTTAGGGGAGTAAGAAAGCCAGAGAAAAATCAGTTAATCCAAAAACATTTAATAAATGCTTACTGCATGTCTGCCTCCATGCTGAGTGCCAAGGCTACTAGGAAAAGTCAAAAACAACCCCTGCCCTCAGGGAGCTTATGTTCTAACTGGAAACATGTACATTACTGGGTCCCTGCAAGATCCATAGAGAGTCAAGCCAAGATGACCTTAGAGGAGAAGGCTGGCAAAGGGATGTGCTGGGAGGAGGGAGAGCCCTGCCTCCTCAAACATCACTGGCTAAGCGGCCCTCCCCAATCAGTCCTTCTGTGAAGAAAGCTCCATTGCCCTTAGGACCCTGGTTCAAACCTCAGCTTTGCTACTCAATCCCTTTGTGAATCAGGTCAGAGCACTTTCCTATTCACTGCCTCAATTTCCTCCTCTGTAAAATGAAGCAGGGTTAGGGTTGTTCCCTTCCAGATCTAAACGTTTATTGCTGAACACACCTCTGATAACATGGGGATTTGGACATGCTTTGCCACGTGTTTCTGAGGAGGTTTGTGGCCACTCAGAAGAGCCCAGTTCTGCCCCTCCTTGCACAAAAGAACCTCGGGTGCCCGTTTTCCCCTGGTACAGCCTTTGCAGCTGGGGACACCTGCTTAGGAAAGGGTTCGCTTACTTGCTTTTGTTTCAGAACAAATACAAAGCGGACGTCCTCAGGAAGCTGGAGCACCAGCAATTGATCGAGGCAGAGAAGCGGCGGATTGCGCAGATGCGGCGGCAGCAGTTGGAGACCGAGCAGTTCCAGTTCTTCGAAGACCAGCTCAGGAAGCAGGAGCTGGCCAGAGACCAGCTGCGCAGCCAGGAGGCCCCGGCGCTGTCGGAGCAGATCGACGGCAACGCCCTGTCTTGCTTCTCCCCTCACCAGAACAGCCCCTCCCTCGATGTCTTTTCGGATCAAGCCCCTAGAAGCAATGCTCCCTCATATACTGGCCAGTCGCCACCGGTGAACAGGGCGTTGAAGCCAGCCGCCACTCTGAGCGCGGTCCAGAGTAAGTAATGGGATATCCCTGACCTGCGCAGCATCAAGCTGGACCATGTAACCTTACCTTCCACGGTGTACACCTGAGGTGTCAAACACCGTCCAGATTAAAATATAATTGAGAAATATTTAACAAAACAAATAAAAATACAATATGACACAAATAATGTTAATATGTGGTTTTCTAAGTCGCTAAGTGGTAGCAAGGGTCCTTAGGTGTGGGTTTAATGACTCCCATGTTTATTTGAGTTTGACACCATCAGTGTAAGATGACCGTTTAATAATAAGCAGTTACTATATATGGTGGTGATGTTTCAAGGAATGTCATTTATCACATTATAGATCGGAACCTCTAGAATGACCCTGTTGGCATTGAAATACTTTTACTTTTAAATTAAATACTTTTTACTTGAATCTGGCTCTGGCCATCTTATCCTTTCTCGCTTTATTTCTCCTTACTTCTCCCCAGGTTCTAGCCCAACTGGCCTGTTTTCTGCCCCCGCCCCAAACTGGACATCCTATCTGCCACCTCCACATTTCTCAAATGCACCCTCTATTCATCTCTGTTCTTAGAACCCTTCACACTCTTCAAGGCTTAGCTCATGGACCACTTCCTACAGGAAGACTTTCCTGATGCCCCTACCCACCAGTACCTTCTCCTCTCCAAATAACCTCACTTTCTTAGCTACTCAATTGTTATATCCCCCCCAGAAGAAAATAAATTCCTTGATGGAAGGATTTGGCATTGTGGGCTGGGGGTAGTGAACACTTAACATGTGCTGTGTTGAATCAGAATGATTTGAGTCCCAGCAAGGCTCTTGCTTCAACAGCATCCTTGGTCTTAGCTCTTAGCTCTGTGACATCTTTAACACAAAGTGAGCTCCAGCAGGAAAGGGGATCAGGCTTTGTCTTGGATGCTCACTCTCTATGTTCTGCTCCCAAGAATGTTCCAGGACAATGAGTGGGCCTGGTTTTGAGCCTCTTGTTTCTCCCTGTCTCTTTCAGATCTGGTGGTGGAGGGCCTGCGATGTGTCCTGCTGCCCAGGGATCTTTGTCACCGATTCCTGCTCTTGGCTGAGTCAAACACAGTGAGGGGCATAGAAACCTGTGGAATTCTCTGTGGAAAACTGGTATGTGGGCTTCAGCCTCTTCTCTGCAGGCAGGGTCTCAGGCTTCACTATAGCAAAGTGTGCTGCCACCACCAAGGATAATAATGAACACTGGACTCTCAATAATCCTTTAAAGTGGGCAAAGCACTCCTCAAGGATGTCCTCATGTAATTGTGCTCACAACCATTCCTCAGGTCCTCTGAGGGGTCTGGGATCACCCCAATTCACATGCTCCCTCCCAGCCCCCAGATCACTCTCAATCCATGACTCCCCATCATGTTGGATTCTCATTCACTCTTCCCATAGGATGCCCTGGGGAGCAGAGGGCAATCCAATGGGCTGGAGACATTCCTTGATTTCCCCAAGTGTTTCAAGGATTCCACTGGGGCTGGTGGGTTGTCCATTGGCTATTCCTCTCTCTTGCCGATTGTCTGGTTTTGTTTGTAGTAAAGCCAAGAGTGAGGCAGTTCATTTCCTTCAACATTACATCACAGGGTCATAGGATGTCAGAGTGAGAGCTAAGAGGAATCTGGGAAGCAATCTAGTGCACCCCAAATGAGAGAGGGGAAAGGATGGCATGAGGTCTGGGGTCCCTTCAGGGCCTAGATCTATGGTCTGTGACCTTTAACAACACCTTCAATGGTGTCTCCTACAGACCATAGATATCATCACTGTATCTTTAAGACCACGTCTTCAAAACAGTCAAGTCAAGATTTCCTGGCTGCTTCAAGATATGGTAGCAGTATCTACAATGTGTGTGGGAAGGACTACTGAACCTGGTGTAACAGAGAATAGGGTCCTGGATCTAGGCCTAAAATGCCCTCAGAGGTCATCTAACCCCACCCTCTCATTTTACAGAAAAGGAAACTGACCCAGGAAGCTAATGGTTTGCCCAAAGTCACATAGGGAGAGAGTGATAAAGGCAGAATTTGAACCCAGATCCTGACTTTAAATCTAGCATTCTTTCCACTGTCTTCTCCAGGGGCAGGGAACCTGTGGCCTCAAGGCCACTTGTGGCCCTCTAAGTCCTCAATTGTGGCCCTTTCACTGAATCCAACTTCACAAAACAAATCGCCTTAATAGAAGGATTTGTTCTGTAAACTTGGACTCAGTCCAAAGGCCACACTCAAGGACCTAGAGGGCCACATGTATCCTCAAGGCTGCAGGTTCCCCACTCCTGGTCTACTCACTGGCCCTTAGCCAAGGATCTCAGATTAAGAGTGCCAACAGCCAAGTTAAAGTTTATTGATGACTTAAAAACTGTAATTATTTGCACCCTCTCCCCTACTTTCTGCCATCGTTCCTGCAGAAACAGAAGGGGATCACATGGGACTGAGGGTGATGCTGAATTTTTCTTTGTTCCATGGGTTGCTGTGGCTGAAGAATTCTTCCTAAAGTGGCCAGCCTCCTTGTAAAGGGCCTCACTGTGCCAGCCTCAGCTGGTCCCCAGAAAGCAGATGCAGGCTGCTGCCTGTTACCTGGTCCCATCAAGGAAGGGTCAGAGGAAGATTCTAACCCAAGGACGTCCTACCTCCAAGTCCCATTCTCTGTCCACTACACCAAGAAGAAAAAGTACATGTGAATGCTGGCTGTGTTCAGCTGGCAATCATCAAATAAATCTACTGGGCAATTGTCACAGACCATAGACTTCATCGTCTGGACAACGTCTGACCAGGATTTTAGGTCACATCCTGCCAGACTCGCAGATTACTCTAGAATCTTTTGTTAGGGTATAAGCTGCAGAGGTCATATCCCCATCATTATTGATATGATCAAAAATAAAATATTTTTATAAAGAAAGGAGATGGCTGGAAATGCTATAAATCTATAGTTAACGTCTTTAGCTTTCAAAACCAATCTCATAGAATAAAATAGCCCTGAAGGTGAGAAGGAAGGAAGGAAGGGAAGGAGGGAGGGAGGAAATGGAGGGAGGGAGGGAGGAAGGAAGGGAGGGAGGGAGGAAGGGAGGAAGGAAGGAAGGAAGGAAGGAAGGAAGGAAGGAAGGAAGGAAGGAAGGAAGGAAGGAAGGGAGGGAGGGAGGGAGGGAGGAAGGAAAGAAGGGAGGAAGGGAGGAAGGAAGGAAAGAAGGAAGTAATGGAGGGAGGGAGGTGTTGCTGCCTAGCTATGAGTTAAACAGGAGGTTTACCCCTTAAATGACAAGGTTTGCCTCGGTCTCAGGATGAGGCTTTCTGTCCCGTGGCACCCACTCTGCCTGTTCCTTGAACACTTCCTGGGCTGGGACTTAACCTTGGCAGGAGACAGGGTTCTTTCCCAGTTCCCCAGGAAGACAGTGCTCCTTTGTTTCCTGGTGTGAGGATGTTTGCTGATGAGTGCCTTCTTACTGACCTTCTCCCAGACACATAATGAGTTTACGATCACCCACGTCATTGTGCCAAAGCAGTCGGCCGGCCCAGACTACTGTGATGTGGCCAACGTGGAGGAGCTATTCAGCGTTCAGGACCAGCACAGCCTTCTCACTTTGGGATGGATCCATGTAAGCTTCACACGTCCCTCCCCGCAAACTCCAGGGTCATATCTTCCATTGTCTGTTTTGCCCAAGGGGACATGATGACAAGATACAACCATCTTCTTTTGGGTTGTCATGCTAATTACTTATATAGAAATACTGGAAAGTCAGTGTCCCATACATGTAAGAGCCTTGGCATCAAGAAAGGCCTGGGTTTGAACTCAACACATTAGATTTATTAGTTACATGGCCATAGGCAAGTCCCATACCTTCTGCCAACCTCTTTCTCTGTAAGAAGCGGGTAATACCAGGCAGAGTACTTTCCTCCCAGGCATGTTGCAGAGCCCCAGAATCTCTGGGTTGGGAGGAACCTCAGAGACTAGTCTCTCTCCTGAACCCTCTCTAACATACATGCCTGACAAATGGTGATCCATTGCCTGAAGACCTGCTCCATAAAAAGGCAGCCCACTCTGCCTCTTTCATTTATTCAGTCCATGGGAGATGCCCAGTTCAGTATATACTGGTTTCCATGTGGATTTCTTAGTGACAACCAGAAAAAATCAGTTTCATGGATGAAAAATTTGCTAAAAAATAAACTCTTCCCAAATGCCATGGACTGCTTCACGAGGCAGTGAGTTCTTCCTTGTTGGAGGTCTTCTCACTTTTTTAAAAGTGGGTTATTGAATAGCTTATGCTATAGAGAGGATTTTTTTATTCAGGTCCATTTGGGGCTAACTAGCCTTTGAAGTACTTTCCAGCTTAAAGATTCTGGGGTGCTAGCTGACCTTTGTCCTGCCATAGGACCAGAGGACCCTCGATGTAACATTGTAAAGGATTTCAGGGCCCATCTAGCACAGCTTCTTTATTTTACAGAGAGGGAAACTGAGGCACAGGGCAGTTAAGTGATCTACCCAAGGTCACATAGGCAAGAAGCATCAGACAAAGAACTCAAATAAACCAGATCCCTGGATTCTTCATCAAATCTCCCTCCAGTGTGCTGGAAGCCTTCTTCTCTGTAGCACGAACAAACAGCCAGCCTGTTCGCTGAGAATTATGTCTCATTGAGACAAAGTCCTTGAGGTGGTGGTTCCTGAAGAAAGCCCACTGTGAGTGGGAGTCAGGCACTTCTCCTCATCCACACGCTGAAGGATATGTGTTCCTAAAACTGGGCCTGCTCTCACCCTGACTTTGCTTCACAGACTTTCTCCTTGCAGAGCACTTTTCTGCTTGTCTGCAAAGATAAGCTGGTTTTGCCCTTCAGCCGCTGGGCGAAAGATAAAGCCATTTGGATGTCCTGGGTGACTTCTTCAAGGAACAATCACCGGAGACCCTGGCTGGCCTTGTCCCTCAAAGAAAAATGACCTGTCAGTGACATTCCAGTCCAAATAGCCATGCTGCCCACATTGAAGAGAATGTGTATATAATGAGCAGCTTGGGATCACCATGTAGAGCTAAGGGCCCCTTTGCATTAAATCCTGAGCCAAAGGGAATGTTATTACCAGGCTTTATAAATTTCACAGAAAAGATCTTGATGCATTTTTCCACCACAAAACAGAGAGGGTTATGTATTTTTGTTTTTGCATACTGTGAGTTTTCGTCTTCAAGATTCCTATAAATGTTACCTCAAATCATCTTGGGGTAGAGGCATGTCCAAAGAAATGGGGCAACAGCAGGGATATGCTCATTCAGATAGCTCTCTAATATGATTAATCTCTAATAAATACTTGACTATTAGATTTAATATTAAATTAGTTTGGGGCCAATTTGTACCCCCCAAAAGAATACAGCAGAGGGAGTTATTGCATGAACATCTAGGGCCTAGCTCAGCTGGTCTTCATCAATTGGAAGATTTTCACCTGAATTCATTAAGACATCTTCGTGACCAGGCATAGGGAACCTGCAGCCTCGAGGCCTCTTCCCCTCCCCCCCTCCCCGCCTTCTTCACTAATTTAGCCATGCTAACATTGCACTGTGTGAAAATTAGTGAGAAGCTGCCTCCCTTCATATCCATCTGTTTCCTCTTGCACCTCAAAGTGAAAAATCTGTAAAGAGAGACTCTCAGCGGAGACTCCATCTGGGAAGGTGCTGGCGTTGGTGTTTCAGCCTGTCTGGGTGTATAAAAGAGCACCAGGGGCCTGGAAGAAAGTTTCTGAAGTGAATGAAAAAGGGCACTTACCTTTGGTGTCGGGTCTCTGTGATCTGAAGCAGGGCCCCCAGCCGATAAAGCCCCAGCTCCCTGCCCAGGCTCCCAAAGCTCGTTGGCCCCTCAGAGTCCCTCATCCCCTGGCTTAACTCGTTTTGTGCCAATTTATGACTTTACTCGTGGCCGATGGGTCAGTGATAGCCGCCTAGCCCCAACCTATAGGAAGTGGGGAGGAGACTGAGGCAAGAAGAAAGCAAGAGAAGCAGCTGGGAGGGGCGTAAGGGATCACTGAGCCACCCCCTGCCCGGTGGCTGCCTCTGGAAATGGCTGTTTCTGCACCAGCACTGGTGAAACCCATTCTGCAGATGTGATCCATAGCCCCAAGCTTGGACTTGTCTCCTGGAGGGGAGGGGAGGGGAGCGGAGCGGAGGGAGGAATCCTGGTGGGGAAACGGTCCTTTCTTTTCCCGTCGTGAAGGACAGAGAAGCAGAGCAGAAAGGGCCTTAGAGGAGAAGGACGGGGGTTTTCTCTGGGCAAAACTCTCCTTGTCTTTCCCCAGACGCACCCGACGCAGACGGCCTTCCTGTCCAGCGTGGATCTGCACACTCACTGCTCCTACCAGCTCATGCTGCCAGAGGCCATTGCCATCGTCTGCTCGCCTAAGCATAACGAGTGAGTCTAGGGGCAAGAGGCACCAGGAGATGTCTATGCAGGCCGGCTGCCCACCCGAGAGCTTGCGACAAGGGGGGGCAGGAGGCAGGGAAGGGCTTGGGGGAGGAAGGGACGGTGCCCTCCCTTCCACTTTGTGCACATGCCTGAGCAAGTACTGACTGAACTTGGAGTTGGGGATCCCCGGGTTCGAATCTGGCCTCTGACACCTGGGTGACCTTAGAGAAGGGGGAAGAAAGAACAAGCAATTATGAAGCACCTACTGCATGCTAGGCACTAGGCTAAGTGCTTTACAATTGTTCTCATTTGATCTGACAACAACCCTGAGAGGTAGGTGCTGTTTTTACACCCATTTTGCAGACGAGGAAACGGAGGCAAACAAATGTTAAGGGACTTCCCCACAGCCACCCGGCTAGTGAGTGTCTGAGTTCAGATTTGGGCTTGGGTCTTCCTGACTCCCGGCCCAGGACTCTTTCTGCTGTGCCCAGACTCAGTTACCTTCTCTGTAAAATGAAGCCGTCATTCCAGGTGATCGCTCCCATTCCTTCCAGCTCTCCATCTGTGATCCTGGGGGCCAGCAGCCCTTCGCTGCCTGTCTCCTGTGCAGACGTACCAATTTCACATTATCTCCCTTCATGCTTTATGTTCCAGCCAAATCCACCTCCTTACTGTCCCTCGGACTTGCCGTTCTGTCTCCCACCCACATGCCTTTGAACAGGCCATTCTCCCATACCTGAAATGCACTCTCTCCTCACCGCCCAAGTTTTCAAGGAAGGGGCTCAGGTGCCGCCATCTACAGGAAGCCTTCCCTGGTTGCCCCAGTGCTTTCTCCCTCCTAAAATAATCACAAACATCTTTCCTCTCTGTGCGTGCTCATTCTCACCATAGGATGGGATCCCCTTGGGGAATGGGGCTATTTTTCATTTTGTCTTTGTTTACCCCCCATACCCAGCGTAGAGCCTGGCTCAAGTCAACGCTTGCTGAGTTGAACTGGATCAGATAATCATGGCAGCAGCCCCTGGAGGACTTAGGGCAAACGTTACTATTGCCAGCCATGGATGGTTGTGGCCACAATGGGTGCTCTCTTCTGAACTGACATCTTTGGAAAGAGATGAACCAGGAACTCCCTTGGTCCTTCCCCCAGGGTCCCCCCACACCCCTCTGAAATTATTTTCCATGTTGTAGTATCATTAGACTGCGAGCTCCTTGAAGGCAGGGGCTTTGTCTTCGCCTTTCTTTGTCTCCCCAGGGCTCAGCAAATAGCAAACACAGCATGTGCTTGTTGCCTGAGAGGTATGAGCCAGTTCTTGCCTTCAGGCAGCTTCCATTCCCCTGGGAATATACGCAACATGTAAACCTCTTAGTAAATGAAGGCTATGACCCTCCATCACTTACTAAGTGCTTTCTATGTGTAGGCACTAGACTAGGCACTGAGGGTAAAAAGACCAAAGAAAACAGGCCCCTGCCCTCCTGGACAGCACTGAGTGCATAGATAAGTCTGTTTTCTCTCATTCCAGTACCGGCATCTTCCGACTCACCAGTGCAGGGATGCTGGAGGTCTCAGCTTGTAAAAAGAAGGGTTTTCATCCCCACACCAAGGATCCCAGGTTATTCAGTGTAAGTAGAGTATTGGTTCATTTCTGGAGAAATGGTGGCTAGAGTTCTGGGAAGATCTGGGTTCAAATTCTACCACTGACACTTTCATACTGTGCCCCTGATCAAGGGACTTTCACTCTCTCTCTGTGTCTCACGCAACTCCCTATAGTACTTAGCTACAAAACCACAGACAATTTGCAATCTGTTTTAGTAGAGGAGATACACTGGGAGTTCTCTAGCCTCAGCAATTCAATATGGCGCCATTGTTTGTTGGTATGGAATGGAGCTCATCATTCACAGTTGATACAATGTTCTGCTTCATTTTTTTCTCACCTAGTGGCTCCCAATTAGAGTTGATTAGAGGTCTACCTTTCCTCCATTATGGAGCTCATCATTCACAGTTGATACAATGTTCTGCTTCATTTTTTTCTCACCTAGTGGCTCCCAATTAGAGTTGATTAGAGGTCTACCTTTCCTCCATTCTGACCTAGTGTTGGTAGTGAACTTCATGGAAACATAACGCTAGATAGTATAACATTATGGAGGAGAGTGAACTCCATGGTTAAGCTATTTGACTTGCATCTTGGGGCCAAATATGATGTAATATAATGTAATGAGGTATGTTATGGTGAATTACATGATATTGTGGGAGGGGGAAGGAAGTATGTATTAATAATGGTAAAAATTTGTCATGAAGATAAAACCAGGCAGTTCCTTGACCACATTTCCCCCTTTTTCTGGTTGCTTTGGTGTTGTCTTGGGCAGCCTTTCCACTTCTGTTTAGAGAATCTGAGAGCTATTTACCTATCAAATTACTGGAGGTCCATGATCTTATCAGTGTGGATAGTACCCCCCAACCCAGCTCACCCACTCCATCTGAGCAATGCTGTCCTCAGATCACAGAATAACAGACTTAGATCCAATCCAAAGTGTGTCATGCTGGTCTAAAAGCCATGAAGGCCTGGCTTCAATTCCTGCCTCTGACTCACTGGCTGTGTGACCCTAGGCAAGTCACTAAAGCCACCTAAGCCACTCTCTAAGACACAGAGAAGGTGCTAGCCTTCAAAGGTAGAGGGAGTATCCTCAACCAGGAGTTCCTTATACCGATAAAATGACAAGTCCACTACCTGCCACAGACCAGTGCTCAGTAGAGATCTTTTGGGATCCTGACTCTGTCTTCTTTAGTGTCTGTCCCAGCTTGGCGTCATCTGTAAATCAGAGGAGTGTACAGTCTGTGCTTTTATCCAATCCACTAATAAAATGCCAAACAGCTCAGGGACAAGCTAGTGACCCCAGAGCCATTGTTCTTTTCATGGCCCCTCTGCTTCTCTGTGATTTGGGGTAATCCTGGGTCACATGGAGGTGGCCCTCCACTGTGGGACTCCATCTGATCAACACAGACACATCTGCTAACACTACTCAGATGGAAGACCAACCCCACCCAAACCATTAAAGAAAAGCTCTTTCTTCCACATCATTCTTTGCCTCTTTGTTTTTACCCTTCCCCTTTTTGGTAGAAATAAGTGAAATGGCTTTTAT
This sequence comes from Trichosurus vulpecula, assembly GCF_011100635.1. Classification (NCBI taxonomy): domain Eukaryota; kingdom Metazoa; phylum Chordata; class Mammalia; order Diprotodontia; family Phalangeridae; genus Trichosurus; species Trichosurus vulpecula. The sequence goes on along the minus strand of NC_050580.1, from coordinate 12,115,875 downwards.
TTCCAGTGGTTGTAAGAACACCCACATATTTACTCCTTTTCCACCTTTACCATTCTAATGAAAACCAACCAGTTTGATGAGTCATTCTTGGGTCTAAACCCATGGTTCTGTATTAGTAAAATCAGGTGATAAGTGTTAAAAGAATATTCACCTAATCAGATCTTTTCAGCATCTAACAAATTGCTTTCTTCCCTAGACATGCAAGCATGTGGTGGGCCAAGACATGAGCATCACAGTGCTGGACCTGAGGTGATGAAGCCCAAAGACAGATGGCATCCCAGACAGATGCCCTGGCACCCATGGACAGGTGGCTGCCAGATTTTCTTACGATGTTTTCAGAACTGACATTTTATATTTATACATTTTAGATCAGATGGTTTGATATTTATTGCTTTCACGCATTTTGCTGTTTTTGGGAATATTCCAACTCAAGATGGAGTTCATGGTGACAGTAAACTGGAATCTCCTCATGTACCAAAAATAATAAATTGAGTTGCAAACAGCAACATGATGATTGGGCTTTCCATTTGAGTTTCAGAGCTTTGGGTGTTTTCACTGAGGTCTTAGACTCATCCCCCTTTGCCTGGTAAAGTGTTAAGCCAAACAGTAAATGAAATTTCTGAGTAAATATACTGAGCAGATCTCTCATTTAGTGGGGGTGGTGGAGCCCTATGAAGACCATGACCCCCTCCTGATACCATTTTGCTCAATCTCAGCCTTTGATGTGTCCAAATTGGAGCATAGCTCCCAATACCCAAAGGCTGAACCCCTAAAAAGATATAGTCCATTTTGACAGACACCAGAAAGCACGTGTTTAGTGGGAGACCTACAAACCTCAACAAGAAGTGAACTTTACACAGAAATGAGGAGGATAAGGGAGGAAGCTTGCATAAAACTGTAAAGCCAGATTCTATAGAACCACAAAATTGGCATTTAAGGGGAAAGATAATGGGGAAGGTGCCACTTCTCAGAAGCAGATTGAAAAAAACTGCTTACGGCTTCAGATGTCTGTGTAACCATGCAAAGAGTATAGTTAGTAGGCAGTCTCTCAATCATTCATTAAGCAACAATTAAGCACCTATTGTGTTCCAGACACTGTGCTAGGCACTACAGTACCTTCCACATCAAGACTTTCCCAAACCTGGTTTTGATATATTGTGGGTCGGCATAAGAAATTAAATGGGAATTTAGGGGGAGTTTTGCAGAAGCTGTGGACAACATGCCAAGGCCAGTAGACAACACAGAAAAAGTTTTAAAACTCTGAAAGGCATAAAGTATATGTATGGTGCTATAAAATATCAATATATTTTATCTTTTAAGGCCATAATAATTCAAACTCTTTCTCTGGTACAAAGGGAGGGCCAAAATTTTTTACACAAATTTTTCAGATCGAGGGGTCTCCATGCCCCTAACCTCTGCCATGTGGAAGAGATAACTGTAATAAGCAAAGTCACCTTGAAATTTTAAATCAAGCAGGTAAATGTGAGCTCACAGCTATCACCCACCAAAACTTGGTGAAATGAGGCTTGCGAATAGAATATGATAATGGAAGAGCATCCCATGTTCTGAAAAACACCAACAGATTTAACCAAAAGAGTGGGGGAATAGGGCTGCATTGAAGGTGGATGTTAATGGGAAGTCAGGAACTAGAGGAGGAAGGACAAGAGTGAGCGTTTGGGTGGGGACCAAAGCGCTTCCTTCTCCTACAAGAAGGCAAGGGTAGGGGGGTGACAGATGTCAGTAAGAGGACACTTTGGCCCCCTGGGGTGGCCAGCTTCTTCAGTCTTTGATGGGCCACCATGCAACAAAGGGGAGAGGCTCATTCTGCTTGAGAGAACTAGAACTCGGTAGATACTGCAAAAAGGACAGTGTAGGGCCAGTTTAAAGGAAAAGCTCCTAGTGATTAGAGTTGCCCGAAGTGGGATGGGCACCCCCAGAAGCAGTGGGCAAGCGAGATGGATGGGAGCACAGTGGGGAAACAGGATGAATGGGAGCCTCCAGAAGCAATGGGGAAGCGGGATGGGTGGGAGCCTCCAGAATCAGTGGGGAAGTGGGATAGATGGGCACCTCCAGAAGCAGTGGGGAAGCAAGATAGATGGGCACTTCCAGAAGCAGTGGGGAAACGGGATGGATGGGAGCCTCCAGAAGCAGTGGGGAATCGGGATGGGCAACTCCCATCCACCCAGTGGGGAAGTGGGATGGATGGATGCCTCCAAAGATGGTGGGACCCTCATCACTGAAGTCCTGGAACAGAGGCTGGCCTGCACTAGTAGGAGAGGGGGTAGTTGGAACCCATGCTCATGGACAGAGTGGCCCAGGTCTGAGGTTCTTCACCTCACTTTCATGTGCCATAGATCATGCTTTTAAACTAAAGTCCATAAGATTCTAAAGGAATCCAATTATATTGAAATAGTTACCAAAATATTTTTGTAAAAACAAGTTCCTGAACTTCGATGATGATGATGATAGCTAGCGTTTACATAGCACTGTAAGCCTTCCAAAATACTTTACCTGTGTTAATTCATTTGATCCTCACAACAACTCTGTGAGGTAGGTGCTGTTACTAGCCGCATTTTTCAGATGAAGAAACTGAGACTGGGAGAAGTCATATGACTTTCTCAGGGTCACACAGAGAGTAAGTATCTGAGGCTAGATTTTAACTCAGGACTAGAGTATCTCTAAGGTCTCTTTCAGCTCTGAGATTCTGTGAGTCTGTGACCTAAAGTCTGAGATTAGTTAGAAGATAGGAAAAGAAGATTTCACCGCCCTGAGATCCTAGATCACTATAGGCAGCCACCTTGGCATCTGTTGTGGCATGTCCTTGGGCGTTCTGCAGCCAATTATTAATTGCAAGTTAAAAAAATTTTATCGTTTTGTTTTTGTTGCCTCTGATTCCAAATTCTCCCTCTCTTTCTTCCTCTCCCTCTCTCTCTCTCCCTCTCTCTCTCTCCCTCTCTCTCTGTCTCTCTCTCTCTCTCTGTCTCTCTCTCTCTCTCTGTCTCTCTCTCTCTCTGTCTCTGTCTCTCTCTCTCTCTCTCTCTCTGTCTCTCTCTCTCTCTCTCACTCTCTCTCTCTCTCCCTCTCCCTCTCCCCTCCCCCCCCCCCTCTCTCTCTCTCTCTCTCTCTCTCTCTCTCTCTCTCACCCCCCACCTTTTTCACTCACCCAGCACACCAGCTCTATTTGACAATGTATTGTGGTGTGTCTCACCCGTGGTTCCCCACGTTTACTCAATGCACATCTGGAGTTAGGGAGACCTGCCTTTGCATTTAATATCCATAGGATGCTCCTGTGTCTTCCAAAGACTAATTTGACCAATTCACACAGAGCAATGTAGCAAGAGTGTCAACAGCCCTACACCTGGAATCAGGAGGCCCGAGTTCAAATCCAGACTCTGCCATTTTCTATCTTTGTTTCCTTAATCCTTCCCTCTCTGGGACTCAGTTTCTTCATCTGTATAATGGGAGAGTTGGGCAGCCCTGCTGAGTGGCTCTCTCCTCCCTGTTGACCTCCCAGGTGATTTTGAAGGCTGGCCTGGAGCACAGGCTGGAAAGTGAAGGAGGCAGGGCCCCCCCCGGGCTCCAAGGGCTGTTTGGAATGCTGCTTCCCTGGTTTCTGTAGCCCCCCAGAGTTCCCCAGTGTCTTCCTGAAGGGGTCTCAACACACGAGTCTGGCTGAATTCCCTGATGTCCTGACTCCATTCTGAGGAGATACCGCCTGGGTTGGATGAGACGGTTATCGAGGTCCGACTCTTCTAACTCTCCAACTCTCAAAGCCAGTTGTGTGACATTGTTACTGTGCCCAGAGTCTGCTGTGACCTGAAAGGTTAGCGGCTAAGAGCAGGCCAGCAGCCGGCGAGGAGCTGGAACAAGAGGCCTGATGGGGATCAACTGAAAAGCAAGAACATTCTGCCTCATGGTTTCCAGAGAGACACAAAAGGGAGCTATAGGGAGGCAGCTGGACAAAGCCACCGGCATCCCTTTGGAAGAACCAATTAGGAACAAGTTGGCCTCCTGGTAGAGCCATTATCTTTCCTGAGAAGGGAATGGACGTCCCGCTGCCCCTGGCAACTCCAGTTTTCTTCTTTTGAACATGTTCTTCCTGTCCTAGGGGCAAAAGTCTCTCTGGGGCCCTGCCTTGTATCTACCACAAAAAAGAAAACATTTGTTGGCTTTGTCCCTCGGTGTTTCTCAGGCTCACATCAGCTGCTCTTTGGTTCTTTACTCTGGTGTATTTATGTTGGGAGAGAGCTATAAGTGGATCTCTCCATTGGTGGTGGGTAGGGGAGGGGGTACCTGCTGCCATGACCTGAATTATTTCCTTCTTTGGGGAATCTGTCTGGGCTTCAGTTTTTCTACATGGGGAGTGTGAGCAGTGGACCAGATGACCCTGAAGTTCCTTCTAGTTTTAGAACCTGTGCTCTTATGTAAAAAAAAAATAACAGTTTCAAACATAGTAAGAATCAAAATGTAATTGAAAAGTAAGAGAGAAGATGAGAGAGAGGCCATTTCTAAGTCAAAGGATCACAGAAGGCTTTATAGAGGATGTGGCAGTTGAGCTGAAGCTTGAAGGAACAGAAGGACTTGGAAAGATGGAGATGAGGAGAGTGTGTTCTAGGCATAGGAGATGAGATAGCATTAAGGCAGGAGATGGCTTGTGGAGGAGAGAGGCAACGTACTATCATGATAGCCAGTATGGTTATAATGGCCAACAAATTATCATAACGGCCAACAAATTATCATCATGGCTGTCAAGTTATCCTAATAGCTGGTACAATGGCATAATAACTGGCACATTTTCGTGATGGTCAACACATTGTCCTGATAGCTGGCACATTATCACGATCACGTTTTGCAAGCTGACAAATTGCCACAATACCTGGCACACTGTCATGACAGCCGGTGCATCATCATTCTAGAAGACACATTATCATGACAGATTAAGCACTCAAAACAGGCAGCATGTCGTCAATATCTGGATCCACAAAAGGTAGAATGTTGGCCAAATCTGCCAACATGAAATCACCTTCCAAAGTATAAAATGAGGGAGGTGTAACTAGATAAGAGTTCATCTGAAAAAGATCTGGGGGCACAAGTGGACTGCACACTCAGTATGCATCAATGATAGGATAGGCAGCCAAAAAACCTAACTCAGCTCAGTTCCACAAGCATTGATTAAGTATTTTGTGCCTTCAAGGAGTTTCCACTCTATGGAGGTGAAACATTTTCACAGAGAAGTCGATACAAAATATCTTGACTAGGAATACCTGCTGTGGGGGATCACTGTCTACTGCGAGGAGTGGGAAATGTGCTTTGCAGGAGACAGTGCCTGAGCATACCCCAGAAAGACTCGGAATGCTGCAAGGCTGCGGTGAGGAGAGCACTTCTAGTTATGGGGGACAGGAGCCTCGGGCCTGGGACACAAAGGTGGTGGAGAGAAGGCTGGGGACAGGCAGTGAGCAGAAAACAAGCCAGCTTAGCCAGAACACGTACAGAATGATGGCCACTAATATGTAGTCAGCCTGGAGAGATCAGTTGGAGCCAGCAGACAAATGGCTTTGAATGCCAATGTTCATTTTACCCAAGAGGCCAGAAGGAGTGAGCAAAGCATCTTGGGTAGGGAGAGGAGATCAGACCCGAGCTCTAGGAAGATCTTGCTAGCATCTGTGCTAACTGAGCTTGCATTGAGAGAAGCATGCTGAGAGAGAGGGGGTCATATCCACTGTTCTCTGCCCTGGTCTTGTGACATGTTCTGTTCTGTTCTGTGGGCCACATTTGGAGGGAGCTCATCAATATTTAGAGCACCCAAAGAAGAGTGAAAGGCCTCCACACAGGGGAGTGCAGGAGCCAGCTTAAACAGGGCTAATTGTTAAATTTTCAAAGGGAGCATTTGTACTCTAGAAATCAGTAAATGTTACAAATAAGGGCTTGATTTATTATTTTGTTGGTTATCTATGTTAATAATGGAGATTAAATTTAAAAGGTGGTCTTGTCTACTTTCTTTAAGAGAGCTGATGGTTAAACATTTACCAACACACCCCTGCTTCCAGATCATGTCATATGAGGGTTGCTGATAGGAACTGGGCATGTTTAGCCTTGAGGAGAAAAAGTCCAGGAGACATGATAGCTCTGGAAAGGTTTTTGCAAGAACATCTTGTGGAAGAGGGAATAGACATGTGCTTAGGCTTGAAGGCAGACCCAGGAGTCCCGGGTGGGAGTTGCCCAGAAGCTGGTCTCAGCTCAATACAAAGAAGAACCCTCTCCAATGAGAGGCATCCCCAAGTAGAAGGGGTCACAGTGGGCTCCCCCTTCTGAAGATCTCCCAACAGAGGCTGACAACCACTTGGTGAGAATGTTCAAGGGAGGTCAGGTGACTTCCCATGCAGAGTGTCGGTCAGAGAAGAAGAGGCTGCTTACATGGCCTCTGTCTGAGGGACCATGTGACTTACAGCAACATGCAGTTGCTTGGGAGAAGGAGCAGAAGATGGGGAGGATGGGAGCAACCCAGGGGTGGAACAGGGGACCAAAAAGAAGTCCAGGAATTCCAGAGTGGAGGACAACCCTCTGTAAACGGGGCTAATTATACAGTCTGTGAATTGTTTAGGGTGGGGGGAGGACAGAACGTGGTTGTGGACAGGGGGAACAGAAAGGGACTTGGGGACCAGAGGTTACACTCTATCACATCAATGAGATTGGGTCCTAAAAAGGATCAATGGATTAGGAGCTATGGGATCTGGGTTCAAATCCTGATCCTATGGCTCTTTATTCAGAGAACCGTGATCAAGATACTTCACCTGGTAGGGCTTCAGTTTCCTCAGCTGTGGAAGGAGGTTAGGCCAGAAGGCCACTGAGACCACATCAGCCCTGAATCCTGTGGTTAATGAAAAAGAAAATCCATATTTACTAAGGCCATGTGGGTTGGCTATTTTTAAATGGTTGGCTTGTGGGATTTTTAAAAATGGTCAATGCATTTAAGGATGACTAATAAAAAGCTAGTGACATTCAGTAAATTGCCTGAATTCCTGGGGTGAGCACAGTAGCAGAGTCCTGAGAAAGTTGGTTATGAAGAGGCAGCAACGTGCAGCAGAGAAAATGTTTGAGTTAGAGCTAGAGGACTCAGGTTACCTTCCTGGCCCTGTCAGAGAGGGGGAGAGAAAAAGAGAGATGGGGGGGTGAGGGAGAGGGGGAGGGAGGGAGGGACAGACAGACAAAGAGAGAGACAGACAGAGACAGACAGAGAGAAGGAAGGAGGAAGAGACAGAGACACAGAGCCACGTACTGGGAACACTGGTGATTCCTCCTGAGGCACAGGGTAGTCTAGGTGTCTCCAAGGCCGTCCTGATTCCACCAGGGAAAGACTAACTTGACTTCCACCTCTGACTGAACTGGAGGAATGGGAGGTCCAGAAAGTGATCCCGTAGGAGTCCACCTATTACAGCCATCCTGGTCTCAGCTCAGAGATGCCCACCAGGACCTGGGTTCAAATTCCTATTTCTGTATGTGACCTTGGGCACATCACCCTCCCTTGTCTGTAAAAGGGTATTCATTCCAACAGAGCCTCTCTCTAGCTCTGACTCTGCAACCTCATTGATTTGCCGTCTGGACCAAATGGAGTGTTTCATTTGTGAATCATTTCAGGGAAGAAAGAGCTGGTGTTCTGAGAGGCCCAGAACTCTTACCGACAACTGATTTTTGTCTCCTGCTTCCAGGATTGCAAAGCCCTTTAGAAGCATCATTTCACTTGGGCCTGTGAGGCCAGGACCATTGTTGTTATTAATATTCTCATGTTACAGAAGAGGAGACTGTGGGTCAGAGCATTTAAGTGATTCATGGTCACATGAACATCCTGCACTGTACCAGTGTGGGACATGGGGGGGGCTGTTAAATATTTAACAACTGGCTCTAACTCCAGACATGCTTTTTGCCCTACTATGCCTTATTAACATTTTTCTCCATCACTTTCTTAAGTCTCTAGGCAGTCACTAGGACCAGAAACCAAGCCCTGATGCATAGCATTTGCTCATTTCCAGGGTGTAAATGCTCACACTGAACATTTAACAATGAGCTCTCGAAATGAGGTGACTCCAGCAAACTCTGCATCCTTCCCATGCCATAGGTTCCTGGGCCTCCTCCCTTTCTCCCCCTGAGCCTGAGGAGCCTCACTAGACAGTAGAGCTCCCCAGCCCATATTAGGGCCCTGTTCCTGCCTTTCCTGCCTTCCCCCTCACCATCTTGCCACTGGCTCCTCTTGGCCACAGCTCTTCCCCCATCCCATTGCCAGGCCCCACTGACCCCCTCCCTTTCTGTGGGACACATTTCCTGAGCTCAAATGCCACCTCCACCTTCTTCAACCCCTTTCCTACCCTCCCTACCTGCTCTCCCTCCCCCAAACTACCTTAAATTAATTTTATTTACAGTATATATGCATGGTGCTGCTTCCTGCATATGGAGACAGAAAAGGACATTGATGCAAGGAACACAGACAGTGCAGTAAAGTTGTAACAGCTCTGGATTCAAAAGACCTGGATTCTAATCCTGGAAAGCTGCAGGCTTCATGCAGAGGACTGCTGTCTCACCAAAAGAACATAATGCTGTTCTTCTACTGAGATAAGAGTAATAAAAATAAAGATACTACAGGTAACATGGCTTTGGAGACCCTGGAGGAGCAGAGGAGAGGTTTTGGCATTCAGTGAGAGAGAGGGGAGGCTCAGCCCAAAGGCACACTGCCCAGAAGATGATGGGACTGAGGGCTATATCCCTAGCGCCCAGCACAGGGCCAGGCGCATAGTAGGCACTTAGTAAATGCTGGTTGATTGGTTTGTTAGCCCTGGGACCGAGCTCTGGCTGCCCCATCCTAGCTTCAGCTCTGCCCATTCTCAGGTTCTAGCTGTTTTAAACAGGGAAATGAAGGGGTCTTTAACAGAAACCAGGGCAACTTAGAGATGGTGCTATCTGGAGGAGGGGTCAGAGAAGTGCTTCTCTCTCCTGGGGGAGGGGGATTTTTCCTCCTCAGCAGCTACAGGTTGAATGAGCTCAGTGATCAGCTAAATTATGTCTGATCAGAGGAGCTTAAGGTTGAAGAAGAGCTTGGAAACTATACAGTCACATTCACCCAGGCTCCCTCCATATCCTTGGACACTCCAGGGCTGCATTACTCATCCTTTGAAGGACACTGACTCCTATATAAACAATCCGATGACTTCCAGACATGGAAGGCATCCAGTTCTCCCTCCTCTAGGAAAAGTTAGGACAGTATAGTGGTTTCACCAGCAGCAGAATTTGTAATTTTTTCTGCATCAAATTCCAACACTAAGAGGGTGTGAGTGATTTCCATGTGCCAGCAGGAGTCAGAGCTGACCTCACCCTGGCTCTTTAATGTTTGCAAAGTGAGTTCATCGACCTTGATGCAGCACTTAATGATTATTGATCTCGTTTCATCCTCCTGGCAGTTGTGTGAGATCAGAAGTGAAAGCACTGTCATCAGAGCCTACCCTACTACTGCTGGCAGCATAACCTTATACAAATCACTCCCCCCTTGCCTCAGTTTCACCATATGTAAAATAAGAGGTGTAGGCTTGGCCATCTCCAAAGTCCCTTCCTGATCAGTCCCTTCCACATCACCAGAAGCCAGCATTTCTGTATCTAGGTATTAGCATGTCATCTCCCCCTTAGAACATACTCCTTAAGAACGGGAGCTGTCTTTTGTCTCTGTTATCACTTTAGTACAGTGTCTGGCTCATAGCAGGTGTGTGGAAATGCTCATTGACTGACAAAAAAAAAGCATTAATTTTTTTAAGAGCATGTGGCCTTGGGCCAGTGCATTTTACAAATAAGGAAACTGAGGCTACTCAAAGGTCACATCACTTGTCCAAGGTCACCCAGCCAGTCAATGTCTGAGACAGGATTTAAACGCAGGTCTTCCTGATTTCAAGTGTACAGCCTTTGCCACTATCCTGCAGTGCATCTCTGAGCCTGCGTCCTCTCCTCAGCCATGAAATGAAGTGGCTGGATGCAGTGTTCTGTCTACTCAGAACTCATAATCTGATCATCTCCATGATCCTTTTGGGGTCTAAAATCCCAGGATCCTTTGTCCTCTCACAGTAGGAGCTACTGTGGGCTCCTCCCACTCCACGGTCCCTGGTGTGGACTCCAAGCCAACCCTGCCGATGCTGACCTCGTTGGTTTTGTTTTAGCCAGACCTACAATTTCACTTGGTGAGGAAACTCCCTTTGCCAATTCATTCAAGCCCCAGCCCTGCAATTTGTTCTTAGAGAGTTGCTGGGGGGATCAAGAGGGAAAGTGACCTGCCCAAGACCACATGTCCAGTTGGTGTCAGAGGCAGGGCTTGAAGCCACATCTTCTTCACCCAGAGGTCAGAGGTTTCTAACCAATGCACCATCCTGCCTTTTGCTACTAAGCTTCAGTTCAAGGATTCTGCACACATACCCCTACCATACCCCATCAAACTCGGGTTATTTTCAGATTCTTTTTCCTATCCCCACCCATTTAGCAAGGAAGCCTGATGTGATGGAAAGATCACTCTCCCACGCCCTTGCATAGATGCTTCAAAGAGGATCCAGACTAAGGACCAGAAGTCTTCCTCCGGGCCTTGAATGTTCTGTGGGCCCTAGAGCAGCATCACCCGATAGAGAGGTCCTGGGAGGCAGGAGCCTGGGGCTCTCAGCTAGTCTCCTCCACCAGTTTCTGTGGGATCTTGGACAAATTTGCCAATGTCTCCCAAGCTCAGGGTCTTCCTCAATAAAATGAGTAGGGGGAGGGGTAGAGAAAGAGTTTGGCATGTGTGAAGTATAGCATCATAGCAGAAGACGGGATTGAAATTCTAGCCCTATGATTAATATGTTAGCTGGTGTGGTGGATAGAGCACTAGGCTGGAGTCAGGCAGACTTGAGTTCAAATCCAGTCTCAGACAGTTATAGGGGCTGTGTGACCCAGGGCAGGGGACCCAGTGACTTCTAAGTACTCTTTCTACTGTAAATCTATGATCTTCTGAACCATGTGACCCCTGCCCCTTAGTCTCACTCTCATGATCCATAAAGGGAGAGGGGGTGGGACCAGATGACTTCCAGCTTTAAAACAATGAAGCCAAAGAATGAATATTGAGAAAAAGGCTTCTGTGGCATGATGGGCGTTTCTCCCCCTGAAATCCACAGAGGCAGTGTAGGACCCCAGAAAGCCCAGGAGATCCGGAAGCCCGGCGCTAACCTCTGTACTGAGGAGTGATGTGACCCTGACTCGGTCACCAAGGAGAGGAAACCTAGACACCTACTGGTGTCATACCCCGCGCTCCCACAAGAGGGAGAACTGACAGCAGTGGCCGAGGCCAAAGCTAGCCATTGTCAGAATCGCCGTTGAAGTTTACTTAAGAAGCACGCGGCGTCCAGTGAGAGCCTTTATTCAGAACATTTGGGGATGGAGTTGCAAGCGGGGATTCCTGACTACATTCACAGTTGTGTGCAGAGGACAGATGGGCAGCAAAGGGAATGGTCTTAAAAGCATTTGCGGTGGACAATGGAGGGGCCAGCCTCATCGTACTCCTGTTTGCTGATCCACATCTGCTGGAAGGTGGACAGAGACGCCAGGATGGAGCCGCCGATCCACACTGAGTACTTGCGCTCTGGAGGAGCGATGATCTGGGAGGAGGGATGGCAAGAACAAAGAGAGAGGGCTAGGGATGGAGATAAAGGCCCCGCCACTGAGGCCGCCTTCCCGTGACTACCGGAACTGGAGCCCTGGTCACTGGGCTCAGCTCCCATCTCTAGGACTGGCTCCCTAGGCGATTCTGGGCCAGAGAGAATCTCAGTTGCCTCGTCTTTAAAAAGAAGGTCTGGGACTAGATGGTCTCCGAGGCCGTTGTGGTTCTAGGTGGATCACTCATCCAACCGGACGCCCTTGTTTTACAGACGAGGAAACTGAGACCTAAGAGGGTTCAGTGTCTTCCCTGAGTCACGCAGGCAGCAAGTGGCAGAGGTGGGATTAAGCCCCCAGTCCCCAACTCCAAATCCAGGATTCCTTCCACTGGTCCGAGCTGCAGTTCTTAGCTAAGGACCAGGCAAAGCAAACCCAGAGAAACCCTCCTTGGGAAGTCTGTGAGTCACACACTGACCCCTTGTGGACTAAAATGTTCAAAACAGACCTGGGCATTGCCCAAAGCATCACTTAAACTCTCTGGGCTTTGGTCCCCTTATTATGCAATGTCCCTAGTATACTGGACTCACAGACTAGATGACCTCTAAGTTCCTTCCCCACTCTCCATGTGATTGTGCCAAGGTTTCTGGGAATTTCCTTCCCATTCTGGCATTAGGACAAACCATTCAGAGTCACCTTGGTGGTCCCCCGAGTTCTACTGAGGGTCAGGCTGCAGAGTTAGGGCTCTGTGGACAGGGGACTAGGGGGCAAGGCATCTTCCCTTACCTTGATCTTCATGGTACTGGGTGCCAAAGCTGTGATCTCCTTCTGCATCCGGTCAGCGATGCCTGGGTACATGGTGGTGCCCCCTGACAGGACATTGTTGGCATAGAGGTCCTTCCTGATGTCAATGTCACACTTCATGATGCTGTTGTAGGTCGTCTCATGGATGCCGGCAGACTCCATCCCTGAGAGAAGGAAGCCACAGGGGCCACATCATCGAAGGGACCACAGGAGAAACCACAGGTTTGCGTAGCTTAACCCACAAGGAAAGACACTGTGCAAATCATAAAGCCCTCCAGAAATGGGAGTCCTGTTTAACCAGCGTCGCAGAGGACCAAAGGGTGAAGACTTGTCACATCATCATCATCAAAAAATGGTAATATTAGAGAAGAATGGAGAATAACAGCTAGCATTTGTATGGCACTCAATATGTGCCAAGCAATGTGCTAAGCAACCGAAAGAGAGACTTTGTTTCTGCCCAAGAAAGGCCCAGAGGCTCTTACCGATGAAGGAGGGCTGGAAGAGAGTTTCTGGACAGCGGAAACGTTCATTTCCAATGGTGATCACTTGGCCATCAGGGAGCTCATAGCTCTTCTCAAGGGAGGAGGAGGACGCAGCCGTGGCCATCTCATTTTCAAAGTCCAGAGCCACATAGCAAAGCTTCTCCTTGATGTCACGCACAATTTCCCGCTCAGCTGTCAACAAGAGTCAACCCTCATCATTCCAGAGAGAGGAACCCAGGCTAAGGTGCCTAAGGTTGTCCTCTCTCCCATCCTGTCATGATCCTCTGAAGCCAAGTGCATGGGGGACATGGGGGTTCCCTTCCTTCGCACAAAGGAGATGAACCCTGAAATGGGGAGGGAAATGATAACAGCCAAGCTGAGAGCCCTTCTTTGCAGAGTTGGGGAAAAATGGGTGGGACACTGCATAAACTCAGACAATTCTGTATAGATTAGTTTTACTCAGTTGCTTTTTCCTCCCTTTTCCTGATCATCTTTTGTTATTTAAAAAAGGAGGAGGACTAGAAGGGAGGGCAGTGCACAGATATACTGGGGGATGAGGTGGATGCAAGAATAAAGGATGTTGATAAACATTGAATCCTTGTTTTAAAGTGGGGACAGAGTGGAGTGTGGCATCCATACCAGTAGTCACAAAGGAGTAGCCCCGCTCGGTCAGGATCTTCATGAGGTAGTCAGTGAGATCACGGCCAGCCAGATCCAGACGCATGATGGCATGGGGCAGAGCATAGCCCTCGTAGATGGGCACATTGTGGGTGACACCATCTCCAGAGTCCAGCACGATACCTGAGAGCACAGCCACAGGGAGGGGCATCATTGGGGGAAGGCCCTTCCTTTCAAGGTTAATGAAGAAACACCTGAATATGAGGTCAGGGTTCAAGCTTTTATGCATCGTGAACAACTCACTCTATTTTTCCTTACTTTAATTCTTCAAGGATCTGTTATCTGTCAGTATGGACAATTTATTCACTAATGCAGATTGCAACCTCTCTATAACTAAGTAATCTGTCTTTCTGAATTGCTTTGGCCAAAAAAAAAATCATCTGCTGGTCCTTGAATGACACACTTACAGTTGGCATCTGGGGTTGGTGGGACAGAGTTGGCCTCTTTTGGTAGAGCCTCCAATTACCCAGTCTCCCCTCTAGGACACAATGGGCCATTGGACAGGTACATTATAGGAGTACCCCATGTGTAATTGTAGCCAAAATAATAACTATCCCTTCCTTCAAAGTGGGGTATCTGGCCCCTCTTGGTCACCTACCAGTTGTACGTCCAGAGGCATAGAGAGACAGGACAGCTTGGATGGCAACATACATGGCTGGTACATTGAAAGTCTCAAACATAATCTGTAAGAAGAGTGCAAACCTTAGTATTACCGTCATTTCCATTAAAAATTTCTTTTTCAAGTGGACAGGAGTTATTTAATGAAAAAGACACTCCACCCCCGGGGATAAAGTGAAAACTCCAGGGGAGGTGGATTGTTTTATATTTTTGCATTATGTGAGGGGCTTCATAAATGCCTACTGTATTCCAGGCACTGTACCAGGTGCTGGAGTGAATTTCTAGTGTCATTTTAAAAAGGTAATGGAGAGAGAATACATTGCCTGCCCAGCCACCCCAGCCTGGGAGAACACAGTGGTATGGAATTGGAGTGGGTACTCTTAAGCCAAAGGTCAAGTGGCTGGAATGTGGAAGATTTCAACCAAAGGCAGCAAACCATCCAGTGATGGCCTCCCCTTCCTGTTCTAGGAACTAGAAGTACTCACCAGTGCTGGCAACAAATAAGCACCCCCTTCTCTCTCTGTCCTGCCACAAGCCCCAGTTCACAAGACATACACATACACACACGCACACATACACACAAACACACACACACACACACACACACACACACACACACACAGGGCTGAATGAGGAATCCCTCATGAGGAATCCTCAGCTATCCTGTACCTGAGTCATTTTCTCCCGGTTGGCCTTGGGGTTCAGGGGGGCCTCAGTGAGCAGAGTAGGATGCTCTTCTGGGGCCACACGCAACTCATTGTAGAAGGAGTGATGCCAGATCTGCCAGGAATCAAGGAAGAAAAACGAGAGCTCAGGAGTAATTGTCACCCTTATGATCACAGGAGATCCTTCCTGGGCCCCTAGGGGGCAGTAAAGTGCCCCACCGCGTCATGACATTACCATGGGGCTTCAAGACTTCCATGCAACAACTTGATGAAGAAAGTAGATAGTGGAAACATTAACCCCATTTTATAGGTTATATTTGTGCCTTATTTTCCATATTAGATTCCAGGCTCTATCTCCTACTTCTTGTTACAAGGTGGTAGGCTATGGGTGCAGAAAAAGGCATACATTGTCAGACATGGCCAATGGGTTGATTGGTTTTGCTTGCTTTTACTACTTTTTATATTCTATTGGAGGTGCAGGTGGAGTGAGTCATTGGGAAGTTAGAGCACCATTCAAACATTTAAATAATTAAAAATAAGAATGTAAGCTCCATGTTGGTAGGGACTTTCTTCTTCATGACTCCTATAGTACTTCCAAGAATGTCACACATAGCAACAAGCATCTACTATGTGATGGAGACGGTGCTAGGCACTGAGGGCAAAAAAGACAAAATAATGCAGTCTCTTCCCTCCAAGAGCTAAGAATTCCCATATTCTGATAGCATTGAGATCTCCTCCTTGTAGATATTTTCTCTGGTGAGGCAGATTGCAGTCCATCCAATGCCCATCTTGAGCAATCCTCATCTGTGCCCAAGGCTGAACATAGCAAGCCCTCCATCAATGAACCTTAAATGAAGACTTGGATGAATGGATGCCAGATAGGATGGAGTTATGCTCTAGGAGGGTGATTTGTGTGTACGTGTGTATGTGTGTTTAGTTTTCTGTGTGTATGTTGTGTCCCTCCGATCCCCAAGATAATGCAAATTCCTCCAGAGTCTGTTTCACTTTTGTTTTTGTACCCCCAGAGCCTAGCTTCATGCCAATTCTCATAAGGTGTTTAAAAACACTCATTGAGTTGAGCTGAACAAAGCAGATTTCTCTGAGAAATATTTTCAAATGATTTTCGTTATCAACTAAAGGTTAACCCAGTGATATTCCAGGGGCCAACCAGCCTGATATCTGGAGGACATCACCTCATCACAATGGTCTGAGCCCTTGATCTAACAGACAGTACCTTCTCCATGTCGTCCCAGTTTGTGATGATCCCATGTTCTATTGGATATTTCAAGGTCAAGATTCCTCTTTTGCTTTGTGCTTCATCCCCTACGTAGCTGTCCTTTTGGCCCATGCCCACCATCACCCCCTGAAAAGTATAAGAAAGGAAAAGTCATCCTCCCACAAGACTTTTGAATAAAGCTTAATGAAACAAGCCATGGGTCAAGTTCCTAGACCTAGACACTCTTCTGGTTGAGTTCCAATGGGTTTGTGAGAGGCAGATCTTCCCTCTGTGGGGGCTCTTGGGATTCTACATTCAAGTTGTCAATTATCCCAATTTATAGTGGAAACTTCGAAGAACCAAGATGCCTTGGTGTTAGCATTCCTTAGCTGAAGTACATCCTAACTCTTCTGTACCACAGTAGACAGACTTTGTGAGCTACTCTGACCAAAAAAAAAAAAAGCCTCAGCTAATAGTCAACTTTCTGGTGAAGAGCATTTTCGAACTTAGATAGATGAGACCTTGGATAAAAGACCCAGAGTCAGGCTTTTCCAATTCGGTAGGATCTACCAGAGAATGTGCTGTACTGGCAGGGCTTTAGAGAGCCTGGGGACATCTTAGTGTCACACCAAGGCATCAGGGAAAGGTGGAGGGACTTATGTAAAAAGAGACATTTCAATCCCTAATTACAGAGAGAGCAGTATTGTCCTAATTATATGCAGAAAATTGTGAATGAATTGGCTCCTGAAACAGATGTGGGGCATGTAGAAATGTAAACAAGTAAAAGGAAGAGGAGAGAGAACCATCCCATCCTGGGCCTGGGGTGGCTCCTAGTAGGGCACTGCCCTCCAATACTTGGGTATGGTTATGGCTCCTCGCATGGAGGACACCAAGAAAGAGCATTCCCCCTTTGAAGTCTTCACATCTTGTTGGGGATATGTGGCGGGGGTAGGGGTGGCAGGACCTCCCGTCAGATAAGATGTCAGTACTCAACATTGGTCCCAATGGTCAAGTCAGTTTTTTTTAAGCCAGTTATCTCAAATATACAATTGTTCTGCAAATAGCTGCAATGACCATGGGACAATCCTGGTTAGCCTTCAAGACAGTCCAGATAGTAGATGTCTTTTAAAAATACTCCAAGTCAAGATTACAGCTCTAGAGCTGGAACAGGCCATTAAGACCATGTAATCCAGCTCCCCTATTTTACAAATTAGTAAACTGAGGCCCATTAAGGGTAAATGACTTGCCCAAGGTCACTCAGGCAGTAAGCATCAGAGCCAAGATTTGAATCCAAGTCTTGTGTGGTGCCCATTGTGGCACAAAGATGACCCTAGGTTCTTATAGACCCCAGTAATGTGATGTGATGTGATATAATGATGTAAAAAAAAAGATATTAATCCAATTCTATCAAAAATCCTCCCATATCCAGAGTATTTGGAGAGAGTGCTCTGATAGAACAATCTAGAACCATTCCATTCATCCTCTCTAGATATAATCAGAAGCACCTGGTGTGAAGGCAGTGGACTGGGGACCTGCTGCTTACATACGTACATACATACATACATACATACATGCATACACATATATACATATACATATATATATATGTAGTTTCTGCTGAATCTGTAGCTGCAGAAATGCAGCCAGCATCACCTTTCCAAGCTCCTCAGAGCCTCGGCAACACAGTCCTGCTAAGGGGCCCCTGGGTATCATGCTAGGAGAACTCATACCAGAAGACGATTCTCTGGAGACTCCAGACCAGCATAGCCAGACTGCCTTCTCACCTTGAGAGTCTATCTTAGCCCTTCCTTCTCCAGCCACTATGTCATTCATCCTTCTCAGAGCTGTCATGGGCTGATCACGTGTACCTAGACAAGGGTTGCATTGGCTCTCCCGTAAATACTCACCCTAGTGTAGATAGAAATATTGCCCCTGGCCCGTTCCCATCCCATAGTTCTGCTGAATCACCTTCCCTGCTGTTCCAACACCATCAATGAATGGAATTGAATTACCATCCCCGAATGATTTCTTTATTCGTCTTGCTTTCTCTTTTCCTACTTAATCCTTCCCCTCCAAAGCAAAGATACATTGTATACAGCTAGCTTTTGTTATTCCACCATAACATTAAGTCCCTCAGGGTGAGGGAAAGTATGTTTCTGTAGCATGGAACGTGTCAGGTAAATCAGAGGAATACAGAAATGTTTTTGGTGGTGATAATGATGCACAGTGTCAGAAAGTAAGGAGAATATGGCATGAGCTTTTCTAATTAATCCCTAGATTACATGCATCTGCCAGGCACTGACCTACCTCAAATGTGCCAGCTGTACCCATGTGGTGATTTTAAAAAACCAGCTGGATTCCTTTAGGCAGAGTAGTAAAGTATCTCTGTGTCTGTATGGGTATTTGGGTCTCTATGGATATTTGGGATGCAGGTGCTGAATCTGCACACATTTCACAAAAGCATAGAGCCTCAGACTTGGAAAGGACCTCCAAGACCAACTTGCCATCTTCATACCTGACCCAGAATCCTCTCTAAAACATCTCTGATGAATGATCATTCAGCCCCTGCTTGAAGCCACCCCACCCCTGGGGATAAGGAAGCTCTCTCTGGTAGGACATTAATCTGATCTTACTCTGAAATCTGCCTCTCCATCCATCTCTGGACCTTACATACATTGTCCCAGCTCTTCCTTCTGGGGCCAAGTGGAGGTTGGATTTCTGCTTTGGTAAGATTGGAATGTCTGAAGCCCTTCACCCTTGCTGATAGGGAGAAAGTGCATGGCTCACCTGATGTCGGGGACGACCCACGATGGAAGGGAAGACAGCTCTGGGGGCATCATCCCCAGCAAAGCCGGCCTTACAGAGCCCTGAGCCATTATCACACACCAGGGCAGTGCTGTCCTCCTCTTCACACATCTTCTATAGCTGCTTCTTCACAAAGGCCTACCTGGAGAGAAAAAAAACCCGCCCCACCGGGAACTGACCACCCATAGAAAAGCAACGTGCAGGACACCAAGTCTGCCCCTTTCACGGGTCACACAGGTATGATGGGTCAGACCTGGCTGGGTGAGTCACAGCTGGTATGAAACAGACCACAACAAAACAAGTCTCAGAATCTCACAACTGGGAAGGGCCCAAGCAGTCAGCTAGTCCAACCCGTACAGAATCTCACTACAGTACACTTGGGCATTGGCCAGTCAGCCTTTTTGTAAAGATCTCCTGCGAGGGAGGACCCCTGTCCTCCTGAGGCAGCCCTCCCCACCGAGGAACTTGATGGAATGAACAAAGGACTTGGGCATTAGAAGACCTAGATGTGGCTCCTGGTGGGATGGTTTACTAGCTATGTAAACTCAGTGACAAATCACTGAGAGTCTCAGCTTCCTTATCTAAAACTGGGGTTAAGGATACTTCCCTCCAAGGGATGTTGTACGGAAAGCCTTTCATAAACTTGAGGAAGGACCCATTCACAACACTACTTTTAAAAGCACCTGGACACAAAATCTGATTTCCTATTTCACTAATTTATTTTTTTCTAAAGAAAGATTACAAGAAAATGAAAAAAAAGAAAGAAAGAAAGAAAGAAAGAAAGAAAGAAAGAAAGAAAGAAAGTAGGAAGGAAGGAAGGTAGGAAGGAAGGAAGGAAGCTATCTTTGTGTTTGGAAATCATTAATTTATTTTTTTCTATAGAAAGATTACAAGAAAATGAAAAAAAAGAAAGAAAGAAAGTAGGAAGGAAGGAAGGTAGAAAGGAAGGAAGGAAGCTATCTTTGTGTTTGGAAATCATTACATATATAGAAGGCAGAAATAAATTTTTAAGAGAATTTAAAATCTCCTCTAAAACATTCCATTCTAGACCCATGATTTCATTGATATCTAGAACTTTCCTTAGTGTGTGTAGACTCCCTTTTCCAATGCAGGTCATCTCCTGTGCTGAGTCTTGGAAACTTGCCTGGGGCATTGTAAGGTGATATGACCTGCCCAGGGTCACATAGCCAGGATGTCAGAGGTAGAATTTGAACTCAGGTCATCCTGACTCAGAGAGCAGTTTTTTAATCCATTGTGCTACATTGCCTTTCTATGTAAATATTTATGAAATCATTTTAAATTTGGCTCCTTTATCTTCACTAAACCAACTCAAGCAACAAAAAAAATTATTTCAACCAATGTAATTAAATGCCCACTGGGGGAGATACGAGATTGAGACCAGAGCCAGTCCTTGACCATCTGGGTGCACAGTCTAGTAGGATATGTGTGTCAGGCACAAACAAAGCATTGTACATGGTCCAATGTGTGGCTGGGGACTGCCTGGGAGAAAGTGACATTGGTGTTGGGCTCTGAAAGCTAAGCAAAGATGAAGCTGGTGAACACCAGGAGTGAGGATATTTTGGGCATGGAGAACAACCCAACCAACACCTTCTGGGAAAGAGTTCTGTTATCTGAGCATCTGCATTTCACTTTGGTGAGTATAAGTGGCTTGTGAGAATGAAATTCAATGAATTTCATTCATTGTCTGGGTCTCACTGATGATTAGCACATAGTATGTGCTTAATAAATGCTCAGTGGTTGACTGATATTCTTCCCACTTTATTAAAAGCCCAAGAGTATGCAGGATAGCTTGATAACATTTGAAAGGGCAGGAGTAGAGTGTAGACTAAGCTGGGTCCAGAATGGACCACCTAGCCCATTCCCCTCATTTTACAGCTAAAGAAACCAAAGCTCAGAGAGGGAAAGGGATTTGTCTTTGACCACACAGCAAGTTAGTAGTAGAGCCAAGGCTAGAATCCACAGCTCTTGACTTGAAGTCCAAGACCTCTTCCACTATCCTGAACAGGAATAAAAGAGATATAGGCAAAGACTTTAAGAGGAAAAAAAGCCCTGCCACTGGCAGCATGCCATGGGTCAAGAATTCAGGTTTGGGCAAGGCATAGGATCCCAGCTCAAGAGATGGAAGGGACCTCAAGATCACATAGTTCAACAGAGGATAAAATTGATGCTGGGGCGGGGGGGTGTTGAGTGACATGTAGTATCATACAGGTAGAAAGTACCACAAGTGGGATTTGAACCCAGAACTTCTGAGTCCAGAGTCAATGGTCTTTTCACTCATCGTACCTCTCTTTAAGTAGAATGGGCTACCAATAGCTAGGTTAAATGACTTCTGGGGAATGGAATTTTAGAAGTCATTCAGTTTTGTGATTGGGAGAGTGTTGGGATTCACAGTTCCAGGGAGTGGTCCAAAGGGATCCAGAAGCCTGAAGATTCAGGAGCAATTCCCTTCTCAAATCAATAAAAAAAGAAAATCTCTTCTGGATAATTCAATCCAAGAGCAAGGTTTAGGAAAAGAAGAAGGACAGAAGGAAAGAAGGAAGGAAGGAAAAAAGAAGGAAAAGGAAAAAGAAGAAAAAGGAAGACAAGGAGAAAGAGAAAAGATGAAGATAAAGAAGAGAGAAAAAAGGAGAAGTAGGAGGTGGTGATCTTTATGGTCTAATCTCTCAAAATTCTACTCAATTCAATAAATTTTGAGGCTAAGTAAATATTCAGCACATTCAGAGAATATCTGCTCAGCACTCATTATGTGCCAGGCAGGCAGTGGGAGAGATGCTGGAGAAAACCAGCAGTACCACAGTCACTACATACTGAAGCCCACTGGACTATAAGCTCCTTGAGGGAAGGCATTGGTTCACATTGGTCTTGGCGCCCCCGGTGTTTACCATATTTCCTGACACATAACAAGAATTTAATGAATGCTTCTTGGTTTATTGATTAATGAATAATAATAATGATCCCTGACATTTCTATGGAGGATTAGAATTGGTGAAGCCCTTTACATATCTTATCTCATTGGAGCCTCAGTTCAGCTGTGTGGGGCAAGTATACAGCACATATCATTACACCCATTTTACTGACCAGGAAACTGAAGTTTGGAGAATTTCAGTGACTTGACCAGGATTACACTGGTAATAGGCAGCAGACCTAGGGTTTCAAACCATGTGGAGCATGACTCTTGTGTAGTATACTACCCCCATAGGAGAGTCAGTCCATAGAGAAATACCCCTGAATGCTTGGGAATTTTGCAGGCACACATTTAACTTTAGAATATAATTTGCAGGAAGAGCACTGGGCTTTCAAAATGCGTTGGAGAACATTGTGGGCTCCTTTTAACTTTTGTTCTCCTCACCCACAAAATTCTCTCCCACGATCCTGCTCCTCGATGCCCTGCTTCCTACCCCACCCAGGTGTGTACTAGGAAATGTTTAACAACTGGCTTTCACCAAAAAAAAAAAAAAAAAAAAAAAAAAAAAAAAAAAAGAAGAAGGCAGGACACACTTTTAAGTTTAATCTTCACTATTAACATTTCCTCATCATTTCTTCAAGTCTAGACAGTCAGCCAAACAATTAACTACTCAAGCCCTGATTTGCAACGTCCCAGATTTAAACATACACTCTCACAATTGGCTAATGCAGGGGTTCCATCCTGCACACCCACCCCTGCCCCATCTGCTCACCAGATATCATCAGTAGAGAAAGAGAGGTGGGGGGAAGGGGCGCCAGAGATCACAGGGTCAGAGATTTAAAGCCAAAAGGGACCATACAGATCAGCTGGTCTAATTCTCTCATTTTTCAAATGAGGAAACTGAGATGCCTAGATGGGTAATGTGATTTTCCCAGCGTCATGAAAGCAGCAGAATCAACCGAGATTCAAAGGCAGCACACACACACACACACACACACACACACACACACACACACACACACACGTTGAGGACGGAGCCGCTCCAAATGAAAAGACCTTATGGAATTATAAGGGTCAAGCCTGACTCAGACACTGGGGCTAGGGATCACTGCATCTCTCAAACTTGGCTGACGTGGGAGTTTTGCTGATCTCCTTATAATGATCCTTTTTAAAAGTTTTTGTTGCGAAGGCTGGCTCCTTGGGGAAGAGAGAAGGAAGCGGTGTACTCAGAAAGGCAGGTGATGTGAAAGCAAAAGGTACAGATATTTTTTAGAAATCAGAACAGCTCCCATTTGCCTACCCCTTTGGTGTTTACGAAGTACTTTCCCTGACCAGTCCTGTCTGCTCAGATGTTAATACAAACATCATGGAGACCCCTCTCACAGAGAAGGAAGCTGGGGTTCCGAGAGTCGAGCTATTTGCCCACAGTCACACACTGGCGAGCAGCAGAGCATCCCTCCGCGCTGCCTCCCGGGAGCACTTTTGACCAGCACCGGGCACTTCTGACCACGCGGCGCAATTGCCCGCGATCACAGAGCGGGGATCCTGGAGGGGCTCTCCTAGTTTGCTGCAGGATAAAGGTGACATCCGACCTCACAGAAAATGCGTGAAAACTAGATGCGTGGACAATATTCGGGATGAGTTTTTATTTGAGATGCAGCTTAGGTTGCTCTGGCTAGGCTGCTGGACTTGGAGCCAGAATCCCAGGCTCCATACCGGTCTCAGCCCGTAGAAACAGCGGAATGAAGAACAATGCACTCGACCTTGCTGAGACTGTTTGCTTATCTGTACAATGGGCACGATAATCGTAGTACTTCCCAGGGTTATTGTGAGACCCCAATGAGCTGATGTGTGTTGGGTGTCATATAAATGTTAACTTTTTATTTTTTCAATAAATAAAGGGGAGGAGGTAATATGCCCAAGGAGGCTGGTGCAGTTTCTTCAAAGACAGTATTCACTAAAGGTGGAGGTGGGGGTGGGGCGGGGAGGGGGAAGGGCGGGAGCTGGGCTGCCCCCCTGCCGCAGCTGGTGGGTGGTTTCCAGCCCATCTCTAACCTGAATGATCAGGGGCGGGTTTGGGACAAGCCACTTCCTAATTAGGCAATCCGCACTGAAATTGCTGCTTTTGGAACCAAGTTCCAGGTCAGGGGGTTGCTCCAACCAACTGGAGCTCAGCCTGTGCCAGAAAGCCCAAGGGGGGGGGGGGGGGAGGCGGTGAGACTGAGAAAGAGAGGAGGGGGGAGGGGAGAGACGGGGGGAGTCAGGGAGGAGGGGAGGGAGTGCTGCATGCAGCCCCAGGCTTGCCAGGTTCCAAAAGCAAACCATATTTAGGCATAAAGAATGAAATGGGAAGAAGAAATTGACTCAAACAGGGCCCAGGCTGACTTCCTGCTCAGTCCTTCCCTGCCCTGGGCTAGTCCAGCCCCAGCGTCAAGAGCAGACTGCAGAGGAGACCCCGGATCCAGGAGCAGGAGCCGAGCCAGGCCCCCTGCAAGAGGGAGACACGCACTCGATCCAAGCACGCACCCAAGGGAGCATCCTAGAGGGAGAGCCAGAGGGGGCCTCAGAGGACAGCTAGTCCGGCCCCCTTATTATGTAGGTGAGCCCTGCCCAGTGGGCAGGACTCAGATGAGAACCTGGGCTTCAGCCGTCTCCCTTCTTATGCCCAAAGTCTAACCTCACCTGCAAACACCCAGGAATCAAGGTCATTTGTGGCTGAGGGGACAGGAGAGGCAAGGCTAGCCTGACCCCCTTATTTTACAGCTAAAGAAACCGAGGCCCAGGCAGGGCAGTCCGATTGCCTAAGGCGAAACAACCATCTGGACTCGAACCCAGGTCTTTCAAACTCTCCGAATCCAGGGCTAGAGGCTCCGATGTCTTAATGCTTTCTGACATGCGTGCAGGGCTGGCAAACATGAGGCAGGATTTTACCCACTCTACAGATGAGGAAATTGAGGCCCAGAGAGGCAAAGTCACCCAAGAGTCTGAAAGAGAACTAGCTGCCAAGACTTGTTGGATGCTCTCCAACCACAGGCCACTCTGCACCTTATAATCACCTTCACAAGTGCCATTCATGATGGCTTAAAAGTTTTCAAGGGACCTTGTATGCTTTATCTCATTCGAGCCTCCCAGAAGGACTGAGTACTACTGGCTATTATGATTTCCATTTTGCAGAGGGGAAAACTGAGGGTTCTAGGCAGAGTGACTTAGGAAGTGTTCCAGGGGGGATCTGAAAATGACTCTCCCTGATTCCAAGCCGAGTGCTCTAACCACTAGCTGACACTCCCTTACTGAGCACTGCCAGCATCCCAGAGAAGAGGGTCCTGAGGAGAGATCATGAGGGCTGACAGACCTCTAACAGACAGCAGTGACAGAGCCAGGGCACCTAAGTCCCTGGTTTCCAGAAACCCTAGAAAGGCCAATCCCAAAACCAAATTGTGTGTGCCAAATCTGACTCTCAGATTGACTGAAATATAGCAGGGGCTTCCCTAGAAACCTCTGCCTGCCTCCAAACAGCTGGCTGTACTGTCGTGGTCTCTGGCCCCAGTCTCTTTGCTTGTTACGGCTAAACATGCACAAACCATGCCCACCTTCCCCTGGTGCTGGCTCAGCCTCCCTGCCCCTGGAACCATCTGGAACCATCCTGGCAGCCAGTTAGGTGGGGCTGAAGTCCAAAAGTCTGCAAGACTGCCTACACATGGCATTCATTTTCTCAGTGCAAATCCATACTGTGAATTCTCTCCCTCACCCCAAGCCATGCTCCAGCCCCAGCCCCTCGACCCCGGGGCACCCTGACCTCTCCCAGAGCCGTCCTCCCGGGCTGATCCTACTTACCCTGACTGAGCTTGGCTGCTGGGCTTGGCTGCTCCTCAGGGAGGGTGTTTGTCCTGGGAAGCTGAAAGCTCTTAGGTTATATAGCCCCTCGGCCTGTTCTCCTCCCACTGGCTTCCCAAACAAGGAACAGAGACAGGCTTGAGCCTCATCTCTCAGGCTAACACAGCCATATAGGGACCTTAGAACAAAAACCTCTCATCTGGGTGGCCCAGGGCCCGGGTCTCTGCTATTGCATTCCACTGCAACAGGAGCAGAGTGGGGCTGGCAGGCAGGAATATACACAAAGCTTCAGGCCCACAGCTGCAGCCTGGGGAGACAATCCCAGATGGTGGCACGGATGGGGAAGTGGGGAGACACATTCAGTAAATGGGCCACAAAGTGACCTGGGGCTTGGAGAGCATGTCGAGGGGCCACCTGAAATTTGGGAGGCTTAAAGCCCAAGGCTCTAGAGTGGGAAGATGACCTAGCCCATTCCCTTCATATCACAGATGAGGGAAGAGGGGCTCAGAGGGCAGAGACTTGTCCAGAGTCATGAAGGCAGAAAGTATTAGACACACCCGACCACACTGGACCACAGTGTGCATGGAGGGGAGTAATGGGTATCTAAGCTAGAGCCAAGTTGGGAAACAATTGGGAAACAGAGTTTATATTGGACTCTAGCAGTCATCTGAAGCCACTGGAGTTAACTGAGGAAAAGGGGTGGGGGAGGGGAGTATGCCACGGGCAGATCTGCATTTAAGGGAAATCACTTGGGCATTTGCATAGAGGGTGGATTTGAAGTATTATTATAAGTAGCAGAGTCTTAATTCAAACTCACATCCTCTGACTCCAGCTCTTACGCTATCTCACCTGTCTTCAGGGACCAAAGGCTTTAGAAGGGGGCAGGCTGGTGCTTCATAAAAGCTGACATTTATATATTACTTTAAAGTTTGCAAATTGCTTTATATATGTTATCTCATTTGGTCCTCACATCATCCCTGTTACCATTATTATCCCCATTTTACAGATGGGGAAACTAAGTCAGAGACAAGTTAAGTGATTCACCCAGGGTCACATAGTAAGCCACTAAGGAGGAACTCTGAACTCTAGTCTCCTTGACCTCATCTCCTCCCCCATCCCTGAGACAAGTACTCAATTCACTAAGCCACCTCGCTTCCCTTACGTTTAAGACGGCAATTCCTGGCAAGATTCTAGAGCACATGATTAATTAAAGGGATGGGCAGTGAATGTGTAGAGCAGGAAGTGAAGATCCCGGAGAGCCAGCTGTGCTTCATTCATACCAGATGCAACTCATTTGATTTTGATAGGCTCCCGAGAGCGGTGGAACAGGGAAGCAGCGTACATATGGTTATGTAGATTCCAGCCTTTTTGACTGATTGCTGTAGATCGCTGTTCGTCCTTCATTTTTTAACAGGACTGATGATATCATATGGTGATGTCTAGGCTCCAGTATAAACTGGATTTAAGGTAGCAAGGTTTGCACAAAGTGCAAGCCTTACCCTCTCTTCCAGAGTCATTGCAACCCAGCGGCAGGAAAAAGTCAGGACAACTGGCCGTGGCCCGAAGTGCAGTGGAAGAGCCTGGTCATGGATGACCTTGGCATCGTCGATGTCTGACCAAGCGCTAAGCGCTACCAGCGCCTGCTTCAGCTGTCTTCATGGCCGTTGGAGCAAATTGTCCTCGTCTGCTCATTCCTATCGGAGGAAGTCTTCACATGTTTAGGGCCGACACCTTCTTAACTCACCGAAGGGTTTGAGCCAAGCACTTGAAAAAGTCTCTGGTGTTATTCTTGTGGCAGTAAGACTAGACTGTTTAGACACTGGTTGAATGGCCATGGCAAAGAGCAGGAAAGACTTGTAGATCCAAGGCAGCTTAGAAAGAGGTCTCCAGTGGAGTGCCCCAGGGATCCGTTTGGCTCTTGGCTATTTTATCATCCTTGTCAATGATTTAGATGAAGAAATGGATGGTCTTTTATCAAATTTACAAGTGGTGCAAAGCTGGGAGGGACAGCTAACACATCCAGTAACAGGGTCAGGGTTCAGAAAGATCTTGACAGGCTAGACACTGAGCTACACGGAATATGATGAAGCTTAATACTGGTAGTTTTAAGGTTTTACTATTGGGTTTCAAAAAGCAACTTCACAAGTACAAAATCAGAGAGATAGACTTAAGTAGAAGTTCATCTGAAGGAGATTGGGGGGCGGGGGGGGGGGGGACATGTACATAATGCCTTAAGGTTTACAAAGCACTTCATGTATATTATCTCATTTGATCCTCACATTATCTTTGTGAGGTAGGTGCTGTTAGTACCTCCATTTTACAGATGAGGAAACTGAGGCACAAAGACGTTATCCAAGTTGCCCAGGGTCACACAGCTACTAAGTGACTAAGGGAACATGTGACTTGAGGTCTTCCTGACAGGTAAAACAGTGTCCTACGCACCACCCCACCTTACTGCCCACTTCAAAGGTTTTCATTGCTCTTCTCATTCCTAAAGTGAGATTTAACGTGACCCACATTGTTCAATTGCTCTCAGAAATCTTTTTTTACAAGTAAATGCCCTTCTGTTGGCCTCATTGGTATTCTCCCGCCATAGTTGGACTTGGCATATCATTTTGAGCCTCCTCTTCTTTCAGATTCCTTTTTAGAGTCAAGTGTCGAAGTCCGCATCTCTTTCAAATGAATCCTTGTTGAGACAAAGGCATATTCCCTATTGAATTATCTCCTCAAATGTCATTTGAGGCATGTTTAATTGCCACAGTAGTAAAGGTCTGGGGCATCCAGAAGCAGCAGGATTGAACCACTTTACAAGCACACATGTTATTCAGCTCTATGTAGAGCCATTGTTGTGATTGTGTATTCTCAGCACCATATGCATTCATGCATATAAGCTGATGCCACTGTGTATTTACGATAACAGTACAGTGAAGAAACATACCAGGAGATTCTTTTGCCTCCTCAAAGAAATAACCACAGGCCTGTCTAATGTAATACACAGCTTCTCATTACATGGCATTCAGCTTTTACACCATATATGAATAAGAGGAGAAACAAAGCTACAGACAGGACTTTGTGAATGATCTGGGCTGCAACAATTGAAGAAAGAAACAGAAACCATCCTGATTCCTCTGTCCTGATTCCTCCACAACAAAGGGAAACATTTAAATATGAAAAATAAACATGTCTACAACAGAGCAGCTATCTCATGCACATGTGTGTTGAACACAACAGAGTTGATGACTTCTTCAGGAACCAGGCTGCAGGATGTCCAGAATGAGAAGAAAGGTTGAATTGTAAAGTTTCCAAAGCTCAAAGGAAAACTCTACCAAACTCTCAATACATAAAGTAGTACCATTTTTAAAAAACCCACAAAAAAGTCCTAAACAATAAACAAAATTACCAAAACTTAGGGTCACTCCTCTCTAAAGATATTTTCATTAACTTTCTCATTTTTATTTTTCTGCAGAGATTATCACATTAGTGAGGATTCCAGTTCAACTTAGCAAGAAGCTAGAATAGTCAATTTTCTTTCTTTTTGCAAAAAATAAAACCCAGTATGTTCATTTTGCACAAAGAATCATGTATTACATGATCTTGAATTAGACTGTAAGCTCTCTTGAGGGCAGGAACTATATTTTGCTTCTTTTTGTATCCCCAGCACTTAGCACAGTGCCTGGCATGCAGTGGGAACTTAATAAATGTTTGTTGATTAATCGATTGAAATTACAAAGTGCATAGTGAACTGGCCTTGGAGCCAGGAAGACTGGTTCTTGTCCAGTCCAGTCCCTACCACATATGAGACCCTGAGCAAGGCAGATAATCTCTCAGTACTCTAAACAACTCTCCAAGACCCTAAGTTGTAGAGAAAGCGCCAACCTGCACTGATGAAAGGGGTTTACTCACCTAGGAGTTCTTTATACACAGGTCCAGTCCCTGTGCAGAAAATGATAGATTCTGTTCATCCTTTTTTCTCTCATTTGTGCACTCTTCCTGTGGGCCATCTTTTAGATTGCTGAAAGGAATATTTGTTTTTACATTCTATGGTGGTATTCTTTACATTTGAAGGGGAAAGGGAAAGGGAAAAGCATTTATTAAATGTCAACTATGTGCGAAGGAAAGTGTGTGTGTGTGTGTGTGTGTGTGTGCATGTGTGTGTGTTTATAGAAAGATATAGACATATCTTTAAGGGCAGCTAGGTGGCACCATAGTGGATAAAGCACCAGGTTTGGAGTTTGGAAGACTCATCTTCCTGAGTTCAAATCCAGCTTCAGACACTTACTAGCTGTGTGACCCTGGGCAAGTCACTTAACTCTGTTTGCCTCAGTTTTCTCCTCTGTAAAATGAGCTGGAGAAAGAAGTGGCAAACCACTCCAGTTTCTCCACCAAGAAAACCCTAAATGAGGTCATGAAGAGTTGGATATGACTGAAATGACTAAACAACAATAGGGAAATATGTTTTACATGACTTCACATGTATAATTGATTTCATATTTTTTGCCTTCTCAATGGGTGAGGGAGGGACAGGAGAGAGTGAGAAAATTTGGAACTCAAAATTTTAAGAAATTAATGTTCTAAATAAATAAAAGAAGAAAGAAATAAGTTACTCTGGTAGAAGAAAATAAATAATTGGCTGGAAATTAGGCTCAACTGCTTTCAAGGTACTCCTTAGAACACCAGAGAATTTGGGCTGGAAATATGACCAAAGACACACCAACATCTTTCCAATGGGTAAAAAGAACAAACAAATGAAAACACACAAGTAAGACAGTCTCTGTCCTTGAAGAGCTTACATTCTAATGGGGGAAGACAACCCAGAAAGGGTGGACAGAATGGGCAGGGGCATGGTTTGGACATAGCCAGCATGTAGTGATGCAGCCCAGTTCCAAGCAAGCAAAGGTGAAAGGTCACCTATCAGATTCCCAGGGCCCCAAAGGCAGAGTCCAAGTTCTAAAGGAGGAGGATGACGAAAAGTTTATGATGGAGTTATCCCTTTGGACAATGTTGATAAAGAGCTTGGCAAACCTTAGTCCTATCTAAAAATATCAGCTTTTATTAACTTACTAGTAGCTTGACATATAGGCCTCCTAGCTCTAAGCTAAAAGCACAGAATTCTGCATTTGTTTTCTTGCTAACCCCAGCTCATCCCTTCCTGGTTTAATTATAGCTTCCTTCACCTCTTTGATCTCCATGTAGCGAGCATCTCCTTTTAAAAAAATCCCAGTCTCTTGCCTGGGAGAAATCTTAACTTTAGCCATCTGGCATGGCCATACTAATAAGTACAAAGACAAAGAATAGGGGGCAAAACCACAGCTTGGGAAAACTGAACCTGCCCCGTGGCCTCAGTTTCTACAATCATGGAAGAAAAGAGACCAGAGTCCCATGTCTCCCAAGTGTCATTTTGCATCCCCAATACCCAATCATCTAAATGAGAAACAAACATCACCATCAGCCCAGAAATTTTAAATCTGAGATAGTGGCAAAGAGAACTTTCAGCAACATAGCCAAATGTTCAATGGCAGACGCTGGGGTTGGGCAGAAGAGTCAGCAACATCCACTTAACATTTTCCTGCTGACATCCATAGGGGCTGAGTAGTGGGAGGGGGGTGGACATAGGAAAAATAATCTGAAAAAAGCCCTGAATCCAGCTCTCACTCTTTCTCTGTTGGAGTTGATGGAGTGATGAGTCCAAGGTGGTGCTGAGCACTGTGGGCCTGAAGTCTTACCTCTCATTTCAATATTTTCTGAAGGTTGAACCATAGAATTGGGAGTGGAAACTTGGCTTTCTGATATCTCTAAAACAGTATTACTTTATTATGAGCTTAGGGGTACTGGAATGGGTTAGTATACGAATGGCATTATTTTCTAGCCTATACTTCTCCCTCCTTCACATTCCTCCCCTATTCTCAACATGGCAACCTATTTCTTCAACTCTCCATGTTATCTTGTATACCTATCTCTTTGTATGTTGTCTCTTACATCAGACTGTGAGTTCCCTGAACTGTGGTTTTTGCCTTTCTTCATATCCCCAGGACTTATCACATTGCCTGACATATGGTTGGTATTTGATAAATTCTCACTGGGTAGTCATTTGGCTGATTGGTAAAGCTGTTCAATAGAATAACATGAGGATGGCCCTGGGCCTGGGTCAAACCAGATATGGCAAACTCTGACTGGTCAGGGAGAGACAGGCACGGAACCAGAATACTACCTTGGAGTGACTGAAGATGGCCAGAAAGCTAATGAAATCAACAATGGTCTTTTCCTATCAGATAGGATCAAAGGATCAGGGATCTAGAGGTGGAAGAAATGTCAGAGTCCCAAACAGCTGGTTATTGTTGGAGGACATTAAAATAGACACCATTTCTACAAGGTCTGCTTTAATAAGTCACTCTGAACTCTCCCCTCTCTGAAGGGTCTGCTTTAATAAATCATTCTGTGTTCCTCCCTCTCTGAATCCTATTCCCAACTTTGTAGCTGAAGACAGAGAGAGAGAGAGTAACCTCCCAGGTCTCAAAGATTGCCAAGGTGTGAACTCTCTGACCTACAGCTTTCCTCCTGGGATGATGGGGCAACTTGAATTTTCTTGGGAATATGTTTGTTGGGAGGAGGAGTGTAGACCAAGACAAGTCATGTACCAAGTCCACAACAGCAACCTTTTAGATGGATGTTCCCAGTAGAATTCTCCCTCAAAAATGGTTTTATTTTCCAGCTGTAACCAGCTGTTGACCAGAATCGAGTTCCCAGATTGGTCTAATTTATAGCAAATACACATGTATCTATTTGTATGTGTATCCATGCAGAAAGAAGTAAGAAGGAAACAGTGGAATGGTGGGTGAAGTTCAGCAGATAGATGGACAACACACAACAGATGCCAAGGATAGTGGGTTTTAAATGAGAAGACCCAGATTCAAATTCTGACTCTATCCCTCACCTGTTATTTGATCTTGGATAAGTCACTTCCCTTATGGCCCAGTTTTATCTACAAAATGTAGTGGTTGGACTTAAATGACCTGTCAAGTCCTTGTCCACACTAAATCTATGATAACAAATTATAGCCTAAATTATTGCAGACCTAGAGACTTGAGACCAGTGATTTCACTGCTCTGGGTTTCAAGTTCCTTCTCTCCATTCTGAGACACTTGGTCAGGATAGCTCTAAGTTTTCTTCCAGTTCTAGCATGCTGTGTCTATAAATACTTATCCAGGTAGAGTTTTTCTTAGAAAGCTTTTTTTTTTTGTTTTTAATGCCTGACAGTAACCAGACAGAATGTAAGTGTTTCACAAGCTGAAGATAAATGGCTAGGCGGCCCATTAATACTTGCATTGTCTGGCTAGAGATTTATGGTTTGTTGGCCCCATCCAAGACTGTCCAGCGAAGGAAAGCAGTTAACTGAATGAGTGGTATTTGTATGCTGGGGAGTATGCCGGAGAGCTGCCAGTTATCCACTCAGGCTCTAAGCCAAGGCTTAGTTATACACACAGTTGGGCAATTAGTAGGCCAGAAGCATTGATGGTTCTGCTCTGGTGCAGGGACATCGTAGGCAGGATTCTGAACCTTAGCATCGCATAAGGAAGCCAAGGAAGGAAGATCTCCCAGAGCGCTGAGCAGAAGCTGAGCAATTCACCACTGCTCAGCTTGAGGATATTCATTGTTCTTTATGTGGCTTTTCAGCTCAGATGGAAGCCCCTTGAGGGCAGAAAACACCTAAGCTATGACTAGGCCTGTGGCAAGTGGTAAGATGGGGGTCTGACGCTGGGAGGAAAGGGGCACTGACTGCCATGTAGGGGTGGGTCCCAGCAACCCTGGGACATTGTGAGGCCTCTAGCAGGGTGAGAAGTAAGAGAGTAACAGCTTGGGCAGCTAGGTGGCACCACAGTGCCTGGAGCACCAGGCCCGGAGTCAGCAAAACCTGACTCATTTCAAGTCTGGCCTCAGACACTGACTAGCTGTATGACCCTGGACAAGTCACTTTGCCTGGTTTGCCTCAGTTGCCCCATCTGCAAAATGAGCTGGAGAAGGAAATGCAAACCGCTCCAGCATCTTTGCCAAGAAGACCCCAAATGGGGTCATGAAGTCAGACATAATGCAACAACCGAACAAAAGAAAATGGCCTGCATTTGTATGGGGGTTTAGGGTTTTCAAAACAATTACAGATATTATCCCATTTGGTCCTCATGACAACCCTATGAGGTGGGCACTATTATTATCCCTATTTTGGAGATGGTGAAACTGAGGCTCAGATCACACAGCTAGTAACTGTTTGGGGCAGGCTCCATGGGGCTACCATCAGCTAAAGTGTAAAGGTGTGGTCTCATTGGACTTTGGGTGACCTCATTAACCAAACCTAAGATTATTGGGCGAAAAGCCCCTCCTGGCTTTGAGTCACCATGCTTGCTCATGAAAAGGCCAGGAATACAGCATTGCAGTTGGCAGAAGTAATTGCCACTACACATTGTCTCCGCTCACTCATCTATATGGCCAAAAAAGAGAAACTTGGAGTTTAAAAGCTGAGGAACTATGAACCCTAGAGCTATTTGATCATTATCTGATGTCATGGGCCTCTTGGAGAATGAAGGCCGAATAACAACCTGTGAGTAGGATGAACTGCCCCACTGGGTACCCAACTGGTCAGTTCCATTTGGGCCACACAGCTCCTTCCTTCTTCCTCTCCTTTCCTCTCTTCTGTCCACAGAGGGTATCATACACTTACCTGCAGGTGCTCTGCCCAAAGGAATATAAATTTTGATCCCTGAAACCTCATAAGATTCCTTGGAGTTTATGGGCTCAATTTATTTCTTAAGGACCAAGCTTTAAACTGAAATCACTCGGGCTCTCATTGATCAGCCAATGATAGGTCCTAGCCCAAGCTCACAGGATCGTTATTTGGGTCCTGATTGCTCAAAGTGAATGGAAATAGCAACTGTTTCTGTTTTGGTCAGAAACTCTGCAGGTCTTCCCCTCCCAGATTGATGTTTTTTGTTTTGTTTTGTTTTACTAGATGATAGAGGCCATTCTTTGCCTCATTACTTACCTAGCCCTAATCACTGAATAAATGCTACCTCAGTCAAACTGAGACCTGGGAAAGGCCTTAGCTTAAAAAGACCAAAGTCTCCCACTGTATCTGGGACTATGCCCAGTTGTCCTGCTCAATATCTTGCCACTGGACCCAGATGGCTCCACAGGAGAAAGTGAGGCTGGTGATTTTGCACAGCCCTCCACTTGCAAAGTCATGGCATCACCTGCCTAATGCCATGGTCCTCTAAGAATGAAGGACAAACACCACTGCCAACAAGATTTCTACCCTAGTCTTCAGATCTGAGTCTTAGGGACATGTGTTAGACAGTTGCCGAAAGCTAGGGTGAGGTCTCCAACCACCATACTGAGCCAATTAGTGCTTGGTGGTGGATTCCTCTCTATCTTGGCGGGGTGGGCCTTGCCTGGGAATTGGGGGACTTGGGTTTTAGTCCAGGTGATCTTCAAGGTCTCTTCTGGTTCTGACATTCTTTGTCTGTGCAAACATCCCTGGTGGAAATGCTTAGCTCACTATGAGACAAGTAAGGAGGCAGAAGGGTACAATGAGAAGAGTGATAAAATGGTAGTCACAGGTCCTGGACTTGAATGCTGGCTGCTTGCCTCAGTTTCCTTCCCTGTAAAATAAGAGATTGGACTAAACTTTCTCTAAGATCCTTTCCAGCTTTAATAGATAGAATTTGTAAGGAACTTCAAGGTTTACAAAAAATTTTGCCACCATTCTCTCCTCTGATCCTCACAGCAACCAAATCGATAACCTCTGAAAACATGATCCCATTTTAAAGGGGAACTGAATGGAAGGGGTGGCGCCCAGGTCCTTACAGGGGTGATTCTCTGTTCCAAGGAATGTGCCTGGACACATCAATCTATGGCATTTCACTCGATGTCAGGCCGCTCAGAGCAGGAATTTGGCAGAGGAGAAGCCGCGAAGGAGTCATGCCAACTTCACAGCATCCTTCAGTAGTTTTCTTAGACACTTTGGAGATAGCTCCAAGCCCCCTTTAAGGAAAGCAATTTCAACAATGTCAAGCAGTCTCTCGGTGATCTCACGGAGGGGCCTGACAAGGAAAACACTACAGGGCTTTGGGGCTTTGAGGTTTGGGTTGTTTCTGGGGTATTGGGAGAATGCGGGAGGAGTCTGCAGGGCCCAGCAGCTCAGAGGCTCGTAGCTGTTATCGTGAAATGCCAACTTGATTGGCTAAGATGGGAACACATTCCAGGAAAATGGGGGAGTGATTGTGGCAAATCCATCTGTGTGCGTGTGTGTGCGTGTGCGCGTGTGTGTGTGTGTGTGCGCGTGTGTGCGCGCGTGTGTGTGTGTGTGCGTGTGTGTGCGTGTGTGCGTGTGTGTGTGCGCATGTGTGTGTGTGTGCGTGCGTGTGTGTGTGTGCGTGCGTGTGCGTGTGTGTGTGCGCGCGTGTGTGTGTGTGTGTGCGTGTGTGTGTTCGAGTGTGTGTGCGTGTGCGTGTGTGTGCGTGTGTGTGTGCGCGCGCGTGTGTGTGCGCGCGCGCGTGTGCGTGTGCGTGTGTGCGTGTGCGTGTGCGTGTGTGTGTTCGAGTGTGTGTGCGTGTGCGTGTGTGTGTGCGTGTGTGTGTGTGCGCGCGCGCGTGTGTGTGTGCGTGTGTGCGTGTGTGTGCGCGTGTGTGTGTGTGAGTGTGTGCGTGCGTGTGTGTGCGCGCGCGCCTGTGTGTGCGCGCGTGTGTGTGTGTGTGCGTGCGTGTGTGTGCGCGCATGTGTGTGTGCGCGCGCGTGTGTGTGTGCGTGTGTGCGTGCGTGTGTGTGTGTGTGCGCGCGCGCGCGCGCCTGCCATGGTGGGTCACCCTTCTTCCTTGGGGGCGGTCCCTATTTTTGGCTTGTTTAGTAACTCTCCATGCTTTGGACAATATGTGGAACACAGTAAGTTCTTAATAAATGCTTTTTTATTTGCTTGCTTATTCAGCTCCCTTAGTGGGGTTAAGAAAGAGTGTCAGTGAAAAAAACCTCCAACTTCTGAGCCTGCCTTTGTCTTCTTTCTCCCGTTAAAACTAGGCTCTGCACCAAAGGGTTTTTACAGAAATGGGAAGATTGCCATAATTGAAGTCAGAGGACTTGGGTTGAAACAGAGAATCAGATTTAGAGCCAAAATGGATCTTAGAGGACATGAACCCAAATGCCCTCATTTTACAACTGAAAAAATATGAAGCTCCAAGAGGGTTAAAGCCTAGGTGGCACAGTGGATAAAGCAGAGGAAGGTGAGTTCAAATCTGGCTAGGTCCTAGGACCCTGGGTAAGTCATTTAAGCACTGTCTGCCTCAGTTTCTTCAACTGTAAAAGGGGACTAATAATTGCACCTCCTTCCCAGGGTTGTTGAGAGGATAAAATGAGATGATATTTTCTAAGTGCTTGGCACAGTGCCTGGCACATAGTAGGTGTTTAATGAATACTTGTTCCCTTCCCTTTCCTTTCCAAAAGTCAGATAGGTAATGAGTAACAGAGCAAGGATTTGAACCCAGATGCTCTCACTCCAAATTCCTGCTCTCCCAGTGTGCCACGCACTGTCTGTGCAATCCTGGGCATGTCCCTCCCCATGCCTGGGCCTCTACTACTTCTCTCTCTGCAGAATGAGGAGGTTGAATCAGGTGAGCTCTCAGGGCCTTTCCAGTCTAAAATCTGTGCTCCTGGGCCCCTGAACCAGTGGTCCGAGGCACACTCACAGACTCCTAGACAAGAAGCAGACATTTGGGGTTCATCCTCATGGTTTCCTCCATGGGCGGATTGTCTTAAGAAAGAAAGCCCCCAGAACCCTGTGGTTTACTCTAGCACTGATTTATTCCTAACAGAGAAATTGCTCAAACTGTAAATGTAAATTGAAAAACAGTTTGGTTCAGTGGTTAGGACACTGACCTGGGAATCAGATGAGCTGATTTTAAGTCCCAGACTCTGTCAAACCTAGGTGACTTTGGAAAATGAACTCAGTTTCCTCCTTTGTAAAACAAGAGGAAGGGACCAGATGATGGGTAAGGTGCTTTCCGGCTCTGCAGGTGTGGGTCTCTGGGAACTGAGATCGTCTGAAGAAAAAGTCTTTCATTAGTTTTTCCTTCAAACAGGAAAATCACTGTGGTGAAGAAACTGCTGGATCCACAGTGAGCTCTCTGACTGACTGGCAGAGCTCTGGGCTAAACCTGATCCTTGTCCTGGTCCATGTTTGGAGTTAAACCTCTGTTTTAGGAAGAAGTAGCTAGAGATATCCTGCACTTTCTCTAGAGCTGAGGACTAGGGGAAAGATTCCCTAATGATTTGAGAAAACCTGAAAGGGTCAATTAGTGAATGGGTGGGAAAAGCCCTAATGGTCATAAAGTATCCTTCTACTCTCACTTCTAAGCTGGGTGTAATGTTGGAATAATCCCCCAGAAGAATGGAGGCATATTTCCCGGAGGCCAGGTGGGACACTAAGGCATTCATGGGGACCTAGGTGCTACTCAGCTTCCTACTCCGGGTGGAAAAAGGGCCAGCTGCCCCACAAATCCTGGAGTCAACAACAACTCAGTCTCTGGTCCAGTCCTGGCTATGATGGTGGCTTTGGCATCAAAATGAAATCCGCATTCCTTTCTGCTTAGTCCATCCAATCCAGCCCCACTCTGCCCTTCCAGTTTTATCTCATATTCTCTCCTCCATGTACTTCATGCTCCAGACAAATCGGATGATCCACACCATCCCCTATATGCTCCCCTCCTCTCTGCCTCTTTCTCTTTGGTCAAACTGTGCATGGAATGCCTCAAGCCATCCTTTAAGAACTCTCAAATTTCACCTCCTTGGTGAAGCTTTCTCAAATCTGCTGCATGTAGTAATGACCTTGATTGATTGGACCTCCCAGAGCATTCTATATACTTATAATAGTAGGGGTACATTCAATAAATCAATTAACCATCCAATCCCTCTTAAGAGTAATTAACTTAGCAAGATGAGACTACCTCTAGTGAAACAATCAAAAGACATTTTAGTTAGGTGTGAAAAATCCTTGATCAGTTTAGAAATCGTCAAGGA
Source organism: Trichosurus vulpecula (assembly GCF_011100635.1). Lineage (NCBI taxonomy): Eukaryota > Metazoa > Chordata > Mammalia > Diprotodontia > Phalangeridae > Trichosurus > Trichosurus vulpecula. Next base: position 12,077,151 of record NC_050580.1, on the reverse strand, counting down.
CAATTGCAAGCATGCTCATATTGGTGAAGGAGACGTGGTCATGCCCTGTGAGTTTTGTATAAAATATCCAGCCAATTCCCAACCTAATGACTCAAGTATCTAGTGGCAGGAAAAAGAGCCAAGTCTTGAGAAATCATTTCTTGTAGGAGAAGAAAGTGCCTTGACCTCAGCCTCTTCCTCTCTCTCCCTCTTTGGCTACACAATGGCCTTGTAAACTTTGGAACATGAATGCATTTGGACTTTCCATTAGCATCCTAGAGTGTCCATGGCTCAGCAACATCTGGTGAGTGCATCTGCTTCAGGACAAGGGACAAAAAATAAACTAGGTATACTGAGGAAAGACAACAACAAGGCTTTATAAGGAAACATGAGTTATGCCATGCTTAGGGAGAACTTTATAAGTATTCCTCCCATGGGGAAAAAGGACTGTCAGGAGGTAGCAGGCATGAGTTACCCCTGCCACATGTGCTCTAAATGGAAGCCTGCTTTCCCTGCACTCTGCATATACTTTTAGGAAAGTGTGTCACCGTCTTTTTTGAGGAGGGGGACAGGTATTTTGTACCAACTGATCTTAGTATTCCACCTTAACCATTATACCACTCCTTTAAAAAAGCTAATTAAATCTGGCTAACTAATATCAGTAGATAATCATGAAGGGAAGCACACCAGTGGGGGCTCATGAGCTCAGGCATTAGAAATACTCCACACCACACTCACACCCCTCAGAGAAACCCTACATTCTTAGGAGAGCAGTCAAACTGTGGGGAACCAGTCTGCCAATGGGCATGGGAGTTAGGAGAATGAGCATAGAATGTGTACGCACTACAAATTTATCAAATAATATTATGCACGAGATGATCAGTGTTTATGTCTTGTTTCTTAGACTTCGAATAGTGCCTGGCACATAGTAGGTACTTAATTCATGTCTACTGATTGATGTCCATAAGGGGAGGAACTATATGTCATCCAGTCCTATAACCTGTGACTCTTGGTGAACAAACTTTGTAAATGCCCCAGTGCTCAGAAACTTGTCTGGTTTCGGACTGGAGCTGAGATTTTGGCAGCATAGGAAATTCTATCAAGGCAGATGAGCACCTCCTCTGCACTTACCTCTGATTGCTCCTGGTGGACACTGAGTGGTTAACTGATTTGTCTACAGTCACACAGTCTTATGTGTCAGAGATGGTACGTGGCTCCAGGGCTTCCTGACTCTGAGACTGGTTCTCTATCCACTGTACCATTCTGCCCTTCAGCTCTGATGAGTGCACACAGCAGGTATTTAAGTGACCAAGGGATTATACAGCAAGTTCTTGGGGTCACAAACCTAGAGGTGGATCTTAAAATTTAGAATTAGAAGGGGCATTAGAGGTCATCTCTTCTAGATCCCTCATTTTACAGAAGGAGAAAGGCTAAAGCAGAAAGTCGGGGTCAGGATTGCAAGGGGGGAAAGTCAAGGTCAGGATTGCACCTGTTCATCCAGGGAGTGTCAGAGAAAGGCTTTAGATCCTGTTCAAACCCAGGGCCTTCCCCACTAACACTGCTCATTTAGTCCCTCTTTTTACAGATGAGGAAACCGAGACCTCTTGGAGAGATGAAGTGACTCTCTCCTGTAGTAGTGGCACAGCCAGGATCTGAACTTAGAACCTCTGAATCTGAAGCCAGGGCTTTTTCTTACCATGCTACAGTCTCTCCATTGGGTCCCCAGCTCCCTCCTTGGGTTAATCTGCTTGAGATGGGCACTCAGAAGGTGAGCTAACATTGCTGGCTGCTCCTTTTGCCAGATGATCTCAGATGAGGCTATTTTGAGAACATTTTCCTGACTTATTTTAGGGAAGTCATTGATAAGAAGTCTGAGATAAGATCAGGTCTTCGGGTGGCAGGCTTCCTGCGGCACATTCCTGGGCTGTGGTTGGACCACGCTTGGCATTGGTGGCCTCCCTAAATAGAGTTGCTCTCCCAGGCCTGGGGGGGACTCTGGGAACCTCTGCATTGGAAGAACAGTGGTGGACCAGATGCTTCTGAGCTTTAGGTCTCTTCAGCTATTGATCCAATCCAATCCATTCCAATATTGATTAAATGTTTATTGAGGCAGCTTGGTGACCTTCTAGATAGAGTGTTGGACACAAGACTTGATTTCAAATCTTGTCTCACTCTGTAGCTGTGTGACTACCTGGCCCAGTGACTATACCTCTCTCCACCTCAGCATCCTCTGTGAAATGGGCATGATAACAGCCCTTGCCCTTGGTAAAGAAATATTCGACGTTCTAACAGAAGGAATGACAGGCTGTGTGCCCGCTGACATCCTGGAGATGGTAAGAGGAAAGTGAAGAAGGGTCTCTGGGATCAAGCTCAGGGAATACAGGAAGAAGAGTCATTCGGGGTGGGCAGGCACAGATGGGCCAAACTCTGCACCAGTGAAGGGACTGCTCCCATGGAAAGGATCTGAGAGTCAATGAAACATCTGAGAGCATCATCACCTTGCTTCTTCTGTAGTTGATTTCCACTTATTTTATTTTTATTCTTAATTTTTAATTTTTCCCTTACTATGGATTCCATAGGTTTCTATGGACTTTAAAGGGACAGTTTTATGTATTTTTTGACCTGTAATCCACATACTCAGTCAGGACCTCTGTGAGGGCTCTGGGTATTTCAGGAGGAGACTGAAGCTTCCCCACTTGTACAAGGAGAGGTCATAGGAGCAGAGATACAGCACTAAAAGGGAACTTAGAAGTCATACACCCATTTTAGAGATGAGGAAACCGAGGCCACAGAGGAGAAGGGTATTTCCCAGAGTCAAACAGCCAATGAGTGAGGTAGACTTCAAACTCAGGTCTTCCTGCCTCTATGGTCAGAGCTCTATCTACTACAGCTGATAGCTGCCTCTATGCTGCCATGATCATTTTTTTCCTGTTATTGGACTCTCTGACATTGGTCCCTTCTGTCTTTTGTTTATTTGTTCAGTTATGTCAGACTCTCCATGACCCCATTTGGGGTTTTCTTGAGAAAGATCCTGGAGCAGTTTACCATTTCCTTCTCCAGCTCATTTTACAGATGAGGAAACTGAGGCAAACAGGGTTAAGTGACTTGTCCAGAGTCACAGAGCTAGTAAGTATCTAAGGCTGGATTTGAACTCAGGCCTTCCTGACTCCAGGCCTAGTGCTCTGTCCACTGTACCTAGCAGCCCCTCTTCTGTCTAACCTTCAATGATTCTTTGAAGGTGGCAGTATATGGTGACCATCAGCTAACTCCACCTCTAAGGGCCTTTCCAGCTCCAAGCCTGATCCTCCCTCCCCCAAACCAGGGGGATGGTTTCTCCTGAACTCCACACTTCCTAGCCCTTCAGCCCAAGCAGGCATGAGGTGCATCCATCTTCTACCGTTGAATAGCCGAGAGCCACTCCATCCATCATCCTGTCAGCATGTGGCTGGGCAGCTAATTTCCCAGGCCCATTAGGGAATCCCATGCAGCCTCCCATCCCAGGAGCAGCATCCAGGGACCAGCCAGGGTGATAGTGCAGCGGAAGCAGCCAGCCAACATGGGCTCCAGGCTGGTACCAAGGACAACCTTGGGGAAATATGTTTGTTGTTATGACTCCATAACACTGGAGCTTTCCTTCCCTTCTTGTGCCGCAGTGAGCCACAGCTTGGGGACAGCGAGGCCCGAAGAATGCTTGCTCTGGATTCCGTGGACATATTTGTCCATGTCTGGCTTTTCTGGGACAGAAGGGCAGTGTCTGGAGGCTGCCCTGGGCTTCCTGCAGAGGCTGGGGTGAAGGCAATCCCTGCAGCCCCGAAGTCAAAATACCTCTCCCTAGTCCCTTGACTTTATAAGGACAGACAACTGCTGGTGGAGCCAAGGGCCTTCTGGCTGCCTGCTCCCTGGCTGCCCACTCCCTGGCTACGCTGGAATGAGCCTCAGCTAAAAATGTCTCAGACTTCTTTGGACAGAGGGATTTCTTTCTACTCATAACCAAGTCAGTGAATGTCATGGTTCTATCCATTGCCTGGATCCACTAATGGTTTTGAAACTGATTTTTCCCTAAACCTCAGAGACTGTAGGGGGGACAACAGAGTACCATGTACAGTGAGAGCTTTTGTTATCCTATGATACATGATTACCCAATTGTACAATGAAAAACCCATTGGCTTTCCCTGTTGGGTGAGTCAGGTAGTTGCTGTCTCTGAACCATGCAAACTTAGCCAGTGGAGACTTGCAGATTAGGTACATTGGGGACAGTGCTGAGGGGAGCCTTAGGCTGGGCACTACCCTCTTTGGGGTTGTTGATCCATTTCAAAAATGAGGGGATTGGGCAAGATGAAGTCAGAGACCCCTTCATCTCTGACACTCTGATAGTCTTTGGACATGAGTAATTTAGCTGGGACGTGGGGAAGAACTGTCAATTAACTGGGTCACCTTGAAGATAGTAGGAAAGACTTAAGATGAGTCATTCCTTTTTATAGACCGGTTATTACTCAGGACCAAATACTAAGCTTAGAATGAAGGCTTCTGATTGCTGAGTGAAAAGGAAACACAGTCCTGAAAAAAAATCCTGAAGGATTAAAATAGATTTCTGAAATACCCGCCCTTTGACCCCTCCAATAAAGATCTTTTACTCCATCTTTGGGCTTTGCATTCCAGCCTTTTTTTAATGCAAGGAAATAGGAAGAGTTTTGCCTTCAGATGCAATTTCCATACAGGCAACCTTTCACTAGACCCATTTTCTTAATTTATTCTTTTCTTTTTAAAGTGTTTATTGATATCTCTTTTTTATATCTCCCATATTTCCAAATATGTCTCTCTCTCCTCTCTTGTACAGAGAGAGAGAGCCATCCTTTACACTAAGATGGTACCCAAGGAGCCACCCTTATATCAAAGAGTAGATGGGTGGATGGATGGATGGATGGATGGAGAGAGAGAGAAAGATAGATAGATAGATAGATAGATAGATAGATAGATAGATAGATAGAGATAGGATGGATAAAGCATTTATTAAGTGCTTACTATGTGTCAGGCATTGTGCTAAGCACCAGGATTACAAATACAAGCAAAAAAGAGATATTCTCTCCCCTCAGGGAGCTCACGTTCTAATAGGAAAAAAAAAACAAGATAAAAGAGAGGAGAATGGGAGGAAGAAATTACCAGGGCAGGATCAAAATAGGCAATTCTGGTAAGTCAGGAGAGAAGTGATCATGGACAGTCTGGGCTCTTTAGTGGTTATAGGCAGGAATACACCAAGCAGAAAAGGGGCTGCATAGGGACCAGCCTTGGCCAAGATGTGGGGACAAAGAGCAGCAAAGGTGCCAGTGAGCCTGGAATGGAGAGCCCAGAAAGAGAACCGGTGAGCCCCAGACGAAGTTGCGGAAAGAGTGTGGATTTAACCCTAAAGGTAGTAAGAAGTGACCGTGGGTGGTGGTGTGTGGGGCTGGGAGGGTGGAACCTGCTCCTCTGGATCCAGAATTCAGTTACACAATGCAGGACATTGGATACATCCAGGGATTCCACACTGGGATGGTTTCCAGAGCCCACTGAATGTTGACCCCATGTCTTTCAGTCATGAACCAAACAGCTTCCCACACTCTCTTCTCAGAGGCTCAGTCATCCTCATCAGAATAAAAACAAACAGGCTTAGATCATGAAGGATTTAAGTTCTGCTAAAGAGGAAATGAGCACTCATGGATGTGGTGAGACCCTGGAGTGGGTAAGGAGGACAGCAGTTAGGTCTTCCTGAGAGTTTCTCGGAATCATATACCTTCAGATTAGGCTTTGGGTTGAGCATCACAGTGGGCTGCTCCTGGGGCAGATGACTTTCACCATTTTCTGGGCCTTCAGTTAATCCCTTTATGGAGATGGCATGAAATATAGGAAGAAGTGAGGGAGTGAAGTCAGAGGACCCAGGTCTGAACCTGGCTTTCTGTTTCCTAATTGTGTGACTTCATCCAACTCATTTCACTTCTCTGGGCCTCAGTTTCCTCACCTGTAAAATAAGGGGTTTGGACAAAATGCCCTCTAAGGCCCCTTTAAATCTGTGAGGCCAATGATCTTTTGACCCAGTTTGGGTTTTTAGTTTCCTCCTCTGTGAATGACGGGGGTAACCTAGAGGATCCCAAGAAAGGTCCCAACTAGTGCTCAACCTGTGACCTATGATGCTTTGTTCCCAGAAGCATGTTAGCCACCAGGCCCGGGTGTGAGAGGGCTGAAAAGACAGAAGGACCCAGAGTCATGACAGTATTGGTTCCAAACTCCACTGTTGGTGCTTGCTAGCTATGTAACCATGGGCCTCTGCTCCCTCATCTGTAAAATGGGAGAAATATCTCTAAAGCGTCTTGTGAACCTTGAATTGCTGGACATCAATTAGGAAATATCAGAGCCCAGGCCGCCGACAGCAAAAATGAATCAATTCCGACAGCCTCACTAACAATGGCACGTGTTTTAGTGGGGAAGGAAAGATTAAGGCTGAGCAATGGGTACAGAAGCTGAAAGATCTGGGCTAATCCTTTGAAGCCAGACATGTTCCTTGTGACTGACCCTTGAAACAAGGCAGAGTTCTGTGAAATCAGAGGGAGAAAATCCACAGATGTCAGCCAGTGCCCAGGGGCATTCAGGCTCCTCCAATTCCTGAGTCAGGACAAAAGGGATCCATCATTCAATCAATAAGCATTTATGAAGCACCTACTATGAGCCAGCCTGTGACAGGTTTAGGGGACATAAAGTTAATGTATTGAGGTAGTCACCAAACTGGGCCCCAGACCAAGCTCATGTTTCATTTTATCCAAGTCTCCAGTTAATTTGGCTACTTATCATGATCTCCATTGGGTATTGAGGAGTGCCAAGGGAAATATTCTTCCCATTTCTTCCAATTAGCCTCATGGAGCTGTAAGACATTCGGGCTGGTGCCCAGAGAGCAGTTATTGCAGTTCGGGCCCTCATGGTTTGACTGACATTGACTGCTCTGGTCTGAAAGGGCACATGCAATCACCCCAAGGGGAGGCTGTGGAACATAGTGGAAAGAACCCTGGACTGGAAGCCAGGGGCCAGCTGGGCTGCAGTCTTGTTACAGGCAAGCTCCTTCCCTCTCTGGGCTTTAGAATTCTCATCCATAAAATGAAAGGCTTGCCCTAGCTCCAAGAGGATCCCAGCCCCAGCTCACAGCTAAATCCTAAGGTCTCTTTCCACAGAAACAGCTCAGAGACTCCTGGAGTATATCAAGCAGTTAATAAGGGATATGACTCTATTCCCCTGCACAATTTCTCTTTGGCACTGGCTGGCCCTGGCACCCCTGGCCTTGGGCACTCCCTGACCCTAAGCATTGCCTGGCCATGGCACCCCTGGCTTTGGGCACTCTGTGGCCCTGGACATTGGCTGGCCCTGGCACCCCTGGCCTTGGGCACTGTATAGCCCTAAGCACTCCATGGCCTTGGAAACCTCTGGGCCCTAGGAACTCCTGGCCTTGGGCACTGCCTGGTCTTGGGCACTCCCTGACCCTAAACAGTGCCTGGGCACCCCTGCATTGAGCACTCCCTGACTCTGGGTACTCCATGGCACTGGTCACTCCTTGATCTTAAGCATTGCCTGGTCCTGGCACCCTGGCCTTTGGCACTCCATGGCCCTGGGCACTCCCTAACCCTAAGTATTACATGGTCCTGGGCACTCCATGGCCCTGGGCACCCCTGGTCTTGGGCACTGCCTGGCACTGGATACTACCTGACCTACACTGAAGTCACAGTTTACTGATGGGAACTGGCAGATTTAGATATTCCACTAGGTGGAGATGAACAATGCAGAGAAAAAAGAGGCAATCTCCCCCTCCCCCAAATATATACCTAAGTTATTTGTGACAGGAAGTGGCCATTGACGTAGGAATTACTGTACAATGTGTAGCTGGATGCCTAGTCCCTGGAGCTGGTCTTTCAACATATATGTCTTGGGTGGACCCTGAAGATGAGCAATGAGCTGGACCTAAGAAGATGACCACAGGATTGTATTTGGGAGGTTGCTCAATGTTTCCAATGAATGCTACAGTACTCCAACACAAGTGGGAAGCTTTTCTAGCACAGGTGTTCTCATGCTGGTGCCTTATGCTCCCAGACCTTGGAACAACACAGTGTCCAAAAAATCAAGGTGGCAGGTGTTTCAAAGGTCAATGGAGAGACTCATGGAGGGTACAAGTAGCCCACTTTCATTGAGGAGCCAAGAGTAAGAACTGGCATCAGGGACACGAGGACAGACAGAACCCATATATCACCTTTCCCAGTCAGAGAAGGGCCCCCAGGGCATTGGGCAGATGCTCTTGTGGGGTCCATGGGAGAAGAAGAACAAAGATCACACGGGAGGAAAAGGCAGGTAAGGGCTGCTATATGAGCTAAAGGAGGGAGTCTCCACATTAAAGAGTCTGTGGATCCATTGAAGATTTGAAGGATTCTTCTGTCAATGCTCTAGTCACAATCCCCAAAGAATCAAATGAGCCATGATCTTCAGGGTAGAATCCTTACAACTCAAGGGGATGGTGGCTTAGGGAAGGGTCTGGTCCACAAGGGACATGCAGACACGTACACTGTTAAGTGGATGTACATCCACATTGATATCTGCCTGTATATACATACGCACTTGGGCAGTTAGGTGGTGCAGTGGACAGAGCATTGGGCCTGAAGTCAAGAGGACTTGAGTTCAAATCCAGCCTCAGATTCTTACTAGCTGTATGACCCTGGGCAAGTCACTGAACCCTGTTTGCCTCAGTATCCTCATCTGTGAAATGAATTGGAAAAGGAAATGGTGAACCCCTCCTGCATCCTCACCAAGAAAATCCCCAATGAGCTTATGGAGAGTGGGACACAACTGGAAATGACTCAACAACAAACACGCCTGCAGGGCAGCAAAGGAGACAAAGCCAAGGGCCTCCCACTGTGTCAGCCGGGTTTATCAGTTGCTCTAGTTTGGGCTCGCTCTGCAGAGAGGCTGGAGACCATACAAGGAAAGGATACCCGTTTTGCCAAAAGGACAAATCTTCAGGTGCCATCGGACTCCTCGACTCAGTTTTTGGTTCCGACAGTTCAGTGGATGACCCCCCTCCTGCCCAGGAAAGTGAGTAAAGCCGTTCTGCTCTTAACTGTGCCCTCCGGACAAAGGTGTGAACACTCATTTATTAAACATTGTGCTCAGACATCATGACAGTATTCATGTAACACTTTAAGGCCTGTGGAGCACTTTACAAATACTGTCTCAGTTCATCCTCCCCAAAACCCTGGCAAGTAAGCTCTACTATTGATTCCATTTCACAGATCAGGAAACTGGGGCGGTCAGAGGGCAAGCGGCCAGTCCAAGGTCTCACAGCTATTAAGTTGTCTGAGGGACAATTTGAACTCAGGGCTTTCCGACTTAAGGCCCAGATCTATCCCTAGCTACCTAGCTTCCTCAGTAGTCAGTGAGTACAATAGAAACTAAGCTGAAATCACCTTATCATAGAATTTTGTGCAGGAAGGGCTCTGGGAGGACCTTGAGTCCCTTTGACACCCAGGCAAGGTGTCCTTTTGTAACATATGCAACAAGTGGTCATTCAGACCCCAAATGAGGAGCAGCTCACTACCTGTCAAGGCAGCCCATTACACTGTGGAGCAGCTCTCCTGCTCATGAATCTTCTCTTAACATCAAGCCTGAATCCCATTGCTTGGTATTCTGTCCTCAGGGGGCCTCCCCAGTCCTGGCACTATCCCTCTAAATGCACCTAATCTTACAACATCTTTTTTTGAAAGCAGCCATAGCATTCTGCTAATCTGCAGTCCACTTAGACCTTCAGATCTTTGTCAGTCAAACATAGATCAAGCTGTGTCTCCAACATTATGTCTGTGAGAAGTTATTGTTTTGAATGCAGGTATAAGATTTTTCATTAAACTATTAAACTTGACCAATCAGTCTAGCCTTTTTCGGTTGTTGGGCCCACTGAAAAACTGAGTCACCCCTGTCTGAACTCTCTCTTGGCAAGATAAAATGGGTGACCTTGGAAGAGGTGAGAGGAGATATCCATGTTGAAAATCAGACATTTTTGAACAGAAGAAACACCAGCACTTATTTTGGATGATATTTTGGGAACTGTATAGAGCAGATGCAGGCTTACTTCCACCTCCAACAAGGCAGTAGACATAGACCCCTAAGTGACCATGAAATACATAGTAAATAATAGCCACTGCCCTTGGACCAGTTCCCCTGGACTATGAAGGGATGGAAGAGGAGGCTCCCAGGCCCCTCTCCAGCCTCCCCTCCTTGGGGTAGGGCTTGGTTTTGTTTCCCAGACATCTACGGACAAAGAGAGCCTGGGCTTAGGACCTGAGTGATCCCTCGCTATGAAAGCTTAGGAAATTTGGACCAGCATGGGAGGAAGGAGCTGGAATCAAGTCTAATGACAGAACAGAATCTCAACCTGCAGCTGAAGGTTTGGACATATCTGCCATGGCAGGAGAGCCCAGGAAGGAAAAAAGGCAAAGCAAACCCCAACCAACTCCTAAAGTGGGGGAGGGGCTTAGGTGTCATCTAGTGGAGAGGGGGCAGGCCTGAGAGCTAGGACATCCTGCCTTTGATAATAACAGAGTGTGTGTGTGTGTGTGTGTGTGAGAGAGAGAGAGAGAGAGAGAGAGAGAGAGAGAGAGAGAGACAGACAGACAGACAGACAGACACAGAGAGACAGACAGAGAGGAAAAAAGAGAGAAAGAGAGGGGAAGAGAGAGACAGAGAGAGGGAAATAAAGGGAGAAGAGAGAGACAGAAACACACACAGAGAGAAACAAAGAGACAAACATGAAGAGGGAGACAGAGAGGCAGAGAGAGGGAGAGAGAGAAAGAGAGAGGTAGATACAGAGAGAGGGAAAGAGGAGAGAGAGACAGAGACAGAGAGACAGAAAGAGGAAGAAAGATAGTGATACAGAGACAGACAGACAGAGATTAAGCGAGTAACTTTACTTTGAGTTTCTGTTCCCTCTCCTGTAAAATGGGTCTAATGATAGATGAGGTAAAATAAGGAACATGCTTTGCAAACTTTAAAAAGCTCCAAGTAGTTTGTAAAGCTGCAATTACTCTCAGAAGAGACCCTTTTGTTCCTCTTTGGTTCACTTTAGCACATATTTCTTCAAAAACCAGGCTGTGTGTAACAGAAATTCCCAGGTTCTCACACAAACCACTTTCTTGTTCTTTGAAATGTTTGTGCTTATGCTTAAATTCACAATAAAAGGAGGTTGGTTGGTTTGTTTTAAGGATCATATCTGAGGTATGGCACTGGCCCCTGCTGACAGTTGGCCTCAGAATCAGCCAGGTCTGGTCTCAAGTCCTATGCTGGAAATGCAACAGGTGCGTGACCCTGGGCAAATCACATCCACTCTTGGGCCCCCAGGAAACTAGGTGACAAGTCACAGATAGATTGCTGATCACCTCATTGGTGGAGGAAATCTCATAGGGCCAGGAACATCCCAGTGAGGAACCTCCCTCTATCAATGCAGATCAGTTAGTCAGTAGTTCTGCAGGAGATTGCCCTGGAGCTTTCTTCATTCCAATGGCTTCCCTCTACTGATTATTTCTAATTTGTTTTGTCTGCAGTTTATTTATCCATAGTTGTTTGCTTGGGTCTCCTCCACTAGACTGTGAGCTCCTTGAGGGCAGGGGCTGACTTTTTCCTCTTTTTGTATCTCCAGTGCTTAGCACAGTGCCAGGCACATAGTAAGTGCCTAATAAATGCTTCCTGACTGACTCATAGTCTAATGGGGTAGAGGACATACAAGCAACTATGTACAAACCAGAGATGCACAAAGTAGGAAGGAAGCAGTAGAATTGAACATGGGGGAGAGGGGGTGATGGAGATGGAACTTGAAGGAAGAGAGGGATCTGATGAGGTGGAGGTGAGGAGACAATACCCTAGGGGTTCGGGGGATGTAGGGGCAAAGGGGCAGGAAGGGGAAGAAGGAGAAAGAACGACGCTCTCCTGGAAAGATGGGAAGAGATCACCTCTGAAGGCTTTAAAAGCCAAGGAGAGGATTTTACATTTTATATATAATGTATATTTTATCTATTTTTGAAAGAAACAAGCACTTGGCATTGTACTAAGTGTGTTACATATATTATCTGATCCTCACAACCCTGGCAGGTAGGGGATATTAATATTCTTCATTTTCCAGTTGAGGAAACTGAAGCAAACAGAAGTTAAGTTACTTGCCCAGGGTGACTGGGCTAGTGTGTGGAAGGGAGTTGAGGTTTTTATGACCTGAGGTTCTACCCACTGCACCACCTCATTGTCTCCCACCAGGAGGCTGGAATTTATCGAGTGAGAGTGTGTGATTGGGGTGGGGCAGAGCAATGGTCAGACCTACAATTTAGGAGAATCCCTTCAGCCCTTGAGTGGAGGATGGATAAAGGAGAGACTAATAAGAAAGCTATTGTGATGGACCGGGAGGGGAGGGGAGGGGGTGGGGCAGCACCTGGTCTGTGACTTAGATATCCAGGAACCCTTTGGCCTGTGGTGCTCTGTGGTTCGTCTGACCCATTTTGAGGGCTCAGGTGCTGGGGCTGCTCCCCCTGAGCTGGGAGTCCATAGGTCTCTCACCTCAGCATGGCATTCCTCCCAATCTGGACCATCCTTCCCATTTCCCTGGTTCTGTCAGAGGTATCACCAGCCTTCTTGTCACTCAGGGTCACCTCCTAGGAGTTCTCCACCTCCTCTCTTCCCTCTCCCTCCCCCTTCTCCTATCCAAAAAGTCAATTCTGCCCCCAAATCTCTCACTTGTTCCCCTTCTCTCCATGAACACAGCCACCATGGTGAGGTTCTGGCGTCCGCATATCTTGCCTATCTTACTGTCATTAAGTGGCCTCCCTTCTTCTAAGGCAGATCCTTCCCTCTGCAGCCCATCTCTCCCACAGCTGTCACAGCATTCTTCCGAAGGTGCACATGAGACCAGGTCATTCCCCTGCTCGGAAGCCTTCAATGGCTCCCCATTTCCTATGGGATAAAATACAACACACACACCCTTTCTTCATCTGCACCTGTGATTTCAGAGGCAGAGGGACCCCCTGCTGATAAGGAAGCTGCCTCTACCTGCTACTCTGCATCACGTGGTGTAGTCTTAGCACATTGCCTGGGGTACACAGAGAGGATTGACTCAGAATCACACAGACCATATGTCAGAGGCAGGACCTGGAGCTTGTCCTTCCTGACAAGATGCTGGGTCTAGTTCTCACCTCCTTCATCCCTTAGCCTGGCCTCAAAGCTGGCCACAGTCTACTTCCTTCCCCTTCTAGCATTAAATTGTAATAATCCTCTTCCTGAACTTTACCTTCTCACAAAACTGACCTACTTGACACCCCTGCAGGAAATCTTCCATGTCGCACTTCTGGACAACTCTAGTGTCCATCTTCATGCCTGCAGCCCCCTTCCATCTCTGCCCAACCTATCAGCTTCTTTAATACCAGACCAGGTGCACTTCCTCCATGCAGCCTTCCCTGATTTCACCTTGGCAGCATCGCTCCAGTACACCTCCTTCTCTCCTCTGACCCTGCCCCCACCCTGGTGCAGGCCCTCTTCACCTCATGCCTGGACTATTGCAATAGCTGGTGGGGGGGGGGGGAGTCTGCCTCAAGTGTCTCCTCCCTCCAGTCTGTCTGTCACCTACCAAAGGGATTTTCCTAACTTGAAGGTCTGATCACATCACCTCCTCTATTTAACAAACTCCAGAGGCTCCCTGTTACCTCCAGGAACAAATTCAGAATCCTCTGCTTGGCATTCAATGTCCTTCATAACCTGCCTCCTCCTACCTTTCCAGTCTTCTTACACCTTATTCCCCACGGCATACTCCTTCATCCAGTAACATCAGCTTCATGGATATACCTCCCCCAAGACATTCCATCTCTCAGTTCCAGGCATATCCCTGGCTATGCCCCATCCTGAACCACTCTGCATCCTACTGACCTCTCTGGCTTCCTTTAAATTCCAATTAAAATCCTACCTCCTACAGGCAACCTTCTCTGAACTCTCTTAATTCCAGAGCCTTCCCTCTGGTAATTTTCTCCTACTTCTCCTGTATATGGTTATTTGCATCTTGTCTCCCTCATTAGACTGGAAGCTCCTTGAGGGCAGGGACTGTCTTTTGCCTCTTCTGTATCCTCAGTGCTTTAAACTAGTGCCTGGCACATAGTAGGTGCTTAATAAATGTTATGGATTAATTGCTTGTTCTCTCTCGATGTTCATGCTCACTCTCTCTTCAAGTTACTGTACATACATTTTTTCCCTACGGTGAACTGTAAGCCTTCCAGATGCCCACAGCTCCTAGTGACTCCCTGCAAACTACCTTGTATCTTGGATCCCTTGTATTTCCTAAATACTTAAAATATGTACTAAGAGCCTGTGTTTGCTAGACTACGAGCTCCTTGAGGGAAGAGATTCTTTTGTCTGTTTTCATATTCCCAGCACCTGGTGTGATGCCTGGCACACAGTAGGTGTTTAGTAAATGCTTGTTGCATAAGAGAGGCAGGAACAGGAGAGGCCATTACTTCAGTCTCCTAATCCTTACTTGGCCAAAGGTTCATTGGACATTGAGCTCTGAGAAGATTTGGGTTGAAGGGACATGACTCGAGTCTTCAAGTTTTTGAGGGGTTATCAATGGGGAAGAAGGTTTAAGCTTGTTTCTGCCTGGGCCCTGAGGGCAGAATCGGAGGAAGGTCAGAAAGGCAGAGCTAGGTTGGAAAAAACTTCCTAACAACCAGAGCTCTCCCAAAGTGGAAGAGGACACTGGGAGAGGTGAAGGTTTCCCCTCCTTGGAAGTCTTCAGTCAGCTGGCACTTATGAAGTGCCTACTGTGCACCAGGCACTGTTCCAATAGCTCAGCAGAGAGAAGATGGCCAGTTGTTTGTGACGTTGTGGAGGACATAATACTGTCCCCATGCCCACTGGGCTTTATGCCTTCTGAGGTACCTTCCAACTTTAAGATGCCACAGAGTACTATAATACCCGTTTCACAGATGAGGAAACTGAGGCTCAATGATCTGTGGTCACATAGCTAGCATAGGTCAGAGGGGGCGCCTAGATCTTTTGACTTCAAATTCAGTGCCCTCCCACTGCCCTGTGGAGGCAAATTGTCTTTTTCTGCCCTAAAAGGCTTCATGGTGATTGAGTCATTTATTATTTTTCACTGGAGCTGAAAATGCTTCAGCTTTTAGGCTGCAGCTCATGTTGAGATGAAAGCAGGAGCTTCAGATGAGAAATCATGGCCAAAAAGGGAACATGCAAAGGCCTCTGGCCCCAAAGAGGCAGCCCCATGGGCATGGCCCACACATGTCTCCATGACAAAAGGAAAGCAGCAGAAAAGCCAGAGAGAGGGGAATGAAGATATCGACATTTATGGGCACATTCCTCTGATTGGCTGCAAGAGGCAGCGGGCTCCTTGCCAGCCCCTTCCAGTTCCCTCACGGAAATGTGCTCAGTGTACTGGAAAATGGCCTTCTTTTTCTTCTTTTTTCCTGATGAGAAGAATTTATTGACGTAGGCAAAAGGCGAGCTTGGTTCTGCTAAGGGAAAACAGGACTGGGAAGGCAGGGTGACTCAGACCAACGAGCTGCATGGAAACCTACTGAAGTCCCCAGTTAGTACATTGGGAATTACAGGGGCTGCCCATGGAGGTCACAGCCCATGACAGCGTAGCCCCAGCTGGGAGGCCACCCTTGCTGAGGAGGGAGAGAGTTCCTTCCCTCCTCATCTCCAGCTCTAAGAACCCATCCCTCCTTCCTTCCCTCTTTCCTTCACATGAGCACTCCTCAGATGCTGCCGGTTGGTGGGGAAGCCCCTTCTTCATCCCCCTAGGGGTTGGTGTTCTCCCCCTTGAAATGACTATGTATCACTGTAGATACTTTGTATATATACTTTGGAGATATTTTTATATATACTTTGTATATACTTTGTATAGATACTTTGTAGATATTTTGCATATATACTTTATATAGATACTTTGTATATATACTTTGTAGATTTTTATGTATATACTTTATATAGATACTTTTTATAAATACTTTGTAGATATTTTGCATAGATACTTTGTATAGATACTTTGTATATATACCTTGCATAAACTCTGTATATTTATATTTATGCTGTATCCTCCAAGTAGAAGCTCAGAAAGGGCAGGGCCTCTGTCTCTCTGCCCTTTTCTCCCCAGTGCCTTGCCCAAGGCAGATGGTTAATAAGTGTTCATTAAATTGATCTGAATTGAGTTGGCTGTTAGATGGCTCTCTAGCCGTATTCATGCCTCTTTTCTCTTATGTTACCTCTGTCTCATATTATTATAATTATTAATTATAGCTCTCATTCACATAGAGTTTTAAGGTTTGTGAAATATTTTACACACATTGCCTCATTTGGTCCTTGCAAGAGCTCAGTCAGGCAAGTATTAGTGTTTATTATCCCCATTTTATGGACGAGGAAATTGACACTGAAGAGGTTGAGTCTTACCCAGGATCTCATCAGTAACAAGTATTAGAGGCAGGATTTTGACCCACCTTCCTGACTCCAAGACCACCACCCCAACCACCAGGCCAGGCTGCCTCCCTAATACAGAGGGTATCCCACAATCTTCATTCTAAGAGACCTTGGGGATAGCCTGCATGTATAAACACAGCTCATCCTTAAATAGAACAGGTAGATTACTTTGTCGGCAGGTCATCTGACAACTGACTTCATCAACTTTTTTCCTAATTGTCCAGATTAATAGTGTGAAATCGAGTAGACAGATAGCCTTAAAACCAATCCAATTTGCACAGCACTGGTTAGGACTTCCAAATGCTGAAATGGATCCAAAACTATTGTGGACTTTTGCCTGGATAGTACTTCCCATTGTAATAAATAGCTCTTACTATAACACAGTGAGCTGAGAGCAAATGAAGCCTGGACTTGCTTTAATTAAACTTAGGAAATACTACTTTCTCTCAAGAGAAAACCAAATGGTGTTGTGGAGAGAACATTGGATTTGCAGGCATAGGTTTTGAGTTCAAATTCTTTTTTTAATTTTTTTTTTAGTTTTCAATATTCACTTTCACAAGATTTTGAGTTCCAAATTTTTCCTCCCTCCCTCCCCCCTCCCCAAGATGACAAGCAATCTAATATAAGCTATACATGTACAATTACAGTACGCATATTGCCACATTAGTCATATTGTGAAAGAAGAATCAGAACAAAAGGGAAAAGCCATGAGGGAAAAAAAAGATACAATGGTATGCTATCTGCATATGCTATCTGCATTCCTATGCCACGGATCTTTCTCTGGATGTAGACAGCATTTTCCACCATGAGTGTTTTGAGATTGTCTCGGATCCTTGCATGGCTGAGAAGAGCTAAGTCTATCAAAGTTGGTCGTTGCACAATGTGGCTGTCGATCTGTCCAGTGTTAAGTCAAATTCACATTCTGACACTTTACTCGCACCTTGGACAAACCATGTCCCCTATCCAAACTCAGTTTCCTCTTCTCTAAAATTGAAGATTTGAATGGTTGAGCTATAAGGTTCTTTCTATCTTTAACATTCTAGGTCCTAGCACCTGACTTTCAACAGCTCCTTTCAGATCTAACATTCTACATCCTATGATTTAACATGCTCTGATCTGAGGCCCCTTCCACCACTGATATTCTATGTTATAACAGCCTATGTGCTAACAATCTATGTTATATGTCTTATGTTCTAGCATTCTGGGCTCCTCCAGCTCTGACAGGCTCCAAAGGAATTAGACTGACTACCAGACTGAAAGTCTAGAGAGCTGTTGTGCTGACCTAATTGTTGTATACCTGTGAAACCTGGACAGTCTACCAGTGCCGTGCCATTTGCTTCCATTTGAATTGTCTTCAGAAGATTCTGAAGATCATCTGGCAAGATAAGGTGCCAGACACTGAGGTCCTTTCTTGAGCTGAACTGCCAAGCATTCAGACTCTACTGCAGAGGGCACAACTCTGATGTGTTGGCCATGTTGTTCAAATGCCAAATGTACATTTGCCTAAAAAGGTGTTTTATGGAGAACTTACACAAGGCAAGTACTCACACAGAGGTCAGAAGCAGCAATACAAGGACACTCTCAAGGTCTCTCTGAAAAGCTTTGGAATATATTGTGAGATATGGGAGATGCTGGCACAGAATCACCCAGAATGGGGTACCCACATTAAAGGAGACATTGTGCTCTGAGTGAAGCAGCTTTACAGTGGCTCAAAAGAAACGTGAGGTGCACAAGCTTAGAGCCATTTCCACTCCAAATGTTCACATGGACTATTTGTGCCTGACTGCGGGAGAGCCTTTTGAGCTTGTATTGGTCTGATCAGCCACAGTCCTCTTTGAGAAATGACCCCCACCACACCTCTGACATTAGAGTGGAACCTCGGTGGGGGTGGGGAGGGTTACTAAGCAATCACTTTAAAGAATAGGCTAGTCTCACTTTTTTATCCTGTGAAGTCAATTGTAAATATACTCCATCTGGCCCACAATTCCTGTTTGGTGTTTGTTTTTGAATGTTAATGAGGATGGGAAAGTTTCTTCTCTGCTCCCTTGTTGCTCCCTCTGCCTGGTCTGTCCTTCAACAAGAACTCTCCATCTCCAGTGCCTGTTCTGCCAGGGAGGGAGAGAGGGAGGCAGAAATTCACTACTCCAGGCTCAACAGGGAGAAGCCTTGAGTGGATTTCATGCTTCCTTTTACTGTTGAGTCCCTCTTTGCCTATCCGGTTGGGTGTACAGAAAATCAATTTCCCACCTCCTATCGATTGCCCAGGATGCAGGCAGGAAACTCAATTAACTTTCTTTTTTGTTGTGTCTGCTCTTACTAGAATAGGAGAGCCCTGAGGACAGGCAATGGCTTTCTTTTTGCTTCTATTGGTATTCCCAGCACTTAGGAACATCTGAAGCACATTTGTCTTTAAGCTTCTTTGCAGTAGGCTATGTTGCCCTCTAGTGGCAAAAAGAATTTCTGAAAAGAAGAAGAGACTGGAATTTCTGGTCCTCAAAATTTAGAGGTGGAAAGAACAAAACTCAAAATGAAGTCTTAACTCTGTGTGTGTGTGTGTGTGTGTGTGTGTGTGTGTGTGTGTGTGTGTGTGTGGGAACCCTTTGGCTGATGTGGTGAAGCAAGCCCATGAACACTTTCTCAGAATATTTTTAAATGCATAAAGTAAAATATGTAGGAATTATTTTAGAAGGGACATCACTTATATTGAAATAGTGTAGTTATTGGGTGTTTTTTCTTTAAAAGCAGCTTTCTGGTCCTCAGCTTGTTAATCTCTGCTAAAAGATCAGCAAACCCAAGTGCCTGGGCTGGGGGTGGGGCAGTGACTTGCCCAAGGTCCCCTGAGTCCACTCAACCCAAATTCATTAAGTGTCTGCCTGATGGCACAGTTGGGAACTGAAGGGAGAAGGGGCAGGGGAGAGGCGGGAGCCAAGAAAGACCACGTCACTCCCTCCCCAGTTCGGCTTCCAACGTCCACATAAACTACAAATAAAAGAGTTTCTGTTTTCAAGGCTTTCTTTCTGTATCAGACCCTGCTTGAAATCGAATTCAGGCTCAGCCTTCTGGAGACTAGAACCAGCTACAGGGCCATTGTTTTCACCGTGTTTTTTTCATTTATCTTAAAACATCCGGAAATAGTAACTAAAAGCTTACAGGAAACTGACATTCAGTGTAGCCCCAGCCAGGACACTTGGACCAGAGTCCCTTGTGATCCTTATTGCTGAGGTGCCATGAAGTGGAAGCATAGGCTTCTTCCTTGTAGGGAGGGTAGGAAAAGGGAGCTGTGGAGGTAGTTTGCACTTCCTGGACCCACTCTTCCCCATTAAGGAATGTACTGGAACCAGCAGTCATTTTATCTTGTAACCTCCCCTCCCCTAGCATCACCCCAGATTTCCCATGTGAGAAAAGTGAGCATCTCTCCACCTGCAATAGAGAAGAGCCTGCCCTTCAAGGTCTTTCTCTAGACTCCTCTCTTTGTCACTTCCAGTCCTTCATAACCCAGTCCCCTCCTACCTTCTCAATAGTTTTACACCTACTTCCCTCCAGGCATTCTATGGTCCAGTCACACTGTCTGCTCCTCACCAGGACCCATTAACTCCCCACTCCGTGCATTTGTACTAAGTGGGCCAGATACCTGGGAGGTTTTTTGTCCTCAGCCCTGCTTCCCTGCTTCCTTTAAGACTGCTGAAGGCACACTTTCTCCAGGAGTCCTTTCCACATCCTACTCCTTCCTTCTGGAATTTCCTTCCATTTACATTGTATGTATAATTGTCTGCATGTTGGCTGCCCCATTCAACTGTGAACTTCATGAGGACAGTGATTGTCTTTTACTTTTCTTTGTATATCCAAGGTTAAACACAGGAGTACATAGTAGGTGTTTAATAAATGTTGGCCCATTATCTCCAAGACCCTACCTTGTGGCTCCCTGCCACACACTCTGCACAATTAACTGTCCCTCAGATATGTCCTGTTCCTTTCTGACTGTGACTTGCTCACCAGGTTTCCTGGACCTTCCATGTCCCGCCCCTCCCCCCCACACACACACAAACATACCCTCCCTACTGATAAAGGCAATACCTTTCAAAGATGAGTTAAGGAAGCCCAGCCTAGAAGACAGCTAGCAGATTTGCTGAACTCATGCCATTGGCAAGAAAGACTCAAGAAATTCTGGTATGTGGTCCAGCCTTCACATAGGACTTGGGGGCAGGGTGGGGCTGGGAGGCAAAGAATTTAGAATGATAAGGTACCTTAAAGATCCTTTAGTGCAACCCTCTCTGCCCTGACCCCACCCATTTTACAGAAGACATAGAATATTATCCTGCATCAAGGTATATTACAGCTATCTGTGCTGGGGGCCTAACTGCCTGCTAGACTGTAGGCTTCCTGAAGACAGGCTCTCTGTCTTGTTCCATTCTGTATCTAATCCAGGACCCAGCATAGGGTCCCCACACACAACAGACACTCAAATGTTTGTCAAATTAATCCACACTTCCCAGCACAGGACCCTTTAATGAATCAACAAGCATTCATTAAGAGCCTACATATGCCAGGTACTGTGGTATGTGCACAGGATAGAAAGAAAAGAGACAGTCTCTGCCCACAAGGAGTTTACATTCCTCCAAGAGGAAAAACATAGGCACATATATGTAGATTTATATATAGATAGGTATGCATGCGGGTATGTGTGTATATAGTATCTTCATAGCTCTCTCTCCCATACTCACATGAACTCAAAATAAAGGCATTTATGTTTTCAAGACTACCTTTCTGTATTGAACCTTGCTTGAAATTGCATTCAGGCTTGTCTCAGAAATTGTGAAATTCAGTGTAGCTATGTATATACACACACATACATACATACATATATCCATATGCATGTGTGCATGTACACATACACATACATACATGCATGTGTATGTATACACACATATATACAATACTTTCAAATTACCTCTCCCACAGAGGCTATAAACCCTGTTATTTTATCTTTAAGAAACAACAGAATGTTGGATAATGACAATCTATGAGGACTATGTGAGGAGAACTAAAGTTTAACTGTCATTCTGGAAAGATTGTCAGTTGAGACAGCTGAGGAGATGACAGAAAAAAGGACTAAGAGAATATATTTCTGAGAGAACTGGGTTTAACCCTTAATTTGTAAAGAAACATGAAAAGAAGTCTTGAAAACAGATTCAAATTGGTATTCTGAGAGTACTGAACAGTGGAGTATATTTCCAGAATTGAAGAGAAAGCAACAGTTGTAGTGATGATTCAAGGTGACTTTGACTGTGATCTATTATAGCTGATATAAATAATTGTTAGTCATTGTTTTATTGTTTGTTATACTGTAATAAATAGTTTAACCAGTTAGCTTTCATTTTTATTCATTCTAGGATGCTAGGGGAGATAGGTAGATAGACAGACAGACAGGTAGATAGATAGACAGACAGACTGAGATAGACAGATGGATGGATGGAGGGACAGATAGACAGACAGATAGACAGACAGACAGATAGCTCCCTTGGGAATCTGAGACAGAGAGGAGGAGATGTGTGCAAAGGTAGAGAGATGGGAGTTAGCATGTCCTGTGGAAGAAGCCACAAGTAGGACCTACAAACTCCCTTTCACTTTTCCTGCTCTAACACAAAGTGGGGCAAGGCTCCTACCAGAGCTGTCTTTCTCAGACTCCCATCACTGGTGGCTCATTGACTCAGTTGAGATACAAATACAGGGGAGCAATGCCGGAGAGCAATGCCTCTCTGGCCCCACCTCGATTCCCTTCCTGCTCTCAGATTGTTCATCATGACGCCATTATTATCTCCCACTCTAGGAGGATGGGTCACTAAAATTCCCCTTCAATAGAGCAGCACAACAACAACAACAGAACCAAACCAACTTCACACCCACTAGAAAAAACCAGCAGGACATATATCCCCACCCCCACCCCCAAGAAAGTGTGGGTCATGGCCTCTGGAGGTGGGGGACTTCTCTCAGCCTAGGACACTACCCAGAAACCCAAGAAAGTTTCCCCACTCGATAAAGGCTTGAAAGTGTCTCCTAATCTATATCTGGAAGCTGATCTTGTCCAAATCCCCCATTCCAACCCACGTCCTCTCCCTCCAGATTGGGGGCTCACCCAGTAGGGATGTACCAGCTTCCTGAGGAAGCACATGGACATCAGAAAATCACTAAATGTTTTTGTTAAAGACAAAGAAACCTCAGCAAACATGTGTTAAGCAACAGTAGCTTAGTGATAGCCCTGCCTTCAAGGTTTCTTCCTCTATTAGGTGGTCAGGAGAGAGGATCTCTAAGGGCCTTACTAGCCCCAAAGGCTGTGATCAGACATCAAGGATCTCAAATTTAGAGCTGGAAGGGACATCTACTCTCACTCCTTCACTTTTCAAACGAGGAAACTGAAATCCAGAAAGAGGAAGTGACTTGATCAAGATTGCCCAGGTAGGAAGTCAGTCCAGAAACATTCAATAAGTACCTACTATGTACAGTCCCTGACTTCAAGGAGATCAAAGTCTTAATGGGGGAGACAACATGCAAAGAAATGTATACAACATCCAAGCTATATATAGGATAAATGGGAAGTAATCAACAGAAGGGCAGCTAGGTGGCACAGTGGATTAGAGGGCCAGGCCTGCAGTCAGGAAGAACTGAGTTCAAATCCAGCTTCAGACATTTACTAGCTGTATGACCCTGGGCAAGTCACTTAACTCTGTTTGCCTCTGTCTCCTCATCTGTAAAATGAGATGGAGAAGGAAATGACAAACCACTGCAGGATCTTTGCCAAGAAAACCCCAGATGGGGTCACAAAGAGTCAGAGAGGACTGAAACAATTGAACAACAACGAACAGTGGGAAGGCGCTACAATTAAGGGGAGTTCAGAAAGGCTTCTGGCAGAAGATGAGATGTTCAATGGGGATTTGGGAGATGAGGATGGAGAGTGCAGGCTTGGGGGATGGACAGCCAGAGGAAATACAGGAAGACAAGACCTTTGTACTTCCCAATCTAGTCCCCGTCCGCTTTAGGGATGACTGATGTCAGCAAACGCTGAGGATGCCCCAGATCTGCTGAAACTGTTTCTTGTGTGTACCAAAGCCGCTGTCTCAGGCCAGGCTGGAGGGGCTGAAGGAGGGGAAGAGAGGGGGAGGCCCCATTACAAAATCACATCATGATTCCCATCTCCAGCAGGCTTCCATGTTTCCAAAGTACCTTTCTTACAGCTGTTCTAAGAAATAGAGAAGGCAGATAAGGTCTTGCTGTCAAGATTCTACAGAGGAGGAAACCCCTCGGAAGTGGCTGCCCTGGGGAACACCTGAGCAAGGGTCTGAGCCTGGTCTCCTGACATCAAGCCCCCAGATCTTTTGAGCTGCCTCTCAGTCTGTGTGACTTTGGGCACATCACTTCCCCTCTCAAGAAGCCTCCATTTCCATCTCTTGAATGAGGAAGCTTGGACTCAATGAGCTCTGAGCTAACTTCAGCACTAACTATGGACCTGCCAGGATACAAAATCTGTGAGAAAGCTCACTGCTGACCTCCCCAGCTTTAACGTCTTCTATGAGAGTACCATCAGTGAGTGAGAGGCAGTGAGGTCCAGTGAGTAGAGTACAATCGAGAAGATAGGAGTTTTAAGTCCTGCTTCTGACACATGCTGACTGGGTGACCCTGGGCAGGTGCCTTAACCTCTCTGGGCCCCAAACCACTAAGACTGCAGATTGGCAAGGAAATGCTGATCTGTGCAGATGGAAGGAATTCTTTTATGCCACACCTGGCGCTCCTCACCAACCCCACCCCCAACCCCAATAGCGTAAGAAATAATCACAGAGAGGAAATAGATGGCTCCCTCAGCCGGGAGGGAATCCAGAGCCTGCCTGTCACACACGTTACCAGTAAAACTGAACTCTTATTCCAAGCCAGAGAACCTCTCAGCACTCACATCTCCCCTCTTCCTCCTCTCTCTCTGCTCTGTCTCTGTCTTTCTGTTTCTCTGTCTCTATTCTGTCTGTCTCTCGGTCTGTCTGTCTCTTGGTCTGTCTGTCTCTTGGTCTCTCTCTCTCTGTCTCTCTCTCTCTCTCTCTCTCTCACACACACACACACACACACACACACTCTCTCTCTCTCTCTCTCTCTCTCTCTCTCTCTCTCCCACATCCCTTCCTTTCCCCTTCTCTTCTCCCCTTTCCCCCTCTTCTGTCCCTCTCTTCTTTCTCTCCCTTCCCCTCTCTTTTCTTCTCCTTTTCTCTAATACCAGACCTGGGATTTCATTGGGGTTCAGAGCTTTGTAGGGCACAAGGGAGGGGAAGGGGAAGGGGAAGAGAGGAGGGCCAAGTCTTTAGTACGCTAAATGACAGAGGACTCGAAACCAGCCTTGGCTGAATCAGTTTCCATACTGGAAATTCGGTCAGAGCTATACATTAACCACGTTATGATTCACATGGTTATGGCGCTATGAATTCAACAAAGCTCTTTAGAAGGGTTGGGCGGGGGGGTGGGGAGTGGAGTTGCGGAGACGCTTTCTTCGTGTTCTCACTTCTTAGCACTGTGCCTGGCACTGGGGGAGCTAAATGCTTGTTGACGCGCTGACTTTTCCTCGCAAGAATTCTCTAGAAAAAGTAGTGCGAGGATTATTATTCCTATTTTGTGGAGGGGAAAACTGAGTCCCAGAAAGGGAAAGTTCAGTGCCCGAGGGCACACGGCCACACACAGAGCCGTAGGGCTGGGACTGGCCGAACCTGCTTCCCAAGTTCCCTGGGGTGCCTTGCTTTAGAATAGCATTCAGTGCCTGGGCGGAGAAAGTGTAGGGGTGCCTCAAGGAAGCCTGGACTGGGAGACCGACAGAGAAAGTAATGAAAGGGCCGGGGAGACCGGGTGAGTGAAGGACTGCAGGGTTCTGGGGCCGGGGCACCCAGGGGAGAACGCGGGAATTTGATGGGGGAGGAGATGGGGCGGGCCCTGCCGGGACCGGCCTCCCCCACGGCCTCGGCTCATCTACTTTCATTTTGTTGCCTCTGACAGCCATGGGCGGCAGCAGCCTTCTGGAGGTCCAGCTTCTGCTTCTGGTGAGTAAGACACTCCCTCCTCTTTGCCTCCCGCAAGCCTTCGGGGAAACGTCTGGAGGGCTGTGCGGGAAAGACTTCCCGGGACCGCGGTCTGCAGGCTCCGGCCAGGACGGCCCCGGAGCTGGATGGGCTTCCCTGAGTGTCCACGAGATGCCACGGGGTCCCCCCAGGAGACCCTGAAAGGGGCCGGGGATTAGACAGCGTGTAAGTGCCCACTGCCTGCTGTGGCTGTTCTCCGTGCCTGGGCTCGGGAGCCAGAGCTGTGGAGGTTCGGGCAAGCCGGAAAACTCCCTCAACCTTCCCCATCTGCTCTGCAAGTCTGGGACGTGGGGTCTGGGGAATGGGGGATAGAGGCTGCCCGGGTTCTTGGGAGGGGTGGGGCTGGGGGAGGAGACGTGAAATAGAGGGTGCTGTGGCTGCGCTCTCCTGGGAAGGGCTGCGGAGACGTGCCCCCAGCTATCATGCCCTTATATGCCCACGGGGCAGGAGGAGGACTAGGCTCTGTGTTGACATCTCCTCGGTTCCCGGAAATCAGACTCCCGGGAGAAGTCACTTGACAGCCAGAGATAGAGCTGGTCTTCCCGGCCATGCGCCCCGGGAGTCCGTAGAGGTGAGTGATAAACTTCCTTGGACGCTCCCCTTCTCCCCGTGGGGTGTTTTTCCTTCTACACTTAAGGCTACATACTGTGTATTGGCAGGTCCCGTAGGGTTCCACTGCCCCTCTCCATCCCCCAACGGTGTAATTATTAAGCAACAGCTGTCCGGCGTCACCTCCAATTTACCTAATCTAGGACTTGTTTGTTCGCCGCGCTCTGTGAGTGGTCTCCCGGTGGATTGTGATCTCCTCCAGGGCAGAGACAGTCTTTGCACTTGTGATGTGGCTTAGGGCAATTCCTAACAAATTACAGGTGCTTAATAAATGCTTGGTGGCCCGGTGGATGGAGTGCAGGTTCTGGAGTCGGGAAGAGCTGAGTTCAAATCCAACCTCGGACACACCCTGGCTGTGTGACCCTGGACAAGTCATTTCATCCTGTTTGCCTCAGTTTCCTCATCTGTCAAATGAGCCAGAGAGGAAAATGGCAAGCCATTCCAGTATCTTTGCCAAGAAAACCCCAAATGGGGTCATGAAGAGTAACAAGAACAAATGGTTGTTGGTTTGTAGTCCAGGCCAGTGATGGGGTCACAAGTTAAAAGGATGAAGCAACCCCTGCTTATGGCACACTTACATTCTAATTGGGAGATAAGTTTGTGGATACACACATGTTGTGTCTATAGATAGATAATATTTAGAGCCAGGTTATGTGTGTTGTATCTATACATACGTGATGTGTACGTATGTGTGTACATATAATATACACATTTGTATCTGTGTGTGTCTCTGCGGGGTAAATATGGAGTTAATAAATACAAATAGACTCCAAGTCATTAAATACATGCCTTAGTTCTTGTTACACAAAATAGGGCTGAGTAGAGATCTAGTCATTCATAGCCTCAAGGATGCCCAGTGCACACAGTAGGCACTTTGTGCGTTCTCGATTGAGTGCTGAGAAAGGCAAGGTACAGGACTAACTATACTCCTTGTGGTCACCCTCCTCCTTTTATTCTACATGGGAGTCTGAGGCCCAGAGAGGAGAAGGGACTTGGCCAGGGTCATAAAGGCAGTGAATGGCCTGGCTGAGACCTGTGCCCAAGGGCTGCTGCCAAGGTAATAGAGAAGCCAGGTCAGAGAGAGAGAGATAGAAAGAAACAGAGACAAAGACAGAGAGAGGCCAAGACAAGAGGCACCCTCAGCCTCAGATATTTCCACGGGGCGCAGGATTGTAGGTTTAGTGCCAGGAGGGACTTCACCAGCCAGGAAGTCCAACCCCCTAATTATAGGAAGGAAGGCGAGAAGGAAGGAAGGGAGTGAGGGAGGGAGGAAGGAAGGAAGGAAGGAAGGAAGGAGGAATAAAGGAAGGAAGGAAGGAAGGAAGGAAGGAAGGAAGGAAGGAAGGAAGGAAGGAAGGAAGGAAGGGAGGGAGGGGGGAGGGAAGGAAGGGAGGGAGGGAGGGAGGAAGGAAGGAAGGAGGAAGGAAGGAAGGAGGAAGAAAGGAAGGAAGAAAGGAAGGAAGGAAGGGAGGGAGGGAGAGAGGGGGAGGGAAGGAAGAAAGGAAGGGAGGGAGGGAGGGGGGAGGGAAGGAAGGAAGGGAGGGAGGGAGTAGAGACAAGGGGAGGGAGGGCTCATTCAGCGCTCCCCTGGCGCCCGTCTCTGCACTTTTGAAACATTCTCTCATTTGAGCCGCCCAACAACCCTGGCAGCTGCTCTTATCATTATCCCCATTTTACAGATGAGGAAACTGAGACAAACAGGTGGAATGACTTGCCCAGGATCACACTGTTAGTAAGTGCCTAAGGCCAGATTTGAACTCAAGTCTTGCTGAGGAGGAAGCTGAGGCCCGGAGAGAGAGAAAGGCTTATAGAATCGTGGATTCCAGGTGGGAAGGGACCTCTCCCGAGGCTGCTGGGCCCAATTCCCAGTTTTACAGGAGAGGAAGCTAAGACTTGCCCAGGGTCACTGCATCTCTGGGGCAGGAGCTGAATCCAGGTCTTCCTGATGCCAAGTCCAGGCCGAGACGAGAGGCGGGTCAAAGAGACATGTTTGAAGCCATGGTCATTCTAAGTCAGAGTCACTGTCCAACCCAGAGCCAGGATGGTGCATGGGAGACTGACAAGCCTGGAGGAAGGGAAGTGGGGGGCGGGGTGGAGCTGCCTCTGCAAAGGTCTGTCACAGGCATTTCGAGGAACAATGTCAGGAACAAGGCCAGGAAGGGGCCTCAGGTCCACTTGGACCCTTCGTGAGAAAAAGCTACCCCAGAGGGCAGCGACTGCTTCAGAAGGAGTGAGCTCCCTGGCCCTGGAGGCATCCCTGGGAAGGCTGTTGGGAAAGGGGGTGACTGCGGAGCTACCCCCAGCTCTGAGGGTGGAGAGCCTGGGACTTCAGACTGAATGTCCCTCCATGGCATCCCCCGGACCCCGGGCCAGAGCCCAAAGCTTCCCAGCAGCTGCAGGCTTCCTGATGAGGGAGCAGCCCTGGGTGGCACAGCCAGGGGCCTCTGTACCTGGTGGAGGAACCCAAACTGAAAGATCCACAGGAAGCTAAGGAAGGAAAGTCATTGTGGGGGAAAGCAACAGACTAGGGGACAGGGGCCTGTTTTTAATCTTGGCCATCCCTCTGACTAGCTCATGATGTTAATCAAGTCACCTTTCCTCTCTGGGCCTCAGTCTGCCCATCTGCAAAATGTGGCCATTGGCCTAGATGGTCTCAGAGATCTCTTCAGCTCTAAATCCTTCTGTCCATGTTCAAAAGAATGGTTTATTCCTCAGTCACCAGCCTGTTTGTTTCTTCATGGGCCGCTGAAAGCCAGGGCAGTAACATATCCTAGTAGCAGGAGGGATGGTGGTGGTGGCAGTAAAAGCAGCAGCAGCAGCAGCAGTAAAGACAATAATATGACAGTAATACCAACATTACTGGGAATCTTGGTGGTGCTGTCAGGTTTGCCAAGCCCTGGACGTACTTATCTAAGGTGGGCTTCAGAACAACTAATGAGCTTGGAATTGCAGGGATTATTGTGCCCACCTTACAGATGAGGAAACAGAGGCTCGAGTGCCTTGCCCGTGGTCACCCCATACACAGCCTAGCTCTCTCTCTTTCTCTCTGCTTCTCTCTTTCCCTTGGATGGGAAGATTTCACTGGGGCTCATTAGCAGTGGTGAATAATATGCTGATGGGCACTTTAGAAGGCTGCTGGTATCCCCACCCAAATTCCTCAGCTTCTTCCCTGGTGAAAGAATGGACTCTTCTCTTCCTGTTCTTTATGGTTTGGTCTCCTGAGAGCCAGCCCCCTTGGGGCAGGACAGGCTGCCTTACCTGATGCCCTCTCACTTAAGATGTCCACAGCAGGGCACCAAGCAGAGGCTGGGCCACAGGAGGCCCTGTGGGAGGGGCTAGGGATGCTTATTCTGGAGAAGAGAAGATGGGGGTTGGGGGGATTTGAGGGGGGGATGGGGAAAGCTGTCTTCAAGTATTTGAAAGACTCTTACGGAGAAGCAGCATTGAATATCTCAGTTCTAGGACTGCAGAGACCTCAGAGGCCATTTTACACATGATGGAACAGGCCGGAGAGGGGAAGGCATTTGGCCCAAGTCGCAAAGCAGAGTCAGGATTTGAACCCAGGTCTCTGATTCCCAACCCTCCCCCTTTCCTCCATGCTATGTCTCAGATGGGAGACCTGCGGGTAGAGTTGTGAAAAGTCAACTTTAGGCTCAAGGTAGGGAAGAAACTTCTGTAAGGGCAAGCAAAGTGGGACTTTTTAATTTTTTTTGGAGTGCTTCTCAGCACCAAGGCAAACAAGTGCCTTTGACTGAGTTTTGTCCTTATTTGTAGGAAGGCCCACACCCTTTTGCTAATTAGGTCAGGGGAGGAGTGAAGGCCTCGAGAGGTGTGAAGCACTCTGACCCTGAAGAAGTGTATATATACTCTAAGGTTAGCATTTTGCTTTGGGGGCACACTCATTGGAAAAGTGTTGGTGTGGAGACTCTGAGTAGCCATTAAGAAGCCCCAACCCTCCCCCCACCCCAGTTTGAAAACCCAGATGTTGGTGCTTCTCTCTCTCTCTGGTAACTATGTATGTATTGCTTTGGTCAGACAGCTAGAAGCCTGTCTGTTGATTTGTGTTATTTGCTCTGCTTATATTTTCTCTGTTTGTATTTCCTCTGAAGTTCAGGGTGCTGAGTTTTCCCCCTGAACTAAGTGAATGATATATGTATGTTTAACTAAAGTGAGATTGTAAACCCCTTAAAGTTGCTTTCCTTAGAAAGCAGCCCTCCTATGGGCTGGTGTTATTGGTCTTACACTTCCACAGCAGCTGCAAGCGGCATTGTTGTTACAACTTCCTAACCCATAGAGAAATGTGCAGAAGTGACACGTGGGAGGCAATGAGACCCCTTTGTTGGAAGTCTTCAGCCAGAAGCTAGGCTTGTACATTGGGGGGCGGGGTCCAGATGGGTAATATTATTGTTTGAGGAACTCCCAGTGTAGATTCTGCCTCCGCTGGGCAAGCTCAGTAACAGGCACAGCTAACAGTGCCACCGAGTGGCCTGTGGCCAGGGGAAGGAAGGGAGGGAAGGAGGGAGGAAGGGAGGGAGGGAAGGAGGGAGGAGCATTGATGAAGTGCTTTCTATGTGCCAGGCTCTGTTACAATGCTGAGGATATAAATATAAAAAGTGAATCAATCCCTACCCTCGAGGAACTTATATCCTAATAATGAAAGACAAGACAGAAGGAAGTGGTAGTCAACCCTGGTGGTGGCCAGGGAGGGATATTTTGGTCAAGGAAGCCACAGAATTGGATATTTGAGCCCCAGGCCTGTGGATGTGTTCTCCCCAAGAGCTGCAATGGTGGTTTCTTGACTTCCCCAAGGCCAAGGGGGTAGGGCGTATGCCCTGAGCACAATGGGAATGTGGTGGTGAATTCTCCCCAGCCAGGAGCCTCTTCAAGTGCAGTTCAGCCGTCATCCCACTGGTAGGACACCAAGTCTCATCAAGTGCCCAATATGATACAGTATTTAGTGGCAGTGCTGGATCAGAACCACCCAGTGTTCCCTGCTGTTCACACACACACACACACACACACACACACACACACACACACACACACACTCATGGACAGAGCGACTTCCTTCCTCCCTATTGTGTTGCCTTTGTTTCTCCCAAGACCATTTCTGACGTCTTTTCCTCATTTCCTATGGTTTGTGTTGCTACCTCATTCTTCATAAAACCACATGCTCAGGCCACTTTCCTGGAGCACCGCCAGTCCTCCAGCATACTCCTGTTCTCAGGGGCTCCTCAGGTGGAGCTGAATCAGTAACCAGGGGAGGAATGAGGATGCTGTGGGATAACGGGCTTTAGAGCTAGAAGACTCCTTGGAGATCATGAAATCCAAGCTTCTACTTCATCCTTTTGTGAGGTAAATGGAGTGAGACCAAACCTACTACTGTACAGATGAGGAAATGGAGGCCAGAGAAGCCAAGGAATAGAAAAGCCAGGATTGGGACCCATATCCGCCCAACTCTAACTCTCTGTTCATGGCACCACGGCTGCCTTTCTAGAGAAGGAGCAGGACAATTGTTCTCTCCCTTCTAGGACTGATCTGACTACTCCAAACAGAATTTAAATCAATATCTAATCTTTTTAATTCTCCTAGTCACAGGACTTAGAAAGGAAAATCAAAGTCCTTTTGTTCAGACCTACAAGTGGTACAATAGAACACTCAGCCTGGAGCCAGGAAGATCTGAGTTTAGATTTGGCCTTAGGCACTAGCAGTGTGACCCTAGGCAAGTCACTTAACCTCAGTTTCTTCAACTGTAAAATGGGGATAATAATAGCACCTAACTTATAAGGTTGTTGTGAGGATCAAACTAGATGTGTGTGTGTGTGTATGTGTGTGTGTGTGTGAGAGAGAGAGAGGGGGGTGGGGGATGGGGGGGAGAGAGCGCCCACACTTAGCTTGGTGCCCAGCACACAGTAGGTGCTTTATAAATGCTCATTCCCTTTTCCCCTCTCCCACCTAGAATTAAAGTAGCCTCCTAGGATCATGGCTTTAGAGGCAATCTAATCCAACCCCTTGGTTTGGGTTTTGGTTTTTTTGACAAATGATGAAGTTAAGGCCCAGAAAGTTTCTCTCATGTGCCCAACATAGTAGTAGGATGCAGAGCTGAAATTCAACCTTACACCCTCTAGATCCAATTTCTTTCCTTATGCCATGGCCCTGCTTTGCTTCTGTGGAAAATACAGTTTAGCATGGAGAAAGAAATTCAAACATCTGCATTAAGTTTAGAACAAGGGCTCCAGTAGAGAGTAAAAAACACGGGTGGAGCTGGGAAGGACAGGTATCCAGTCCCATCAATCCTCTGCCCCAGATGCCTCAGGCAGTGTGGACACACAGTGACCTCCTGCCTCCACATGGTGTGCCTGGTGTGGCAGAGAGGCCATGGATGAGGCAACATTGGAAGATCTGGATCTGCCCTTGAGTTTCCCACTTGCCCACTCTGTGACCTTCAGCAAGTGCCACAATTTCCAGGGAGTAAGAGCTGACCTTTGCACCATTATTGGGAGTTTCCAAATGACATAACCCTTGTGAAAATGGCATGAAAACCTCCAAAGGCAGCAGCAGAGCCAAGGAGCAAAACACCCAGCAGAGCTGAAGCCCTAGGGCCTAGCCCTCACTCTTACTTGTTAGGTATGATAACCCTGAATCAGTTTTTGCATTTATCAAATGCAGATAATGATCTCTTTGCTACCCAAATCACAGAATTTCAGAGATAGAAAGACCTCGAAGACCAATCCCCACTATAATCAGTAAATCAACAAAAAAAAAAAAATTAAGTGCCTGCTGTGTGCCAGGTGATGCTAGGGATGCAAAGCCAAAAAAGAAACAGTCCCTATCCTCAAAGATTTCCTTCTTTCCTTCCTTCCTTCCTTCCTTCCTTCCTTCCTTCCTTCCTTCCTTCCTTCCTTCCTCCCTCCCTTCTTTCCCTCCTTCTCTCCTGTTTCAACAATCCAGCTAGCAGCTTCTGTGGGGGTGTAAGATCCACCCACAGCCAGCACCCGGAAAGTTGCCAACAGCACAGGTTCTTTTGATCTGCCTTAATAAGAAAAGCAAGGTTAAAGGGGTTGACAAGTTTACTTTAATCCAACATATAGACAGCATTCACTTAGTTCAGGGGAAAAAGTCAGCACCCTGAACTTCAGAACAAAATACAAACAAATTACAAATATTAACAGACAGACCAAATACAGATTCATAGTTACCAACATCTAGGTTCAGCCCGGGAGCTCAGAACAAGGGCTGGCCCAGAGTCACGAGTGCCACCACTGCTATGCATAAGAGAGCCCCAAAGAACAGGCAGCCAACCCCTAGTTTTTATATCTTTTTCAGCATCAGGGGTGAGTCACACATGCAACTCACCCACGTGACCTAGAATCATCACAAAGAGGTGGACTTAAACACACGTGGTCTAAGAGCCTCTGCTGTCCCAGAAATGTAAACTAGGCCCTCCCTGGAGTTAGCCCCACCTTGGGCCCCACCTTAGTTGCCAATCCACACCCACTGGGCCTGGGGCTTAGCACCTAGTAAGACTCAATCAAAGACACTGAATTAATCGAAGGAAACAAAGGCCAAACTCTTCAAGGGCGCTCGTTGAACTAAGTGCTAAGGAGCCCATTTTGATTACCAACACATCTCCTTCCACTAGCATGATCTTAGGGTCCTTTACCATCCTGTTTGCCTTCCCCTGGAAGCTTTCCAGCTTCCCAAACTGTGGTGCCTAGCTCTAAACAAGATTCCCAACATGATCTGACCAGGGCAGAGGTTGATGGGATCAATGCCATCCTGGAGCTGGTGTCGTGCCCTTCTTGATGCAGTCTAAGACCCCATTAGGTTTCTTAGGCACCATATGCCATTGTCAGCACAGATGTGCTGTGGGATCCTCATGAGAAGAAGAGTGTAAAATCCCCTGAAAATGAGCACACTCAGCACCATCTTGTCATTCTGCGTCTCAACTATTTTCTGTGAAGGATGAGTCGCTCACTCTCACCTAGCTCAGGAATGTGGTGCTTCTAAATGATCACAATACCAAGAGGCACGAGGGGAGGAGGAGGAATTGGCTTCATGTAGCCAGTTGATGCATGGTGGGCAAACTGATGTCTCATACCCAGAGCCAGACCTTGAAGCCCCCAAAGAAAGCAGCATCTTGCAGAAAATAGATCTGCCCTAAGGTGATGCTTCTAGAAAGTAGGAAATCCCCCATTTGAAAGTCCCTGGTGAGTTCAGCATCTTCTGGGAAAATCACCTAGGCTGTGAAAGTCCCTAGAACCCATGCTGAGATATTGTCGAGAGCATCTCAAGAGAGGCATGGCCCTGAGTGCTGGAAAGGACCTCAGAGACCCTGGTCCAAAGTGCCAGTAAAAGACAATGTTGTCGAGAACTAAGTACAACAGCACAGACTGAGTCAGCTGCCCCAAAGTGGTCATAGCCACACTGGTTTGAATTGCAAGAAACAGGAAGAAACTTACAAAACAATTAGTGAGGAGATGAGGAAATAAAATGTGCTACATTCATGCAGAAACACCATCACGCAGTTCAAATATACAAGGATGAAGGTGTAAAGAAATCTGGAGAGATCATTATGAAATATAATGCAAGGCCCAGAAAAAGTGAATAATACCCTCCTGTTAAGGAGGAGCAGACGAGGAAATGTGAATGAGAATGAATGGAGGGAGAACAGGCAGACAAACTTAGAGGGAGAAACAAAACCGGTGTGAAATTACTTGGTGGAAACAAAGTCATTTAATGTGCTTAAAAATGTTTCAATAACCTTTTCAATAGAATTGGTTTTCCTTGGCAGTCCTATGAATTTTATTGTATGCATTTAAATATATGATTCTGAAAAGGAGTCCATGCACTGCCAACAAGATCCACCACTCGAAAAAGAGTTAAGAACACGTGATTTAAATGCAGATAGTTCCTCAAAAAGAATAGCTGCTTCTGTTGGTGTTTAATGTTACATTTCTGGTATAAGCAGTTAATGACAATGTGACAATGACAGCAACGGTGACAGGAATAACACTCATAGTCATCACAACAGGCAACATGGTACGGTTAAGATTGAGAGCCTGTCTGGGTGTTTCCACTACCGCCTCTAACACACCCTGCACTCTTCGTTCTCATGCCTGAGGCAGCTCTCCCAGACCAGAAGACACAGAGAGGTGGATCTGCAGTGAGGGAGGGAACCAGCTCCTCCTTTCCAGTTCCCTAGGGAAATGAAGTCCCAGGCTCATTAAAGAGTAGCAACAATAATTATGTATTACACAGCATTCATAAGTAAAAATGGAAGAACTGGGAATCAATCTCCAAACCACACAGGGTCTTGGAGCACAGATACCCAACGGACAGGTTCCATATGGGAGCAGGA
This sequence comes from Trichosurus vulpecula, assembly GCF_011100635.1. Classification (NCBI taxonomy): domain Eukaryota; kingdom Metazoa; phylum Chordata; class Mammalia; order Diprotodontia; family Phalangeridae; genus Trichosurus; species Trichosurus vulpecula. The sequence continues at coordinate 12,041,583 of NC_050580.1, read as the reverse complement.
CGGAGAGGCATGTTCTGTCCATCATTCTGTGTGCTCCTGGGATTTCCCAGGATGCCTGCAGTTTGACTACAGAAGACGAGCTCCTGTCCCAAGGCTTTTATTCAACTACGAAACACAAAATCATTTTATCTGCCTGTGCAATAGTCAGGAGGACATTAAATAAAAAGAATACTGGCACAATAGTGATTGTGACTAACTGTTTCTATCTAAATGTCATAAAAAGCTGAGAATGAAATAACGATGATGGTGGTGGTGATAACAACAACTAGTCTTTAGCATTTTCAGGTTTACAACGTGTTTGATCCCGACAACAATGCTGGGGAGTAGATGCAATTACCCCATTTTATAGATGAGGAAACTGAAGCAAAGATGGAGTGACTTGCCCATGGTCATATAGCTAGTAAGTGTCTTAGGACACATTTGAACCCCAGTCCTTCTGACTATCTCTCTGTTCAGCACTTTGCACTGCAGTGCCCCTTAGTGGCCTCTGTTTGGTCATGGTAGTGATGGTGGTGGTGGTGATGGTAGTAATGGTGGTGATGGTGGTGATGGTTAGTGATGGTGGTGGTGATGGTAGTGATGGTGGTGATAGTGGTGATGGTGGTGGTGATGGTAGTGATGGTGGTGATGGTGGTGATGGTTGGTGATGGTGGTGGTGATGGTAGTGATGGTGGTGATGGTGGTGATGGTAGTAATGGTGGTGATGGTAGTGATGGTTAGTGATGGTGGTGGTGATGGTAGTGATGGTGGTGATAATGGTGATGGTGGTGGTGATGGTAGTGATGGTGGTGATGGTGGTGATGGTAGTAATGGTGGTGATGGTAGTGATGGTTAGTGATGGTGGTGGTGATGGTAGTGATGGTGGTGATAATGGTGATGGTGGTGGTGATGGTAGTGATGGTGGTGATGGTGGTGATGGTTGGTGATGGTGGTGGTGATGGTAGTGATGGTGGTGATGGTGGTGATGGTAGTAATGGTGGTGATGGTAGTGATGGTTAGTGATGGTGGTGGTGATGGTAGTGATGGTGGTGATAGTGGTGATGGTGGTGGTGATGGTAGTGATGGTGGTGATGGTGGTGATGGTTGGTGATGGTGGTGGTAATGGTAGTGATGGTGGTGATGGTGGTGATGGTGGTAGTGATGGTGGTGATGGTTGTTTCAACAATCCGGCTAGCAGCTTCTGGGGGGGTGTAAGATCCACCCACAGCCAGCACTCAGAAAGCTGCCAACAGCACAGGTTCTTTTGATCTGCTTAACTAAGGAAAGCAAGGTGAAGGGGTTGACAAGCTTACTTTAATTCAGCATACAAATATCATTCACTTAGTTCAGGGTTAAAAAAAAGCCAGCACCCTGAACTTCAGAGTAAATTACAAACAAAGTACAAACATCAACAGACAGACCCAATACAGATTCATAGTTACCAACGTCTAGGTTCAGCCCGGGAGCTCAGAACAAGGGCTGGCCCAGTCACGCATGCCTCTACTGCTGAGGGAATGAGCTCCAAGGAATAGACAGCCAACCCCTGGTTTTTATATCTTTTTCAGTGTCAGGGGTGAGTCACACATGCGACTCACCCACGTGACCGAGAATTGTCACAAAGAGGTGGACTTAAACCCACGTGGTCTAAAATACTCTGCTGTCCCAGACAAGTAAACTAGGCCCTCCCTGGACTTAGCCCCACCTTGGGCCCCACCTTAGTTGCCAATCCACACCCACATAGGTTTTCCACCTAATAAGGGTTTGGGCCTGGGGCTTAGCACTTAGTAAGGCTCAGTGAAATACACTCAATTACTCAAATGGAACAAAAGCCAAACTATTCAAGGGCACTTGTTGAACTAAGTGCTAAGGAGCCCATTTTACCTACCAACACAATGGTGGTGATGGTGGTGGTGATGGTAGTGATGGTGGTGATGGTGGTGATGGTGGTGGTGGTGATGGTAGTAATGGTGGTGATGGTGGTGATGGTGGTGATGGTTGGTGATGGTGGTGGTGATGGTAGTGATGGTGGTGGTGGTGGTGATGGTGGTGGTGGTGGAGGTGATGGTGGTGATGGTAGTGATGGTGGTGATGGTGGTGATGGTGACAGAATCCCTCTATACTCCATCCCATCCCCAAGAAGTGGGTGATTGAAGACAAGTAATGAAGGGCATTGGACCACCCCCAAAGGCAGCCTTTTCCAGTTTGGGAGAGCTCTAATTGTTAGGAAATTGTTCCTAACATTCAGCCTAAATTCACCTCTTTGTTGCTTCCTTTCTAGTCTCTTTCCTGGGATCCAAACTTTATTTTTTCCATGTGTGTTAGCTGTTAGCTATTTCCAATCCCAGCCCTATGCTGATTATGCATGTCATCTTGGACATGTGACTTCCTCTCTCTGGACCTCAGTTTTCACATCTGTATAATGGAAGATGTGTATAGTGTGGGCTTCAAACATTCATCTACAATCTCAAAAGAAAGAAGTCCCTCTGTTCAGCAAAGGGTGAATTCTCAAAGAAGAGCAAGTTTTTAACAAGTGCCTACTGTGTGCAGAGCATTATGCTGGGTCCTGGGGGGGGGCAGGAAATAGGGATTTTATTTAAGTCAATAACTATTAGGTGCCTACTTTGTGCCAGGCAATGGAACACATAGTTTCTATGCTAGGTACCAAATATACAAGTACAAGGAATGAGCTTAAATTTCAATAGGGACTTAAGGTTTAGTCCCTAACCTCAAGGAGTTTGTGACGCAGAAAGGGAATAAGACATGGCTTAGCAGATGGCAAATTGGACTAGGAATCCTGGTCAGGAAGCCTGGGCGCATATCGGCTCAGACGCTCACTAGCTGTGTGACCTTGGTCAAGTCTTTCAACATCTCTCTGCCAAAGTTTCCTCACCTACAAAAAAAGAGGGTTGACTCGACGGCCTCCAAGGTCCTTTTCAGCTGCAGGTCGAGGATCCTGTGCACTCTGCAATAATCCTTACAGGACATGTTCAGTCACTTCACTTGTGTCTGACTCTCTGTGACCCTTTTGGGGTTTTCTTGGCAGAGATACTGGAGTGGTCTACCATTTCCTTTTCCTGCTCGTTTGACAGATGAGGAACCTGAGGCAAACAGGATGAAGTGACTTGCCCAGGGTCACACAGCTAGTGAGTGTCTGAGGCCAGATTTGAACCCAAGTCTTCTTGACTCCAGGGCCAGCATTCTGTGCACTGTGGTGCCACCCATCTGCCCCCTGATAGCTACGTTAGAGAGTTCCAAATGCAAAGGTATGTGAAGGCTGTGGGGGAAGGAGCCTTGACTGCTGGTGATGATGGGAGGTATAAAATACCAAGGAAGCCTTACTGGAGGGGTTGGCATTTGACCTGTGCTTTCAAGGCTGGGTAGGTCTTCAACAAGAAAAGTAGGGAAAGATGGAATTCCAAGCATAAGGATCAACCCGAACAAAGGTGTAGCAGTGTTCTAATATTACAGACTGGACTCATGATTTCATTAGTATAGAATGAGACAACTCTCTGTAGCAAAGCAGATCATTGCCTTCTCTCCAAGCTATGGTTGTAAGTAAGAGGTTAAGTGACTTGCCCAGTGTCACACAATCAGTGTGTATCTACAGGGACTTGACCCCCAGACAGCTTAGCTTTGATGCCACCTCTAACCTCTTCACCACACTGCCTCTTATTCTAATAGTAAATTCTTTCTCTGCTTGATGGTGATGATAAAAAACCATTTCGTCTTCACCCCACCACATTCTGGACACATATTTGCCTTAAAAAGAAGAAGTCTTTCTTTCGATTCTTGTTGGCCTGGGGCACCTCTGCCGTTTTTCTCCAAAGCAGCCAAACAGTGTCAAATTAAGTTAGTGGAGCTGCCAGTGGCCTGCCTGCTGAAGAAATAGGGCTGAGTTATGTGGAAGCTGGAATGGAAAGAAGGTCAGTGGGAGCCCAGAGGCACCCTTGCCCTGCCTTGCTTCACACCTCACCTGAGGAAGAAAGGAAAGAGAGGAAATTAGAACTTGGCCTTTCAGCTAATATCGATTCTTTTTTGTGGCATGTCAAGGTTTATAAAGTACAGCGCCTTATGTTATCACCCCCATTTTGCAAATAAGGCCCCTGGGGCCCAGAGAGGTGAAGTCAGTTGCCCATAGTCATCCAGCTAGGGAGTGACTCAAAACCAGAACTCCCTTCAATTGGATTCAACTAATATTTATTAGTATAGCAGCCCTCAACTCACAAGTTGGGTCCCCAGGAGGTTACCATAACTTCTAGTTTCTGAGGTACACTGTGGATCTGCACTCTTAAAACTTAAAACCCCCTATTCATAAGCCCCCATTGGTGAGCTCTCCTTTACCAGTAAGCCAGTAGACACAATGAACCCAAAGCAAAATGATTTAGTAAAATAAAATAGTCAGAATAGTAGCTACAAAACATCCTCCTATCCTATGCCCTCATGTGGCTGGACAGCAAACACTGTCCCACAAATACACATCGCAGGTATGAAAGAGTGGGTAGAAACATAGAGTATATTAGGAGTATGTAAGGTACATTACTACTCATGGGAGTTAAAGACCAAAAAAAGCCCTCAAGGAACTTACATTCCTCTAGAAGGCTTTACCATGTAAAAATATAATTCAATTAAACAAACATTTATTAATCAACTACTGTGTGATGTGATGAGGATACAAAGGAAACAGTCTCTGCCCTCAAGGAACTTACATTGCATGAGGGGAAAAGGGAGGGAATAAGCATTTATTAAGCACCTACTATGTGCCAGGTTCTGTGCTAAGTACTTTACAAATATCTCATTTGAGGGGAGAAAAAGTACATGGTACCAATTCAGTTCAATTCAACAAGCATCTCTCAGCTGTGTGCTCTGTGCCAATCACTGTGCTGGGGACACAAAGAGAAAAAAGCCTCAAATAATCCTTACCCTCAAGGAGCTTATACTCTATTGGGGGGTGGGGAAAGCATGTAAATGCAAACAATACACAAATAAATATCGAAAATGTTGGTGGTTGAGGGACAGGAGTTGAGACAACTGGGAAAATCAGAAAAGGCACCTGAGATGAGCTTTGAAACCTGTTAGACACTTTCACAGGGGGCAAGGGAGAGGATGGGAGACAGTTTGTGCAAAAGCATGGAGGTGGTATATGACATCCTACTTAAGGGGAACAGCAAGAAAGCCACTTTGGATAAAACCATGGGTCAGTGGAGAATAACGTGCAATGAGTCTCACAAGATGGAACTGGTAATAGATTGTGAAGAGTCTTAAATGCCAAATTGAGGAGTTGGCATGTGAGAGGATGACCTGATCATGCTTGTGATGTAGGAATATCACTTTGACAGCCGCGTGAAAGATGGATCAGAGTGGGGAGAGGATGCATGCAGGAAGGCTTGTCAGGGGACTCTTGTCGTAGGTAGATGAGCAGTGAGGAGGGCATGCGTTTGGGTGGCCATGGTGGGAGTGGAGAGAAAAGGCATGCCAGAGATGATGGGGAAATAGAAGTAAATACCAAGGTTTTTAGGGTGTGTGTGTTTGTGTGTGTATTTGTGTGTGTGTGTGTGTGTGTTTGCTGACCCCAAAATTTCAGTGCCATGAGGACTCCCAGATAAGGAATTTACTCTACCTATGCCAATCAGCCCCTGTTCTGCACCTCCATCTTGGAATGTCTCTTAGGGCATTGAGAGGACACATGGCCAGTATGAACTGGAACCCAGATCTTCCTGACTCTGAAACCAGCTCTCTACCCACTCCACCACTCTGCCTTTTATATACAAAGTAATTGTACATCATTTCAAGAAGGAGAAGTGTTAATGAGCGGGGCCATCAGGAAGGACCTCATGGACTGGTCCTGGAAGGAAGCTAGAGTTCTTTGGACATTCTCCTTTCTCCTTCCATCCTAACCCTCTGCTTTAAAGGGGGACCTTGTGCAATCTGGGGCCAGGAACACACCAGTGGGAAGGAGAGAGGAGTCAGAGGTGCCCCATACTAGACATTCGTCCAGGATACATGAGTGTTTATTTTAACAAAGTAACTGGAGGCGATTTTGGCCCTCGTCTATCATTCTTCAGCATTCCCAGGTCCACTAGTTTCGAACCTACTCAGCCCTGCTGGGCTGGACCATGGTCAGTGGACTTGGGTTACTTTGCAAATGTAACATAAACATGGCTTTTGTGCCCAAACAAAGCAATTTCTAAAATTCTTTATCTTAAAACCTTGTCTTGGTTTCTTTTTTAAATTCAGTTTTTCTGAAGAATAAAAGTCAGTTTGTTAATCCTGTTTCCTGGGGCTCACTTACTTTGTTTTCTGTGACAGAGGAAACCCAGAGAGTCGGCCACTGCCAGAGGGGTATGTCTCTCACTTTGACTTTCTGTCGATGACTCACAGCAGGCTTTTATTGTTGGGAGATGCTCTGGCCCCAGAGCCACCAGCAATCAGGTTTCTATCTGTGATCCAGACCTCTGTCAGGTTGGGCAGGGCCAAGGTTTCCCTCTAAGGACTTCTCCTTTTTGTCTTCTTCTGAGGAGCTGGTGACGATGTTAGAATAAAAAAGCACCTGCCTCATGGAGCAGCTGAGCCCTAGTGAAGCAGCTTCAAGCTTGGGCTACAGCAGGATGATGAGATAGGGAAGTAACAGCCCGCCCTGTTCTGCCCCATCTGGCCTCATCTGGAGGTTTGGGGTCAATCCTAGGTGCCAAGTTTTAAGAAGATGGAGTGTCCAGAGAAGGGCAACCAGGATGAAGAGTGTGGAGTCTGGGAAATGTGAGGATAGGTGGGGGAATTGGGCCTGTTTAACATGCAGAAGAGAAGATTTGGGGATGGCTCCAATGTTTGAAGGGCTTTTAGGGGCTGGAGAGGTTGTGTTAGCCCTGCATCGGGGCAGAGGAAGGTTGTAAAGACATAAATTTAAACTTAATGTCAGAGAATCCTCCAAAAAATGAGCAATGGGACTGCCTTGAGAGGTGGTGAGCTTCCCATCATTGGAGGGCTACAAGCAGAGGTTGAATGGCTGCTTGTTGGACAGGTTATGTGAAGAGTCTTTTCTCGCATGGGTCAGAGTAGATGAGTGCTGAGGCTCCTCCCCCCTCCTAAATGATATGATTCTTCTATTTTTGAGGCTCGGGCCTCATAGGTGCCTATTTACTGAGCAGAGAAGGTGATTGATCTCCAACTTCCCTTCCCCTGGGCTGATCACAAAACCACAGGCCAGTGACATGAAAAAGCTCTCTGCAGAGCAGCCCAGAGTGGATCTGGAGTCAGAGAAGCTTGGCTGGAATCCCCACTCTGAGCAGGGCCCAACTGGCCCTCATGGGGCCTGTCCCATGTGGAAATTAATAGGCCAGCAGCTCCAGTATTTCTAAAGAGGTGGTGAATTTACTGCTTTCTAGAAGAATGGACACAGTGGGAGAAGAAAACTGTTCCCTGGTTTCCGTTGTGTCCAACTCTCCATGACTCCATTTGGGGTTTTCTTGGCAAAGATCCTGGAGTGGTTTCTTCTCCAACTCATTTTACAGATGAGGAAACTGAGGCAAACAGGGTGAAGTGACTTGCCTAAGGTCACACAGCTAGGAAGTGTCTGAGTGTGGATTAGAATTCAGGTCTTCCTGACTTCAGGTCCAGCACTTTGTGCAATCTGGCACCATTTAGTCACTCTGTAGTCACAGGATTCCAGTTCAAATCCTGCAACTATCATTTACTACCCAAGTGACTTTGGGCAGATCACTTAGCTGTTCTGTGTCTGTAAAATGAATGAGCTGGATGAAATGATCCCTGTGGTTAATTCCAGATTTTATGCTGCATTTATTTGTTGTCTTCCTCTAAGAAAATACAAACATCCTGAAGACAGGGACCCAATGTTGTATAGGCAATCCTAGAACTCAACACAGTGCTGGGCACATAGTAAGTACTCTATAAATCTTTCCTTCCTCCCTCCCTCCCTCCTTTCTTTCTTTCTTTCTTTCTTTCTTTCTTTCTTCTCTTCACTCACTGCCTTTTTCTAGGCCAAACTGACTTTTTTTTTGCTATTTTCACACTACTCATTGGGCTAGCTAGGGAGGCCTGAGGCCAAAGTCTGGTGCACTGTAGACTGGTCAAGTCTTTAGTATGGGTGCTTTACAGAACATGACCTTGGACAAATTGTCTCAATTACTTGAGTCTGGGTCGGTCACATTTTCTGAGAGTCCACTGAACTCCCCCACTGGAGTCTCAATGGGTCTTTGCTGAAATTTGAGTGTTGTTTTGTGGGGAACGATGTGTGGTCAACTTTTCTGGAACCACCTGACCTCTCAGCTATTCCTTAAGATCAAAGGATCATAGATAAAAAAAACATTTTGACATATTTTAGAATAAATTTTATTGCTATATTTCCTTTTGCAATACTAGACGCTTTTTAATAAATACCCCTCCAACTGCCTTTACAAAGCTAATTCCAGGAAAATGGATGAATAAATAAAAGAATAACCAAAAAAGCATTTATAAAACAATATGCTAACCCCTTTTGTATGTGTAACAGAAACAAAAGCAAAGATTTAAACCAAATAGGTCATATTTGTGCAATAGCTTTCCAATTTAATTTCACCAAAAATTTCAATTCTATCTTATGTGATCATCTCTGCCTCTTGTCTACTGAAGAATTCTCTCCCATCCTTAATGGTGAGAAATGCCTCCTTCCTTTTTTCTCTAATTTGTTTATAATATGACATTTTGTACATCTAAGTCATGTATGCATTTGGAGTTTATTGTGGTGTGTTGTATGAAATGTTGGTCTAAGCTGAATTTCTGCCAGATTGCTATCTAGTTTTTCCAGCAGGTTTTGTTGGGTAGAGAGTCCTTACCCCAAGATTCAGCGTCCTCAGGTTTATCAGTCCTGCTCCACTCACCCTGTCTCTGAGTTTACTCACTTCCTACAATGTCTTTCTCATAGGAATATAGGTATTACCACCTCACACACCACCACCACCACCACCACCACCACCAAAATCACAAAATCTCAGGGTTGGGAGGGATCTCGGGAGGCCATGTAGTCCAATCTACACCTGAACAGGAATCCAGCCCCTGCTGGAAAGCACACCACCAAAGGTAGATTTTGGTCTTGTATCTCCAGAGTCTGGCCCAAGCCCTGGCCCATGGGGAGGTGTTTGATCGATGTCAGTTAGATTGGACTGAGTAACGGATTGGCCACTAAGCAACCATGTGCAAGCAAGGCCCCTGCCCCTAGGTGAAGAGTCTGTCTCCCTGCAAAATGAGAGAGTCAGGGCAAATGATCTCTCCGGTCCTTTCTGGAACTGTTGTTCTGTTTTCTGGGTGTGTCTCATTTGGGTTTATTTTTAGAAGCACATGTGCACAAGTAGATGCTGTGAAACAGTCCCATTAGTCAGATGTGTTTGTTTCTAAATAAACTTCTTAGCCAAACAATTGCTGTACTTCCCCAAAGATGTTTGGTGGTTCTAAGTGAGCTGCATCCCACTGGTGCAGGGCTCTGGAGTCAGGGGCCCCCACTGTGAATCCTAGCTCTCATGTTTGTCAGTTGGGCAATCCTGAGCATGGCTCAGCCTCAGGACCCCACTAAGACATTGAATTCAAGTCATTTAGTATTTATTAAACAACTGCTGTATGCCGGGTATTATGTTAAGTGCTGGGGCCATGAAGGGAAAAAAGAAATCTCCAATCCTCAAGGCGCTTACTTCTGCTGTACTTGAAGGGCTCTTCCAGCTCTTAACTGACTGGATTTAAAGGCCAGTTCTGTGTGACTCTGGGTGAGGGCCATCACTCCCTGGCCCTCAGCTTCCATTGAGGGAGCCTTCCCCCGTGCCTCCCAGTGGCTCTGCTCCTCCTCTGTCCCCTGGTCAGCTTCTCTGAGGGTTCTCAGGCCTCCAGATTTTGACCTTCACTCATAGTGGTCAGATTTAGACCTATTTCTTTCCCTATTGTGGCCAGTTGTATGGGCCCATCTCCCTGTCTGGCTGAAACTTGACTTAGAGGACCACAGAGCTGAAGCTAGAAGGTGCCTTGGAGATCCAGCCCCTCACCTTACAGACGAGCAAACTGAGTCCAGAGGGGCATGGAAGAGACTCATCCAAAGTCCCACAGGTAGAAAGTGGCAGGTCAGGGGCTTTTAACTCCAGTCCCCCATGCTTTCCAGACTTTCCTCTCTTTCCAGTCTATTCCTACATCTCAATTAGTCTCTCTCAAAGTTTTTTGATTATTTAGGACACCCAGCTGTTTATGGGCTTCCTTCCTCCTGACCCTCCACACTGCCCCATTGCCTGGCAGCAGAGTCAGGGCATCCTGCTGACCTGACTCAAAACCAGGGCAGTGCAGTGGGAGGCACCATGGGGGGCATGTTCTTCAGAGCTGCCTCCATGAGGCATCACACAGCCCCCACTTCCTTCCCGTTCTGTCTCTGCCTCCCTCCCCATCTCCAGCTGCCATGTCTAATCTGCTGCTCCCAGGTCAGAGCTTTAGCAGTAACTGAATCCACAGGAGAAAGAGGCTTCCTTGGGAAGCATGAGAAGGCTTCCAGGACTCTCCTCAGGGTATTTATGGAACAACAGCATAGCACTACTGGTGTACCTCTGGGTCCCAAGGACAGGCTGCCTTTCCTCTAGAGACAGTGGGTAGAATTTTTGTGTGTGTAGACATATATACACATATGCATATATAGCACAATATAACATACATATATCATGATATAATATGTACATATACATATAATACACACACACACACACACAGATATATCACAATATAATAAACATGCTAGGCCTGGAGTCAGGAAAACATGAGTTCAAATCCAGCCTCAGACACTTACTAGTTGTGTGACCCTGGGCAAGTCACTTCACACGGTTTGCCTCATTTTCCTCATTTGTAAAATAAGCTGGAGAAGGAAATGGCAAACCAGTCCAGTATCTCTGTCAAGAAAACACTAAAAGGGGTCACAAAGAGTGAGACACAACTGAAAGGACTAACCAACAATACACATATACATATATATACATATATGATACATTAATATAACACAATTAATGTAATGTAGCAATCTGTAATCCAATATAACATAATATAATATTATACTTTATTATATTACATGTGATTTTATATTCTACATATTTATGCACCTAAGTTCCTTACTTCTGTGTTCTGAATGGCATGTTTCATCATTGGTCCTCTGAAATCATAGATGGTCGGCTTTCAAAGGGTTTGTTTGCATGGCGTTGTTGTTACTGTGTAACCTATTCTTCTAGTTCTGCATATGTCCTTCTTCAATAGTTTATAAAAATCCTTAAAACGATTCCTTTTTATAATATTGTTGTTTCAGTATAAATTGTTCCATTTCAGCTCATTTCTCTCAGCACCGTATCATCCCCATCTTTCCATGCTTCCTTGAAATCATCTGTTTTAGGCCAAGATGGTGGAGGAAGCTGTGAATTGTCATAACTCTTCCATATTCACCTCCAAACCATAATTTAGCACAGCAAGACAAGTCCTGGAATAGCAGAACCAGCAAAAAGATAGGGTGAAGCAATCTTTTAGCCCAAGAAACTTGGAAGATCAGCAAGAAAGGTCTGTCTCACTTAGGTAAAGGAGAAAGCATTCCAGAACAGGAAGCATCCCAGCAAGCCAGCAGCCAACCCTGCAGCAAATCAGTAGGAGATCCTCAATTCCAGTGCAGTGGAGCAGGCAAATGCCAACACCAGCCTTGTCGCCACACCTTATATGTCTCAATATAGCCAGGGGAATGGGCCAATTCCAGCTCCACCAAATGCAAAGTGCTTTAGCATAGCCCCAGACAAACAAGCAGCTTCAGTGTAGCCCCAGGGAAACTCAGAAATGTCCTGCCAGACTCAGCACACAACAGATACCAGCGTTAGGACCCCCAGCTCAGCACTAGGTAAGCTGCCAGATCCCTACAGTCTCCAGCAGTGCCAGCCACGCCCCCCCCAACCCCTCAGCATAGTACTAGATCTGAGGGTCCTCTGTGGGCCTCAGAACAACATCAGCCTAGCACCAGGTAAATAGCCAGGGCCTGCAGCCCACAAGAAGTCTGAGACAGTGCCCCTTCCATCCTGGGAGCAGAGATCAAATTTAAAAGAAAGGAAAAAGATCAAAAAAGATGAGCAAAAAACAAACAAACAGACAAAAAGGAATCTGACCATAGGAAGCTATTATGTTGACAGGGAAGATCAAGACAAACTCAAAAGAAGACAACAATGTCAAAATACCTATGGGCAAAACTCCAAAGACAAATAGGAAGTCGTCTCAAGCCCTAAAAGAACTCACAGAAGAGCTCAAAAAGGAGCTTATACATCATATAAGAGAGGTAGAAGAAAAATGGCGAAAAGAAATAAGTGATGTAAGAGAATTATGAAAAAAGAGTCAACAGCTTAGGAAAAGAAAAACAACTGCTTAAAAAGTAGAATTGACCAAATGGAAGAAGAGATACAAAAATCCATTGAAGAAAACTCCTTAAAAACTACAATTGGCCAAATGGAAAAAGAGGTACAAAAGCCAACTGAGGAAAACAACTCCTTGAAAGTTAGAACTGGGCAAGTGAAAGATAACGACTCTATGAGACATCAAGAATCAACCACACAAAGTCAAAAGAATGAAAAAACAGGAAAAAAAGTAGAATACTTCATTGGAAAAACAACTGACCTGGAAAATAAATTCAGAAGAGATGAACCACAATCAAAAGGAGGACCTAGACAGCATCTTTCAAGACATTAAAAGGAAAATTGCCCTGATATCCTGGAACCAGAGGGCAAAGCAGGCATTGAAAGAATCCACTAATCACCTCAAGAAAGAGATCCCAAAATAAAAAATCCAAGGAACATTATAGCCAAATTTCAGAACTATCAGGTTATGGAAAAAATATTACAAGTGGCCAGGAAGAAAAAATTCAAATATCAGGGAACCACAATCAGGAGTACACAGGACTTAGCAGTTGCAACATTAAAGGATTAGAGGTCATGGAATGTGTTATTCTAGAAGGCAAAGGAGCTGGGATTGTAACCAAGCATCATCTACCTGGAGAAATTAGGCATAATATTTCAAGGGAAAAAATGGTCATTCAGTGAAATAGAAGGATTTCAGGCTTTCATAAGAAGACCAGAATTAAACAAAAAAATTGATCTCCAATATCAAGATCCAAGAGAAGCCTAAAAAGTTGAAAAGGGAAAAGAAAACATAAGGATTCAGTGGAGCTGAACTGTTTACATTTCTACATGGGAAGATGATACTTGTAATTTTTAAAAATTGTACCACTAATAGTACAGGTAGAAGGAATATACATAGATGGAGGGGATGGATATAAGGTGAATTTGAGGGAATGACAAAAAAAATAATTGGGTGATGAGAAAGAGGAATGCACTGGATGTAAACGGAAGGGAGAGTTTGAATAGGGTAAATTATTTCTCATGAAGGGGAGAGAAAGACCTATTACAGCAGAGGGAAAGATAGAAGAGTGGGTGATGGGCATCACTTGAACTTCACTCTCATCAGTATTGTCTCAAAGACAGAATAATATGTGCAATCAGTTGAATGTAGAAATACATTTGACCCAACAAGGAAGTAGGAGGGGAGGAGATTAAGTAAAGGCAGGGGGATTGACAGAAAAGAGGGCAAACTAGAACAGGTGGTAGACAGAAGCAAAACACTGGTGAGGTGGGAAAGGGTGAAAGGAGAGGACAAACAAGAAGAAAAAAAGATGGAAGGAAATACACAGGTAGTAATCATAACTGTGAATGGGATTAATTCTCCCATAAAATGGAAGCTGATAGCAGAGTGGATCAAAAACCAGAATCCTACAATAGGTTGTTTACAAGAAACATACTTGAAGCAGAGAAACACACATAAAGTAAAGGTAAAGGGCTGGAGCAGAATTTATTATGCTTCAGCTCAAGTGAAAAAAGCAGGGGTAACAATCTTGATATCAGACAAAGCAAAAGCAAAAAAACATCTAATTAAGAGAGATAAGGAAGGAAACTACATCTTGCTAAAAGTTACCATAGACAATGAAGTGATATTAATACAAAACATATATGCACCAAGTGGTACAGCATCCAAATTCTTTTTCTTTGAGTGGGGGAAGGCAAGGCAATTGGGGTTAAGTAACTTGCCCAAGGTTACACAGTCAGTAAGTGTGTTGAGTGTCTGAGGTCACATTTGAACTCAGGTCCTCCTGACTCCAGGGCCAGTGCTCTACTCAGTGCGCCACCTAGCTGCCCCAGCATCCAAATTCTTAAAGGAGAAGTTAAATGAGTTATAAGTTCATGACCAAGCAAGAGATAGAGAGCATTAAGAAATGCAAAATAGATAATGTTGATTATACAGAATTAAGAATCTTTTGCACAAACAAAATGAATACAACCAAGATTAGAAGGAAAGCAGAAAGCTGGGAAAAAATCTTTGCATCAAGTGTCTCTGATAAAGGCCTCATTTCTCAAATATATAGAAAACTGAGTCAAATTTATAAAAGCCATTACCTAATTAATAAATGGTCAAAGCATATGAACAGGCAGTTTTCAAATGAAGAAATCAAAGCTATCTATGGGCATATGAAGAAGTGCTCTAAATAACTTTTGATTAGAGAAATGAAACTTAAAACAACTCTGAGATACCTCCTTATACCTATCAGATTGGCTAATATGACAAGAAAAGGAAAATGAGAGTTGTGAACTGATCTAAACATCCTAGACAGCAATTTGGAACTATGCTGAAAAGGCAACCAAATTGTGCATACCTTTTGACCCAGAAATACCAGTGTTGGTCTATATCCCAAAGAGATCATTAAAAAGGAAAAAGGACCTACATGTGCAAACATATTTATAGCAGCCCTTTTGTGGTGGCAAAATATTGGAAATTAAAGGGATGCTTATCAATTGGGAAATACCCGAACTAGCTGTGGTATGTGAATGTAATGGAATACTACCATGCAACAAGAAATGATGAACAGGCAGATTTCAGAAAAACCTGGAAAGACTTGTACAAACTGATGCAAAGTGAAATGAGCAGAACCAGAAAAACATTGCACACAGTATCAGCAACACCATGTGATGACCAACTATGAATGACTCAACTCTCCTGAGAAACACAATGATCCAAGACAAGTATAAAGGACTCATGAAGTAAAATGCTCTCCATATCCAGATAAAGAACCAATAGACCCTGAACGCAAATCAAAGCATACTTTTTCACTTACTTTATTCTTTTTCATTGTTTTTTCCTCTTTAATCTGTTTTTCTTTCACAGCTGTGACTAATATGGAAATATTTTTTACATGACAGCACATGTGTAATATATCAGATTGCCTACCATTTTAGGAGGAGGGAGGGAAGGAGAAAAATTCAGAATTCAAAATCTTATAAAGATGAACGCTAAAAAATGTCTTAACACATAACTGGGAAAAGATAAAATACTATTAAAAAAAAGAAACCTTCTGTTTTGTCTTTTCTTACAACCTGATTGATTCTGTCACATTCATATTCCATGACTTATTCAGTCATCCAGTTTTTTGCCACTACAAAAAGACTTATTATAAATACTCTTGCACAGATAGGACCTTTTTATCTTTCTTTGATTTTTCTTGGGTATAAGCCTAGCCCTTTCTTGGTCAAAGAGAATGCTCCGGTTTTGGGGTTTTTTTTTTACGATAATTCCAAATTGCTTTGCAGAATGGTCGTGCCCATTCACAGGGCCACCAACAGTTCTTCAATGTTGTGTTTTCCCACAGGGCCTCCAACATTTGCCATTTTCCTTTATCTTTTTACCTGTCTAATAGGTGCAATGTGTAATCATAAAATTGCCTTAATTAGCATTTGTCTAATTAGTAATGATTTAGAACATTTGCCATATGGTTATAGATAGAGAGTCTGGGTTTCTACCCTCAAGAACTATTTGTTAGTATCCTTAGACTATCTGTAAGTTGGAGAATGGCTTTTTCTTATGCATTTGAATCAGTTTCAGAAATGAGACCTTTATCAGCAAAATTTTCAGTAAAGCTTTTTTCTAGTTCATTTTTTTCCTTTTAACTTTAGCTTTATTAGATTTGTTTGTGCAAAACCTTTTACATTTTATTTAATCAAAATAATTCATTTTATCTTCTGTAGTCCTTGTTAGGTCATGAACTTTTCTCCTCCTTATTGCTCTAGTAGTTATTTTTCTCTAATTCATTTTTGACATGCCCTTTTAAATCTAGGCCACACGTTCATTTGGAGTTTATCTTTGTACGAGGCGTGGGATGTTGACCTGAAACTAATTTTTTTTTCTATTCTGCTCTTCAATTTTCCAATCGGTTTTTGTCGAATGGTGAGTCCTTACCCCAGGAGCAGAGTCCTTGTGTTTATCAAATAGTAAGGCATTAGATAAATTTGTTTCTGTGTGCTGGATCCCCTGATCACTCTGGTTTTCACTAGTACCAGATTGTGTTTTATAAGATAGCTCGAGATCTGATGCTGTGAGGTCCTCTTTATTCTCCCTTCTATTTCATTATTTCTTTTGAGAGTCTTGACCTTTTTATCCTTCCATATGAATGTCATTATTACTTTTTATAGATCTGCAAAGTAATCATTTGGAGGTTTAATTAACATAGCAGTGAATAAGTAAATTAATGCAAATCATATTCTTGTTTCACCATACTGGCTAATCCTACTTGAATAATTATTATTTTCCCAATTATTTCATTCTGTGTTTCTGTTACCATTTGTTTGCAGTTACACAGCTTTTTGTGTATCTTGGAAGGTACACTCCCATGTATTTCATACATTCTACAGAAATTTTAAATGAACTTTCTCTTTCTATTTCTTTGCTAGATTTTATTGGTATCATATAGAAATGCAGGTGATTCACATGGATTTAGCTTATATTCTCCAAATTTGCTAAAGTTATTATTTCAATTAATTTTTAGCTGATTCTTTAAGGTTCTTTAAGGACACCCTCATATCTGCAAAAAGGGCTAAGTTTTTTTTCTTCTTTGTCTGTGTTGTTCTCTCAATCTATTTCTTTTCTTATTGCTTGTCTTATTTCTAGTACTAAGTCAAAAAGAAGTGGTGATAGTGAACATCCTTGTTTTACCCCTGAATACATTGGAAAAGATTCTGCTTTAAATCCATTTTAAATAATAGTATCTCTTGGTTTTAGATATACACCATTTATCATGTTAAGGAAAGATTTATTTATTCCTATTTTGGAGTGTTTTTAACAGAAATCAGTGTTATATATTGTCAAAAACTTTCTGCATCGTTGTTATAATCCAATTATTTCTGTTGCTTTTGAAATAAATATGACTGGATATGTTTATTGTTTTTTCAATATTAAACTAAGCCTTTATTTAAGTCCAAACTGATCATAGTATATAATCTTTGTGATATGTTGTTTTAGCTTCTTTGCTAACACTTTATTTAAATGGTTTGCATCTCTGTTCATTAGAGATCATGGTCTATACTTCTCTTTTTCTGTTTTGACAGGGAGGGATTAGCAATAAGTGAAATAGAGCTTGAGCATGGCAAGGAGATAGTGAAGAAAAAGTTAAAAGGGGAAAAAGAGAAAGGATGATAAGTCAAAATAAGTAAAGAGGAGAATAGAAGGACGAAAAAGTATTACAGAATAGAATGGAAGAGAATAAACAATTAAGTCATAACTTTGAGTGTGAATAGTTTACATTGACTCATAAAATGAAAGAGGTTAGCAGAATGGATTAGAAAGCAAAATGCAACAATATTGTTGTTTATAAGAAACACACTTGAAACATAAAGATTTGCCTGAAATTAAACTAAGAGGTTGGGGCAAAATCTATTATTTTGCAGATGAACACACAAAAAGCAGGGATAATAATTATGATTTCAGACAAGGCAACAGAAAATAATAGACTAAATTAAAAGACATAAAGAGAGAAACTACATTTTGCTGAAAGATAACATTTATTTCAGAATTTAACAGATATGAATCCAATGGCAAAGCTTATAAATGCGTCAAGGAAAAATTAAATAAATTATAAGCTTCTCTGTGTAAACAAGGCCTGGGCAAAGGGTTTTATTCAGCTCTAGGTAATGCTTATCAGGATGACCTTACCATGTTTCTTTTGTAGATTCTGATTGGCATTGATGGAGCCTTGTGCAGAAACATCGTGTCTCCCTGGCTTGGTGTTGATTCCAAGTGGCCACAAGTAAAGAAAAACTTCACTAAGAGGGAGGTCACATGTCCCAAAGGCCAGCAGCGTGTAGAGGCCATGTGCTGCCAGTTATGCCCTCCTGGTAGGTACCTGACATATCTGTGTCTTTGGGGATAAGAGATGGTTTGTGGGATGAGGACAGGAGTTTAGCAAATTGCTTTCAACACGCCAGGGAATTCTTGTGAGAGCCCCCTAATAACACCTCATAG
Source organism: Trichosurus vulpecula (assembly GCF_011100635.1). NCBI lineage: Eukaryota > Metazoa > Chordata > Mammalia > Diprotodontia > Phalangeridae > Trichosurus > Trichosurus vulpecula. The sequence continues at coordinate 12,023,238 of NC_050580.1, read as the reverse complement.
GTGCTGCTCATGCCCTGGCATAGCTTCCCCTGCACTGTGCCTCCTGAGAGGCAGGAAAGGGGCTGCCCAGATGGTGGATGGCAGGCAGACAGAGGGGATGCCCAGAGAGTGAGCAGATGAAGCTGCCTCTGTTCTTCTGGGAAGAAAAAACACCAACCCCTCTGTCTGGTATCTAAAGCCTTCTCTCATGATCTGACTCCAACTTCAACTCCCTTTTATGGATCATCTTCTTCTGTTGGAAGGTAAGTGCATTGAAGAGGGTCGGAAACTCTTTTGACTTGTATGATTCCCAAGGGATTAGCACAGAGATCAGTAGAGCCTAAGTGAGTAATGGCCACTAGGGGACGCCACAGCGCAGAGAGCAAGAAGCCTGAGGTCAGGAAGATCCTTGTTCAAATTCAGCCTCAGACATTTGCTAGCTGTGTGAGCCCTGGGCAAGCCGCTTCACCTGTTTGTCTCAGTTCCCTTATCTGCGAAATGGGGGTAATAATAGTGCCTATTTCCCAGAGTTGTTGTGAGAGTCAAATGAGGTGCTATTTGTAAAGAGCTTAGCCCAGCGCCTGACACATAGTAGGCACTAAATAAATGTCAGCCATTGCTATCATCATCATCATCATCATCATCATCATCATCATCATCACCATTAGCTGCCAGGTTTATTGCACATACCCCTCCCTCATGCATGGTGCCATCCAGCCAGCCTGACTTTCTTGCTTTTCTCCATCTATGAAATTCAATCTCCTGCCTCCATAACTTTGCCCAGGCTGCCCCCATGCCTGGAACACCCTCTATGGTTATCGGAACCTGGAATTCCTAGCCTCATTCGCATGCCACCTCTCACATGCCTTCCCCTATTCCCCTCCTCATCTCCCAGTTATTAATATTCACCTGCTCTGAAGTGACTTCATTGTTTACTTGTCTGTGTTCATGCTACAGACCCCAGCAGACTGTAAGCTCCTTGTGGGAATGGAGAGTTTTATTTTGATCTCTGTATCTCCAGTGCCCAGCACTGTGCCTGGCCCAGAGCCTTAATAGATGCTTGCTAAATCAACTCAAACTGAATGTCTGCCTGCCTTCTCAGGAAGGCCAAAACACTTAGGGAGGGAGGGCCTGAGCTCCAGGCACCATTTTCTGATGTGGATGAGTCATAGCCGTGGGTCGGAGTCTCTGTCCTCCCTGTGTGGCCTGGCACCTCCCCCCAGAAAACTGAGCATGCAGCAGACAGGGTCTGCCCAGCATCTGAGTATGCAAAGGGCATTTGCATTTTTCATCCAAGTGGTAGAGTGAGATAGAAATACCACCGACAGCAATACCCTGGTACTGGCTGTAAAAGGCAACCTAGCCGGGGCAGGAAAACCTGCAAACAGCAGCAACAAATTAGAAATCCCACAAAATGCAAATATGGCAGCAGCTTTTGAAGGAGGATAGCAAAGAAATCTCAAGCTTAGAGCAGCCAAGGGCCCTCCCAGCAGCTTCAGCCTCACAAGACAGGAAGACCAGCTAGGTCAGAGTCTGAGAGCTGAGTGCTTTTAGACCTCAAAGGGCTTCCTAGTCCACCTGGTCTATTGATTCCAGAGGCCCTGAGTTCAAATCCTGCCATCGGTACTTACTACCCTTGGCTTTCAGTAACTTCTCTTGACCTTGGGCTCTTCCTCAGTGAGAATCCCTTCTGACTCTCCAATCTTATGATGCAGCAAAATCTTTTCATTTCCTTGGGCCTCTGTTTCCTCTCCTGTAAAATGAGGCAGCTCCTAGATTTCCTCCAGAGTCCCTGCCACTTCTCAATCTCTGACCCCTGGTCTGTGTGATCTCCCAGCCAGCAATGAAAGAGCTGACTGTGATGGGATAAAAAGAACAGAGCCTTTGGAGCCAGGCCCTGGAGGCCTTCTCAGTTGTATTACCCTAAAGGCAGCATAGTGCAATGGTTAGAACACTAGGCCTGGAGTCAGGAACACGTGGGTTCAGATCCCACCTCAGACACCTAGCTGTGTGACACTAGCAAGTCATTCAGCTTCTTCATGACTCAGTTTCCTTAGGCATCAAATGAGTCCAACCCCTAACTCAGAGAGTTATTTAGATAATCAAATGACAACATAGAGGGGCAATGTTGTTCAGTGGAAACCACACTGTAGAAACATCTGAATTCAAATCCTGTTTCAAATCACTCCCTGGTCTAAGCCTCAGTTCCCTCAATCTGTCAGCCAGGGGTGATGATAATAGCCCCTTCTGAATAGAGAAGATACCCAGAGTAGATGGCTACATGGGATGAGAATTCAGTTCAACAAAACAATCCTTTATGAAGCATCTAGTTAGTGACAGGCAATGTAGTGATAATCTTACCACTCTCACACTTCTCTCTGTAAACACGTGTTTGCATACAGTGGGCATGCTTCCCTTAAGATGCCCCTTTAGGCTAGATGTAGGGATTGGATTGGGGATTTCATTGGTGTAAGAAAATCTGGGGAAAAGAAACTCCCTCTTCCAAAGCTGCTTGGCCCCTGCTGTGCACCTTGTAGGCTTCCAGTATTTCCTGGGGTGCTAAGAGGTCCGGTGATCGAGGCTTGAACCCAAAATGTCCGTTGCTCTGAGGCCAGTTCTCTTTCCCTCTCCCTCTCCGTGTCTCTCTCTCTCTCTCTCTCTCTCTCTCTCTCTCTCTCTCTCTCTCTCATCTCTCTGTCTGTCTCTGTCTCTCTTTCTCTCTGTCTGTTTGTCTCTCTCCTGGTGCCATTTTTCTGCCCATCTTCTCCTTCATTCATCCTTCTCATCTTCTCTTTCTAATTCTCCTCCCTGCCAGAGGCCAAATGTCCTAGGTCAAAGAAAGCCTTGGTATAAAGATGACTTCCGTTTCCAGCTACTCCCATTACTCCTTTGTTTTATTTTTTTCTTCTAGTATGCCCTTGGGGGAGGTGGGGAAGGTGGGCCTTCAGTATAATCAGACCTGCCCACACTCCCCTCCTCCCTCCTCATGTTTAACTGGAATGTGGTCTTGGTCTACATTCTGTATGTCCTGATGGCCAGAGGACGTGACTGCTCTAAACAGACCACGTCTAGAATGTTGTGGTCATTCCAATTTAGGAAGAACATTGGATAATCTCAGGCATGTCCCCGGAAAGATGACCATGTTGAGGAAGGGCCTCAAGGTCATGCCATGTGGGAATTTGTGTGATGGAAATGGGGATGTTTAGCCTAGAAAAGAAAGAGGTTCTATCTGCAGGTATTTGAAGGGTCACATGGAAGGGCCAGTTGAATCCTTCCCCGTGGAAGGAGGATTGTTTTGTTCATGTCCAGAGGGCAGAACTAGAAGCAATGGAAAGCAGGTACAAAGAGGCAAACTGTGTCTTAGTGTCTGGGAAAAATGACAGAAACGCTGAACAGCTCCTCTCCCGTTGTAGTGTGGAACAAGATGGGCTCTGACATCCCCTTCAACACTGAGAGCCTGTGATTCTCCTTTGAAGGGGACTCGTGGCTCTCTGAGACTAGAGGGAAGGGAAAAGGGAAAGGATTCTCAGGGGAATGGGTGTGTAAGAGAATCCCAGGATGTCTCTGAAGGAGAATAGTAACAATCACCATAATAACACTCATGTCAACAGCACTTCTTACACCCTCATGAGGTTAGGCATGTCTGGGTTATTGTCCTCATTGGACAGCCAAGGAAACTGAGGCTCATGGAGGTAATGTTACTTGTCCAGGGTCACACATCTGAGCCTCAGTTTCCTCATCTACAAATAGGTGTGATGCTACCCATAGTTTCTACCTCTCCAGCCTGTTGTGAGGCTCATATGAGAAGATATCTGAGAAGCACTTTATACATGTCCATTAGTCTTCTTTTGCCTTCACTTTAGGGAGCTCTTCCTGTTTGTATTCAACATAAGTCAGTCAATAAGCATTTGTCAAGCACTTACTATCGGCCAGGCACTGTGCCAAGCACTGAAGATACAAAGAAAGGCAAAAACACAGTCCCTGCCCTCAAGGAGTTTCCAGTCTAAAGGCGGACAGAACCTGCACACAGCTTTCTATGCTCACAGGTTACACTGGAGGTCATCTCAGAGGGAAGGGTCTCTCACAGAAGGCAGAGTTTGAGCTGGAGCTTGAAGGAGACCACAGAAACTATCATTTGTCATTTCTTATGGTCACCAAATGTCAGAGTAGGAAGTTGCTTCCAAGGTTGGGAAGTCCAGTCCTGAACAAGATTCTCCTCTATATTGTGCCTGATGAAGGTTCCTCTAGACTTTGCTTGCAGACTCCCAAAGAGGGGGAACCCACTAGAGAGCTTCACCACTCACCCCCATCCAAATGGGCTAGCTGAAGACCAGGGTAGGTTCATTCCTTCTCTGACCACATTTTTGCATATTTTCAGAGGTGTACTGGAGCCAGCTTATGCTTTTGATAGCTGATTGTTAAATTTTCAGCGTGAGCATTTACACCTTGGAAATGGGTGAATGCTACAAATCAAGGCTTGGTTTGTTGTCTTTTGAGTGTCTAGACATAAAGTGATGGAGAAGATATTGATAATGCAGATTAAGCATAAAAGTATGGCATACATACTTTTTTTTTTCTCGAGAGCTGATTGTTAAACATTTGCCAGCACACCCTTGCAAACTTTCCTCTACTCTTGGACAGGCACAAAGAAAACTTCTAATTGTAAAGTGGATGGAGGCACACCAAACTGCACAACATGTACCCCTGGGGAGGACTACATGGACCATCCTCACTATTACGATAAATGTCTACGGTGTGGCCTTTGTGACCGAGAACATGGTAAGTCTTTTAAAGGATAATGGAAAAACTGAGACTTCACGTGGAACCCAAGGTCCCTTCATGCAGACAGGGCTACAGACAGACCATGCCAGCCAGTTCAGTTCAGAAAATGTTTCTTTCCCATCTTTGATGTGCAGGGAGCCGTGCTAGACATTCCATGCACAAACAGATATTCTCCTGTGAGGCTAGGGGAAGGAAGGGGGAAGGTCATAAATGTCCAGAGAGAAATAAATTCAGGACATGCACTGAAAATGAAAGTAGTTTCTATGAATTAAAATCATTCATTAGATGCACAGTGATATGTGAGACACTAACAACTAGGGGAACCAAGAAAGGGTCTCATGAGGGAAGAGCATTGGTGGAGGAGTAGAAGGTGAGGAGGATGATGGCACCTGGTATATGAGTGACAATGGATTGGTACTGTCTGAGAGAAGGCTAGGACAGGGAGCCCGGCCAGTGGGAGAGGGCAGGAGGATACAGAAAGTCTCTGCAGACAAGGAGTCTCTACCAGTGAATCTCTACCCACTCAAGGAGACAGAGGATGCTCCCAAGATGTCTGAAGGACACAACCGTCCCTGAGCTTGTGGGTCTTGTTCAGACAGCTCAGCAGCAGCATGGCACACCACATAGGACAGCACCAGGAAACACACAAACACAGCTCAGAGAAAACCAGTTCAGACATAGGGCAGAGCTTGCAGGAATCCCTGCCCCACAGAGCCCAATGCCCAGTCACCTGGCCTCTCCTCTCTTTCCTTCAGCTTCACATGCCTCTAGTTTAGCTGTTTCCCAGGTGGTCTCCACGTGCCGGCTGAGGGTAGCACCAACATGAGAGGGAGGGAGTCTGGCGCCCTCCTCAGGGCCAGGAGCCGCAGCTGCTGCCTGGCACTGACCTCAGGGAGGCAGACCACAGCAGAGAGGGTGGGGCATGAAGCGATCAGTCAATCATGAGGCATTTTTAAAGCACCAGCTATGTGCTTGGAGCTGTGCTGCGCAGTGGGGACTCAAAGAGAAATGCAAAATAGTCTCTGCCCTCTGGAAGCATATACATATGTATACATACATGCGCATACGCATACATACATGTATGTGTAAAATGTGTAAATACAGACTCGATACAATATAATTATGTGGCCAGGGGGTGGGGAGGGGGTGCAAACCTAGGAGGTCAGAAATCGCATCTTAAGGAATAAAATTGGTCACTCTGCTACAGAATACTTCCTCTCCACCTTCTTCCAGACTGCCCACTGGCTCCAAAAGGACTGATCCTAGTTAGAAAGAAATCAGAGACCTGGCTTCAAGGTCCCCTGATCTGAGACACGGATTGATCACTTCCCAGAATGATCTGAAATGTGTGACCATTTCAGTTCTCCAGGGGCTAGTGGATTATTCAAGCCTCCTTTTTGATTCCTGCTCACCCACATTCCTCACTGAGCTGCAAAGGATCTGTGAGCAGCTGCTCCCCAGCCCCACCCTCTGCTTTGCTGTGGCTTTCAGAGGCACCTGGATCTGCGGCTTTGGGGAGTCCTTGGCTCCTCTTTCTCTGTGCCTGCTCAGCCATTTCTGCCTCCACCACACCTGGCGTGTCTGCTCTTCCCTAGCTTCACCCAGACTCCAGCTTAGTTTGGGCCTCACTCTCTTTGGCATGGACTGTGGCATTAGACTCCTACTTGGCCTCCTTGCCTCTTCCTTCTCCCCTCTCCATACAAAGGCTAAAATGGTTTTCTTACAGCTCAGGCCTGACCCACCTCAACCAACTCTCTCTATTACCTGTAATATCGAATAGAAATTCCCTAGTTTGGTGTTTAAAATTCGTCATGACCTGGCCCCTTCCAACCTGCCTGTACATCATTCCCCTCCATACTCTTTACAGTCCAGATCCATCTCCCTTCTCCAGGCTTTTGTCCTGGCTGTGCCTCATGCCTGGAATGCTCTCCCCCCCCTTGTCATCTCTGCCTCTCAGAATCTCTGGCTTTCTTGACCACTCTGCTCAAGGGCTACCTCTTACATGAAGCTTTTCTTAGCTCTCCCAGATGCTAGCACCATCTTTTCTAAGGTTAACTTGTTTCTGCTCTGCATACATCTCATATATACCTGTATATGTGCATGTTATTTCACCCATTTGGATGCAAATTTCTTGATAGCAGGGAATGTTTCCATGATAGCACAGTGCCTGGCACATTAGTAGGCTCTTAATAAATGCTTGTTGATTGATAAACATGGATATATGGAGGGAAAGTCATGTTTCACAAAAACATTATTTCATTAATTCACTTAATTTGGCAATTATTTCTATTTGCACCTACTATATATGTAAGGTATACACTGCTGGGTGCTAGGGTTCCAAAGCTAAAAGGTGCCACAGTCTCTGCCCTTAAAAATGTACAGACATCCTATCCTGATAACCAAGGTTAGGTGAGGTGAGACGGAAGAGAAATCCAGACAGACTTCACTAGGAGGATTTGAGTAAGGAGAAGAGCCATCTGCCCATGGGGAATGGGTGCCCTTGTAAGCCTGAAGCAAGAAGTCAGGGGTTCTGTAGGAGGGCACACTTCCAGGGCTAAGGGATGGGCTACAGGAATGCATTAGGCAAGGGAGGGCAGCAGGTAGCATTCCACATCAAGTGCATGAGAAGCAATCATGTGAAAAGTTAGTAGGGGCCAGCTTAGGAAGGGCATTCAATGCCAGAGGAAGAGACAATAGGGATTTACTGGAGATTTTTGAGGATAATGGGGTAAACTTGGTCATGGTGGGGAGCGAAGGTGGAGTTAGTGGACTGACAAAAGATGTTCCAGATACAGACAGTGAACCCTGTGGAATTTCTTTTTAGGCTTGGAAGTCAGAAAGAACTGTACCATTCTTCAAAATGTTGTATGTGGATGTGCCAAGAATTTTTTCTGCAACACTCCTGAGTGTAAACACTGTGACCCGTGTGCCCAGTAAGTCCAGTGTTCTTCCTTTCTCAGTCTAAGACACCCTGGGTAGGAGTTCTCAAGCGGTACTTACTGGAAGTCACCTCTCAGTGTAGGAGAACACAGATTGGGAGCCAGGACCTTCATTTGTCATCGTAGTCAAGCCACTTCTCCTTTCTGGGTCTATTTCCTTGTCTAGGAGAGATCTCCATAACATGATCTCTCCAGCACCCTTCTCGTGATATTCGGTGATCCTAACTTGTACAGTGAAGCAACAGATAGAATACAATGCCTCCCTCCCTAAGTGGGGGATGGAAAAAAATGCTGCCAAGAGATTCTGAGGTCAGCCCCATCCCCTAAAATGGTCCTGATGCAACCAGGTGAGGTGCTCAACCTGGTAGGGCAGGGAGGGTGAATGTGGACATTCATCTGTCTTAGCTTCTCACTAAGCTCCCGGACTCTCCATCATTGCCATAAGTCATAAACTCTATGCATAAACCCACCCCCTTGCTGTCATCCTTGCTTTTTACCTAGAAACTTTGCCCCCACCCCCTTGGAGTAGCTTCCTGGCACTGTAAAGAGCACCATGACCACCCCAGGGCTAATTACTAGAGTCTTGAATGTAAGCCTCATGAGGGCAGGGACTGCTGTTCTTCTGTCTCTGTATCATCAGAGCTTAGTACCAAGTTATTGTTTCATGAAGGATGGCCAATTGACAGATGGATTGAGTAAGGAAACCTACTTCTGAGGGGCACTGGGGAGTGGTGTTGGTGGTGGAGGAATTGTGGTGGGGGGAAGGAAGAGGATAAAGGGATGGGTATGATTTGGGTTTTGCCCTCGTAGCCCCCCTGCCTGGCACACAGGAGATCCATTTAATAAATTCTCAATGAATGAATGAATAAACTCTTACTGGTTTGAGATTCAATAGGTGAGGAAAAAAAACAAAACCACACGTATGAACTGCCATTTGCCCTTTTAGCACCTGTAAAGTGAGAGGGCATAGTGTTTCAACAATCCGGCTAGCAGCTGCTAATTCCCACCTTTCCAAGTTGGATATTCTATGATGTCCCCGACCTGGTTCCCCCCTCCAGATGTGAACATGGCGTCCTTGAGGAATGCACTGAGAACAGAAATACCGTCTGCCGGGTCCCAGGTAAGGGATCTTTTTCCATTTGTCTTTTCCCTCCCCGTCCCCCAACCCCAAGATCAGACCAAGAAGAGGCAAGGGGACTTCTTGGAACACTAGGTCGTTTCAGGAAGGATCTTCTCTTGCTCGAGGCAGAGCCTCCTGGGAGCCCCACAGCACGGGGGCAGCTTCCATCTAACCTGTCATTTCCTTAATCCCAGGCAATAAACAGTTCTACCTGCTGTCTCTGCTGCTGCTGCCACCGCTGGCCATAGTTTTTGTGATTATTTGTTGTAAGTTCCTTCTTTTTTCACATTGTCCCTGGAGAGGGTTGAGATTATGATTAGTTACATAATGATAATAACTGACACTTATATTCTGACTGGCAGCATGGCTTAGTGGATTAGGATGGACTGGTGACCATGGGCCTTTTAAACTCTCTGAGCCTCAGTCTCCCTATCTGTAAAATGGGCATGGTCATTCCTGCAGTAAATGCCTTCCAAGTGGATGAGGGAGAGATTTTTAGGTGAAACGCTCTCCAGACTCCAAAGCTCTCTGGAGAGCTCAGTCACTAGACCAGGAATCTGCTGACATCTGGACCACAGGGTCCGAGATCTACAATAGGCAGGTACCTCAGAGGTCTTTCCTCTACTACAATGCCACCATTTTACAGATATGAAAACTGAGGCAGGAATTTTATAGGATTGTAGGATCTTATATTTATTTAGAGATATAAGAGGCCTCAGAAGGCATCAAGTACAACCCCCTAATTTTACAGTTGGGCATACTGACTCAGAGAGGGTAAATGTTTGGCTCAAGGTCACACAGCTAGTAAGTGTCAGAGGCAGGATTTGAACTCAGATCTTCCTGACTCCAAGTCCAGCACCCTATCCACTGCACCATTGGACTAGACTATTGAGTGGAGATGGGTGGGTTGGGGGTGGGGCTGGACGGGTACAAATGAGGGGAACAGTTTCCCACATGAGAATATTTGGAAATGACCCAGGACAGTGTGACAGATTAACATGCAGATTTAGATTAAGCCATTGACCAGATGACAGAGAATTCAGGCCAGCCCTAAGACTCTTGCTAGGGAAGTTTAGATAGGTTAAAATCAAGCACATTTGGAAATGCCATAGAAACCTTGGTTCCCCAGCGAAGGCCCCTCATCCCTTGCGGGAAAGATTTCGCTTCTCATCTGGATTTTGGTATATTCTGAACACAGGGGATTGGAGGGGATGTTCTCCAAGGGCCTCGCTGCCCCTTGCTCTGTCTGTCTCAGAGATGATTCACCTTGCTCTTGTTTTACCATTTTAGGCTGGAGAAGAAAACACCAAAAGGATGTCTATACCTTAGAACAGAAAAATTCGGTAGGTATCAACAATTGTTAAAGGTGTGGATGGGTCCATCCTCATGCCATTCACAGGAGAATGGATAAGCCACAATAGGCTGGATGGACCAGATTCCAGCCATGGAGCGACTGGCTTCCCAGTCTAGCGTAACACTTAACACATGGAGACGACCTTAACATTGGATGGTCATCCATTGAGGCCATTTTGTCTTCTCCTTTATAAATGAGGTGAAAGACATCTCAGACCACACGACAAAAGTGGGGGAAGGGGGTTCTGGAGGAGGTTGGAGAGACTATATACCAGGATGAAGAATGGGTTTCATATTCCAGAAAAGGTTTCAGGAAAGGGAGTTGAGATGTTCGAGAAATAATGTCAAGATGTGCTGGGGATTCTTTTGATTTTAGTTATCAGGCACTGAAAATATAAGGGGCAATAGCTTCAGAGGAGTTATCTCAATAGAAGATGCCATAGAGTCCACCTTCCTCATTTTCCAGATGGGGAAACTGAGGCATGGGGAGATTTAAGTGACTTCCTCAAGATCATGAAGACAATATGCATCAGAGATGTGTTTCAAACACAGGTTCTTCTGACTCTGAAGTCTAGCACTCTATATTTATGATAACAACACAGAGTCCTCCTTTGATACTATATCACAGTATGAAGGTGACCCTGGATTCTTGGAGGCTCTGTCAGTGAAGTGCAAGTTCTAGTAAGTCCTTCCAAATATAAAGGCTCATACGGAGGAAACACCTGCTGTGGCCACATTTTGGATCAGCGTCTGGTCTCCTGACTCCAGCTGCAACATTCTTCCACTCTATCAGGGCACTAGAAAAATTGTGGGGCCTCAGTTTCTCCAAGAAAGTCCCCCATTGCTGATGGGGAAAGTCTTTGGACAGGATTGGAAACATTGTTCAGTCCTGCACATGCAAAGATAATGCTTCTCACCCACCATCCATTATGCCAAGGCTCCAAGGTGTTTTCCTGGGAGCGAGGTAACTGAACCACAGCTCTGTTTCCTTGTGTCCTCCTGTCATCCAGACATTTTCAAGATGGCAGACGAGGTTTATGGCTACAGTTTGGGGCAATCATGCAGTACAACGGAAGCAATGTTGGATTTGGAATTGAAGATTGAGTTCTAATCCTGGCTTATTATTTGAGTGACTTTAGCCACTCAGTTTCCCTATCTATAAATTGAAGGGGTTTGTTGAGATTACCTCAAAGGGCCCTTCCATCTCTACATCTATGGTCCAGTTGTCATGGAATAGATTGGAGCTACCAGGTCAATACAGGGTTTAACTGGGCCATAGTTTAACCATTGGCTCTGTGCTCTAACTAAACAAAAGGTAAGAAAGTTAAACACCCTATCAGGTTCAGATAGAGACAAGCTTAGAAGGGTAGGTGTGGGTCTGTGTGTGTGTGTGTGTGTGTGTGTGTGTGTGTGTATGTGTGTGTCTTCTTGGGTGTGTATGTATGCATGTCAACCTCAGCATCAGTTATGCCAGGGCTGTCTTTTTAAATGGTGAATCAAACTAGGTGACCTGTGTAGGTGTTTTAAGAATGAAACTAAATATATACTTATTATGGAACTAAATGGGGGAGGATGAGGAGAAGTAAAGATAGGCCATACCTTTGTGTTGAAGAAGGAGCAGAGAGTGTTCTTTCAGATTTTTTAAAAGTCTTTTTATTGGGTAGAGCAGAATCCTAGAATATCAGAGCTCAGGGCATAGAGTCCAAGCCATACCTGACCAAGAATCCCCACTCCACCATGCTGCTCATGCAGCCTATACTTGAAGCCTTGGTTCAGCTCTAACAATTGGGAAAGTTTTCCTTATATCATGACTCACTCTCTCAGCAACATTCACCGGCTTCCTGGCTCTGTCCTTTGGAGCTAAGAAGGACAAGTCTAATCCATCTTGAAGACCCTCCTCCCCTAAGTCTTATTTCCTCTCTGATAAACATCCTCATTGCCTCAACAGAACACTGTGATTGTCCTCTTCTGGGTGCCTTCCAGTACACTTGTCCTTTCTAAAAGGTCACACCAAACTAAACACAGTATTCCACATACGGTATGACCATGGTAGAAGACAGCTGGACTGCCATTTCGCTTGTTCTAGACACAATCTCTCTATTAATTTGGCCTAGAGTTGCCCTAACTTTGAGCTATCATGCCAACATTTTCATCCATTATGCTTGCAATCCACCAAAATTCCCAAAGTTTTTTTATGCAAACAACTGACAAGCTACTCTTCCCTCATCCTTTACTTCTGATCTTGGCTTTTATTACATCTCAGTATAGAACCTTACATGTATTCCTATTGAATTTTTTTCTCCTCAGGTTTGGTCCATCATTCTAGCTGGCTGAAATCCTGTGGGGTCCTATCTCAGCTGTCGCCCCTGGGTTTGGGTCCTCTAAAAAATTGACCAAAATGACATATATCCAAGTCAGTGATAAAAGCCCTGAATATTCAGGGCCAATGAATGAATGAGTAAAAAAAACAATTTTAATAAGTACTTACTAGGTACCTGGCATTATGTTAAGTAGTTGGGATAAAATTCAAAAAGCAAGATAGTCCATTCCCTCAAGAAGCTTATGTTCTAATAGGAAAGACAACTCACATAGGAAGTGATGTCCGGGGGGTATCATCTCAAGGATGGTGGCTTGATTCACAGGCCAATCAATTGACATGCCATTTCTAGTACCACTGGTATTTTGATAACTGTGCCCAAAACATGAAGTGGAAAACTAGAGAGATGGAGGAGGGTGAGGCATCAAGTCAGATGGCAAGAAATGTAATATGGGACAATATGTAAATACCTGGATGAGATGTGAGGCATCTCAGCACCAGCTGAGAATGGGCTAAGTTAACCAATCAAGATGATTCAGCCCCAAAATGAAAGTTCCAAGATCGAATTGATTAACTTCCTTGAGTACTGAGGCATTGGTTGTGGGAGTCCAGTACAAAATATGCTCATCTATGAGGGGAGAGATTTGGCAGCAGTATGGGTAGCAAGACAGCTCAGGCCAATGGCAAGATGCCCAAGCCCAGAAGTTATCTGGTGACCATCTTTTGGGGATGGTGTGTACAAGAGATTACTGCAGAAGAACAAGGAGGTGTCCAGCTTGTAAAATTCTATAATGTTATGACATACATTTATTCTGACTCCCTTCTTTTTTCCATAGGAAAACATCCCTCTGAGTTATGCAGGTAAGATATTCTTTGATTTTCCCAGAAGCGCTAGATTTCAGAATTATTGCCTTCTCCCCTACTCTACTGCATCATTAAATTAAATCATTACACGCTCATTAAAAAACAGTGGCATGCACCCAGTAGCTGCTAAGTAATTGTTTGTTGAATTGAGATGACAACATTATGAAGAAAAACAAAGTGTGAAAGACTCTAGACTTCTGACTAGTGGCATGACAAACCGTGATTCCTTAAGATGGATGATAAACTCTGCTACTCACCTCCTCCCAGAGAAAGGGTGGACCCAAGATGCAGAACGCGTTGTCCATTTGGGAGATGGCCAATGATGGAATTTGTTTTGATCCCATGTTGGTTTTGAGGGCTCTGTCATTTTGGGTTTTTTTTTCTTTTTAAATGGTCATGGGGAGTAAAAGGAGAGAAAATAAATGGCTGTTATTTGAAGGGTCAGGAGTTAGGGGGAGGAGGAGATAATGGGTTCACCTGTCTTGGAAGTCTTCAATATTGTTTGGCAGGCTACTTGCTGAGATGTCATTAAGAAGATTCTTATTTAGACTGTACTGGACCAGAAATTTCATGTAATGAATGGAGGGTTGGACTCAGGGTTCAAATCCCACCTCAGACACTTAGTAGCTGTGTGATGTTGGGCAAATCACTTGACATTTCTGTGCCTCAGTTTCCACAGGTTAGACTTGGTGGCCTCTGAGGTCCCTGCTCCAAGCCTAAGATTCCTTCATCTCTGGGGTCCTCTCTGACTCTGAAATCCTGATACCAAGAAGAAAGTAAAATGAACTCAAATAGTCTCATTAAATGCTTACCCTTTTCTCTAGGGAGACAAACAGAAGGGAAGGAAAAAATGCATATTTATTAAGCATGTCCCATGTGCCAAGCACTGTGCTCAGTGCTTTACAATTATTTTCTCATCTGGGCCTCACAACAACCCTGTGACAGATGTGCTATTACTATCTCCATTTTACACTTGAGGAAACTGAGGCACACAGAGGTTAAGTGACTTGCCCAGGGTCTCACAGCTACTAAGACTGAAGCTGAAACTGGATTTAAACTCAGTCATCTGCACTGTGCCATCTGGATGCTATTGGGAGGAGGCAGTAGGGAACTGGGAAATCCCACATCCTTGCCTTCCCTTGGACTCAGTTCTTGACCTCTCTTAGCTTCCTTTTGGCTTTAAATGGATGATCCTTTGGTCCTCCTCCCAGCCCCCTCTGACATATCATCCTCCAGCCTCTTTGAATACTCCCAACAATGGGGGAACCATGACCTACCAAGGCAGCCCCTTTCTGCTTCTGGATAGCTCTCATTATCATCATGTTGTTCCTTTCGTTGAGCCAAAATCTTTGATGCTCCCACCAGCAGACTCCAGATTTCACAGGGCCCTGGCCAGAAAATACCCTGACCATTATATCCTGTCTCATCACCACTCTGACTTAGTCCTTGAACCCAGGCAGGCAGAAAGATTCCAGAGCCACTTGCAATATCTCACCATCTCAAAACCAGCCTACACCATTCCGATACTAACCATACCAAAGCTCTCTGTAAGCCCCTCCTGTGTGCAGGACACTGAGCGAGGTGCTGGATGCTTACATGAGCATAGTTCCTGCCCCCATGGGGCTTATAGTCTGGAGTTGGGGGGGGGGGGAATCAAGCATCCCCACAGGTAAGTCTAATCCAGCTCTCTATGTGAGAAGTGCATGTTCATCCGGATCTGATTTCCTCAGCCTGGGGAACTCCCAGTATGGAAACCTCCCCACCTCCCCTACCAGAGAGCTGAAATTTGCCTGGGATTTGGGAGATGAAGTGACTTGTCCATTGTCATGCAGCTAGATTGTGGCAGAGACAGGATTTGAACCCAGGTCTTCCTTACTCTGAGGCAAACTTTTCATCCAATGGTCCCTGGTGCTATTCAGGTTCAAGGTGGGGGAAGTGGTGGTGGTGCAGTCTTACAGAGGCAGAAGCAGCTGGTCTGAATCTGTTTGTACTTGGTGATCCCCCTTAGTGCTCTAAAATAGGAGGTCTTAACCTGGGGTCTGCAAACATGGTGGTGGCATTGTTTTTATTATTTTGATAACTCTATTTCAATGTAATTGGTTTCCTTGAAATCCTGTGCATTTTGTGCATTTAAAAACATTATTTTGAGAATGGGTCCAAAAGCACTCTGCAGGCTTCTGTAGAAATCAGAGAATTCCTTTTTCTTCCCCTGGGAGATGGGAGTCCGGAGGGTCAGAGGCAGGGGTGCCTTTCTCTTTTTCTGGCTCATGGGGTCCCTGGGCGTCGGTTTGCCCCTGTGTAAAATGAGCAAAGGAAAGGAATCCTTCTGCTTTTTTGTGTCCTGACCCTTTAGCAGTCTTGTCAAATCTCTGGCCCCCTTCTCAGAAAAATCTTATTAAATGCATAAGATAAAATGGGCAGGATTACAGAGGAAACCAACTATATTGAAATGAAGCCATACAGACCCAGGTTACAAACTCCTTCCCTGGATGACCTCAAAGATCTCCCAGAGCCCTACAGCTATGATCTTATGTTCCTAAAGGATAGAATCAAAAGTCTGAAAACTTCTGCCTTTGTGCCCCTGTGGGAAAGAAAGGAGCAGAGGTTCATTTCAGAAACCCCTCTTTTCATGGGCTATTTTCTATTTGTGTTTATTTCTTGCTTTTCAGATATTGACTTGAGTAATTTTATTCCAAAAATTGCTGAGAAAATGGAACTAGACCAGGTTAAGAAGTTTGTCCGGAAGATGGGCACAACTGAAGTCAAAATTGACCAAGTCAAGAATGATTATAACAATGACACGGGGGAGCAGAAATTCCAGCTGCTCAAACATTGGTACGAGAGCCATGGGAAGAAGGGGGCACACAGACGGCTCATCTTGGGCCTTCGAGATATCGGGCTGCGTGTCGTTGCTGAAGAGCTACAGGACATCATCAAGACCCACCCAGAGAATGAACCAGAGAATGGGAACTCCAGTGTCCTACACAGCCAAAGCCTGGCCTCCAGCTAGAGGTCTCTGGAGCCCTGTGCCTGTCCAAGTGGCTTCAGAGACAGTGAGGAGGGAGGGGCATAGTAAAATCAGCCCTCATCCCAAGGTCGCAAGTAGTTTGGGATGTAAACGTAACAACTTCAAGAGCAGTTTTTCTTTTGTTAGGAAAAAGATAATTATGTAGGAGTATATCCCAATCGACCTGTGTAAATCAGGTACTCTAGGAAGGTCTCCCCTTCCTCCACCCCCCCCCCAAATCCTTTCCTTTAATGAAGTAGGTCGACCTACTTCATCTTGTAACCTATTTTTATTTTCCATCAGAGAGGCAAACAACTTAGATCATTGATAGACCCCACAGACTTGTAGCTGCCCACCATCTAATCCCAGAACCAGGCCCCCTTTCTACCCACCTTGACCTTTGGGAGAGGATACCTATGTTTCCTGGATTCATTAAAGCAGTACCTCCCTCTTGGTCAAAATTTAGGATGTAAAAAGATGGGACCCCAAGAAGATTATCTAAGATGGAGGAGTAGAAGGAAATGATATCACTGAGCTCTCCCCTAAAGCAACTCTAGCAAAGACTTAGGAAGAATGCCAGATGGAGCCATGATTGGGAAATCTGCAGAGAAAACATAGTGAGTCATTTTCCTAAGAACCAGAACGAGCCAGCAGCTGTGGCCTTCCAACCCCAGAGATGGGTTGAGGACCCAGTGGACTGAGGAGGGAACCTGCAGCTAGACCTGACCTGTGGCCATGTTCCAGGGCAAGCAGTAACTGTGTGGCACTGACCCCAGAGGAGGGCTGCAGATTCAGTCCTGAGTCTATAGCTGAGTAACCAGAAAGCTCAGACCAAGAGGGAACCTATAGTTCTATCACTATGAACTTATGGAGTCTTTCAACTAGGTGATGGAGAGCAACAGTCTACTGGACCCCCAACCAAAGGAAAATCTACAGTTGTGTTACCCAGACTCAAAGTAAGCTCAGGAGTTTGCAAAACTTACAAGGAAGGCAGTGATCAGACTACTTTGAGCGCACTGAAGGTTAACAGTTTCCTGGACTGAGCTGTCCTGAGATCCCTGAAAAATACAGTACTCAGCATCCAAAGAAAACAGAGAATTCATATCAAGACCAAAAAAAGGTCCCAACATTCCCTCCAGAAGTTCACAGAGTCTAATCCTAATACAAAGTCCTAATTCAAGAAGCAAGTCTAGAAGAATGGGTGAGCAACAACCAAAAAACACTTCTGTGATAAGGAGCTATTAGGACACAAACCCCAAAGAAGAAAATAAATCCAAAACAAGCAAAGCTTCAAAAACAATGCACCTTGTGAAGCAGGCCCTGCCCAGGCCTTCCTGCTCGCTCTGGTGGCCATCTGGCTCAAGCCTTCAGGTACATTTTTTATCCATCTTTCTATGAAAAAATTAAAATGGCTTCTAGAGGAAAGACAGTGACAAGCAAATTCAAACAGAACTTAAAAGAACAATTGGACAGACTACTATAACAATTATAAGACTGGAAGAATGCAGAGGAGAGCTTGAAGCAGATGAGCCTGAAGAAACCGAGAAAGAAACTTTAGAACAACTGGGTGAATTCGGTGGTTCACTGAAGAAAATGATGCCTGCAAACATAACTTTGGTAGATTAACCTAGTGGGATGCAACTGGCCATTCGCAGACATCAGCCCGGCCTTCAAAACACCAGAGGTTATCAGAGTGTTTGCAAAGAAACAGCCAGGGCAGCTGCAGACAAGATGAGCAGAGACAGCCCGAGACCTGATGGTTGGAAAACTGGAAAGAGACGTATACACCCAACAGAAACTGGAGATACTGATGGCCCTGCAGAAACTTGGGGAAAAGTTGAGTGCCACCTATGACAGACTTCCTGTCCACAAATGCAGGCGCCGCCCTCAGCCTGTTTGAGAAAGTGTCCACTGATCTTGGCTCTGGGGACAAAGTCCTTGCTTTAGCAAGTTTTGAAGTAGGAAAAAAAAAGTTACAAGGAGTTGGGTAGAATCCCTGAGCACTGGTCGCAGTACAGATGACACCCTGGTCTCCCTACCCGATGAGGTTGTCACTTACTGCACAGAAGCACCTGCCTATCTCCATCTCGTGCTTCTGTCTTCTTCCTTCAATGGTCATTCCTCAGCATCTGCTTTTTCAGCTGTTACCACAGCAAGAAAATGAGGAACAGATTCTGTTCAAGGCCCATTAGGAAGGGGATCAGGGAACCTCGAACCCAGTCTTCTGTTTGTTTTCAAACGCAGTCATGATCTTCTATGACATCACTTGGCTTTAATCATTCTGACCTCAAGTTTGACCATGTGCAGTTTGAAGCTGATTTTCCTTTAAAATAACCTTGATTAGATAACTGGTTGAAGTGGCCAAGTTTGTGGTGCCCAGAGGAAAAAGAAGCCCTGCTGGCCTCTCTCAGATGAGGTGAGATCTCAAGCACTAGCAAACTCTGTGCCTCTTCCTAAATGGCCTTTGGGATGACCACTTGCCAAAGTCTGCCTGGGGGGAGCATAGGAAATTGTTGGAGAGATAGTATACTGCTTAATGGTTTTGTCTGTGCCTTGGGCTCTGGTGTTTCATTAAAGGAGAGACCTTGAAAAGCGAATCACATCCCATGCAAACCATAATCACGAAATAATGTTCAAACTTTGAAAAAAATGCACCTTGGAAATGAGACCCAATAGAATTCGTGAATGAAATGGCACATGCCACCCACCTGCCGACAAAGAAGCTACAGACTCAAGATACAGAACAAGACATACAGTTTTGGACATGGCCAAGTCAGGAATTTTTTTTGATTGATAAGATATATTTGTTATGATAATTTTGTTTTTTTATAAAAATGTTTTAATGAAAAAATTAAATTAAAAAATTTTTAAATTAAATTGATTGAATATGTCCTGTTGTTTGAATGGCAGTTGTGCCTTTTGCTTTTGCCCTTGTTCTGTTGTGTTTTCTTTAATTAGCCTTTGTTGTTGTTGTTCAGTCATTTCAGTCGTGCCCAACTTTTCACGGCCCCATTTGGGGTTTTCTTGGCAGAGAAACTGCGGTGGTCTGCCGCTGTCTTTTCCATGGCATGCTCTGGCCCTTTTCATCTCAAATGAATGTTTGCCAGATGACCTTAAACATCTGGCCAGATGCCCCCCCACCCCCCCCACTCCAACTCACCCTACCGATGAGATTTGACCGCACAAGATTCTTTCATGGCTGCATGGTATCATCAATGAGGGTGGATCCCCACTTGCCCTGATAAGCAGGCTGAGGTTGGGTGAAGCAGGTCATTTTTTGGGCACCTTTTCTAGATTTTTCTTCTTGCAAGGAGGTGAGCAGCGTAGGCCTTAAATAAGGCTGCTCAGACACCTAGAGGGCTGCTGAACCCACTGTGGATTCAGTCCTATGGCCTGGGCCACCTATGTGCAGAGTTGTGACTACAGCTCCCAGTGTATCCACACCTGCTGCATGGTTACTTGCCTGTTGTCATAGGACTTTGAGAAAGGTAAAATGGTGAAGTGGTAGGGGTGATGTCATCCTAACCTAAGGATGTGACTTAAGCAGAACCAAGAAAACAATGTAGTCAATGACTTCAAATGACAACAAACAACCAAAGGATAGAAACTGAATCCTTTGAAATTGTAATGTACAAGTTGGCCCCAAGAAAGAAAAATGAGAAGACACCTCCCTGTACTTCTTTGCAAAGGTGGGGGACTGTGGGTGAGGAATACTGCCTTCCACAGTAATTTCAGACATTTTCCAATCTGTTGGTTAGTTTTTCTGAACTTTTTTCTTCTTCTTTATTCCTTATTATAATGAAAATCTTTCTGGGAGGAGGTTGGGGGGAAGCCAGGAGGCGACCTCATGGCAGACCCTGGTCTTGAGCAGGAGCTTGTCAGGGTGTTATCTGCCCTTGGGATTTATGGGTCTTATTTCATATTTGAACATAGATTGTTGAAGTCAGACAAGATCTTAGAGACCAGCTCTGGGATGTCGGATGAGTCACTTCTCATCTTTGGGGCCCAGTTACCTTATCTGTAAAATGAGGGTCTTGAACCAGATAATTTCCAAGGTCCTTTCCAGCTCTAAGGCCTATGATCATCTTTTTCAAATGTGGAAATTGAGGCCCAGAGAAGTCAATTGGATTGGCCCGAGAACCTGGCACATAAGAGGTAGTTAACTAATAGTTATCGACTATCTATTTGACCTAGGTGGGTGGATCTGGGACCCAGCTGTAGGCCTTATGCCCAGAGAGAGAGCTCTGGCCTAGAGCTCCTGAGACCCCAGGATCCTCCTCACTGACAGCTTTTGGCCTCCTTGCCCATAGCTTTTATCTTCCTGACTGATCTTTGGCTGCTGAGAGCTGCTTTTTCCTGCGGGTAGGAGAGTCTATTAAGTAGACTGGTTATTTGAATCCTTGGGCTCTGAATGACCCACTCCACCTGAGGCAGACCCCTCACTGAGCTAAGGACAAGAACCTGAGATTTCCTGACTCTGATTTCAGGTGTCCACTAAGCCAGGCTGGCCTTCTCTAGAGGAGTAGTCTTAAAGGCTATGAGCACCTGGTGGGGCTCCATAGGAGGACACCAGGGGGTGAGTTAGGCTGAAAGCTTCCTGTAAACACTCAGCACTCCACAGCAGACAGAAAGAGAACTGAGCTGAACCCCAGGGCAGCCAGAGAACCTGCAAGCTCAGGGCACCTTTGAAGACCAGGTGCGACTCATTTATTCTGCTGTGTGAAGAACGTGTTTGTTTGGTCTGATTCTATCAGGAACCTGGCCTGAGTCACAAAAGTGCATTTCTTAAAGCTCCTCCAGGGCCCTCCACAATCAGTCCATTGTTCTACTCAGTCCTGAAAGGAAGAAGAGGCATCCTACATGGGAGCTATTGATGGTCCATTGAGGCTGGACGTTCAGAGGAACTTCCTGACAATGAGATGTACAAGAATGAAATGAGGTCATATCCTGGCTGTGTCATCTTGGGCAAGTCAACCTCCCCAAGCCTCCGTGTCCTCATCTGTACAATGAGGGGGTCAGACTGATGGCAATGAGGTCCCATTCAGCTGGAGAGATGTCATCTTATGGTCCCCTCCCCAAGCCCTCATCTCCATTGCTCCAACTACTGGCCCCAGGCCCCAAAGACACAGCATAAGACTTTGTTCACACCATGTCCCTTCCAATCCCCACTGCTCCTTGACTCTCCAAATCTTAGGAGTCCTCTAAGACCCAGCTCAATTCCCTTCCCATCTACAAATCCTTCCTGGCCCCCTGGCCCAGCCAGAGCTCTCAGTGCCCTGACTTCAGAGTCTTGTTGTCTGTGTGGCTAACCATCTCAGAGCCTATCCATCTTGTATCCATTCCAATGGGTCTTAGATTCATCCCATTCCAAATTCATTTTTTGTCCTTTCAGTACAGAGACTTTGTCTTTCTCATCTCTGTGTGTCCAGGCACCTTAGCAAGGTCACTTGTGCAGTGCTGTGGGAGTAACAGGCCTGGATTATAGTAAGAAGACCAGGTCACATTCAAGTCTTGGCTCCATTACTTAGCGTGTGGCCTTGGGAAAGTCAGAGAAGCCAAATCCTGTACTCCTAGAGTTAGAAGGAACCTAAGAGGCCATGGAGCAGACCTCATGTCTGAAAAAGAATCCCTTCTGCTGCTGCTGTTTCTCCTTTGTTCACGAAGAGGACCATGATGAGGTGATGTCCTGATATGCAAGTGAATTGGATTTAAGTGGGGGAGGGCTGTGTGGAGTCACCAGTCTCACTTTCTCCTCCAGAGCCACCTGGGTCCGGTGGCCAGATATGGATCAGAACAACTGGAGATGGCCCAGGATGCAGTGAGGGACCTTGGCCTTTTCAAGCTAAGATCTTTAAGGCATCTTAGTTTGAGGCAGTGCCCATTCAGTGACAAAGGCTTTTTTAAAAATGAAGCAAAGAATGGCCTCTTAAAAAAAATAAAAAGCAGGGAAAGACCCTCAGGGTTTCTGGCCAAAATAGAAACAACTGTTATTTCCGTTCATTCTGAGTCAGTCAGGGCTCAAACAATGACCAAGTAAGGCTTGTGCTGCAATCTGAGTGATTTGGGGTTAAGGCTGGTCTTTAAGAGGAAAAACCAAAACACTGGAAAAGAGTTGCAGAGATTAAAATTTACATTCCCTTTGGGCAGAGCACGGGCAAGTAAGCATGTGATACCCTATGTGGAGAGAGAAGAAAGAAAAGGGAATGATGCTCCAGGCTTTGCTTGCAGATCTCCATTGAGGTTGATGAGGGGTTGGGACTGACCAAAAGACCTCTTTGAGCACAGGTGGCTAGTTCTGCTGATAAAAATGTTCACATGGCCTTCAGAGCGTGCACAGTTATGACTTCTGGTCTGCTTTGAGGGGTCACTCTCCCAACCTTTCAAAGCTCACAAAGTTTCAGCTTCATATTCTTCTGCATAAGAGCAGGAAAGACTCCACCCAACAGAGGCGAAGGAACAGTAGGGCACTCCCAGGCCACGTGGCCAGGCCAATTATCGCCTCCATGCTGATGATTCTCAGACAGACTCTCTCCTGGCCTCCAGCTGCCTGTTGAACATCTGTAACTAGATATCCAGTGGATGTCTGAAAGGAACCTCATTACCGTGTCCCCCGAGATCTCCTCTTTTTCTAATTTCCTTTCATTGTTGTTTTTAATTTATTCATTTATTTATTTGTAGTTTTCAACATTCACTTTTATAAGATTCTGAGTTCTAAAATTTTTCCTCCTTGCTCCCTGCCCCCCTCCCCAAGATGGCATGCAATCTGATATAGGCTATACGTGTATTATCATCACGCTGTGAAAGATCAGAACAAAAGGGAAAAACCATGAGAAAGAAGAAAAAACCAAGAAAATACCGTGCTTCGATCTATATTCAGACTCCATAGGTCTTATCTCTGGATGTGGAGGCATTTTCCATCATGAGTCTTCTGGAATTCTTAGATCACTGCATTGCTGAGAAGAGCTAAGTCTATCGAAGCTGGTCATCGAATAGTGCGGCTGTTACTGTGTACAGTGTTCTCCTGTTTCTGCTCCCCTCACTCAGCATCAGTTCGTATAGGTCTTTCCAGGTTTTCCTGAAGTCTGCCTGCTCATCATTTCTTATAGCACAACAGTATTCCATTACATTCATATACCACAACTTGTTCAGCCATCCCCCAACTGATGGCCATCCTCTCAATTTCCAGTTCTTTGCTATCACAAAAAGAGCTGCTATGAATATTTTTGTACATGTGGGTCCTTTCCCCTTTTTATGATCCCTTTGAGATACAGACCTACTAGTGGTATTGCTGCATCCAAAGGTATGCACAGTTTTGTAGCCCTTTGGGCATAGTTCCAAATTGTCTCCAGAATGGTTGGATCAGTTCACAACTCCGCCAACAATGTTCCAATTTTCCCACATTTTCCTTTTTGTCATGTTAGCCAAGCTGATAGGTGTAATATGGTACCTCAGTTGTTTTAATTTGCATTTCTTTAGTCAATAGTGATTTAAAGCATTTTTTGCTTATTTTTTCATTTATTTAATGTTGCAACATTTTATATTTAGGTTGTATATCTATTTGTAAACTGCTAAGTATGGTATAAGGTACTAGGCTCAACTACTTTTCTGACCAATTTATTTTCATTTTTTTCTAGTTCTTTTTTAAATATGGACCACTTTCTCCAGGGGTTTTCATGATTTGGCTTTTCACATATTAACCTATGCATTATTACTTATTGAATTCCTTAAATACTCTCTTCCATTGATGAGACTTTCTGCTTTTAAATTGGTACCAAATAATTTTGTTCATGACAATTCTATAATATATTTTGAGATCTGGTAATATGAGACCTCATTTTCCTCAATATTTACTTTTTTATTTCTACAATAGATTTATTTAAACCTATTAAATAATTCACTTATAATTGTTAGAGCATTTTTTCATGATACTATTAAGTCATAAGACTATTAAGATATTCTTAAAATGCAGTTCTAACCACATAAACCCCCCCACCCCATTAAATTCTGGTGACTCCTTGTTACCTCCAGATTAAATATATAATCCCGTTTGGCTTTTAAAGCCAGGCATAATCTGCCCCCTCCTACCTTTCCAGTTTTCTAACATCTTACTTTCTCCATGAACTCAGTGACCCAGTGACACTGCTCTCCTGGCTGTTCCTTGAACAAAACACTCTATCTTCCCACTCTGGATTTTCCATGGCCATCCCCCAAGGCTGCAACCCTCTCCCCCCTCATCTCTGCCTTCGGTTTCCCTGGCTTCCTTCAGGGCCCAGCTAACACCCCACCTTCTATAAGAAGCCTTTCCCAATCCTCCTTCATCTTAAAGCTTCCCCTGCAAGAATCTCTTCAGTTTATCCTGTGTTGATCTCGTTTGTGCAGATCTGTTTGCTTGTATCTTCCTCCATCAAAAGACTGCTTTTTGCCTTTCTTTGTATCTCCAACATTCAGCACCATACCCAGCATAGAGTAGGTGTTTAATAAATACTCGTTGTAGTTGTTGTTAACTCAGTAACCATTTATTAAATGCCTACTATGTGCCACGCACCCATAAATAATGCAGAAAATGCGAAAAAGGAATCACAGGAGTCTAAAGACAATCAAAGGCCCAAGGTCACACACTGAGTGTCTGAGGTAGGATTCACTGTGTACTCCACAGTTATATCTCCCAATAGAGTTAAGGTCCTCAAAGGCAAGCTCTGTTTTTCATTCTTCATCATCATAGTCCCAGCACCTAGTAGAGACCTTGGCACGTAGTAGGACTTCATAAATGTTTGTGGATTGATTCATTACAGGCCTGCCACTAAGCACCACAAGAATCAAGGTAAACAAAGCATCCCTGATACTCAGGAGTGCTCCTCCATCTTCTCCATGATGTCTGCAGTGGGAATACCCCAGAGAGGCTCCAGAGAAAGATGCAGCCTCACAAGTCCCAAACAAAAGTTTGCCTCTCTGTGAACCCATCACACAATGTTCCCCGACCTCACCTTCACCTTTGAAAATCCCTTATTTCCATCCAAACTGCTCAAGGATCACTGTCTACGCAGAGCCTTTCCTGGCTCCTCTCCCTCACCCAGAGAGACATGCCTTTTGCCACAGCACACCTTGTAAATGTTTGACATATATTTAAGGAAGAGGAGGAGGCTAACTAGCATTTATGTGAGTCTCTAAGGTCTGTATCTTATCTCATTGGATTCTCACTATAATCAGGTGAGGTAGGTGCTGGTACTATCCCCATTTTGCGATGGGCAGACTGAGGCGAAGAGCAGTTAAGTGATTTGCCCAGGGTCATGTAGCTAGTGAGTTGTCTCAGGCAAAACTTAAACTATGGTCTTCCTGACTCAAGTCCAGCATTCTATCAACTGCATCACCTAACTGCCTCCAGCTGCACACACACACACACCCCTACCTAATACACAAATACCATCTGTACTCTATATTCCCCATAAACTCTACATATGCTCTCTACACGGCACGTACTCTATATGCATGTGTACTCCACAGAGTATATACTGTGTATGTAAATTGTGTATATGTCCACATATATTTACATAAAATCCCCTCCAGGAACGTTACCTCTTCTCATTGTGACCCTGGCTTGGTTGGGCGGACGTGCCAACAGCTGGAGTCCTGGCCTACGTGGGTATCTCTTACCCAGACTCTCCTCGCTCGGCATAACCCTGGCACCCATTTTGGAGAGAAAAGATGAAGCCGGGGGGCTGACGTTGCCTTCCGCGCGCCCAGTGGGACTTACTCTCTGTGGCCACAGGGTGGCAGTCACCAGTAAGGAACGAGAAAGGAAAGTCTCTCCAGCTTTGTTTAAGGCTTGAAGCCATTGGGATCCAGGCCATCCAACTGGCCTTCTGTCCATGCCCTGCTGTCCAGTGTTCAGAGTGGGGCCTGAGGGCCTGGGCATGAGCTACCAAGGGCAGTCTCCTCCACACCTCCCGGCTTGTCATCCATCTCAGGATCCAGCCTGGGAAGCCTCCTTAGAGATGTAGACCCAGGTCCAAGCCCCTCCTTATACCAATGAGAAGTCTGGGAGCATGGAGCTAGAGCAAGGAGGAACCCTAAAGGTCATCCAGCCCGACCCCCTTCATTCTTCAGATGGGGAAATGGAGACCCATATCAAAGAAGGCCTTCTTCAAGGTCACACGCTGGACAAGAGCCATGGCTTTTTTTGCTGGACTACCTCAGGGTGGCTAGATAAAGAAGCGCCCTCCCCAGCAGTGCCTCTGGGTGCTTGGGACTCACAGTGTGCTGTACCTGAGCCCTGGGAGAGGCCCCCGGGACTCTCCAGGCTTCTTGATCTCTGTGGAGGCCTTCCTTCTCTGTAGGATGCCCGAAAGCTCTCAGTGCAGGCCAATCTCAGCTGGGGGCCTTAAAAGGCCAGGCCCGGGAAGGACTCCATGCTTGGATGCCCAGGACATCAGATGGAGCTCTGCTTGCCCCTGGGACAGAGAGAAGCTGTTCCTTCCTGCTCATGAACCCCTTTAACTGTCCTTCCCCCGAACCTTCCCCTCTTCAGAATGTTCCCACTATTGTAAAGGGTATCAGGATCCCTATGGTCTCCTGGGTTTGCAGCCTCGGTGTTGCATTGAGGCCTCACTCACTCTCACCCCACATATCTCTGAACAATCACTAAATCTTGTTTCTCTTTCCAAACATCCCTCAAATACACTCCCTCCTCTCTGACACAGCCCCCACCCTGGTGCAGGCCCCCCTGACCTCACACCTGGCTTATTGCAATTGCTGCTGGTGGGTCTGCCTGCCCCCAGGCTCTTTCTCCCCCAGCACATCCTTCACTCAGCTGTCAACATGAATTTCCTAAAGTGTAGATATGACCTCGTTATCTCCTTATTCAGAACCTCCAGTGGCTCCCCATTACCTCCAGGACCTGATAGGAAATTATCTGGGGCTCAGAGCCCTTCATCGCTTGGCCCCCTTCTCTGTTTCCAGTCCTGGCACATCACAGCACGGCCTCACCCGTTGAATCGTGTTCTTTTTACACAGTAGGACATGCTTCCCGTGCCTAGGATTCCTTCCTTCTTCACCTCTACATCTCATAATTCCTCACTACCTTGAAAACAGGACCAAGCTTCACCTCTAGGGAACCCTTCTCTGTCCTCTTTCTTGCTAGTGACCTCACCTCTGAAGTGACCTGCATGTGGGTTTTATACACCCATATTTATCTACACATTATCTCTCTTTTTAGAATGTGCTTTGTATCCACAGTGCCAAACACACAGTAGGTGCTTAATAAATGTTTTTTGACTGCCTGAGAGTGCCTGGCACATCCTAGGCATTTAATCAATACTTGCTGATTGACTCAGGCTATTCTCCTACCTGGGCATGGCTCTGGCTTGCTCTGCCTGAGCTTTGCCTGAAATTTGAGGGGACAAAGGAAAACCTCTAAAGAAAGAGCCTACAATCACAATAATCTCCTATTGTATGATAATCATGATAAGCACAACAATAAGGAGAAATGGAGGACGTGGGGCTCCTTGGGACACAGGGATTCCTGCCTCCAAGTCAGAGAGCCCTTGGTTCAAATCCAAGGGGCCATGCTCTAAGCCTCCCAGTTGAAGAAAGGTGCTGACCTGTATTAGTGGAGGGAATTTCCTCACCTGGGAGTGCCTGCTGGACCGAAATCATAGGTCCAGTTCCTGTCCGTTGCTCCTCATCTGCTCCTTCCTTTTAGAATGTAAGCACCCTGAGGACAGGGACTGTTTCACTTGTCTCTGAGGCATAAATTGGGGGAGCAGGCCCTAAGCAAGGTTCTGAACCTGTAGTCTGTGAACCTGTTTTTTTCATATCTTGATAACTGTATTCCGATATAATTGTTTATATGATGTGCTTAATTTTATGCACTTAATAACATGGTTATGAAAAGGGATCATCAGGCTTCACTAGACTTCCACCAAAGGGATCCAGGACACAAGAAGGGTGAGGAGCCCTCTGCCCTCCACTGCCCACCCCAGAGAACCCAGGTGCTGTCTAAGTCATCATTGGAGGGGAGAGGATCAGCGGAAGCCATGATAAGGGCAGAGATCCCAGTCTCAGGGGAGCTGGACCTGGGAGAGGGCTTCAAAGCCTTGCTAGCTCTACCCTCTCATTTGACAGATGGGAAAACTGAGGCCTGATGAGAGAAGATGACTTGCCTCAGGTCTGCGTAGTTAGCGAGCAGCTGACCCAAGCCCAGCCTCTTTCTGCTGGGCCACCTGTGTGGGTGAAGCCAACAACAAGCCTTTATGAAGCACCTACTGTGTTCGAGACTCACAGAACATGAAGCATCAATTGGTAAATTGATGGGGGTGTTTTCATAGTGGCCTGGATCCTCTTGGACCATCGGGAGGGCATCAGTTCTTGGCTAATTTCATTTCATGTCATTTTCTTGTTTCTTGGGCTGTTCTCACTTGCGCATCTTCCCCACACACTGCAGCAGCCCTGAATTCATGCCTGTTCTGGCCCTGCCGGGGGCCTCCTTCCTCTGAAGACCCTGAACTCCAGGCAATCAGTGAACCCTCCCATCGGAAGTTGGGCCACTCTCCAGGCTTTAGTAACCATGGCAACAGTGCCGGAGGCCTGGAAACACACTTGTTCTGAAAGGAACTCAATCTGGATTGATTAGCTAGAACCCTAAAATTGTGAGATCCAGAGTGAGAAGAAAGCTTAGCTGCCTGTCCAGCAGGACCCACAAGGCAAGACTGAAGTTGGCTCTCCACAGCCACTGTGGGAAAGGATCCACCATGCACACATCCTTCTGATGGCCAACCACAGCCCTCAGTCCCAGCCCCTCTCCAGTGTTTTCATCGGTACAAATGGGCTTGGATAGAATCCTCCCTCCTGGCCCTTCCAGCTCTGAAAAATGAGCCTACAATCTCCTACTCTGGCCGTTCGATCTTTTCAAAGTCCTCGGTTCAATTCTTCATAAGACCACAAGATGGAGCGCCCCTCCAGCTAGGATCTCCAGAGCATGGGCCAAATGGAACATCAACAAACCGGAAGGGCCTTCTTTCCTACATGAAGATGAAGACATGCCCAGCTTCCCCCACTGCTTACCAAGTGTTCTCCACCACAATTAGGACTGGGCTCAAAGAACTGAGACCTCCAAGGAACTGTAGAAACCACTGGGCAGAAACCCCTTGTACTAGAAATGAGTTAACTGAGTCTTAGGGGAAGGATTTGCCTTACTTACAGGAAGTAAGTAGGACATCCCACATTTGAATCCAGGCCCTGAGACTCCAAATCCAGACCTTTGCCACATGCTAATGTGAGCCACCCAGATCTTCTTCCCCACGGTCCCATTGGACATACAGACTTCCCGGTACAGTGCCCATACCACATCAGCCTACTTTTTGGATTTTTCAACTCTTGGAAGTTGATGATATACTCTAAGGAGAAAGTAACTCCTTGTTCTGAAAAGAAATCAATCCATCATAGGCTAGAATGCTCATAACTGCCACAGTTGGGGGGCTACCAACATTGAACCAGTATCTCAGAAAAAGCTCAGCCCCTCCCACCTTCAGCTCTTCAGACGGGTAATGGGCAGGCTCTTTTTTCCATGTGTCCACGATGCTTCCAGATTCCTCCAGTGTTATCCAGACCCTTCACAGGATCATAGATTTAAGTCTAGAAGGGTCCTCCAAGGTTATCTATCAAACCCTTCATTTCACAGATGAGGAAGCCGGAGCCCAGGAAGTTAAGTGGCCTGCCCAAGAACACACCAGCAAGCTGTGGATGCCACAGTCAAAATCTGAGCCGGAGCCTCTGACTCCAGACCTTGTTCCCTTTCCTTTGCACCCTTCTGGCAATCATGGGGTAAGGAACACAGAATGAATCTTGGATTTGGGAGAGACCCTCCAAGGTCATCTAGCCCAACCCTGTCATTTTCCACAGGAGGAACAGAGGCTTATCAGGTGAAGGGGTTTGCCAGAGGTCAAAAAGTCCATCAGCCAGAGTGCCAGGAGAGCTTCCGACCATCAGCTGGTGTCATCTAGGTTTCACTTAACAACCACAAGAAGGAGGAAGCCAGTCTCTTCATAGGCAGCCCATTACACTTGGGACTCCCCAGGGGGAAAGCACTACTTTCAAGCCTCAGAGTCCCCTCTCTCCAACTCCCCCCACCCCACTCTATGGCCCTTGTTCTGGCCTCGAACCCAAGGAGAACAAAGCTGAATGCCCTTCCACAGGAGGCCCTGGGTCTGCTGTCCTCCTATCTAAACATCCCCAGGAGTCTGCTTTGCCATCCCTGGTGGTTTCTGTGGTTATGTAACAGTGTTTGTTTGCCTCCTGTATGTGGAGATCTGCGTGGGCTCTCTCTTCCCCCAGCTCCAAATCCTGTGAGTCTTTAAACACAAAACCATCCCTGCTGGCAATAGGGAAGGGGAAAAAAGGCCCTGAGGCTTCTAGCTAGGGCCAGCTTGTGAGGGTGGAGAAGGGGCCGGGGCCATCTCTCTGTGCTCTGTGCCCAGCCAAAGCCTTCTCCATAGGAAGTGTTCAGGGAGTATTTATAGAATGGATGGAAAAAGGAGCATTCATTCCTTTAGCAAGCATTCCTACACGGATTGTGTGAGAGACAGCATCCTGGAGGGGTGGAGAAGGGAGGTGGGCAAGGAAAAACAGCTAAATGGTCCCTGCCCTCAAAGGGTTCACTTTCTATGGGAAAGTACACATGTAAATACATTTAAAATGCACCCAAAAGGGAGAGAGGAAGCAAGTCAGGGAGGGGTTTCAGAAAAAGACCTCCCAGGGCAGGTGGTACTTGAGTTGGGTCTTGAAGGAGGTTCAGGATTCTAAAAGTCAGAAGTGAAGAAGTGTATTCCAGGCACAGGAGACAGCTGATAGAAAGGTCATTCAGAAGGAACAGGTGGTTTGACTGGAATATAAAGTCCAAGTAACATGCAAGCCACGCTGGAGCCATATTCCTCAGGACTGGAGAAGGCCAACGAAGCAGCCTGTGTTTGATGCCAGTGAAGGTGTGATGTTGTCACAGTATAGAGACAGGAGATGGGGATCTGACCCAGGAGTGGCAGAGAGTGGTTAGAGGACCCTTGCTGAAGTAGCGTCAGGAAGAAAGCCAGCGGGTCTGGAGGTAGTAGGTTACAGACAGGTTGGGCCTCTAGAGCCAGCTAAGTGACACGATGGGCAGTGCTGGCCTTGCAGTTAGAAAGTTCTGAGTTTGAATCCTGTGCAATCCCTGTCTCTGGGAAAGTCACTTCACCTCTTTAGGCCTCAGTTTACTCATCTGTAAAAAGGGAGATGACACCTACCACCCAGGACTGATCCGACAAGATCTGGACGACTGCTCTGCAAAAGTTAGATTGACTTATGATCATGTGGATGGTGGCTGGTGGGTAGAGGGAAGAGGGGCCTAAATGAGAAGCTCTGGTGGAGACAGGGGATAGGGTCAATAGTAGATCATGCTGCATCACTGACAGTGGCTCAACCAGCCTCTTCTGCTGCTTCTCATCTGGCCTTGGGGACTCCAACTTACCAAGGGTCACTAGGTGTTCTCCTACTACATGCTCACCTCCAATGTCACAGTCATGGGAAGGCTAGTGGGCAACTGGCCCTCCTTAGTGAGGGAATCAGTCTCCTATTCCACTTTGGAGTCCATGGGTCATGCTTTTCAGCAGAGAACGTCAATAGCCAATCACGAGAATTGGCACAGACAAAGTATGGCGGACCTATGGATTCCTGACCCAGAGGGAAGAAGGAGAAGAGATGGCGAAGTCCTCACTCCCCACTTCCCATTCCATGGAAAACTGAGCATCCCTGATGCTGGGCAACCCCTTGATGTCTTGTTCCCTATTGTGGCTGTTCCCAAAGGACCTCCTTTCAATTACTAAGCCTTTAAAATATGGTAAAATTTGGGGACAACAAAAATCTACACTTTGTTTTCCTTAATGTACAGATAGATAAATTCAGAGAGGAAAGTGGGGGAGGTCCTCTTTTCAGGGATGAACAACATATTTCTTCAGCTGAGTTGAACTAGGTGGGTGGGTGGGGGGGCTGAAGGGAGAAGAGCAAAATGGAAGCCACATTTTGACCATTGTAAGGCTTGAAAGAAGAAGCTGAGACATCCTTGATCCCTTCACTTTTGTGTGAAGGAGAGAAGGACCGCAGTCTCCGTAGCAGGAAAGGCAAACTCACAGGTGCTTAGCTTGAGTCTTTGGCCATCTATTGCAAAAGAAGCCTAGCCTCCTAAGGGGCTGGGGGAGAGAAGGGACACCACACACACATAATAGGCCAGCTTGAAGGAGCAGTTGGCATAGAGCTACCACCGTAACCACTCAGTGATGCTCCCAGTACCTAATCTTGCTTCCTCAGATGGCCAGCCTGGAAAGTCTTCCAATATAGGTGAGGACTCTAACTGTGTCTGCTGACCAAGGACCAGCCCTGTGAGATCTGCAGAGCTTCCTCCCCATTCCAGAGGCCACTAACCAGGTCATTCTTTCTTTGGCCATGCCCCTTTCTCTCCTGCTAAAGTCACTTTAGCTAATCCTTCAAAGCCTAGAGGAGGAACCTTTCTGCTGACAGTCAAAGGTTAAGTGGAGACTTGACAGAAAGCAAAATTGGCTTTCTCTTGCTTTGAGAGTAGACGATCTAGTCTAAGCCAGCACATTACAAGGACCACTGGGAATGTATCATACCTGACTCATTCTTTCGAGGGGAAATGATGGCTTCAGAACACACTTAGGGAAGTCCCTTTCTTAGGATTTAAGAGGCAGGAAGGGCAAACTTTCTGTTGAGGTGTTAAAAAGCATGCCAAGAGGGCAGTTTCTAACAGCTCCTCGCCCCCAACTTTTCAAGATACATGAGTGAATTCTAAGAAATGAGCTTAGCTTCTCATTCCAGGGTTGGCAACAACAGCCAGGGTACTGAGCCTGGTGCACAGAACCAAAAAGGAGGAAGAGTCCTCCTGCCATGTCCCTGAGAAAATCCACTCACATTTATGGAAGGAATCATAGGCACCTTCTGACTGATCCCCCAGGGAGGTCCAGCTTCACACAAACCACAAAGTGGGAAAGCCTGAAGCAACCTCCATGCAACTCACACACAAGAGAAATTCTTATTGAAACAAATCCAAACAGCAACTGACCATCCAGCCTCGCTGCTCTCCCAAAGCCACAGAGGCCTAAAGGACACCATGGAAGACTTTCCATTTATCACTACTCAATTGAATCTTAGAGAATCCAGCCTACTTCCTCATTCGTTTAGCTCCTTGTGGGTCCTCGCTCTAGCATCCAGCACGTTCATTATCTTTGAGTCCCTTGCAGATTTGACAAGCATGCTATCTCTGCCTTTATCCAAGTCACTGATAAAAATACAAAACAGCTTAGAGCCAAGCACCAAACTCCACTATAGACCTTCCCACATCTGGGTTTGAACATCCAGGTTTACATAAATATGCTCATGGTTTAGTCCACATCCCTTCATCTTAACCACAAGAACAGTTGTAGAAGGGGATTTGGGTACCGCTTTGTTAAAATCAGTTGATCAGTCAAACAAACAGCACTCCATGACCACCTACTATGTTCCAGGCACTATTCCAGGCTCTGGACATATGCAAACAAAAAAGCCCAAAACAATCCCTGCTCTTGGAGTTTCCATTCTATTGGGAGGAGATGACAGACATATCTAAGCATATGTGAAATAAATGCAAAATGAAATCAAGAGAGGGAAAGAGGGCACTAGCAACTGGACGAGGGGAAAGGTCAGGAAAGGCCTGGTTCAGTCTGTGGGAAGACCTTTACCCATCTTGTAACTCAGAAAAAGAAAGGAGGCAAGCAAGCCTCCCCTGTTCTTAGCAA
This sequence comes from Trichosurus vulpecula, assembly GCF_011100635.1. Classification (NCBI taxonomy): domain Eukaryota; kingdom Metazoa; phylum Chordata; class Mammalia; order Diprotodontia; family Phalangeridae; genus Trichosurus; species Trichosurus vulpecula. Next base: position 11,989,064 of record NC_050580.1, on the reverse strand, counting down.
AGTTCAGTGTCGCTGCTTCCTTCTCGAGATGTTTGTTGGTCATCTTTCGAGGTTTTCCAAAATTCCAAATTATGCTCACTGGCCTATGGTCCACCATCTTTTTTCTCTCTGGCCACCATTTGCCCTTCTCTCATCTCCTGCTCTCCATGATCTCTCAAGTATCACTGACAGTGGCTCAAAGAGCCTCGTCTGTTGCTTCTCACCTGGCCCTGGGGACTCCAACTTACCAAGGGTCACTAGGTGTTCTCCTACTACATGCTCGCCTCCAATGTCACAGTCGTGGGAAGGCTAGTGGGTAACTGGGCCTCCTTAGTGAGGGAATCAGTCTCCTATTCCCCTTTGGAGTCCATGGGTCATCCTTCTCAGCAAAGAACACCAAAAGCAAGGCAAATTTGAGCATCTCTGGCCTCTCTGGTAAGTTGTTATCATCCTATTGCCTCACCTGGCTACAGACCAAGGACTCTATTCCTTCTTTGAAATGCTTTCTTCATCCAACATAGCTTTCAAAAACTAAACCCAACCCACCCATAAAGACCCATCTGTCCATGCTGCACTCAGCTCCCTCCAGGGTCTGGCCCTCCAAATCAGATTCTTCCAGGTGCATCTCTATCTTCATCCCCCACACCAGGCTCACCCTCCCATCACCTGCCACCATCTTGTATCCACCACATAACAGAGCACACCAGATAAAATTCTCACTCTTACTTTTCTCCCAACAACATTGCTTCTAGTACTCCCTGTCACTGATCTTCACTCCCACACTTGATAAAATATAAGCTGTTGCTAGCAAGGATTGCTTACTCAGCACAGTGCTGGGCACCCAATCCATAGGACTGCCCTCTGTCCTTATTCACAGATATTTCCTAGACATCTCCACCTGTCCATCTATCCCACTGACCCCTAACACTCATTGGATCTATTCTGGTCTGTCACAGTAGTTTAAGGACTTAGAAGTGACCTCAGAACAACTAGGGATATTAAAAGCAAAAGGCCTTTATTAGGGGAAGACCCAAGACTATAGGAGACACCTGGGATGGGAGCACACAGAAGAGGTGGAACCAGCAAGGAGGGGCTTCCTCGATGGGCTGGTGGGAGTGCTGCTCTTTGACTTGGGCCTTTGGACTCCAAGCTCCCCTTCTCAGAAGATTGCCTCTCCTGAGTGGTGTGGAAGATAGCGGGGAGCTTCTCTCCTCCAGAAGACCCCACCTCATATACATAAGGGCCCCAAACTAGGGAGGCCAGGGCAGCTGGACAGGACCACACCCAACAGGACAGCCTCACAGGCTGGGGTCGTGTGCTTTCTAGGAAGAGGAGGTCTTCCTGAATGCCTTGCCTTCCTGAATGTATGAGCCATTGCCCACCTCTGATGTCGTGAAGTGACATTTGCTAGTGGGGAGCCTAATGGTTCCTAGGGGGTCTTAGCAGAGTCCAGAGATGGTCTTCTAGAGAGGGAGGAGGAGTCAGGAGAAGAGCCGAGTCTAGACTGCTGTCCCAAAACCTCATTATCTCCAATAACCACCCCTCCACATACACATACATACATATACACAACAATTTTTATACTACCACTAGCTACTAGACTATAAGCTCCATAAGGGCAAAAACTCTTTTACCAATGGGCCAGGTTCACAACCCTTCCCTCTTCCTCATCTGCCCTCATCCATTCAGTTGCCAAGACTTGTTACTCCCACTTCCACAGCTTCCTCCCATCCATCCCCTTTTGTCTCCTCATACAGCCCCTTCCCTAGTCCTTGCCCTCTACTCTCTCTAGCCTGAACTCTTGAGGAGCCTCCTAAATGGTTCTGCTGCCTCTAATTATCTGCCCCGCCCCCAACCAGCCATCAAATTCCTGGAACAAAGATGTATCCCCTCCCCTCCCCCACCCCCCAAAAACCATTGTCCATGGCTCTCTTTTACCTCAGGAAGAAAGCACAAAATCCCTAGTTTGACACTTAAAGCCTGCCACAATCGAGTCCTCCCCAGTCTTTCTCACCTTTTTTTTCCTCTAATTCCTGCCCTCTCTGTTACTGTCTAACCAACCTCCAAACCCCTCCCCATTCATGATTTTGAATCTCCTGCCTCCAAGCTTCTGCCTAAGCCAACCCGCATGAGTGGAATGCCCTCCCTCCTAACAGCCACCTGTAACACAACCAGAACCAGCCTCTAACCTGGAAAAGGCCAGAGCCAAACATAGCATACCGTAGACAGGTGTGTCGAGGATTAAACAGAAGTTTAATTAGTTCCAGGGTGAAGAAATGCTTGCAAGTGGAACTGCCCCCCTCCTGAGAAGGAGGGCTTAACATGCAGGGGCAAGGCAGGCTTTATGTATCTAAGTATCCTGGACCATGACACAATCACTCTTAGCCATTCCCCCAGCAGGCTCACTCCTGGACAATGCAGGCTTGTGTGGGAACAGCCTCCAAGTCTTACAGACAAACGGAACTGGAGTTGTGACAGGAACAGGAGTGCAGTACCTGATTTGGTTCACTTAATTATTACCAAAAACATGGATTGTGAGCATGTCAAGAGGTGTGATGGAGGATTCTCAGGAAAGAGGGTGCAGTGAACACCTGGTACTGGTCAGAGCTTTATGCTGCCAGAGGGTGGAATCATCCAGAGCACAAAGGATTGTTGTTATGACAAGCTCAGGGCACAGTCTGCTTGCTGCACCTTAGGTATCTCCAAATACCTTGAGACACCTGATCTACAAAGCCCTTCCTTACTCTGAGCCTCAGCTCTCTGTCTCATTGACTCCCTGTCCTTCTCTCTCTGTCTCTTTCTCTTTCTCTCTGTCTCTGGGTCTCTTTCTCTGTGTCTGTGTCTGTCTCTGAGTCTCTTTCTCTGTGTCTGTGTCTATGTCTCTCTATCTCTGTTTCTGTCTCTGTCTGTCTCTCTCTGGTCTCTCTGTCTGTCTGTCTCTCTCTGTCTCCCCCTCTCTCTCTTTCTCATTGCTTCAAGTCACTTTGTATATACTTTGTAGCTACATGTTATCCTCCCCCAATAGAATGTAAGCTCCTGAGGGCAGGGGCTATTTCCTTTTTGGTTTTGTGTCTCCAGTGTCTTTCACACAAATGTTTGTTAAAATGAAGTGAATTGTATTCACAGAATCCCTTGATGGGTGGATCTCATCTGGTGACCTGTGTCAACTCCTGGCCTTCCACTGGATTCCCAAACATCCCTGAGATGGAGGGCCTATTTCCCCCTTCCATATCCTGTCCCCCATGACCTTGCCCTGTTTCTACCTCCTCCTCTGGATGGGGCCAGGGTCAAGGGTTATGGACAGAGGGTGGGGGCATGTGGCTGGGACCATCTCTAGGAGATGGGCTAGCCTGTCTCCTGGGAGCAACTACTCCCACCGTGGGGGATTTGCCCTCTTGGCCCCAATTTGATTTTCACTTTCCTAGTTTTGCCTCAGCTCAGAAAATGTTCCCTCTGGAGGGTGGTTGTGCACATGTGCAGGCAAGAGCACACAAGTCAGTGTGAGGAGACATAGAGGGTAAACAGTGGAGCACATTCCCCACTGTCCTCTTCTAGCCCAGGGCACAGGAATTTACACAGAGTAAGGCCTCAGTAAAGGTTTGCTTAATGAATGAGTGAGTGCCTGACCGCTTGCACGCCCAGCACCCTGCTGACAAGATGCGCAGTCAGGCTACATTGGCTTCTTTGAAAAGCAAAATCCAAATTCCAGCAGAAGCCAGATCCAACTTGTCTAGTCAGGCCTCATTTTACTTGAGTCAAATCCTCCCATTTTCACAGAGGAATTTTAAGGATGGTCGCAAATTTTCCATTCATGGGGAAAGTCCTGAGTTGTGGAAGTCAAAAACCAAATGTGGACGGAGTCTGCTGGGAGGAGGGGAGGTGGGATGAACTGGTTTTCCTGTGAAGAGGATTGAGCTCTTGAGAGTCACTTAGAGCTGAGCAGGGCAGGGGGCCAAGAGTCCAGGGTAGGGGGGTGGGGAAGTAGAATCACGTGATCACAGGAGTGAGCCATGGACCAATCTTAGAGCTCATCTAATCCAATGCACCCATTCAAAAGAGCAGGAAACTGAAACAACGCAGGAGGAGGCTGCCCAAGGTCACACAGATAGACTGTCTCTTTCACTAGTTAGGTCTAAGGTAAGATAGAATGTGCTGTGTCCCTCTGGCCTTCAGCCTATGACACTGAACCACTGACCAGGGAAAGTTTATGTATGGACTGAAAAATTACCAAAGTACCAGGATGTGTCCCCAAGGGTCTGAAGTCCAAGCGATAGGACGAAGTAAGAAGTACACATAAATTGAAAAGAAGATGCCAGTCTTGGTGGGAGGACAATGAATTAGCCCAGTCTAAATGTGGCCCAAACCTAGTCCTGAACAAACAACAGCCAAGCATCTGTAAAGGTCTTGAGGTCACATGATGACCACTGACCAATGGGCAAGAGAGAGTCTGCATCCAGGATGGAAGGACCTGGAACCAGTCCCTGAATGGCTGGGAACCCGAGGAGGTGGCTTTCCTTTCCATATACTTATTATCTGTGAGTTGTCTCCTCCATTAGAATGTAAACCCCTTGAAGGCAGGGACTGTTTTCCCTTTTTCTTTGTATTCCATCATTTGGCACAGTGTAAAATAGAGACTAAGTGCTTGATCAATGCTTGTTAATGCCAGGTTAAAAAGTAGCACCAAAATTAGGAGAATCCCATTAGTGACAGTCGCTCACGCCTCCAAAGCGCTTTATTGTGTGGGAATCCTGCGGAACGCATTTGAAAGATGAGAAAAGAGTCTCTGGGAGGTCAAAGTGAATAACCAATGGTCCTAGAGCTAGTAAGTGTCAGAGACAGGATTGGAACCTTAAGCCTGGAGAAAGGCCTCCTGTGACCTGCCGTCAGCCACCTCCTCTCTCCACTCCTAGCAAAAACGACCAGACATAGGAGGTGGTTCCACCTATTTCTTCATCAGAAAAGGGGGCAAATCTGGAATCCTAAGGGGAGTGTGGACTGAGTCCATTCTCCCATTCAGAAAATCCAGGGTCCACCTTCCACCTCAGGAAGGCAAAGGGCCAAAAGGTAGTGGACCTGGCTTCAGTTGTTGGCTATTCATGAATGAATGAATGAATGAATGGATGGATGAAAAGCAGTTAAGTACTTACTATGTGCCAGGCACTGTGCTAGGCACAGGGGCTACAAGCACAAGAATGAAATAATTCTCCATCTCAATTGTAAGGAACAGAGCCTAAGAGGCCAGTCTGGCTGTGTTGCCAAGGGTGGCAGGAGAAATGATGTCCACTGAGGCTGAAAAGGAAGGTTGCAGCCAAATGGAGAATGGGCTAGATTTGGAGGCAGAAAACCTGGCTTCATGGAGATCAATCAGTCACCAAGAGTCCCTGGCTCTGGCATTTACTGTAACCTTTGTGCCATTGGGTGGGTTACTTCAACTCTTTGGGCCTCATCTATAACATGATGCCTCTAAAGTGGCCCCCTTGCTGTCCTAACTTCGGAATCTCAGAGCTCCCAGGGCTCCCAGTTCTGCTCCACCCAGCAGCTGGCAAGGCTCCCTCTAACACCCTTCCACGGTCTGTCTGCTGCTGCATAAAAACCTCCAGACAAACATTCAGCCTAAATTTGCTTCGTTGCAACTTCTTCCCCGCCTGCCCCTCACTGCACAGTTCCTGGCCTCCCTCTGGGGCCCAGGCCCAGCCCAGCTTTCCCAGGCTTCTGCAGCCTCGCACAGAGAACACAGTACACACTGGCCCATGGGACAGGCGTGGCCCAACATGGCCGCAGCCATGGTGTGACTCTGCCTCCCCTGGGCAGATCCCCACTCTTCTTGGCACCCAGCGTGGATTCTTGCCTGGGGCCTCAGATCATCTGGGCTACTTCTCCAAAGTTACTTACAAAAGGAAAAACATGTGAAACAATAAACCCTCCCCATTAAGAGTCAGGCAACAACTGGTGTTCCCTAAGACTTGACTCCTTTGAGACTTGAAAAAATGTTCCCCAGCAACATTTCAAAGGAGCAGACAGCCTGGTCTCTGGCTAGCTCCATCAGCAGCTCCTCCAAGACTGGACCACGTGGCTCCTGGTTGGGGGAGGGGGGGGCGGGAATTCACTCAAGACTGGGGCACCTTGGGATCATTGAGGCCAACCCTTTCGTTTTACAGGTTCAAGTGGGTTCAAATCCTACCTTGTCACTTATGTTACTTTAGGCAGGTCCCAAACTCTCAGTCCCTTTCCTCACGAGAAAGATGGACATAAATACCTGATATTATGCACCAGAGTGAAACCCTGGACTTGGAGTCTGGATGAACAAAGGGCTTTGCAGCCAAAGCACCTTGGACAATCTATGTAACTGCTCCCAGCCTCTGTAAAAATGAGGATAATAAGCATTGAACACCCCCCACCCACACACACAGGGCTGTTAGAGTAACCCTATAAAGGAGACACATCTGTAAAACCCTCCACTAAATTAAAATCATTATGTAAGCATGAGCCATCATTGCTAGTGTTTCACACAACTGGACTCTAATTGCACTTGCCAAAAAGCCAGAGGTATTCCTCTGGTGAGGAGCACGTGGGAATCCTATCAAATGACCATTTTTAAAAATCAAAGTAACTTTAGGAAGCAGCTGAAAACATGGACGGATTTAAAGAACCTGGACCGGGCTACAATGGAGGCAAAGCCAGCCTTGGAAGCCTGCATTTTCTGGCCCACACGGCCCTGGAGCCTTTGGCTTTTTAAAAGTCCCTTGGCAGATGCCAGAGTCAAGGATTTACTACACAGAGTCGCAGCCTGCTTGTTTGTGTGAGGACAGATTACCACTGATATAGAAAACAATTGAAGAGAAGTTGAATTAAAAGTACTTGAAAAATTAATTGCATGGCAAACCCACACAAGCTGAAACAGGTTATAAATCAACTTGCATTCAGGAATTAATGACAAAGAAAAGTAGGCTAGATGGGCCCATGGGGGCTTTTTTCTTGTTTAGAATTTAAGGACATTTAGTACTTAATTACTGGAAGATGCAGGCACAGTGGACAGAGCATCACTGGACCCAGAGTCAGGAGGACCTGAGTTCAAATTCAGCCTCAGACACTCATCAGCATGCCACTTAACCCTGTTGGCTTCTGTTTCCTCACCTGTAGAATGAACAGAAGGAAATGACAAAATACCCCAGTATCTTTACCGAGAAAGCCCCAAAATGGGGTCACAAAGAGTTGAACACAACTGAAATACAACCAGAAGATATAGAAAGCCCTGGAATTTCAGCCAGATTCAAGCCCACAGAAAGAGTCTTCCCTCCCATTTTGGGAGGCTTCTCAGGCATCTTGTGAACCCCAAATAACCATGTAATGGCTTGACCCAAATGCCCAACCATCCATTGGGGAGCAAACTCAACAAGTACATGCTCTGTTCTTACTATGAGGAAGGCTGACATTAAGCTGGAGATTGCAGAGAAGAGTGACCCAAATGGAGGAGAGTCTTAGATCACACCCACGAGAAGAAGATGGATGGATGAGAGCGGGCACGTCTAATTCAGAGAAGAGAAGATTCAGGGAGGACATGATCAATTGTTTTCAAGTATTTGAAGGGTTGTCCTGTGGAAGAGGGATCAGCAGGGTCCATTTGGCCCCACTGGACAGAACTATGGAAGGTAGGTAATGTTAAACTTCTATCAGGAGCCTCTGCCTCCCAATGAAAACTGTCCACAAGGAGCTGTCCCTGGTGGTCTTCAAGCCACAGATGGATGACCAGTCATGGCCCAGTATTTGGGAAAGGGGATACTTGTTCAGGTACTGGCTCTTCTAGATGGACTCAAGCTCCCTTCCAATCCTGAAATCCAAATCTGACAATCAGCCCAGAGGGAAGATTTCCAGAACCTTCTCTGACCTGTCCCTTCCACTACACCAGAAGCAATGACAGGGAAAAGTGACCAAGTATAAGGTCATCTTCATGGCGCCAAGCAGCAAATTATCTGGTTTGGGGCCAGGATAGTGTTGGGGGTAAAGAGGAAATGCCAGAATAAAAACCCCAGGGCAACCTCAGAGAGGAAGAATTTTCCTTTGCTTCTGACTTTTCTTACTGCTGCTACCTAAAAGGGGAGTCCTTCCTGAGGACCTTGACCTCCCAGCCACATCCTTGCCCCTCCTCTGATGGGAGTCATCAGGACAGCACATACTCTGTCCTTTAGAATGCAGAAACAACCACACAGGTGTAGACATCATGAACGTGGGGCTTTTGTAGGGCAGACACAATAAAGTCCAGCTTGGACACAGCATGATTTAGAGGATTAGGATTCAAGGGCCCTGAATTCACTTGTACTCAGCATCTTCCTCACTCTGTTAGGATTTTGGAAAAGTCTGATTTCCTTTCTTTGTTCTGCTTTGCTGCTACATCCAGCCCAAGGCAGAACTGACTTGGAGCTCTTCAGTTCCATAAGGAAAGAGCTCTCATCTGTTTTGGGGGGATTTTTTGTTTTTCTCCAGGGACATTTCACAGACTTGGATCAAAAACATCCTCCTGATAACTCCTCATCTGGGGCTGTTTTTTCCTATCCTCCTGGGACCCCACAACCAGAAGGATCATAGGCTATAGAACTCAGGCCAAGAGAAGACATAGAGATCATCTAATCCAAGATCATCTCCATTTTACAGGAGAGGAAACTGAGACCCCACTGGCTCTTTAGCCTGGATGATTCAAGCCACTTAGATCATTGCTTACTGCTTTTCATCTGTTTCAGTGATAAGAATTCTGTCCCTGGGTTGTCCTGTCTCTCTGCACAGGCTGAGGGTCCTGTCTATCAAAGTATAGTTACTTATGTTAAGTCATTTTTCAGTTGTGACCAACTCTTCATGACCCCATTGGGGGTTTTCTTGGCAGAGATACTGGACCGGTTTGCCATTTCCTTCCCCAGCTCATCTTACAGATGAGGAAACAGGATAGAGTGCCTTGCCCAGCATCACATAGCTAATAAGTATCTGAGGCCAGATTTGAACTCATGAAGACGAGTCTTCCTGTCTCCAGGCACGTAGCATTCTGTGCACTATGGCACTATCTAGCTATTACTTCCCTTGCATTACCTTACAATTTCCAAGCCTATGCCTTCCCCTATGACATACCTTCAGTTCAGCTACAAAAATGGGTGCATCTCTGCCACTTCTACCCAGTCAGGATAGAAGTCCAGGCAGGGAAGGGAATGTGCATCACAGATTGAAGATGGCAGTCTTGAATGATTTCTCCCAGAAAGCCTCCATAATGTGGCAAGGTTCCCTGCAGACAAGCAAACTAGAGATCCCGGGACAGGGAGCCCCCTTCCCTCAGTATTGCATTCCACTGCATTGTAAAGTTCAAGAAGACTGGAAAGTAGGAAAGGGTCCCAGAGCTGATGCCCTTTCTTCAAGAGGCTCACTTCTCTGTAACTGCCTTTCTTTTCAAGGAATTCTCTGAACTCTTAAACTTGTGGTTCCCCCCAAGACTGGCACCATGTAAGAAATCTCCCTTCTCTTCTTGAGGGCATAATCCTGGGATTGTGCTGCCAGAGAATCTCCCCTGCACATGCCCATTTCTTTGAACAACATAGAAGGCTGGGAATGTGAGGGTGCAGGGATTCTGTCCATGTACCACCCTCCCCAAGGGCCACATGAGTAAAGACAAGGGTGCTTCTGCAAGAATTCAATGCTGATGCCGTTTCTTGGTCTGGCCTTATACTCCTCCAGCCTCTGACTTGTGCTCAGAAATGGAAATAGGAAGGCAGGATGCAGCTAGGAACATGAAGGCCAGGAGCTCCCCACTCAGCCAACCGTGTGCTTCTGCAGAAAGGTAGCCCTTAGCTAATTGTAGGTGAGGTGGTTCTGGAGGACCACTTGTCTGGTGGGGGTATGGCTGGTGTGGAGGTTCCTCTCATAAATGGGTTGTTCTAGATCAAGGATTCTTTAACCTGCAGTCCATGGCCTCCTGGATTTCAGAGGATCTGTGGACTTGTATGCGAAAACATTATTTTTTTTTAGTTCAATTGGTTTCCTTTTTAATTCTGTGTATTTTATTTTCTGCACTTAAAAACATTATTCTGTTTAAGGGCCAATAACACCAAAAAAGGTAAAGAATGACTACGCCAGCTCATCTGTGAGGCCCCTTCCAACTTTTAGAGTCTGGAAAATTCCCTCCTTTCCCATTGCACACCAGGAGAAAGGGTGGTCATAAACACTGAAGCCCATGCCCTGGGAGGTGCTAAGGGGTCATCTCTAAATCAGCCAATTCCTCTTGAGGCAACCTCAACTTTTGGAATCTAACAAGGAGTTGTCTTTGTTGTCTTGGCATGGTACTAATGGGTATACCTATAAGGAGTTATGCATTGAAAAATCTCTGGCAAAGCCTCACCATCTTGTAAGCTCATCAGCTTCACTACATAATTCCACTGATACTCTCTCCTCCTAGGTAAATATTTTCTGTCTCTGGTTGTTCCACATCCCCAGTTCTGGACAGCTCTCTGGGGAACCCAGAGGACTTTAGCTCTTGTCTGATACTGGCTGATTTAGCCCCGTGACTTGTCTTAAAAGTCCTAACAATATTCACTAGACCCCATTTTCGAAGCTCCTCAAATTAAGCCTTTGGTGAGGGGTCAGGCCTTCCCTGGTTGGGTAGGATTCGAGCTTATGCTCAGTTCTAACACTTGCATACACAAGTTGAACAAACAAGGTTTTCCATAGGTTTTCCAGGCCTGTCTTCATGCTTGGAAATGTTGGTCTGAAGCAAACAAAAGACACTTAGGTTAAAATTTTCAAATAAAGCAACTATTAATAGTTCTTCCTTCCCCCCCAAATGAGCAAGTTCCTCCTCCCCCTTGAAAATAAGGGGAAAGCATGCAAGTAAGCCCCAGAAACATGACTGTGTACTGCAATCTTGAAGAATCTCTCTTGAGATTTCCTGGTTCATGCAATGATAGAAGTAGTCCAGGCTGTCTCAAAAACAAAAACAAAAAAAGAAAACTCATTAAATCATCCTGGTCCAAGTTGTCCTAATTCATCCCATGTTAGGGCAAGTAGTCAAGCAAAAAAAAATCATCAGCAAAGAGTGGCTGAGCAGTATTGACATACCCCATGATAGATTGAGTAATCTAGCTTTTTTGAAAAGGGGGGGGGCACCAAATAATCCTGGAAGAGCTCCCTAGGAGATGTGGCCCTTGGTAATTTTAAGTCATCCCCTCACCTTCTGCTGAAAAATCAAAGTATCCCAGCTGAGCTCCCACCTTTAGCTGCCAGAGAGCACTGATAACCACTGTCTTGAACCCAGATCAACAAGAAGAGTATGAAGGCCTTGGACAAACCTAGCTGAGAAATGCTAAGGAAGTAGTGACCTCAAGTTCAAACTTTAATACTAAATGAGGAGGTTCTGTGCAAGGAGGAGCACATCAGATTAAGGGTCTATGGCTTCAGTATGACCAGAGATAGTGGATCAGAGGTCTATAGGTTTGGTATGACCAGAAATGGTGGATGAGGGGCCTGTAGCTTCAGTGTAACCAGAGATGGTGGATGAGGGGTCTATAGCTTTGGTATGACCAGAAATGGTGGATCAGGGGTCTATAGGTTTTGTATGACCAGAGATGATGGATCAGGGGTCTATAGCTTTGGTATGACCAGAAATGGTGGATCAGGAGTCTATAGGCTTGGTATGACCAGAGATGGTGGATCAGGGGTCTGTAGCTTTGGTATGACCAGAAATGGTAGGAGGGAAAGTCAATTGGTGGCAGGCTTTGGGTATTGAAACAACACCTTAAGAAGAGCATTGTATTGTGATAGGAGAAGTGATAAGGAATAATCACAAGCTTCTAAACCAAGAATTGAGTGAGATGCTGGGAAACTGAGGTAAAGAGACATCAGTAAGTCCTTACAAGAGTCAGAAGTCTACAGTGGTTATGTCCTGAAACAGAATGGTGGAAGAGGAAACATGTATCCGAGATGATGTTGCTGAAGATACCAAACAGGATTTATTGATGAGAGATGCAGTTGTAGATGCTTCTGAAAGGAAAGAGGAAAAGAAGACAACAGAAAACTCTTTTTGTACACCATTAGCAGCTCCCTCACCTCCTGAGGCATGAATTTTCCTTTTAGCCTACCTAGGTACAATTCTGGCCAGTCCTAGGACCAACTTTCCCAGTGCAATTTCAAAGCTCAACATAAGACCTATAGAGGACACAATTTTCTGTGTCTGAGACACTGATTCTCTCTTTCACACATCACTCAAGACCATGGGATCGGCCTTAAGTCTCCTTATCAGAAATTCCTAGTGAAAGAGGAGAGCCTCTTGTACAGTACCATTTGTGTACTATCAGTTGGGCAGCTACTCACAGTGTGAATCATCAGGCTTTTACTGCTGAAGGGTGATGAGCAAGGCCCAGAACTAGAAGTAGGAGATTGCATCTGGAAAATTTCACAACTTTATCAATGATCCCAAGTTGGAGCAGTAGTATTCCCCCAAGGGTGTTATGTGATGAATCATGAAATAATACAACACCCACAGAATGATGTCCTGGGGGAATCAATAAGAAAATGGAGGAACACACAGTGGGTATAGGTACAGTTCCACAGACTCTGAGTTGGAAGGACTACCTAGTCCCCCAAAACAATTCTTATGACTAAAAACCTGCTAAGTAGCCATCCAGCCTCTGCATCCCCCCTAGAGGTGGCCCATTCCCCTTTTGGACAGCTGACATTGTTAGGAAGGGTTTCCTAGTTTACTTCATCACAACTTCCTCCCTTGTTCCTGGTTCTCCCCTCTAGAACCAATGAGAACAAATGTAATCCCTCCTCCATAGCTATTTAAAGGCTTGAAGACAACTTTCATACCCTTTCTTCAGTCTTCTCTTCTCTCGCCTAATCTTATGGTCCTTCACTGTCCTAACTGTTCTCCTCTGGATGGGTGACCTCTAATCAATCTCCTTTTCTAAAATGGGGTGTGCAGAACTGAATGTAATATTCCAGAATACAGCAGGATTACCGTATTCTCCTTCCTCTGACTCTCTTCATGTCACCTCCAATCACAACAGCTTTCTTGGCTGCCATATTGTATTGTTGACTCGTCTAGCAGTCCCCTCCAACACTCACTTCTGTCTCAGACAAATTGAGCCATGCCTCCCCTATCTTAGACTTGTAAGACTGATTTTTCAGACCCAAGGGTGAGGCTTTACATTTATGCCTCCTGAATATCTTTTTTCAGTTCGTCCCATTATTCTCATCTGTTGTGATCTTTTTGGATCCTGCCTTGATTATTCTATGTGTCAGCTATCTCTAAAAGATATTGCCATTTATGTAAAGAGCTCAATCTCTTTGGTTGTTCCTGTAATCTGCCTTCATGTTCTATGCTGGATCTTTGGAAACCCATATCCCATTCCAAGAACTTGGCATTGTGTAGAGACTCAAGTCGGAAACCAAGTTTTCTAAGCAAAAGAAAACACAGGACTAGTGTTGGCCTGGCTCCAAAGCCATCAAGAGTAAAGGTCAGGATTTTACCAGCAAGAAAAATTGAGGGCAACTTTCCGATCCGATCCTTTTATCCCTTCGAAGAACTGCAAAAGGATTCCAAGAGCTCTGACACATTTATTATTCCTGGGGAAAAATGGATTTCAATTTGCCTCCAATTACCTTGTTTTCTTCTTGGAACTTGATAACACCAGGAAGTCATGTTTACTTTGGGGCCTAGTTTTGGTCTCTACCTTGGGTCAGTCCTTTAAAACAGCTTATAGTCATTGAGCCTTAGAGATAAAATCAATCAGTAAGCCAGCATTTATAAAATACCTGCTATAATCCAGGTGGTGTGTGAGGCCCAGGAAATACAAAGACAAAGATAAAGTAATTCCTGCTCTCAAGAAGCTTATATTCTATTGGGGGAAAATGCATCATGAACTTTAGGAAATCACATATACATACAAACACATAGTTACATATACATGGTTATGTGTGTGCATATATATAGTTACACATACATATGTATGTGTACATGTATGTATGTATTCAAAATAAATACAAGGTAGCTTGGGATCATGCTGCCAGGAAATGGGGAGAGGGGCTATTAGTTGGGGTAGAAGGTAGGGTATCAAGAATGGCTTCATGTAGAAGGTAGGGCTCCCTCCCCAGAGACTATCCAATCCCAAATCCTCATTTTACATAGGAGGACAATGAATCCCACAGAGGGAAGGTCTGACCTAGTCAAGGAGTGACAGAATTGAGACTGCAGCCCAAATCTCCCTATTCTCAATGCAGAGTTCTCTCCACTGTCCCACATGGTCCCCTTGCAAAGAGAATTCTGTCTTGTCATTAACTGTTCCATGGAAGTACCCTGTATTCTCAAACAGGCCATAAGCTTCTCATGAGCAGGCCCTGTTCCTCTGACTGCCCACCCCCCAGGACAAGGCTAGGCATACAACAGGTGATGGTCAGGAAATACTTGGACCAGGACTTGGCAATTTGGGATGTAGAAGGTGAAGAGGGCAGAAGAATCTAAGCCTGCTCAGAGATTCTGAGCTTGGGGGACTGGAAGACTGTGGTGTCTTCAACAGAAACAGATCACATCCTCTCTATGAAGCCCTATTTTTTCTTCAGTCCTACTCAGTTCCCTTCTACCATGAAGAATCTGAAACTTCAAGGTAGCAGCCACCCTCTAGGCACCTTCAAGTCCTACTACTAGTAGTCCAGGTGACCCAGAGGAGGTGATATACAAAAGGATCACTGATGACAGGGCAGAGGGCAAGGAGGGATGAGGAAGTGGGAGCCACCAGGGAAGACAGCATTTTCTAGGAGTTTATCTATGAAAGGAAGGAGGGATATAAAATGATAGATTGAGGGGATGATAGGATCACATGGAAGTTTTTTGAGAATGTGGGAGATTTGGGCATCTGTATAGGCAGCAGGGAAGAAGCCAGTGGATACACAGAGATCAATGATTAGAAGGGGGAATGATTGAAAAGGGAAGGAAAGAGCTCCCAGGTTATGGCAAGGGATCAAGGGCCAGTGTGGGGTGGTTGACATTGGCAAGAAAAGAGCCACTTTTTCTCCAAGACTCAAGCAACGGAGCAGACAATTGAAGGGGAGGAGATATGTTGATTGGAAACAGCTGCTGTGAAAAGTTTGGGAGAGTCTATCAGGAATGGTTTTAAAGACTGGCCTGTCACTGTGAGGACTGGGTGACACTAACATGGACCTGTAGTAAGTACGGTGTGTGGCTTTCTTCAGTGATGTCCTATAGCACACGAAGTCAGGTGGCCAAGGTCTTGCAAGACTGGGGGTTGGACAAGGACCAGGGGGTGTCAGACAAGGGCACTCAAGGAGTCAAGAATTAAAGGCAGTATAGGGTTAACCATAGGGTCAAGATTTGGAAGGAAGGAAAATGAGACCAGAGCAGGGCAATACCCTGGGCAAATAAGGGTGGACTGAGTGACAGGAGGTTGTGGCGAGGATGGACATTGGGCTTAGGAGGAATGAGGTGGAGGAATACAGAGACAGAAAGTTATTATTAAAGAAAGGGATTTCATGGCTTTGGATCATGGAGGTGGAAGAGTTAGGGGTGATGATCAAACCAAGAATGTGACCCTCTCTGTGAGTGATTTAGGAGGTTGAAGGGGCGGGTCATGAAAATTGAGGAATTTCATGAATTTGCCTATTCATGGAGACATTAATATGTTGAAACTGAGTATAATGGCAGGGTTTGGTGTAAAGGGAAAAGCCTGTGACCTAGGAACTGAGCTCCCTGAGAAGAGTGTGGAGGAAGGTAGGTGGCAGTCCCAGGACTGTCAAGGAGGCTATACCCAGAGGAGAGAAGCGAAAGGGCCTCGGGAATGAGTCTGCCCCACCATGGGTGTGCTTCAGCAGCTCACCCACCTTCTCTTCCCACAGTCTGAGCTGTCATTTTGACTTGCTAGTTCCCTGTGGATGCTCAGAGTCAGATTGCATAACTGTGATGTCCTATTAGTGACGCCCACGGAGGGAGTGATGTCAGGGCAGGGGAGAAGCAAGTTCTGTGTCTCCTTGACAAAGACAAGCCATGAAGACAAATGTCTCCTTTCAGAGGCCAAGTGCTGGGAGGATACAGGCTGGAAGGGGGTGGTTTCATGAAAAAGGTGGACAGGAATCTTGGAGATATGGGTTTGTCTCCCCCATGAGATTGATGACTACCTATGTGATCCCTCTCTGGGTCTGTGTCCTCAAGATGAGGGTGGCATGAGAAAGGAAGATGAGGGCAGGAGGCAGCCTCTTGGGTCCCCCCCCAGCTCTAAGGTATTTGATTGGAGGAGCTTCAAGTTTTTGCTAGGTTTGCTCCTTTTTTTTTTGTTGTGTGAATTATTGAGACAATCAGGAGTTAATTTCCTAATTCAGAAATAGAAGGGACATGCGAGATTGATCATTCCGCCCAAGACACTCATTTTGCAAATGAGGAAAAGCAGACCCAGGGTCCCTTGCCCAAGGTCATAAAGGAAGCAAGCAGGAAGGCTGGGACTTGGACCCAGACCTCTTGGCTGCAGGTCCAGTTTTCTTCTCACCCACCTCATGACAAATGTTCCCTGGGCCACACAGGCAACTTTGAGCCAAAGTGATGGCTCTGGGCTCACAATGGGTCATTTTCCCAGTGTCGGCATCTCTGGCATGAATCAGAGCCTTGGGATGGCTTCTTTGACCTTGTCCTCCTCTCCCTAGGTAGTATCAGGAAAAGAGAAGGCAAGGAGGGGCCTCTGGAGGTTGCATACATCCACGCTTTCCTCGGGGATATGAGATAAGGACAAGATATGGAAGGAACCACATCAAAAGTAATGAGACCAGCCCTGGGTGAGGGTTTATCACATGCCACAAGATAAAGGAGGAAGCACTGAAACCCCCACCTTTGTGGTTGTTTTTTTTTCTTAATTTCTGTCTGACTCATAGAATTTAAAGTCAAAAGAGACTGTCAAGGCTGCATTGCCCAACCCCTTCATTTTTCAGGGAAGGAAACTGAGACCTGGAGAGTTGGGGTGATTCCTAGGGTCATAGTTGCAGCAGTAAAAAGCTCAGAGGTCATCTGGCCCAAACCCCTTATTCTACAGATGAGGAAACTGAGGCCAAGAGGTTGAGTCATTTGCCAGAGTTCACACAGGTTGTGAGCATCAGCAGCAAGATTTGAATCCCGCTTCCCTCTAGGGCCGGTGCTCTTCCTCAATAAAGGTCGCATAGGATATAAATAATAGAACTGGAATCCATCCTAGTGCAGGTTCTTTGATTCCAAATGCCCAACTTTCAATGGCTCCACTGACTGAAAACATAGTTGCGTTCTATTCCAATGCGTTTGTAAATCTCCCAAGGGCATGAGGCTGCCCCTTTAAGAACTGGCCAGCCAAATGATTGGTAATTGTTACTACTACTAATTATAATAATCCTGATTGCAGAAACCACAGCTCACATTTCCATAAAGGGCTTGAAGGTTTGTAGGAATCCTGCTCCTGTGGTTACCAAGGAGAACAACGACTTTTGGAGGGCCAGTTACCTGTGGGGCAGGTGAAATGTAAAGGGAGATGCTGCAGGAAGCCTTAGTCACAGGAGGAGCATCATGGGGGTGTCACAGGTTTGGCACTGTGGCATAGCTGCATTCTCTCTCTTCTCTCCACTCCCCATCTCTGTCTGCCTTCTCCTCCCTCCTCCCTCCTCCCCCCTCCTCCTCCCTGCTCCGTCCTCCCCCCCTCCTCCTCCCTCCCTCCTCCTCCTTCCCCTTCCTCCCCCCCTCTCTCTTCTTTCTGTCTTCTCTCTTCTCCATCTTTCTTTCTCTCCACTATCTTCTCCTTGCCCACACTCCTGCCTCTTCACTATCTCTCTTCTTTCCCCTGCTCTTCACTGGATCTCTTTTCTTCTCCCATCTTGCCCACCCCTCCTCTCTCCATCTCTGACTCCACCCCCCCATCCCTGCTCCCACTGCTCCAGAGACCATCTAGTCTCCGCTTGTTGATGTCCAGAGAAGAGAAATCCACCGTCTCTCCAGGAAGTCCATTCCCCTCTTTTGCCCTAGACAAGTCACTTAAAGTCACTGAGCCCTGATTTCTCCACCTGTAAAATGGGGACAGTAATAACACCTACCTCGCAGGGTTGTTGTAAGGATCCAATGAGGTAATATAAAGCACTTTGTAAACTCTAAAGGATTTGATAAATGTTAGCTACTATTTCTGCTAGGAAATATTTCCATTCAGTTCAGCCAGGCAGCGTTACAAATAAGGTACTGGAGCTGAAGTCGGGAAGACCTGAGTTCAAATTCAGCCTCGGACACTTGCTAGCTGTGTGACTCTAGGAAAGTCACTTAACCTCTGTCTGCCTTAGTTTTTATCTGTAAAATGGGGATAATCCTAGCACCTACCTCCCAGTGGGGTTGTGAGGATTGAATGAGATAATGTTTGTTAAAAAAAAAAAAGTTCTTAGCACAGAGCCTCATGTATAGTAAGTGCTGAGGATCCTTTTATGTGATTTTGAGTCCCCCAAGACCTGAGAAAGGCCTAAAACCCGGATTGGCCAATCAGGAGAAAGACATTTTGTCCTACTGAGCTTCACTTACCATAATTCTTTGCACACTCTGGCATAAAAGATATGTTTTGCTTTGCTCTCTGAGTGAGGAAATTACTGTGAAGATAGAAGGTCCCTTTTGTTTATCTGTCCTTGGGCTCATTTCCACAATGAGCTCCCATTCACATCTTTATACCCACAATCTGCCAGCTCCAAGAGAAATAAACATACACTGGCAGCCAAATTTTGTTTATCTTTCTTTCTTAAACCAAACTCCGAAATGGCTGGCAAAGCTATACAAACGTTAGCTGTTACTACTTCTAATCCTACTTCTGCGGCTGTTGCTTCTGCTGCTGCTGCTACTGCTTGTACCAGCAAGGCAAGAATATCAATATAGATAATAATTGTCAAAATGCCTATGTGGTTCTATATCACAAAATGTATGAGACTCTCCATATAGAAGGTAGAAGAAGTAAATCATTTATTCAGACACCAGAGAACCATATCCCATAAGCCCAATCCATCACAAGCAGCAAAGAATTTGATGTATAATATCACAGCATGGAGCCTCTTCATCCCAAAACCCCTTTGCCACCTGCTGAGGCCTTCCCTCAAAACAATCAAAACTGACAGTACAGCTATCACAGGTCAGCTCTCTTTCCCTCAGCTCTAACTGTCATAACTGCTGTAACTGCTCTCTCAGCATTTCCTGCAACACAACTTCCTTTCCCTCTCAGCAAGCCCCTCCCACCACATGTGACTTAGGCTTCCTGTGACATAAGCAGGCTACAGGGATTATTAATGGGTGGGAAAGATCTTCAAATCTAAATTGCTATTACATTCAGCCCCAAGATCTTTCTTATCCTTTACATGGGGCAATGGGAGTTCTGGGATAACTGGTGTCAACAGAACTTTAAACAACAATATAAGAGAGATAACAGATAAGCATAAACAATGTCACCATTCCCCCCTTGAATGAATGGGGCCCAAAATCTTGGGGTTAGGGGTGAAGATCTTGAACTCCATAGCTTCTTCCTGCTGAAATTGGACATAGAGCTGTTCCTGCCCCCAAGAGGTCAGTTTTTTACCTGGCATCTGGAACTTGGTCAATGCCAGGTCCAGTAATGACACATCATAGTCGTGGACAGGTCCAGGGGTGACACATCACAGTCATGGACAGGTCCAGAGGTGACATCCAAACACATTAGAGAGTGACATCAGGCTTAAGCGATCAGGCATCTGCAGGTGGATGGTACTAAGCCTGCAGGAAACAAATTTAACAGACAAAAATCCAAAAAGAAACAAAAAGATTATCGTAGTCTCATTCACGATAGAATATATGACTCAAAGATACACTTTGATAATCATTTTCTCCTGGGTAAACAACTGTTACAGAATTATCCTTCCCATGTGTTATTAAGCCCCTTATCTCAGTACATGTTATATAGTTCATTAGTTGGAACACTATATATTCTTCTAAAATCTACTCCTGCTCTCAATAGAGTTGTAAACATTTTTTTTCTTGTCACTCTATTCTGATGTTGAGTCTTCTGGCTATTCACCCTTCTCTCTCAAGGAAATTTATCTTTCCCCCAGTCTCCTATGTCACTTTGCTGTGAAATCTTATCCAGCACCTTTGAAAGAGGGCTCCCTACTTCTGCAATTAGCAGAGTCAGAATTAGGTGTTTATATGTGGGGGGAGCCATTTTAAAGATCAAATTTCTATGAGAAACTCCCAAGGGAATACCATAATATACATCTGTGTTTCTCATCATAATAGCAGTCTTCATTATCTCCTCCTTTAACTTTCTCATATAGTCCCTAAGTGAATGCAAGGGTCTATCTGCAGTAGGCCACATAGAATCAGCAGGATATTCTCTATTACAACCAGTAGCATTATATTAGGAAGGCAGAATTTATGATTTCAAAGAGAATCTCATATGTGCCTAAAAGGTCCGGAACCGCAGGATATAAGGAATTCTCTAGGCAGAAGGCAGGAGAACTAAAGCATGTATTTACACTCCACAGTAACAATCCCACAAACCAGCGTCCCCATTTTGATATTTTCATCAAAAGCTTCCAGGCCCAATAAGTCCCCCTCACAAGAGTAACTAGGAGGCCACAGAGAAGCGAGATGGTATAAGGCAAAATCGTATACATGCTTCCCCTCTACGGTAAGAAGATTACCCACTAGCCTCTAGTCAGCTCTGCTACCGGCAGCTCAGCTTCGGCTGTAGGCGTCTCTGGCTCCAACCGGAAAAGGAAAGGAGGATCTTCAAGCTGTCCTCTCCCCTCTTATAGAGTTTTTGACATCATCAAGCGCCGCCTGAACGACCAGGGCCGATTGGTTCTTGACTTGGCCCCTCCCCCAGCGTAGACCACGTTAACACATGTCCCCTCAGCCAGCGCCACGACTCATCACACAGGAAGCTCTGGTCCTGCCCCGGAAGAGCAAGCCCCAGCGTCCAGGGAAGCTCAACGAGGCAAGCTGAGTCATTCAAAGAAAACAAAGTCCATTCTGGCTACACTCCACCCCTCACAATGTTCTAGGATGCACAATCCAATCATAATTCAAATTAAATTATATATCCTAGAACATTGTGATCCAATTATGCAGGAAACTAAAACATATCATTCACAATAAAGCAAAACATATCACTCAGTGACATTCCCAAATATTGGTTTACGATTCAAATGTGATCCACCCCTAGATCCCAGCCAGATAATCTCTTCAATCAATCATCCCAAAATAATTATTAATAATTTAAATGTCCACCCCTAGATGTTTGTATCCATTACATAGGATCAATAATATCATAACAATAAAACAATATAGCAAGGATAACACAAAATAAGTACACAGAACACTATCATCATTCCCCCCCTCAAACAATTGGGGCTCAAAATCTTGGGGTAATGGGTGAAGGTCTCATTTTCCATAGCTTCTTCTTGCTGAAATTGGATGTAGAGGTGTCCCTGCCCCAAAGAGTCCCATTCCAGAGTTCAGTTCTTTAGCGAGCTGGCAGGAATTCCAAGAATGCTGTGTACTTAGGCAGTCACCGGAAACTGCAGGGTGCTTAAACCTGCAGGAGACAGAACTAGCGACAAGGTTAACTAAAACAGAAAACAAAAAGAGTAGGCAAGTATGGGCTATTATCCTTTAAATAAAATCATCTCCAGTTTAGTTGAAATTTCAGTTATGCAGAGATCCAATATCAGAGCCAAACTCAGATGGGAAATGTTTCTTTTTAAACGGAACACAATGAGGAAACTAAGCCAAGAAGATCCCACCCTAGATGGAGACCAGGATTGTCCTCCCAGCCTTTCCCCAGACGTGCAAGGGAAACCAGGAGGATCCCATCCTAGATAGACTAGGATTGTCCTCCCAGACTTTCCCCGGATGTACAAGCTTTTATCCATTAATCACACAAAGTCACCTTCCCTCTGAGTGGCTTGTGTCAATTACCAGCATCAGCCATACCTGTGGGGTCCGTGAATCTAATATTATAGCCCTATTCACGGTAAAATATATGGTTCAGGGGTACGATTTGGTAATTATCTTCACCTGAATAGACAACTGTTACAGTGTTGTTCTTCCCATGGGCTATGACTTCTGCAGCCTTTGGAATATCATCTGGCTTCCGTTTTACCCATACCTTAGCTCCCAACTTTATTCTATCAATGGAGCAAGCCCTTTTGCCCCTCTAGTAGTTATTCTGGGAGGAGGGTCAGTTTTCACAAAGGGTATTTTTTCACAGGGGATAATAATCACTTGAACTATCCTATCATTCCTACCAAATTGTACAGGTTTTTCACCCAAATTCTGGAGTGTCACAACAATTTCTTTTTGATAATTCGAATCTATCACTCCAGCCAATACATGTACTCCTTGAGCTGCTAATCCTGGTTTAGGTAATATCCGTCCAAAATGATTCTTGGGGATTCTCATACATACTCCAGTAGGGGTTTTTCTTATCTCTTTCCTATTCAACCTAAAATTCTCTATACAATGTAAATCATATCCTGCCGAACCAGGTGTTCCTGGACATGGTAGGGGAACATCTTCCCTCACAGTCCAAAATTCAATATTTTGGATCTCACGTGTTTGCTGTTCTCTAATCTGCAAATTTGGGGTCATCATTCTGGCTAGAGGTGTACTCCCCCCTAAGGGCCTATTATTCAAATTACGTAAGGCAATAGACAAATTATCCTTCCAATGTAGATATGAATTATTAGAGCTTAATTTTCTCAGCTGTTCTTTCAACAATCCATTCATTCTTTCAATCAGCCCAGATGCTTGTGGGTAATATGGAATATGATATATCCATTCTATATTATTCAACACACAATATCTTTTCACTTCTTTGCCCTTGAAATGTGACCCATTGTCACTTTGAATCTGCATTGGGGTTCCATAGTATAAACTTACAATATCTAGGGTTTTACAGGTGTTTTTCTGAGTTGCATCCTTATAAGGACAAGCCACTAGGACACCTGAATAGGTGTCAACACACGTACATACATATTTACATCCTTTATCCTGGGGTAGTGGGCCAATATAATCTATCTGCCAAATTTGGGCTGGAACTTTTCCCCTTGCTATTTCTCCAGTTACTATCCTAGGAAGAGTTCGTTCTTTTTCTAATTGGCATATACAACACCCCTCTGTTATTTGTTTTAACAACGCATGAGAGATACTGATACCTCGATCCTGTGCCCATCGGTGGGTGGCCTGGACCCCTAAATGGCCGGAGGTCTGGTGGACCCATCTCGCTAAGGCTAAGTCATCAGTTGGAGTTGGAGTAGGGACAATACATTCAGTGGCAATCTTTGCTAGTCGATCCGCGTGTGCATTGTACTCACGCTCTGGTGTGGTCAGGGTCGCGTGAGCATCAACATGAAAAACTGACAAATCCGTAACCAAAGACATGTCCCATATATTTTCCCATAACTCTTTACCCCAAACTTGTTTGCCATGAATCTCCCAATTCTGATTCCTCCATATAGGCATCCAAGTAGCTAATCCATTAGCTACCGCCCATGAATCAGTAAATATATGACACTGTCCTCCCTTCTCCATTCTGATGGCCTGATGTACTGCCATCAGTTCAGCATATTGGCTACTTCCCCCTATCCCAGAACTTTCCAGAGTTCGCCTAGTACAGGGGTTATAGGCTACTGCTTTCCAATGTCTCTTCTGTCCTAAATATTTTGCTGTCCCGTCAGTAAACCAAGCATGTTTCTTCTGTTCTACACTTAGTCCATCATACCCATTATTCCATTTCACTAAGGATGGCACCATCTGTTGCTTAGATTCAATGGGTTTTTCATTTCTCTCAGTGCCAATGTTCGCCACCGATTCATGTAAAGCAGAAACTCCACTTTTGCCTGCTCTGGACCTATTCTGAATATACCACTTCCATTTGATTATGCTCGCCTCTTGTGCATGTCCAATTCTGTGAGAAGCTGGGGTACTCATTACCCAAGTCATAATTGGAATTCCAGGCCTTAATATCACTTCATGGCCCAGGGTTAGTTGCTCAGTTTCTACTAAAGCCCAATATGCAGCTAACAGCTGCTTCTCAAAAGGTGTATACTGCACTCCAGATGAGGGCAGTTTCCTTGACCAAAAGCCTAAAGGTACACTTCGGCTCTGTTGTTTTTGCCACAGACTCCAATTTGCATAGTCATCTTGTACAGTCACTTGTAACTCCACTGGCCCATTTTGCATAGGCCATAAGTCCAGAGCTAATTGTATAGCAGCCTTTGCTTCCTCAAAAGCTCTACTTTGTTCAAGGCCCCAGTCGAATTCATATTTCTTTCTGGTGACTTTATACAAGGGTTTTAAAATCTGTCCCAAATGTGGGATGTGGTGTCTCCAATAACCAAATAGCCCTATGAACTTTTGGGCCTCTTTCTTATTAGTAGGGGTGGGAAAATCCTGAATTTTTTGTCGAGCTTGTGGGAGAATTTCTCGCAGTCCTCTATTCCACTGTATCCCCAAGAATTTTACAGTTTGAGCTGGCCCCTGAACCTTTGCGGGGTTGATTTCCCATCCTTTGCTTTTCATATGGTCAGTTAATAATGCTAAACTCTCCTCCACTTCTTTTATATTCTTTCCCTGTATCATGATATCATCTATGTAATGTGTAAGCTGTACACCAGGTAGCTTTAATTCATTCAAATGCTCAGCTACAATCCTGTGGCAAATAGTTGGGCTATGAATATATCCTTGTGGCAGGCGTGTAAATGTATACTGTCGGCCTTGCCAAGTAAAAGCAAACTGGTTCCATTGCTTGGGGTCTATTGGGATCGTAAAGAAGGCATTGGCCAAATCAATAACTGCATACCAAGTCCCTTCATGTTTTTGTATTCTCTCTATTAAAGTAACCGTGTCTGGAACAGCAGCATACAAGGGAGGAGTCACTTTGTTCAGCTGTCTATAATCTACTGTCATCCTCCATGTCCCATCTGACTTTCGGACTGGCCAGACAGGGTTGTTCCATTGAGTAGTTGTAGGGACTAACACTCCTGCCTCAACACATTCTCTTATAGTGTTGGCAATTTCATCTTGCCCACCTGGCACACGATATTGCCTCAAAGTAATTACTTCAGAAGGTTCGGGCAAAGTGATTGGATCCATCTTGATTTTCCCCACTAAGACTGCATTAATGCCTATTTTCCTCACAGCAAATTGGTATTTCCCTTCAGGTAAATTTAAGGTCATACCCTTCAAAATGTCTATTCCAATGATGTATTCAGGAATAGGCACAATAACCACACTATATTCTTTCTTGGGCAACTGTCCAATTTTCATCATCAATTTAACTTGTCTGGCTGATATTTCAGTCCCTCCTAGTCCTGTGATGGTAATAGGAGTTCCATGGCTGAATTTGTCTGGATTCCCATAGATAAGGGTGGCCTCGGCCCCAGTATCTATTAATGCCCTAGTTACTGTACTTGACCCATTTTTCCAATATATGGTCAAGTTAATATGAGGTCTGCAATCCAGCTTACGTATTTCCTTAATTTGGGCTGGGGCCTGGCCTGTTTCCTAGTATTCCCTAGCATGTGATTCACTTGGGTATGAAGGTTCAACATCTGTAGCATTTGCAGGAGCAGTTCTTATTTCCCTATCTCTCCTGTTATCGAGTCCTTTATCTCGGTACATCCTGTACAATTCATTGGTTGGAATGCCATCTATCATTTCAAAACCCACCCCTGCTCTCAATAGAGCAGTGAACATTTCTTTTCTTGTCACTCCATTTTGGCGCCAAGTTTGCTGGCTGTTCACCCTTCTCTCTCGAGGAGATCTGTCCCTTCCCCAGTCTCCTAAGTCATGTAACTGTAAAATCTTATTTATCACCTCTGTAAGATGGGTCCCTACTTCCCCAAGTAACAGATTCAAAATTAGTTGTTTATAAGCAGGGGGAGCTGTCCTAATTATTAAATTCCTATGAGGGATTCCTATGGGATCATTGTAATATTTGTCTGCAGTTCCTGTCATAATAGCAGTCTTCATTACCTCCTCCTTTAGTCTCATGATACAATCTTTAAGTGAATACCAGGGTCTGTGCTCAGTGGGCCACATAGAATCATTAGTATATCTCTTATTGCATCCCGCAGCAGCTAATGCCAACAGAGTAGTCCTGCTAGCATCATCTCCTCTCTGATGATGTTCCCTAAAAGCTTGCTGAACTAGAGGATCGTGGCTGATACCTATGAATCTCATACAGTCCCTCTTATCTACTAATATTCCACCGGCCCCTTGATCACTGAGCCTTACCATCCAAGATATTAATGGTTCTCCTACTCTTTGGCTGAATCTACTCAAAATATCTGTGACCTCTTGTGGTGAGAAATCTTCCTGAAATTCCCTCGTAACTAAATTGCCACCTCGGGTTTCTGTCCTCCTCCTCTCTACGGGACGAATGCTTGTCTGAGTATTTAACCATCTCCCATTCTCTGTGCGAGGGATGTCCTGAACCCTAGTAGCGTTTTCTGTCTCAGCCCCTAACACTGTCTCATTTTCCCCCCACTCGCATCCCCTGCCACCATGGCAAGGACAAAGCAGGCAGTCAGGCTTGGTCTGGGCTGAGTTGGGATGCACTCTTGGTTTATTTGGCCTCCTGTTGCTCCTAGCCACGTTAATAGAAAAGTTCTCATCTGAGTCAGTGGGTTCTTGAGCAGCAATTTGTTCTCCTGCTATCTGAGATTCCCGTTCTTGCTGTGGGGTAGGAGTGCCCCCATCTCTTTCACTTAATCTCAATCTTTCATATACTAGCCGGTAGGCTGATAACACTATCCAGCTTTGCCTAGATAGCGATGCCCCTGACTGAATCCCAACCTCTTGTAAACACCTTTCCAAATCCTTAGGATCTCCTCTCTGTAGCCTTGGTTCCCAGTTTTCACAGGGTCCAGCTTTTTTAGCCAATTCCTTTGCTAAGGAGGAATAAAAAGGATCCTCCCACCCTGGGATATTCATCTCTTCCTCTGAAGTTCTTCTGCTTCTGAACAGAGATCTTATATCTAGCGATCCCATCCACTTCGTCGCCAAATATATTAGGAAGGCAGAATTTATGATTTCAAAGAGAATCTCATATGTGCCTAAAAGGTCCGGAACCGCAGGATATAAGGAATTCTCTAGGCAGAAGGCAGGAGAACTAAAGCATGTATTTACACTCCACAGTAACAATCCCACAAACCAGCGTCCCCATTTTGATATTTTCATCAAAAGCTTCCAGGCCCAATAAGTCCTCCTCACAAGAGTAACTAGGAGGCCACAGAGAAGCGAGATGGTATAAGGCAAAATCGTATACATGCTTCCCCTCTACGGTAAGAAGATTACCCACTAGCCTCTAGTCAGCTCTGCTACCGGCAGCTCAGCTTCGGCTGTAGGCGTCTCTGGCTCCAACCGGAAAAGGAAAGGAGGATCTTCAAGCTGTCCTCTCCCCTCTTATAGAGTTTTTGACATCATCAAGCGCCGCCTGAACGACCAGGGCCGATTGGTTCTTGACTTGGCCCCTCCCCCAGCGTAGACCACATTAACACACGTCCCCTCAGCCAGCGCCACGACTCATCACACAGGAAGCTCTGGTCCTGCCCCGGAAGAGCAAGCCCCAGCGTCCAGGGAAGCTCAACGAGGCAAGCTGAGTCATTCAAAGAAAACAAAGTCCATTCTGGCTACAAGCATGTAAAGCTAACAAATTGATTGTTTGGTTACCTCCTTATCAAATGATAATCCCTAAAAAATTGCTGTACAAAAGGATTCTGACTAATACTTGTGAATCTCATACAATCCACAGTATCTACAGATACTCCTGCGCCCCGCCCCGCTTCATCACTGATTCTCACCATCCAAGATATTAGTGATTCTCCCATTCTCTGGGTGGACCTACTCAAGATATCTGTGATTTCCCGCTGTGTAAAATCCTCCAACAGCTCTCTGAACACTGTATTATTATCTTGGATTTCTTGCTTCCTTCGCTGTATGTGTGCATCGTGTTTGAGGAACCTGGTCTGATACTGTATCATTCCCCGGCAAAGGAACAGCATCATACCAAAAGGTAGCATTTCATGCCTCAGCTTCTGATATTGTGTCATCCTCTCTAGATCCTCTCCCCCTGTCACCATGGTAACCAGAGTGGCTGCTAGACTCAACCTGGGCTGAACTGAAATGCACTCTTGACCTCCTTGGCTCCCTCTGTGTTCTAGCTCAATTAACAAAATCAGTAGATTCCTGGTTGTTTCTCTACCGCCCGAGATTCCCCATCTTGCTGTGGTATAGAAGAAATACTCTCATTTGAGTTAGCAGACATCTGAGTTCTCTCTCTGTCCCTGCTTTCATATATAATACGTTATGCTGCGAGTAAAATCCAGCCTGATCTAGAGATTTCTGTTGGCAATTCTTTCCCTGGCTTAACAGTAATTTCTCGCAAACATCTTTCCAAATCTCTAGGTTCTCCCCTCTGTAGCTTCTGTTTCCAGTCCTCACACAGCCCTGTGCCTTTAGAACATTCCCTTGCTAGGGAGGAATAAGGTACATCCTCCCATCCTGGGATAACCACTTCTTCTTCTAAAGCCCTTCTACCTCCAAATAGAGATCTTAGACCTTGCAATCCTGTTCATGATGCCAAATGCATGAGCAAGGCAAGAATAACAATGTAGATGATAATTGTCAAAATGCGTATGTGGTTCTGCATCATAAAACATACGAGACTCTCCACATAGAAGGTAGCAGAAGTAAACCATTCTTCAGACACCAGAGAACCATATCCCATATGCCATCTGCCCAATCTATCACAGCAGTAAAGAATTCTATACATAATATCACAGCATGGAGCCTCATCACAGAAGTGCTGTGGTGTGCTGTAAGTTTTTGGGAAGGTCCCAGCAGGGGGCAGAGATGTTTTGGGATGGTGAGGCTCCATGCTGGTGTTGTTTCTGCTGCTGCTGCTCTTGCTTCTGCTGCTGCTGCTACCTCCAGGGTTGTTATGAGAATTAAATGAGGAATTTACAAAGGACTTTACAAACCTTAAAGCACTATATAAATTCTAGCTATTGTTAACTTGATTAAAAAATAATCCAATAAAATTATTGATTCTAGCTAAAATTAATTCAATAACTCAATTT
The DNA here is from genome assembly GCF_011100635.1 of Trichosurus vulpecula. Classification (NCBI taxonomy): domain Eukaryota; kingdom Metazoa; phylum Chordata; class Mammalia; order Diprotodontia; family Phalangeridae; genus Trichosurus; species Trichosurus vulpecula. The sequence continues at coordinate 11,959,955 of NC_050580.1, read as the reverse complement.
CTCATCCACAATTTTGTGATTATAAAATGGGGATAATAACGGCTTCTCCCTTCTATTAAACACTATATGTTTTTCCTATGTCCAGAGTACTGTGGTAGATGATAGTTGAGATACAAATTTTATATTCAATCTTCTGCCTTCATGGAGCTGATAGTCTAGTAAGGGGATGTGACACCTTTGCAGATAATTTTTCATGAGTCCAAATTTAGTACTTTGCGAGTGCCAAAGGGAGTAAGGCAAGGAGGACCTGGCATTTGCTTTGGACTTTAAAAAATAGTTGGAAATTCAACAACTGTCCTTTCAGATATAGGGAACAGCATGAGCAAAGGCACAGAGGTGAGAAATCTGTGTGAGGGATACAAAATAATTGCATTTTGAGTGGTGCATAGAGATGGGAGTAAGAGACAAGACTGGAGAAGTAGATGGATCAAGATTGTGGCAAGCTCCGAATGCCAGACAACCAAGCAAGAGAGGATCCATTACAAGGTTTGGGGCAGAGGAGTGAGGTGAGCAGATATTTGTGTAAGAGACACAAGAAGGACAGCAGCTCAAGGGATAAACGGAGAGAGAGTTCCACAGTCAGGTCAAGGACTGGGTTGACAGTTGAGGATTAGAAAGAAAAGTACCTGGCTGTACTTAGGGGTTTTCCCCCTGAATTCTGCTATACTACAAGAATCACATTTTAACTGCTACCAATTAAGGATTATTTCAGAGATATGTTCATGATTTTTATCATGTTGATGCTATGGGAAAAATGTAACTATGTTTGAATAACCTGCCATAATTTGGAGTTCCAACATCTCTGCCAGAGGGACGAAGCTTTCTGTTGACATCACCTGCCTCCCTCTAATCAATACACTGACACTCACCTAAAGGCATTGGCCACAAAACCAGCCTAGTACCAAAGAAAAAGATGTGGCCTTTGAGCTCAAGCCTCAAAAATGCAAAGGACCTTGGGAATGGGAGTAGAAAGAACCCTTAGAGATCATCTACCCCCATCATTTTACAAAAGAGGAAACAAGCCAGTGCCTGCCGAGGAACAGTGACTTGCCCAAGGTCACACAACAAGCAGGAAAGAAGCTGGATGTTGAGCCTTTGCCATCTGACTCTGAATCCAAATTTCTTCCCCCAGACAACTTCCATCTCCAGCTGCAGAAAGTCCTCCACTCGCATCTGAAGTCAATTTACTGGATTAAAAACAAAACCTCGTGACTCAAGTGTTAGCAAGGCCTAAGTCAAAGGGTACCGGGAAGGGAAATCAAGAGCCTGGTTTGAAGCCCATCTTCAGCACTTCCTAGCTGTATGTGATCTGTTCTGAGTCTGTTCTCTTCTCTTGACCTCAGTTTCTTTATCAATAAAATGGGGATAGTAATACCTGCATTACCTTCCTCCTGTGGTGCCTATGAGGAAATAACTGGTGAAGAATTACATAAATGTGAGCTACGTTACATTTTCTAACATAGAACGAGGTACGGAGGTGTTATCTGAGAGCTCCAAGAAGCAGAGGTCTTCTGGCACTGCTTAGCAGGGTCCAATAGCAAAAGGGCTGGATTGGGATTGGCAGACTCCAGTTCAGATCTCCCCTTTACCACAAGGTGGCCTGGGTCTGCTCATCTGTAAAATGCAGTCGTTAAACTAGATGACTTCTGAGGTCCCTTAGAACACTGGAAGATGTAGGTTCAAGTCCTGCCTCAGAGACATAGGAGCTATGTGACCTGGGCAAGCCATCAGCCTTCTCAGAACCTCAGTTTTCTCATCTGTGATGAGAGTGATAATGGCTCCTAAAATGAGCTGGAGAAGGAAATGGCCAACTGCTCTGGTATCTTTGCTGAGAAAATCCCAAATAGGGTCATGAAGAGTCAGACAGACTGAGCAACATTCTTTGGTGGGTGCTAGGGAGGTCAAGGTCAACAACGCGTATAACACACTTGCAAACTTTAAAGCCCAATACATGTGATCGCATTTTTGGCATTGGTGTGGTTATTACCCACCTCATTCTTTCTGTGTTTGTCAAGGTACATCAGATAGAAATGGCCTAGGGATGAGTCACTCTCCCTTGTGTAGGGGTATTCAGGGAAGACTAGCCCCTCTGGGGTGAGGGCTACTGAGCCCCTTTCCAGGCTGCTCACCCACCTGTCACCCAACTCTTACCTGGGGCTCCAAGAAGCTGTAGCATGCTCAGTGGCCACACCTTGGTAAACCATTTCTGCAGACAGGCTAAACTTACACTGAGTAACTGAGGGGTCTCAGACTCATTGGTGAGTTGGGGGCTGTCTACCACAAGCACATGAAGACTTCCCCTGGTGGAATGGGCAGGTGAGAACAATTTGTTCCAACAGCCATGAAGGCGACTGAAGCAGGTGCTGTGGAGTGCTTAGAGCCTGGTCAGACATCGAAGATGCCAAGGTCATCCACCGCATCCTTGGCCATAAATTGTCTTGACTTTTATCTTGCCACTGGACTCCAATGACTCAGGAAGAGAAGGTAAGGCTGGCAATTTTGCACAGCCCTGCCTCACTTAAAGCCAATTTATGCAGGAGGCAAAAGACATCATGAGTGGTGTCATTTTGGTCTTCTTCAAGAACAAGGTACAACAACCCAAACCAAACAACCCTTTCACAGCTAGTGTCCACTGACTATTTACACAGGGGAGAAAATAAGTTTTTGTGATCAAAGGGAAGTATTGAGATAGAAGCCCATCCTCTGCAGGTTCTTCTTCTCCTCCTTCATTGTTATTTTCCCAGAGCACCATCCAAACATAATAACAGAGTTATTAATCAGCCTCATCTAACTCAGGAATTCTTCGCTTTGTAGCATTTCAAACCCTCCTCCTTTCACATTCTGAGGAAACACTACACTCCTCAGAATCGTGTTTTTAAATGCAAAAGAAAATCTACATACGCGTAAGATTCCAAAGGAAGCCCATTATATTGAATGATTTATTGATTTTTTTTAAAGTGCACACACTTAAGTTCACTCTGTTGCATCTGGTTAAATTGTTCCTCTGACCATTTTATTTCTGGTTCCTTACATTAAGAAAGGGTCTTAGAAAGGAAGAATTACTCCGTGGTCCTTGCCTCTTTCCCACTAGACCAGAAATCCTTCTGTTGATGCTGCATGTGAACCCTCATCCTAATATTTTTCATATTTTCACACTTGAGTCAAAGACAAAAAATGCTAGTTTTCCCCCAATATCTCCCAAGAATCCCACACATGATCTTCTGTAGACAGCCATCCTGACCACTCTTATACAACATCAGTTCCTGTGCCTGGCTGGGGCTTACCAGAAAAGCTGCAGAAGCCAAATCACAGCAGCAGTCAGCCCGATTTCTTTCCTGGAACTCCATGTGTGTCCTCCTGACTTCTGGTTATAGGACTGAACTCCTTGTCCCTGGAAGGTGAGGGAAAGAAAGAAGGGCATGTAAGGAGGAGGGCCAAGAACAATGACTTTGGATTGGGGCTGGTCTTTGCCAGCTGTGTGCCAGCCACTTGTCTGTTCTGATCCTAGGTTCTCCTGTGAAACGCGGGGATTCAATGAAATGGCCCCCCCCTCTCTTCTTCCAAAGATCTGTCATCTGTCAGAGCCTCTGCCTGACAGAACAACAGTCTGCTCTCTGGTCTGCCTAGGGTCAAGAACTCACTATAATGGATGCTTTGTAGCTGGCCCTTAATGATCTCAGGGACCAACAGAGAAGAAAAGAGCACGAAACTTTTCCTGAACCTAAACGATGTCTCTGGGGAGCTTGTGTTCCAGGAACAAACCCTGGTTGGACACACCCAACATAAGACTCATTCTCTGGCCCACCGCCTCCTCCCCCCTCCCCCAAACCTGGCCCTCCTCCAGGCTTCCCTGCAGCTATTGAACACACAGGCCATTGGACCACTCAACCAAGCTGGAAACCCCAGAGTCATCTTTGATTCTCAGCAGAATTCTGCAAGCATTTATTAAGCACCTACTGGGTACCCAGCCCTGTGGTGGGGACAAAGGATTCAAAGACAAAAAAAAAGAATGATTCCTTCCTTCAAGTCCCTTACATTTGATCTGGTGTAGAACATGCCCCAGACAAGAAAATCCAAGGTCATTTGAGGAGGATGAGAACATTAGCAGTTGGAGGAGAGGGATGGAGGGGAAGCCTTCCCATAGAAGGTGGCACTGAGCTGAGGAGGGAGCGGAGGATTCAGAGACATTGATGTGGAGGCAGGAGTCCATTCTGGGAAGGGGGAATGACTTCTCGATCAATCAGCCAGCATTTCTGAAGTACCTCCTAGGGATGGGCCCCTATGCTTAGGGATAGGGGTACAAAGACAAAAAAATCCCTCTAATATTAGGAAGCTTAAATCTTCATGGGAGAGACAACATGTGCACATATGAAAATACATAAAAGAAATAAACACAGAATACACACATCATAGTGAGCAAGGTGGTAAGAGTTGGTGTGGATTGATCGATGTTTGGGGGCTCAGGAAAGCTTTGAGGGGAAGGTCGTGCTTGAAGGAAATGAGGGGTCCTCTGAGGGAGAGACGAGGAGGCAGGGCATTCCAGGACAACTAGTGCAAAGGTGAGAGGTGATCGCTGAAGGGTCTGGCATGAGGACCAGAGAGAAGGCCATTTGGGCCGGACAGCAGAAGCCAGCTGGGGAGAGATGAAGCTAAGAAGACAGGCTGGGATAGGAGACTTAGAGATCGAGCTGACATTTTATCCTGGAGCCAATGGGAAGCTATTGGAAATGCACTTCTGGGTTTGGAGAAGAACAATCACTCCCCAGAGTCCTAGGAAGGGAAGAGTGGGAAATAAGACTGCCTCAATAAGCTGAGGGATTGGTACTCTATCCTGGAGGCAAAGGCAGCCTCTGACAGGGAAAATGAGAGTGCCTTACGAAGGTGGAATAGTGGGAGGAGAATGGGGCTTGGATCTAGGAGGACGCTGGCTTTGAATCCTGCCTCAGCTACTTACTAGCTATGTAAATATTTAAATGACTCTAAGCCTCAGCTTCCTCATCTGTAAAACAGACATAGCAAGATCCACACTTCCTATCTCACAGGGTTATGGTGAGGAAAGCATAACCCTCAATGTTCCACAGAAATGTGAATTATTATTACTGATTGGAAGCTAGGTGGCGCATGGAGTGGTAGATAGAGTGGGAATCTGGGATCTGGAAGACTCACCTCCTTGAGTTCAAATCCAGCCTCAGCTGTGTGACCCTGGGCAAGTCACTTTACCCTGTTGGTGTCAGTTTCCTCATCTGTAAAATGAGCTGGAGAAGGAAATGGCAAACCACTCTAGTATCTCTGCCAAGAAAACCCCAAATGGGGTGACAAAGCATTGGATATGACAACAGCAATATAAGTGATTGGAGGGGGAAAGGACAAAAGACAAGTAGGGTGGTTAGAAGGTCACAGGACCTTCAGCTTTGAGCTGGAAGGGGCCTTGGAGGCTCTAGTCCAACCCTCTCATTCTACCAATCAGAAAACTGAGACAAAGAGAAGGGAGAGGTTTTGGCCAGGGTCACACGGGTCTTCCTGCTGCCATGGCCAGTGCTCTGTCTACTATAGTCACACTCCCGCCCAAGAGGGGCTGAGAGTCTGGACTAGGATGGTGGCTGGGTGAGCAGAGAGAAGGGGATGGATTTGAGAGATATGGAGTCAGAACACTTGGCAATTTGCTGGATGAGGTGGATGGGGAAGAGGAAAGGATGGGCTTGAGTTCACGGTTGTGAACCCAGGTGACCAGAAGAATGGCAGTGCTCTGGAAAGAGATGAGGGAAACTTGGAAGAGTGGGTTTAGAGGGAAACATGATCAATTCCATTTGGGACCTGGTGAGTTGGAGATGCTGATGAGACATTTAGGTGAAGATGTCTAATGAGTCATTGGAAATACAAGACCAGGTCATAGGGGAGACGTTAGGCTTGGATCTATAGAACTGAGATCAAATGCACGGCTGAGGAACAGGGGAGTTCAGCAGTCCCCTGTTGCCTTGAGCTTAAGATAATACTCCTATGCTGAGTCCCCCGGGAGCTATGGAGCCATGAGTAGGGCATCAATATGGTCAACCCTGTGCCTTAGGAACATTATCTTGGCTCTTCAGCCTGACATTTAAGATCCCTCATAATCCAGCTCCAGATTACAGGGAGAGAGGAGAGCAGAGTTCAATAAGCCCATACTTCAGGAGGGAGAGATAGATGATGTCCAACAATACTAAGAAGAAATGGCCAGCCAGGGAGGGGCAGAGCCAGTAGACAGCAGTGTCACTGGAGCCAACAAGGGAAGATACGTTATCCTGGAGGAAGGATTCCTAGAGTTGCAAAGGCTACAGGGAGGTGAAGGAAGATACCTGGAAAACAGCAGTGGGATTCAGCAGGTAAGAGATCAGCCAGTCAACATGCATTTATTAAAAGCACCTACTGTGTGTCAGGCACTTCACTATGTGCTGGGGGGACAAAGAAAGAAGAAAACAGTCCCTGCCCTCCGAGAACTCTCCATCTAATGGGGGAGGGAACACTCAGCCTGTCACTATCTGCTCTCTCTCATCCCCCACATCAAGGAGTCTGGCCTCAGGCCCCTCCTCCTCACTTGCTCACGTGGCCCCAGCCCAGTCCAGGTTCTCATCTCTCCCTTGGACTCATCATGACCTCCTGACTGATCTCCCTCCTTATCCCTCAGCCTGGTGCCACCATAATTCCCACAATGCACAGGTCCAACGTGTCACTGCACTAGTCAAAACCACCGGTGGTTTCCCATTGACTCCCTTCCTCCCACCCTCCACAGGCACGGAAGGCCTTTCGCTCATTCTGTCTAACCCTCTTCCACTCATTGTTACCTAGTCAAAGGAATTACCAGCTGTTTCCCAAATTCATCACTCCATCTTTCGCCCCCGGATATTCACAGTCCCTCACCTCCCCATCTCAGAATCCTTGACTTTCAGTTGGGGGCACCATGGATGGAGTATTCACTTTATTTTTTTTTTAAGAAAAACTGTCTGCAAGACATTTTTACTGACATGTCAATTCATAAACTTTGTTAATTAGAGTGTTAGTGTTTAGGGTTAGGGATATAGTAACATTCTAAACTGCCTACTAAGAAGACGTGTAGAAATTTGTTTATAAATAAGAGCAAACATCAGATCCTCAACATTAACCCATCGCTTCACTGCCTCACAATCTTTCCTGCCTCAGTTAACAAAGAAGAATTCCAAGTATTGCTGGAAGAGACTGAGCTGTGTCTTCTGCAGCTATTTTGTTCCTCTGTTGAGACACCTGACACTGGAAAGGACTGGGGCTGATCCTCTAACAGATGCCCCTCATCAGACCACCTGAATGAAACCTGGCCCCTTCACGAAGGCAAGGCTCCATACTTAACAATGGTGCCTTGTGCCAAATGTTTGGGGTTTTGGGCAATGGGGAGCTTTCAGAACCTCTTTGCTAGCCAGGCACCTGAGCAAACCAGCAGGATTACTGACTTCACGGTGTTGGCTCATAGCTGTTTTGAACCAGAACTGGCACTACCCAACTTGATCAACCACCTCACTCTTTAGCAGTGGCTCTAAATCAAATTTGTGTCCCCACAATACAAAAATTTGCCCCTACTGAGGAGCCTCAAAAGAGTGTGCTGCAGGCTCTAAAAGCTATTCTGTATAGAAGTCCCCAAAATATCCTAAGCAGTGGCAACTTCTCTGGAACAAGTATATAGTCTGCCAAGGAGACAACTTTAAAGTGATCACCCTATCTAGAGGTGTGCATATTAGCCCAATTGTTAAAAATAAATCACTGTTGAATGTGTGAGACAGGCTGGGAGAAAGCTGGGTGCCTGAAATGGGCAAAGATCCCCAGGCCTCCCAACACAGGACGGCAGTCTGTGAAAGCAACGAGAGGCAGCAGAGCAAAGCCACCGGCCATGAGATATCAACTCCTGAGGCTTGCAGCCCAAAGGTATGAAATGTGTCTTCTTGAACTTCCAGGAGACATAATGGCCAAGTGGCTCTAATCCCTACCCCCCTGATCCAGAGAATTCCTTGGGGGGAAAAACACTGGAATAGAGGAGACAAAAGTGGAGCTTCAGTGGCCGAGCGGTGGGAGTTCCTGAGTCCCAGAGGGGCAGAGCCAGCAAGGGTCAACACCAGGAGCCCAGACATTCCCTTGTACCCCCAGGGGAAGTGGCAGACACCAGCACAAACAACAAACAGCTGAGACCATTGCTGAAGAGGAGCAGTGCTGGAGAGCAGCCCAGGGGAAGAGGAGACTTCAGGCAGCCAGACCCCTCCCCCACACCTCAGGAAACTGAAGGCTATAATACACAAAGCCAGTAACTAGACTCACAATCCCCAGAATAAGAAACCTGGGACAGAGAGCCCTGAGCCCCACAAGCAGAAATTCATTGTAAAGCCAGGAAAAGGCTAACCAACATGAAGAAGAACACAAAAAAACCAAGGACCATTGATTCTTTTTATGGAGACCGGCATGATCAAAATACCAATACCAAAATACCAATCTGATACTTCAAAAGGGAATGTGAACTGGTCTCAAGCCCAAAAAGCATTACTGGAAGAGCTAAAGGAGGATTTTAAAAACCAAATTAGAGAGGTAAAAGAAAAAAACGGAAAAAATAAATCACTCTCTCCTGCTTTTATGATCATACCCAATAGGTGACATGAAGCTTTCGACTGATAGTAGGGCACAAAGAGGAGGCCAACCTACACTCGCAACAGAATAATTAAAACTAGACAGGGGACAGTAGAAGCAAATGGCAAACAGCATCTTCTGAGACTGGCAGAACAGGCAGCCTCCTCCTGTAACTCTTTGGTGACTGACTCCATCCTGACAAATACAGGGAAGTGCTATCCAGTGCTCTGGACCTGCTGCTCTCAAAGGGAATGTTACCACTACTACCACAGCCCTCTAAAAATGTGTTCAGCAAAAACAAAGGTTCATATCTCACAACTCCCCAGAACCCTAAAAACCTACATATTTCCTAAGGACAGGGCAGGGCCGAACTGGCTGGGCTTTAGAGAAGGTGCCTGGCCTCTCGGGCCCTGGCAGGCCCCACATCCATCCCACTCAAAGTAAGTTCACCCCAAGCTTCAGCAGCTTCTGCTTGGCCTTGCCCAGGAGGGTGAAGGCACCATCCTGGGGGCTGGGGGAACCAGAGCTCCAAGCAGAGGAAGCTATCTGCTGGAAATAGATTTCTTGGACAGGGTTGCAACAGGTTTTTCACTGCTGTAGAGGCATTCCTGATGGTAATCTCATGCAAAGTTAGCATCTGGGTAAAGTCTGAATTAATCAGACAGATCACCCGGAGAAGGTGTCAGTCCTGGGAAGTGGGTGCTTGTGGCAGGTTGGCAGTGAGCACATTCTGAACACTGTCATAGTGCAGAAAGCTGTACATAGCTCATGCTGTGGTGGGCTTCACCTTGGGCAGTGTCTCCTTCAAGTGAACCTCCAGACCATTCAATGATGCCAGGCTACTGTGATACACATACTGGATGAGTGTCCCATCCTTGAGTAGCGGGTTCTTCAGCCAGCAGGGATAGAACCAGCCCCTTCACACTGTGCATGTACAGGTGTATCTTCACTAGCATGGACTGAGAGTCCATCCTAGGGAAGCTCAAGCTGGTTTCATCTGCAAAGAAGTCAGTGCCCAGTGAGCCAGAATGACCTTCTATACCATGGGCTGACTTCTGTGGGCCACCCCCAGCACAGAGTGGCTGGAACCCAGTGCTTCAATGGAGAGCATCTGTCTTATGTGCTCAGAGCCTGAGAGAGGCAACTACAACGGGTTGCTTGGCCCATCGGGGAAATGGCCTCCTCTAAGAAGGCAGACCTGGCTGCAGCTCCCTGAAACATCCTCATAGATTCCTTCCACAGGGGTCTGTAGAAGATCCCTCAAGAGGGTAGCACGTGAGATTGCTAGGGGATCCAGCTAGGGACCAGGGTTCTGTTGGGGCTGAGTCCAGACCACCAGCATTCTCCTGGCATGGATTCCCACCATCAGAGGCACAAACAGGTGGGAAGTCGAAATGCATTGAGGATGTCTCCATTTCCTTACCTCCCGGAATAGGGAGTGCAGAGGAGGAATGTCTAATGGGCTCCATGCCAGACCTATCACTGAGTCCTAGTCCTGGGCTTTTAGCAGGGCTTTGCTTTGCCATCCTGGCAATCTGACACTTTCTGAGCTATGACCAAGCAAATGCTTCTATGGGGCCATTTGGACAAACTGAGTCACTCCCCAGGGGTGTTGCCAGTTTCCAGGTCAGGTAATCCTCTTTCACAGGGCAGATATCTTCAGACCCACCTTGGAGCAGGTGGCTCAGATTTCTCTTTGCCTTTGGCCAAAGATGTGGGAGACCTGGTCATCCTTTCTACTGGGAAATCTCAAAGACTAACAGCTTCATCTTCTGTTAGGAAAACTGGAGTGATGAGGACATTTGCTGGCAGAGCAGATCTGTGTTCTTGAAGGGAAGACTCTAGTGAGGAGATGATGCTTTATGGAGAAGGACCTTGGCAGTGAGGGAAGGTGGCAGCCGGGTACTAAGCATCGATCCCTGACAGAGGATGCAGCCAGACAGAATGTGAGGATATCGCCGGCAGGCTTACAGAATGAGAGTGGCCTTTAGTAAGAGGAGGGGTGCCACCTTAGTTTTGTCCAAATTCCAAAGGGAATTGAATATTCTGTGCTCTTAGCACTTAATAAATGCATCTGTAACCCCAGGACTTGGCTCAGGGTGCCTAGCAGGAGCTTAATAAATGCTTATTGACTTGTCTTAGCACATGGTGCCTGGCACACAGTAGGAGCTTAATAAATGCTCACTGACTAAAATGCACTAAGGCTCCTTTCCCCTTGGGCACCCAACCCTGCCCATCACTCATTTGCAGGCCACTGGATGCCTCTGGGCCTCAGTTTCCCCCAGATCCCAGTGGCCACTTGAGCAGCAGCGCTGGCTCTGGCCAGCCTCATGGCTCCTCACTCACGGCCTTGAGTGGGCAGTCAGCCTGAGAGAGGGGGTCTGAAAGTCAGCTGAGGCCCGAGGCCCCTACCCTGACCCCCGAGGGGTGTGCACCTGTGGGCCAGGTTCGAGGAAGAACAAGGGAGCGGTATTCCTCTCCAGCCCACCATCCTCCCTTCTCCCTTCCCCTCCTGGTCATGCACCCTCTGCCCCAAGTATGCACTTTAGACCCAGGAAGATCAGAGTTTAAATCCTGCCCCCAACAGCTACTAGCTTTGTGGCCCTAGGCTAGAAACTCTCCCAGCCTCAGTTTTCCCTTCTGTGGAATGGAGATAACGACTCCCCAACCACCCAAGGTCATTGTGAGAATTGAATGGGATAAGATATAAGTCAAGCCTCCATAACCTCCCACCTAGGTGCTCCAGACTGTCAGTGCTCTGCCCCTCCTATGTGTCAGGCACTATGCTATGCCCCACTATGTGTCAGGCACTATGCTGGGCCCCTACTATGTGTCAGGCACTATGCTGGGCCCCTACTATGTGTCAGGCACTATGCTAGGCCCCTACTATGTGTCAGGCACCATGCTGGGCACCTACTATGTGTCAGGCACTATGCTGGGCCCCTACTATGTGTCAGGCACCATGCTGGGCACCTATTATGTGTCAGGCACTATGATATGTGCCTCTTATGTGTCAGGCACCATGCTGGGCCCCTCCTATGTGTCAGGCACTATGCTGGGTCCCTACTATGTGTCAGGCACTATGCTGGGCCCTGGGAGATACTAAGGCAGAAATGAAACTGTCTATCCTCAGAGAGCTTATGATCAATTGGAGAAGACAACACGTACATATATAAATACAGAAAAATAAATCAAATAAATTAAGATAACTCAATGAGGGAGAGATGTTGCTGCTGATCAGTTACATAGACTGATCAATTATGCAGATTCCCCCCCCCAAAACAAGGCCATTGTGGGGTCATGTACTCACATGCCAGCCTGTTTGGCCTCCACTGGGAACACGAGGAGCTCTCCAGATTTTTCATCAATAGGGCACACAAAAGATAGCTTTGTTTATGAGGCAGCGAGGGAGCACAGTGGAGAGACCTGAATTCAAATTCTCCTTCAGACTCTTAGCAGCTCTGTGGCTCTGGACAAATTACTTGACCTTTGTCAGACTCAGTTCCCTCCTCTGTAAAATGAGGATACCAACAGTACCTACCTAATAGGATTGTCACAAGGATCGATAAGATGACATACGTGAAATGCTTTGCAAATAAGAAATGTTAGCTACTGGTTATCATGATGATGGCCACTAGGGGGCGCCATAGTGCACAGAATGTCAGGCCTGGAGTCAGGAAGACGTGGGTTAAAATCTAGCCTCAGACACTCACTAGCTGTGTGACCCTGGGTAAGTCACTTCACCCTCTTTGCCACAGTTTCCTCATCTGTAAAATGAACTGGAGAAGGAGATAGCAAACCACTCCAGTATCTCTGCCAAGAAAACCTCAGATGAGGTCACACGTGACTGAACAATAAGAAGCTATTATTATTAGAATAGAACCGGACCTTGAATGCCGTTGCTGGTTTACAAAGGGGGTGAATATTCCGTGACATTCCTTCAAAATAACCCTGCCAAAGATTTCAGATCTTCAACGTGGTCCAACATGGGAGGGGTAGGTAAAGGTCAAAAAGAATGATGATTTTCCCACTTGAAGATACTAAGTTTTGTTTTGTTTTTTTACGAAAAAAAATAAAGTTTCTGCAAAGCTAGAAAGGGAATTGTCATTTTGGGATTGTCACTGGCTATTAGGGGTCGCTTGTCCAGCTGGCTCCCTGCTTCAGTCAGGGTCCCTGAAGATCTCTGAAGGTTTGAGGTCTTGTCTAGGATCACTGAATCCTTCAGAGAGATCTTGGAAGGACAATGATCTCATCCAAGGCTTTCATTTTAAAAGGGGGACACTGAGGCCCCAGAAAGAGAAAATTGCCGTTGCTTTACAAAGTGAAGGGTATTTATTTTCTTAATGATTTTTTTTGCATGAAATTCTGCTGATGCCAGCCAGATCCCAGTGGGGCCCAGACCCCCTTGCCTTTGATTGCCGAATGACTTGGTTGGCATCACCCAGAGAAAACTGTCTGCAGCCTTTGCTCAGATTGTCACTGTAACAACAGTGCTACTTGCCGCTACTGTAGCTGTGTAAGGCCAACAACACCGGCACACAGGAGGGCTGCTAGCACAGGATCTTTGATCTGCTTTTCTAAGGAAAGCAACTTTAAGGGGTTAACAGTTTTACTTTAATTAAACACACATATATCATTCACTTAGTTCGGGGGAAAAGTCAGCACCCTGAACTTCAGAGAAAACACAAACAGAAATTACAAGCAAAAATTATATAAACAGAGCAAAATAACACAAATCAACAGACAGGCTTCTAGCCATCTGACCAAGACATTACATGCATAGTTACCAGAGAGAGAAGCACCAACATCTGGGTTTTTCAAAGCCGGGTGGGGAGGGGGCTTCCTTAACGGCTACCCAGAGTCTTGTCTGGTCAAATGACATGACACTCTGCCAGTGAGTGAGCCCTAAAGAAAATGCTAACCTCAGAGTATATATACCCTTCTTCAGGACCAGAGGGCATCACAACCATGCGACTCAAACCCAGGTGACCTAAGACTTCTCGTGACTTAAGCAGGTCATCAAACACTCTTGATTCAATCAAAGACTCTTGATTGAAACAAAGGCAAGACTCAAAGGCACTTTATTCCCTCAGTGCTGAAAAGCACTCCAAAACAAAAGGCAACAAAAGTCCCACTTTACTTGCCATTACTTGCCCTGTTGGTCACAATGGGCTCCAAGCTGTGAACATGACTGAATCAGCACAACTGATGAAACAACCATTTAAAAGCACCTGCCGTCTTTATGGCTGTTCAGAGTCACTGTCATGAGAGAAGAGCCAAAAGCAGCCCAACCTGGGCGGTGCAGGCCCATATGCCCTCATACCTGGACTGTGGCAATACCCAAGAAGGCTATTGGTTGGTCCCTCTGCCTCAGATCTCTCCCCATTCCATCAGTCTTCTATTTAGCTGTTAAATGATCTTCCTAAAGGGCAGTTCTGACCATGTAACAGCGGTAACAACAATCATAAACATTTATGTGGCATTGTAAGATTTAAAGTACTTTGCATTATTTCATCCTGACAATAGCCCTGGGAGAAAAGTGCTGTTATTATCATCCCTATTTTAGATACAAGGAGACTGAGGCAAACAGAGATTAAGTGCCTTGCCCAGGGTCACACAGCCAGGGAGTATTTAACGCCAGATTTGATCTCAGGCCCTCCTGACTCCAGGCCCAGAGCTCTACGCACAGCACCACCTAGCCTGAAGAAAGGTCAGTTGATTTGACTTAACCGCAAATTTTCAGTATCTTCCTCTGATTTTGTCTCCAAGTAGCAAGATTAAAATGAAAAGTAAGTAAGCCATTTTTATTAAGACACATTCCTTAGACAATCTGGTAGCACTCATTATTACAAAAGTCAAGAAATTACCCAAGGTATTGCTAACCATTCTTTGGAATTTTAAAAATTTTGTTTATCAGATTACACAATTTGTACCATGCTATTGTAGGGAAATATAGAACCTTTAAGAGGAGAACCTTTCAGCAATATGTCTATTTCTTTTAATGAAAACATAGGCTGCCCACCCCCAGGGATGTTAACTGTGAGGCAGAGGTCCCAAGACATGACTCAATGATCTGTAGGTCTGCCAGACCCCAGCTTCCAAGTACACAGAATCCAGGAACAGAATAAGTTCTGGTTTATATGAAGGATGACTACGTATTCCTAGTACTAAATATGATGACTTACCACATATATTAGACAAATACTGGGAATGTAGTATGTGGAAAATTGTACATTACCCTGCCTGGATGGATGTCATTTTGTTTTTTGGATTTTTTTTGTTTTTGTTTTTGTTTTTTAATCTCAAAGGGAGCTAAGAATTCTATTTATTTAATATATTTAGTTTTCAGCATTGATTTTCACAAGAGTTTGAATTACAAGTTTTCTACCCATTTCTACCCTGCCCCCCACTCCAAGATGGCACATATTCTGCTTGCCCTGTTTCCCAGTCAGCCCTCCCCTCTATCACCCCACTCCCCTCCCATCCCCTTTTCCCTTCCTTTCTTGTAGGGCAAGATGAATTTCTACGCCCCATTGCCTGTGTATCTTATTTTCTAGCTGCATGCAAAAACCTTTTTTTTGTTTTTGAACATCTGTTTTTAAAACTTTGAGTTCCAAATTCTCTCCCCTCTTCCCTTCCCACCCACCTTCCCTAAGAAGTCAAGCAATTCAACATAGGCCACATGTGTATCATCATGTATAACCCTTCCACAATACTCATGTTGTAAAAGACTATATTTTGCTCCTTCCTAACCTATCCCCCTTTATTGAATTTTCTCCCTTCACCCTGTCCCCTTTCAAAAGTGTTTGTTTTTGATTACCTCCACCCCCATCTGCCCTCCCTTCTATCATCCCCCCTTTTTTATCTTCTTCCTTCTTCTTTCCTGTGGAGTAAGATGCCCAATTGAGTATGTATGATATTCCCTTCTCAGGTCAAATCTGATGAGAGCAAGATTCACTCATTCCCCCCTCACCTGCCTTCTCTTCTCTTCCTACAGAACTGCTTTTTCTTGCCACTTTTATGTGAGATAATTTACCCCATTCTATCTCTCCCTATCTCCCTCTCTCAATATATTCCTCTCTCATCCCTCAATTTGATTTTATTTCTTTTAGATATCTTCCCTTCATCTTCAACTCACCCTGTGGCCCGCTCTCTCTCTCTCTCTCTCTCTCTCTCTGTATATATATGTATATTATATATATATATATATATATATATATATACACACACATACATATATACGTACATACACATTCAGTTATACATATATATACATAAACATATATATATATATGCATATTCCCTTCAGGTATTTTAATACTGAGGTCTCGTGAATCATATACATCATCTTTCCATGTAGGAATGTAAACAAAACAGTTCAACTTTAGTAAGTCCCTTGTGATTTCTCTTTCTTGTTTACCTTTCCATGCTTCTCTTGATTCTTGTGTTTGAAAGTCAGATTTTCTGTTTAGCTCTGGTCTTTTCACTGAGAAAGCTTGAATGTCCTCTATTTTATTGAAAGTCCATATTTTGCCTTGGAGCATGATACTTAATTTTTCTGGGTAGGTGATTCTTGGTTTTAATCCTAGCTCCACTGACCTCTGGAATATCATATTCCAAGCCCTTCGATCCCTTAATGTAGAAGCTGCTAGATCTCTTGTTATTCTGATTGTGTTTCCACAATACTCAAGTTATTTCTTTCTGGCTGCTTGCAGTATT
Source organism: Trichosurus vulpecula (assembly GCF_011100635.1). Classification (NCBI taxonomy): domain Eukaryota; kingdom Metazoa; phylum Chordata; class Mammalia; order Diprotodontia; family Phalangeridae; genus Trichosurus; species Trichosurus vulpecula. The sequence continues at coordinate 11,943,620 of NC_050580.1, read as the reverse complement.
TTGTCCTTGATCTGGGAGCTCTGGAATTTAGCGACAATATTCCTAGGAGATTTCTTTTGGGGATCTATTTTAGGAGGCGATCGGTGGAGTCTTTCAATTTCTCTTTTGCCCTGTGACTCTGGAATATCAGGGCAGTTCTCCTTAATAATTTCTTGAAAGATGATATATAGGCTCTTGTTTTGATCATGGCTTTCAGATAGTCCAATAATTTTTAAATTATCTCTCCTGGATCTATTTTCCAGGTCAGTGGTTTTTCCAATGAGATGTTTCACATTGTCTTCCATTTTTTTATTCCTTTGGTTCTGTTTGATAATATCTTGATTTCTCATAAAGTCACTAGCTTCCACTTGCTGCAATCTAATTTTTAAGGTAGTATTTTCTTCAGTGGTCTTTTGGACCTCCTTTTCCACTTGGCTAATTCTGCCTTTCAAGGCATTCTTCTCCTCATTGGCTTTTTGGAGTTCTTTTCCCATTTGAGTTAGTCTATTTTTTAAGGTGTTCTTTTCTTCAGTATATTTTTCAGTATTTTTTTAGGTCTCCTTTAGCAAGTCATTGACTTGTTTTTCATGGTTTTCTCACATCCTTCTCATTTCTCTTCCCAATTTTTCTTCTACTTCTCTAACTTGCTTTTCCAAATCCTTTTTGAGCTCTTCCATGGCCTGGGACCAGTTCATGTTTTTCTTGGAGGCTTTTGTTGTAGGCTCTTTGACTTTGTTAACTTCTTCTGTCTGTATGTTTTGGTCTTCTTTGTCACCAAAGAAAGAATCCAAAGTATGAGACTGAATCTGGGTGCATTTTCGCTGCCTGGCCATATTCCCAGCCAACTAACTTGACCCTTGAGCTTTTCAGTGGGGTATGACTGCTTGTAGAGTTTAGAGAACTATGTTCCAAGCCTGGGATGTGCCAGCTCTGCCACACCAGCACTCCACCTTCCCCAAGAACCCCCAATCCAGACTGGACTTAGATCTTCAGCAGGCTCTTCACTCCTGCTCTGATACAACACTTAATTCCTCCCACCAGGTGGGCCTGGGGCCAGAAGCAACTGCAGCTGTAGTTCTGTAGCTGCCCCACCTCCTCTGGCCCCGGGGCAGTAGCCAAACTTCGAACTCCTTCCACTCCTGCAGCTTTTCCCATTAACCTTCTTTGTTGTCTTCGGTGTTTGTGGGTTGAGAAGTCTGGTAACTGCTGCAGCTCACTGATTCAGGGCGCTTGGGCACGCTCCACCTGGCTCCTGGTCTGGTTGGTCCACACCGCTCACACTGTGCTCTGCTCTGCTCCACTCTGCTCCCAGCTCCGTGCAGGATAGACCTCATGCAGAGACCATTCAGGCTGTCCTGGACTGGAGCCCTGCTTCCCTGTGCTGTTTTGTGGGTTCTACAGTTCTAGAATTGGTTCAGAGCCATTTTTATAGGTTTTTGGAGGGACTCCGTGGGGAGCTCATGCAAGTCCCTGCTTTCCAGCCACCATCTTGGCTCCGCCCCCTGGATGTCATTTTGAATGATGCCATTAATGCATTCTGACTACGCTCCATTGTAATGACATGAACCCCATTGTAATGACATTCCTCTGGCCAACCATTTATAAGTTTGTTCTTACAAAAACCAACCTACTCATGGCATGATGGACATATAGGAATCATGGCATAAAAGTTAGAAACTAGACTACAGGCCCTGCTTATGTCCAACATGTTTCTTCCCTTGCTGCCCTTGAGGGCCTTACATTCATTCTACTCAGAAGATATAACACAGATACAAGTAACTCAATACAAGGGGGAAGTATAGAGAGCTGGAACACCACAGAAGTCCCCAGGTAAAGAGTGATAGCCCTGATGAGATCAGAAGGAGACCAGGGATTCTGCCAGACAGTGGTGAGGAGCATTGTGCATCCTAGGCATGGAGACCACCTTGCAAAGGTGGGTGGAGACAGAGTGCTGTACCCGTGGAAAGGAGAGTGAACAAAGCACAGTAATTTGATCTGACACAGGAAGGAAGAGTAGGTGGATTTCCCTGATACCTTGCCTTGTCTGGTTAGGCTCTCTCTAGCTCCTCAGCTCTATTGTCTTCCCCCCTGCAAGGACTGGTAACTCCAGAAAAGCATGTATCCATCTCTGACTTCAGTAAGCTGGCCTTCATTTGCCAGCCTTATTTCACTCAAGGCTGCTATTTGGATGTGATGTCTGCTGAGTTCTCTTGCAATGAGAGCTGTTCATCTTTCAGGTCTACTGAAATTTGTGCTGTCTATAAATGTGTGCATATTCCGTGTACCAACGGAGAGTGGAATCATCTTCACAGCCAATTTTTAGGACACCTTTTCTAGCCCCTTCCTCACACCAGGAGGTGAGCAGTATAGTCCTTCTAAAAGGCTGCTCAGACACCCAGAGAGCTATCAAATCTCACTGTAGCTTCAGTCCAGTGAGAAGACAACCTGGGTCACTTGAAGGCAGGATTGAGACCATAGCTCCTAGTGAATCCACACCTGCTACTTCATCGCTTGTCTGTCACCATAGGACTTTAAGGTAGGTAAAAATGGTAAAATAGTATGGGTGATATCTTTTGACTTGAACATAAATTGGATTTAAGTGAGACAGAGTTGCACAAAGTCATAAGCCTCACTCTGTCTTCCAGAGTCATCAGAGTCCAGTGGCAAGACAAAAATCAAGATGACTGGTGGTGGCCCAGGATGCAGGGGATGACCTTGGTATCTTTGATGTCTGAACAAGCTCTAAGCTCTCCACAGCACCTGCTTCATCTGCCTTCATGGCTATTGGAACAAATTGTTCCCATCTTCCTGTTCTGCTGGGGGAAGTCTTCCCATGCTTGGGGCAGATTCACCAACAGGTTTGAGACCCCTTGGCTGCCCTCAACCGGTTTAGTCCATCTACCAAGACAGTTGACTGGGATGTGGCTGCTGCACCTGCTACATCTTGGAGCCACAGGTTCAGAGTTGGGAGGCAGGTGGACACCAAAGGTGGAAAGCAGCCCTGAAAAGGGCTCAACAGCCCTTGCACCAGAAGTATGAGTCTTCCCTAAACATCCACACACCTATCTCAGATACTTACTAGTCAAGGGACACTAAATAGGCCACCACTTCTCTGTGCCTCATTTTCTTAATCTGCAAACTCAGGTTGGATTCAATGGCTGGTAATTTCCTTTCCACCTTTAAATCTCTGATCTTAAGACTATGGGCTAGCTACTTTACTCATCTTAGCCTTAGGTTCCTCATCTGGAAAATGGGAATAGTACGAAGCAGGGTTGTTATAAGGAGCAGACATTCCAAATCTCAAAGCCCTACAGGGAGGTGAGTGATTACTTAGAGGGAGGGACTGAACTTCACTATTAGAACTGATAACCAAGCCCTTTTCCAATCTGGGTACAACTCTCCCATTTACCATAATGTCTGACATCCCTGCCAGCAGGCCAGCAATCTCATATGCCAATTCTTTCAGCTTCAGCAATGTAGTTCATCTGGGCCTGGGGAGGAGATGTAGGCCCATCGAGAGCAGAAAGCTGGGTGTGCTCCTGTTATGTCCTTATTTGTATTGGGGTATAGTCTATTTTTCTTAGCGATTTAGGTTCTGGCCTTTCTGCTCTCAAGGCCACCTTCCTTTCCATTGAAAACAGAAATGCCCTGCCAATAAAAATACCAAAAAATTATTTTATAGAGGTAGAAATAAAATTCATTTGGCAGAACAAAAAGTCAAGAATATCAAGGGAATCAGTGAAAAAAACTGTGAAAGTGAGCAGCTTAGCAGTGCTGGATGTTAAACTACATTACAAAACGGTAGTCATGAAAACAATCTGACACTGGCCATATAATACAGCAGTGGATTGGTGGGATAGATTAGGTGTACAGTATATAGAAGTAAATGAGCGCAGAAACCTAATGTCTGATAAAGGCAAAGATCAAAATGTGGGGGGCAAGAATTCAATATTTGACAAAAACTGCTGGGAAAACTGGAAAGCAGCCTACCAGAAACTAGGTATAGACCAACTTCTCATACCATGTATAAGGATAAGCTCAAAGTGGCTGCATGATTTACATATAAAGGGTGATATCATAAGCAAGTTAGGAAAATGTACGTGTCAGATCTATGGATAGGAGAAAAGTATATAACCAAACAAGAGATAAAGAATATCGTGGGAAGTAAATTGGATAATTCTGATTACATAAAATTAATTTTTTGGGCACAAACAAAACCAATGCAACCACAATTGGAAGGAAAATAGGAAATGGGTGGGGGAAGATTTTAGAGCAAATTTCTCTGGTAAAGGCCTTGTTTTTCAAATATGTAGGGAACTGAACCAAATTTATAAAAATAAGAGCTATTCTCCAATTGACGAATGGTTTAAAAATATGAACAAGAAATTTTCAGAAGAAGAAATCAAAGCTATCAACAGCCAAATGAAAAAAAAGTTCAAAATCACTCCTGATTAGGAACGTAGAAATAAAAACAACCCTGAGGTACCATCTCATACCTATCAGATTGGCTAACATGACAGAAAAGGAAAATAACAAATATTGGAAGGGATATAGAAAAGTAGGGACACTAATGCACTGTTCACCAACCCCACAAGATGTGAACTGTCCAACCATTCCAGAGAACTATTTGGAACTATGACCAAAGGGCTATAAAACTGTGCATCATCACAATACTATTACTGGGTCAGCATCCCAAAGAGATCAAAGGAATGGAAAAATGGCCTATCCATATAAAAAGTATTTATAGCAGCTCTTTTTGTGGTGTCAAAGAACTAGAAATTGTGGAGATGTTCATCAACTGGGGAATGGCTGAACAAGTTGTGATATACGATTGTGATGGAATACTATTGTGCTATGAGAAATAACAAGCAGGATGGTTTTGGAAAATCCTGGGAAGATTTATATGAATTGATGTAGAATGAAGTGAGCAGAACCAGGAGAATATTGTAAATAGTGACGGCAATAATGTATCAACTGTGAAAGACTTAGTTCTGAACAACAGTGATGCAAGATAATTCCAAAGGATTCATATGAAAAATGCTGCCTACCTCTAGAGAGAACTGATGAACTCTGGATGCAGATTAGAGCATTGTTTCAATTTCTTCATTTTTTGTATATCTTTTCTTTTGAAACATGACTGATATGGAAATATGTTTTTCATGACTTGACATATATAATTGATATCAAATTGCTTGCCCTCTTCAGGAGGAGGAGCAAAATGGGAGAGAAGAAGAAAATTTGGAACTCAAACAATTTGAAAATTAATATTGAAATTTTACATGTAATTGAGAAGTATTTAATAAAATAAAAATATATTGAGAAAAAAGAAAACAGAAATAAACTATTAATTGAGAAGCAGCTCAGCCTTCTGTCTTGTCAGTTGTCATCATTCCATCTATAGATGTACTGTGGTCCTGACCCTTTATTGATCTTCTTCTTTGCCCCTAATGTAGCTTTTTAAAAATGCCTTCTCTTGCTCTCACCTGCTTCAACCCAATCTCAGCTTTATCCTAAATCCTGAGAGTATTGTGTAGAGTCCCACACTTTTGTACCCATGTTCTTCTAACCTACCCTTTCCTCCCTCTTTTATCCATTTTTTCTTTCCAACCAGACCTGTGATTTCATGGATATGGAGAGGGATAGAATCAGGCCTTGAATTCAGGCCCTCCTGACCCCAAAGTAAGCTCTCTACCCACTGGCCACTCTGCCTCTCCTTCTATGTATGCATTTGAAAAATTTACATTGATTGGAGAATTTTTTGCATCTACATACGTCTCTTCTAACAACTCTCATTTTTTCTCCTCACTGGTATCATTTCCTTTGTTCCTTTAGAGATCTCCTTCCTTCTTCAAATTATCTTCTTTGTGAAATTTTAGCTTATGGAATGTTACCTTCACTTGAGTCTTGCAATCTGGTCTCCCAAAATCTAGGCCGGAGTATGTCAGACTTCCTCTCCTTTGTTGCAGACTCTATGAAGAAGTGGTCATTTCCCTAGGTGTTTCCATAGTTTCCACCCCAGCAACCAGCTCTTCTTGGTTGGTGATCAATCATGAAGCATATCTTAAGCCCTATGATGTGCTAGGCACTGTGCTACCCTGGAGATCTAAGGACAAAGGTGAAACATTCCACAACCTCAAGGAACCTACTTTCTGTCTAGGAATATAACATATACATACAGAGTTATACACAAGCCATACACAAATGGACACAATTGTCATTAGGCACGGGTGGCCCTGAGGGAACAGGGAAAGCCTCATGTAGATAGCAGCACTTTAGTGAATCTTGAAGGGATTAGGGATTTGAAGAGGCAAAGAGTGAGTGCAGTCCAGTCATGATGATAACCAGTACAAAGGCATGGGAGACAGAAGATGGAATGTGAAGGAATAGGAACAAGTAGTCCAATTCAGCTGGACTGCAGAGTGAGTGAAGGTCAATGACGTACAACAAGCCTGGAAAGGTAGTTTGGGGAGAGGTCATACAAGGATTTAAATGCCAAAGGGGCCAGTTTATATTTTAACCTAGAGCTAATAGGGATCCACTGGAATACTGAGGAGGGAAGTGTAATGGTCACAGCTGCTTTAGGAAAATCACACTGACAGCTGTGCAGAGGATAGATTGGAATGAGGAGAGATCTGAGGCAGGGAGACCAATGAAGATAGTCCAAGCAGGAGATTGTGAGGATGGCAGCTCTATGAATGGGTAAAATGGGATATATATAAAAGGTAAAAACCATAGGTAACTTGTTAGATATGTGAGGCAAGTAAGAGGGAGGGCTTGAGGATGACCCCAAAGTTGATGGTCCTCAGGAAGGATGGTCCTCAACAGAGACAGGGAAATCTGCAAGAGAAGTGGATCCTGAGTTCGATTTTGGACAGGTGGAGCTTGAAATGCCCACAGGGCATCCAATTGAAAATGTCCAGCAGACAACTGGTGAGACTGGAGTTCAGGAGAGACATGATAGCTAAACCTCTGAAGAAGAAAGTTAGAGAGCAGTGAGAAGGGGGCCTAGGGGAACACCCCAAATTAGAGGACTTGTTCTGGATGAAGATCTAGCCAAGGCTATCAGGAAGATTCAAAACTGGAATAGAATTTGCTATGACAGGCTCTTCCACATTTTGAAGGAAGAAATAACCATGAAGGTAAGTCAAGAAATGATTAACTGTTTTGCCTTTGGCAGAACGTTCCAGCAAATAAAGTCCACCCACCACTCCTATCCCAGCTCCATGCCAGGCTTGCAATCTGTTTCCTGAATGCCCCATTTCCTCTTCCAGCCCACTGGCCAGTAGTAAATTCCAAGAACAACATTTCCTGTTTGTCTTTTTGTTGATCTTCACCCAAAAGCTCTTCATCATTCCTAACTATGCATTCCTAAATTTACTCAGATTTGCACACCTTCTTAATTCAGCCCAATTGGGGAAAAACACGTATTAAGGACTTCCTATGTGCTAGGCACTGTGCTGGGCACTGAGGATGAAAGAATGATGAGAAAACAAGTCCTTCCTTTAGAGAGGTTATATTCTACTGGAGGAAGAAAATTCAAACAAAGACAAGTAAACGCAAAGCATTTGGGATGCTGGGATGAGAGCGTTAAGAACTGGGAGAGTCAGGAAAAAGCCTTCTCTAGAAGGCAAAGTTTCCTTTGAGCCTGGAAGGAGCTGGGGTTTTCAAAAACAGAAACGAACAGGGAGAAGTATTTAAATAGACTTCTCTGGCTGCAATGTACACTGCATGATGAAGAGTAACATGAGAACCATCTCCAAAGACAGGTTAGAGTCATTGTCGATCCTTAGTGTGCAATGCTCCCTGAGATCCCGTTTATGCACCCTACTCTTTTAGATGAGACACACCTATGCAGACCCACATTCCAACCATGGGTCTCATTCTAACCAAGTATCACATTGATCCCTATGAGACTAAGTGTGTGCCCTCTGCATTAAGATCTCTAGTTCACCTATCTTGTTTCTCAAACGTTATGCACTTGTAAAGAGACATTTGAGGCAACAATTTTTATTATTGGAGTCTTTTTGGATTTTATCATTTGTGAACTGCCGGATGTCTCAACTGCTACTCTTCCTTCATTGCGGCTACCCTTTGTGGGAATGATGGATTTGCACAAGCAGTTTTATTCTGTCTTCATTCTTTTTATTTTAAAACTCTAGTGGTTAAATTTGAAAAACACTGGGTAAATATGCTCTAACTTGCCTTTGTTAGGAATCCTCCATCCCTGGTCAGGGGAATGGAAAACTGAATTCTTTTATTTTAATCTGTTGTGCAGAAATCCAAATGCCATTCTCAGATGCTGTCTTCTGAACCAGCTGTTTGCCCCCCACTCAATCACTTTTTCTTTTTTACATCTTTTTGCCATCGATGGAAAATAGAAACGGAAAAAACCCTTGTTTCCCTGTAGTTTTCATTTTCACGTCCAAGACTTTGTGACTTGTTACTACTTTCTAAGTCTTTTCTAGAAGCATTATCCATGCCCATGTGAATCCCCAGATGTGGGTAGCAGTCATCCATGCCATCCAGTCCTGGGAGAGTCTCTGGTACGTCTTAGATATGGAAAAGGGCACCAGAAAGTCAGTAACGCCCTTTACTATTATCGTGTCCACAAACAACTGACTCATACGATTCAAAGTCACAGTATCTCTTTGAGACTCAGTTTCTTCAACTTCAAAATGAGGCAGTTGGACTAGGTGGCCTGTGAGGTCCAGCTCTAGAGCTCTTCCAGGATGTGATGGCTTTTCAGGAGGAGACCATCTGCTGACATTTGTACAATGAGTTATGAAAAAGATCTGGCAAGTCAAGATGGTAAGACTGGATAGGAATCTGATTTTCACAGATTCCAACTAGACCCAAAACCTTGCCAGTTTCCAGAAATCATCATTCCTTTATTACTCAATTGCAGCAAAACCAGAAAAGTCACTGATTGAGGATGGCTAGAATATGTGGTCTCAACTCATCTTCACACACATGAGGCTGTTTTCTTAGAATTATACAGGGTCAGAGCTGCAGACACTATCTAGCCCAACCCTCTCATTTTGCACAGGAAGAAACTGAATTCCAGAAAGTTGATAGGACTTAGAATCCTGCCTCTCATGCTACTTGTGCAACTTCAGATAATTCACTTAATTGTCCCAGCCTCAGTTTCCTCATCTCTAAAATGAGGAGATGGACTAGAGGTACCTTTTGGCCCTAAAACTATGATTCTATTAAATCAGGGGTTTGGAGGGTAGACCACAGAAATCATCTAGACCAACCCCAGCCTTTTACATCTGGGAACACTAAGATTTGGCAAAGAGAAGCCATTTGTCCCAGGTTGTACAGCCATCTAGTAGCATAGCCAGGAATGGGACACAGGGCACTTGAATCCCAGGCCAATGATCTTCCTTCTACCTTGGCTCTTCTACATTTTGGCTACTATGGTCCAAATCATTGAGCAGCATCCATGACTGACCACTTAGTCCTTTGGGCTCACAAGAAGGGACCTCTAAGGTCATCTCATACAATCCCCACCTGACCAAAAGTATCCTTCAGAATATCCTTGAAAAGTGGTTAGCCAGCCTCTGATTGAAGACCTCTAGTTATAAGGAGCTCACTTACCTACCAAGGCCACTCATTCTACTTTGGGATAGGCTCTACTTATGAGGAAACCTTTCCATATGTTGAGCAGAAATTGACTTCTCCAAAAACTCTTCCCATCACCCCCAGATTCTGCCTTCAAACAGAACAAGACTCTTCCACAAGTCTTCAAAAACTTGAAGACTGATGTCATTAATCGCAAGCCCCACCAACAAATCTCCTCTCCAAGCTAAACATCCCCATTTCCTTCAATTGACCCTCCAATAGCAAGTTCAAGGCCCTTTGCTATTCTGCTTGTGAACATTGACTTACAACATACTTTTTCAATACCAGTGAATGATAGTCTCTGGGCTGACAGTGGCCTCGCCTGGAGTAGGCGGCCCTGGAGGAGGCATCTAAGTGTCAGTCCCTTGTGGTCTAGTTCAGACTAACTACAGGTCTACTACCATCCTGCCTGGGCCATTTGGAGGCATTACTGCCTCACTGAGAAATGTCAGGGTTCCAGTTGGAAGTCCCTTGCTTCAAAGTACTATGAGATAATTAATACAGCATTCAACGCCCTTCATAACCTAGCCCCCTCCTACCTTTCCAGTCTTCTTACACCTAACACATCATCACATACCCCTGGATCCAGTGACATTGGCTTCCTGGCTGTTCCTCAGACAAGACCATCTATCTCTTGGCTATGGGCATTTTCTCTGGCTCTTCTCCATTCCTGGAATGCCCTCCCTCCTTCTTTTGAACTACTAACTTCTCTGGTTTCCTCTAAGTCCCAACTAAAATCCCACCTTCTACAGGAAGACTTCCCTAACCCCTCTTATTCTCAGTGCCATCCCTCAGTTAATTATTTCCCATTTATCTTGTATATAACTTGCTTTGTATATATCTGTTTGCATGTCATATTTCCCATTAGATCATAAGCTCCTTAAGGGCTGAGATTGTCTTTAACACATAGTAGGCAATTAAGAAATGTAAATTGATTGACTGATAATATATTAAGAAAGTTATTGGAAGTCATATTTCAGCTTGATATAAAGAAAAATGTTCTAATGACAAGAACTATCTAACAGTGGAATATATATCAATTCCTGGAAGACTTCTAGAATGTCTTTTAAAAGGGATGATTAGTGAATCTCTAGAAAAGGAAGCAGCAATCACAAAGATGCAGCCCGGCTTCATCAAGAACAGGTTGTGCCAGGTTCACCTTATTTCCTTCTGTGATCATGTTATTAAACTGGTAGATGATTTACCTAGATTTTCGCCAAACATTTGACAAAGTCTCTCGTATTACTGTTATGAAAAAGCTGAAGAGATGTGGGCTGGACAATAGTACCAGTAAGGGGGGTCAGAACTGCTTGAATAGCCAAGCCCCAGAAGTTGCCATTAATGACTCTGTGTCCCCTCGGAAAGAAAAGCCAAGTGAAGTGCACCAGGAAGCTGTGATTGAGCATGTGACATTTAACGTGCTTCATAGCATACACCTCGGATGAAGGCAGATATGAAATGCCCATCAGATTGGCAGATAATACCAAGCTAGCATGGACCTCAAATATATCAAAAGGAAGAGCCAAAGTTGAAAAGATTTTGACAGGCTAGAACATTGTGCTGAATAGGGTGAGGTTAAATAAAGAGCAATGCAGAGACATGGAATCATAAAAGTCAAGTCTTTCACTTGCTTCAAAAAAAATCAACTTTATAAGTACAAAATTGAAGAGGCATGGCTAGGCCTTGATAAGTCTGTAAAAAAAATCTGGGCATCCTAGTGGACTACAAACTCCATCAGAGTCCAAAATGTGATATTAATCAGTCAAGCAACAAGTATTTATTGAGTGTTCACTATGTGTCAGGCAGGCACTGTGCTAAGTGCTGGAGATACAAAGAAAGGCAAATGCAGTCCCTACCCTCAGGAACTTACATTCTAGTAGAGAAGACATGCTAATAACTAGGCCTTCAATGAAGCATAAATGAGAAGGGAAGGATGTAGCACCTGGAAGGACCAGGAAAGATCTTCTACAGAAGCAATGTTTGACCTGAGTATTAAAGGAAACCAGGCATTCTAAAAAGATAGGAAGCATCCAGGTTGTGAAGAATTGGAAATTCCGAAATGCAGAGTTTACATTTGATCCTAGAGGGAATAGAGAGGCACCAGAGTTTATAGGGTGAGAGTGAAGGAGGGAGAGAGAAAGAGAGAGAGGGAGAGGGAGAGGGAGAGGGAGAGAGAGAGAGAGAGAGTGGGCGTGTGGGTGTGTGTGTGGGTGTGACATGGGCAGAGCAGTGCTTTAGAAAAATCACCTTGGCAGCTATATGGAGGAGGGACAGCAGTGAGGAGCGTCTTGAGTTAGGCTATTGTAATTATCTACATGAGAAGTGATGAGAGTTCAAACTAGGGTGGTGTCTGTGTGAGGGCAGAGAAGGTAGAAACTGCAAGATATATCAATGGATTGGCTATGTGGGGAGGGGGAGAGCGAGAACAGGTTGGTTTTGAAGCTGGGAGCCTGGAGGACTCTGAGGATAGCTTGCAAGTGTGGGATAACAACAGCATTAGCAATAGCTAACATTTATGTAGCACTTACTATATTCCAGGCATTGTGCTAAGCACTCTATGATTATTATCTCACAACAACCCTAGGAGGGAGAAGATGTTATTGAATTTTACAGATAAGGAAACTGAGGCAAACAGTTTAAGTGACTTGCCCAGGGTCACATAGCTAGTAAGTCCCTGACGTCAGATTTGTTTGACTGTAGCTTTTATTAAACCTTAGGGATCTCAAGACAACTCTTAATAAAGCTATGATTCTATAATAGAAACAGAATCAGAAAGAGAAATCACATCTAATCCAGCCTCTCTTCTAGTGCAGGAATCCTCTCTCCAACTGGTCTAAGAAGTGAGTATCTAGCATCGGCTTGAGTCCCCACAAAGACAGACAGCTCTCACACAAGGCCACACAGTACTGGGATTCCAGGCAAAGTCTTTGTGATTGAAGATCTGGAGCCCCTCGGATTCCACTTAGTGCTGGGAATCAGGGAATGTCTGAATTTCAGAGTCGACCCACAGCTTAGTGTCCATCTCACCCATCTCCTCCCTCTATTTCTATATCCTGTATCTCAAAGGATTCAATGACAGGAATGAATTTCCTGTCCTTTGGTTGGGTCACCTTCACCAGAACTTGAAGGTCTGATCCAAGATGGTGGCCAGGACACAGAACCATCCAGGTGAACCTATGGTCAGCCTCTATCATTCCAGTCCTCTTTATACAAAAATGTGAAGGCAGGGTTAGCACATCAGATGCTCTTCTGCATGGTCAGCTATAGGACAAGTACCTTCCTCTTATCTCTCTGGGCCCTGGATGGGCCCTTCCCATGCATCCCAAATAGTCCTTTGCTCCCAGCTATCCTTCTAACTAAAAACTCTTAAGTGAAGATGGGAGTCCAGCTGGAAGTGGTTAAGTGCTGAGGTTTTGGCAATTTCTCTGCTCAGAATTGTGATTTCATGAGATGTAGCTTTTCCCCAAAGCCCCTGGTGTTGGTCCACCCTCTCTCATGATCAGACCACTGATCTTGGCTCTCCAGGCCCTCTCATCCATGGTGTAGGATCCAAGGCATCAGAAATAACCAGACACCTGTCTTTCCTTAGCGACAGCTGGCTTTTTAATTTATGAAGAGATTCTGTGCATGCCAGAATACTGCTTTTTACAATAATAAAAACTTCTGGGATGCTTCATTAAGCTCAAACAAACACAGCTGTTGTTCACTTCTAATTACAAATTAGCTGTAGAGCAATTGGTCATTTCAATTCAGCTCACTCATCATCTATTCACTGCTATTGTATGCTCTGTGCTGAGGTTACAAAAATGAAGACAAAGGGAAAAAAGACAGTACCTTCCTTCAAAGAGCTTACAGCATGTTAGGAAGGGTAGGACATGTGCGCAGATGAAGTGGACCCAAGGCAGAATGTTATAGGAGGAAGGACCTCTACTCATGGCAGACAGCAGCCTATGGACAGCTTCATCACAGAGAAGTACTGGGGGCTCATGAAGAAGTCAGTTGTCCAGGGTTACACAGCTACTGAGTACCAGAAGCAAATCTCGAACCCAGGCCTTTCTGGCTTCCTTAAAGCAAAATACCATTGGGAATTTGAGGCTAAGGAGATGACCTTGGAATTGTCCTCAAAGGAAGGAGGAATGTCAAGAAGACAGGGCAATTGTTTCCTGAGAACAGACCACCCCTGTGAGAAGGAAAGTAGGAATGGAATCCAGATCCCTCCCATGATTGTTTTTATACCTAAAATATAAATCAAACATATGGGAAGGCACTTTTATAGACAGAATTAGCTCCTTCAAGACCCTAGATAAATGGTGATTGATTGAGGACAGTACATACATCCTCCTCATCATCATTGCTAATATATGTGTGTGTTTATATAGACACATAAATTCCTATAGATATAAAATATACATATATATATAAACATATATTGTGCATCTATCTATATAGATGAATTTTAAGTTTGCAAAGTACTTTACAAATGTTATCTACATGAATACCCCTGGTTCACCCCTCACATGAGGGCCCCTAGAAAGTCCACCCAAGGTTTAAGTTATCCTGTAAGGGGTTAGCAACTAGTCAAAATCATAGTGCATGAGCCCCCATAAATATATTCATATTTACCAACTAACCAAGAGACACATCGATTTCAAACACAAGGCATTTAATCAGAGAGCATATTAATTTAAAGTGACAAGCTGTTCCTTATGCTCGCATGGAGCATACTCTCCCACAGGACAGATTATAGTATCACCAGTGGGGTAAGACACAGATGAATGATCAGAAGGAGAGCCCACTTAAGAAATGTGTCCAGGGCACATGTGTGAAGGGTAGGACCCTACACTCTTGGGTAGGGCAATTCAATTTAACTCATCACTGTGGAGGAACAGCCCAGTTATTGAGACATTGTACACTGTCAGTTAGCTTGGATTGTTAGGGAGACTCCTGAGAGCAAGCCCAGAGACTGAGCCCTACTCCACTTGTCTGTCTGTCTGTCTGTCTGTAGTCTTCCCTTCTCCTGTGTACTTGACCTTCCTGCCTAGATACTACATTGTATTCAGTTCTGAGTGCTACAGTTTCATTTTGATTGTTAATGTTTAGTTAATGTTTACTTTTTCACTTAGGTTAGGTTAGGTTAGATTAGGTTACATTAGGTTAGGTTAGATTTAGTCAAATCAAGCATTTATTAGGTATCTACTAACAGTTCCAGGCACTGTGCAAAGTGCTGGGGATACAGAAGAAAGGGGCCCAGTCCCTGCCCTTAAGGAGCTCACAGTCTAATAGGAGACAGCATGCCAACAACTATGAACAAACAAACCATACAGAGGATGAATTGGAGCTAATCTCAGAGGGAAGGCAGCAGGATTAAAGGGGATTCCCAAAGGCTTCTTGCAGAATGTTGACTTTAGCTGAGATTGGCAGGAAATCAGGGAAGCCAAGGGTCAGAGATAAGAAGGGAGAGAATTCCAGGCACAAGGGACAGTCAATGAAAACGTGTCAAGTAGGTGATGGGTGACGGATGGAGTGTTGCGTGTGAGGATCCGCAAAGACATCAGCATCACTGGATCCCAGAGTACATGGGGCTGAATAAGACTGCGAAGCAGAAGGAAAACAGTCTATGAAGGACTCTGAATGCCAGACCTGACTTTCTATTTGATCTTGGAGGTGATAGGGAGACCCTGGAGTTCATCGAATGGGGAGAAGGGTGTGTGGCAAGATCAAACCTGCCCTCTCAGTTTCACAGTTGGAAAGAGGATGGAGGAGGCAGGGCTGGTTTGGGGGTGGGGGTGGGCTGGTTAGGTGCCATATGAGGCCAGAAATTGGAGGTGCATTGTAAGGAGCAGTGAGTCCCTGGGAACAGTCATGGTTGGTCTTCAAGCATTGGAAAAGAGGGCTGTTACAAGGAAGAGGGCTTAGACTTGCTCAGCTTGGCTCCAGAGGACAGAACTGAGGGCAATGGAGTTGGGAAGGAGGGGAAGTGGCAAACAGGCATATATGTAGGCTTGGGTATCAAGAAGAATTTCCCAGCCCCTAGGGCTGTCTGCAGGTGGAAGGAACACCTCCAGAGGAGATGGGCTCCCTTCCCTGGAAGACTTCAAACAGGCACATGGCCCCTTGTTGGCTGTGTGGTAAAGGAGATTCTTTGGGGAGTGTGGGTCAGACAAAGTGGCTGCTCAGGTCCTTCCAGTGCCTTTGCTTCCTTGATTCCCTGTTTTAAATGCCACTTCCTATGCACATATCATAACTAGAAATACAGCATGGGTTTTTCTCTCCTCCTCTCATCTTTCTACAACCCTTCAAGGCTCTAGTAGTCTGGAATCACACTTTAATTGTGCCTCCCAGAGACAGAATAGAAACATAGAAAATAGAACCCAGGACATTTGTATCAGGAGGCTTGGGTTCAAATCCTGCCTCAGACGCTTACTAGCTGTGAGACTCTTAGCCTCAGTTAGTGTCAATACTTGCATTACCCACTTCACAGGGTTCAATCAGTCCATAAGTACACATTAGGTGTCTCCTATGTGCCAGGCAATGGGCCAAGATACAAATGCAAAGGGTGAAATTATGCTACTTTGAGGAAGGTGTTTGGAAAGCCCCAAAGTCTGAACAGTTGAAATATGAGGCTCTGTGGTCAGCCAAAGAGGGGATGGAAATGCCATGGAAAGATTGCCACATCAAGAACGGCTGACCTGGGTTTAAATCTTGGCCCCGCTGCTTAGTTACTAAGTCCTATAACCTCTGTGGGCATCAGTTTCCTCATCTGCAAAGTGGGAGAGGGATGGAATAAGTTGCATAGTCCAGAGGGAATAGGGCCTGAGCTGGAAGCCTGGGTCTGTCACTGACCATCTCTGTGACCTTGGGCAGCTCTCCCAGCACCTCTGAGCCTCTGTTTCCCCTATTCACGAATCTGGCTTACCTGACTCCAGAGCCTCGCTCCAATGGTCCTCACTTGCTCAAAACTTATCCCTCTTGGTAGGACCTTCCAGGGCTTGGACCCCACCAAGGCAGCCTCAAGAACTCAGGGCCTGTTTATGCCATGATGAGGCAATGAGGGCATTCCATGTCAGAGGAAGGTCTGAATGGATGAAGACACCAATGTCTTGAAATCCAATTGAATGGAAAGAGAAGTGACTTTGGAGTCAGAGGACCTGGGTTCAAACAAAGCTGTTTGGCCACTTCCTGTGCCTCAGTTTCTTCATCTGCAAAATAAAAGCTAGATTATGTCTAAGGTCCCTCAGTCCCAAATCCATGATCCTCTGAACTACAGCACTCTGAATCACCAGGATACTGCAGCAATGAACAAGCTGAGACTTTTCTCCAAAGAGCCAAATGATAGCTTGCTTATAGATATTTGTACATTTTTGTGTTAAATATCTCTCCTCTTTCTGTACAGCTGTTTTTCAGTCCATGAATCGAGACAGAAGAATCTAAACTCATGTTCTGGCCTCAAGTTCTTAAACTGAACTGAATTCTCTCCTCTCTCCCTCTCCCCACTGCAAACCTTCAGAACAACATGTCTCATGTTGTAGCTGGAGGGACATTGGTGACAGGTGTGTGGATTTAATTGCAGAGATTGTACATTCATTTGAAACGGGGAAAAATTTGCTTTTCAAAGCAATATTGTCAAACCGTGAAATGTTCTATTTTCAGAAGGCAGAATGTTGGCTTAAACGCATTTTCTTTGCATAATTAAACACCATTTTAATTATGGTGGTAGACACCAAGATAAAGATAGGTTTTGGAGAGCTACTCAGTTATAATTTTTACATGTACCAGCCACCACTCAAACTTGTCCATCAGTATTGCAGGGGGCCATGGTCTTGGGAGGATCAGAGCCACTCCGATAGTGGAGGTGCAACCAAAGTGCTCCTTTTTATCTCATGGGACCCTTGCCCAACTCTTTTCATCTAAAGATGAAAAGTCATGTAGTCCAATCTCCCAGTTTTACAGATGAGGAAATTAAGGCTCAGAGGGAAGAGGTGACTTAAGGTCACATGGATGGCAAAGAAGAGCATTAGATTAGTGCTGAAACATCACCTACCCCAACATCCACATTCACAGATGAGAAAACTGAGGCACAAAGACATAAGTAACATGGTGAGGATCACACAGATAGCTTATGAGTGCCTGAGGCAGGATTGGAAGCCAGGCTTTTCTCTTCCAAGTACAGCACTTTATACACTACTTCAAGTTGCCTCGTGGTAGAGCCACCCAAATTTCTAGAGACTTTACTCTAGGTCTTAAGTACTCTGTGGATTCCACTTGCCACCCTGAGTATATTCCTGTCTCGATCCCAACCCCCCCCCCACTTCATTCTTGCTGCACAAAAGCTCTGCCACTGCCTCACTGTGGTGGGGAAGTATCCAGATATGGTCACTGGTGTACAAGTTTACACAGGTTCTCCCACACTGGAAAGATTTAGAACGTGGTCCTAGCAACAGCAATACTCAAGGACCAGCCAAGGTAAATAGAGAAGAGTCTGATCACCAGGAAGTAATCCACCCAACAGACATGTGACTAGGGCAGGCAGTCAGGGCTTTGGACCAGGCTGCAGAAATTCAAAGAGTTCTGCCCTGGAAACTGGTGGTTTGTTCACTCAGAGTCCTCAATCAGCCCCATGGCACAAGACCCCCAATTTCCCACCTGGGATCTGGGATGCCATACTCCCCCACAATATTCTCCTGAGACCTAGTGCCTCATCACTGTGTATGCCATACATTCTGTCAAATCTTGGGGTCCAGGGAAATGATCACCATTGGACCTTTTTCCATGGCCATAATACCTCCCATGCACATTTCTTCCCCAGGTTTGAAGGATCAAGGGTAATAGACTGAGCTATGGAGGCACAGGATAGATTCTGTGGATGATGGGATTTCCTTCCTCTGGCGCAACTGAACACTCCTTCAAGTGACTGGCATGAAAGTCACCCACTAAATGAAGATGATGGCCGGTATGGGCTAGTAGTGGAACCTATATCCTTCCTGCCCCATGGTCTCCCCCAAAGTCTCCTTTGCCAACTAGCCCCCTCCCCATACACTATTCTGTGCCTCTCCCAGCACCAGGATTCCCCACAAGGGATCAGCTCAGTGTAGACATCCTCACTAGCATCTGTGGAGCCCCTGGAAGGACCCAGAAAACTCTTGGTCTCCAGCAAGGTGGTGCAAAAGGAACCCTCCACTCATTTTTAGACACTTGAGGAGGAGCAGAAACTTCAGGTAGAGACCAAAAGATGCATGAAATCCTTTGGTATGAGAGAGCCCAGAACACCAGGAGGGTCCTGCTATGGGCCACCCTCTACCACCAGGGGTCAGAGAGAAATTTGCCTTCTGGTACCTTCCTGTTCCAACTAATCATTCTTGCTAAGTACTTGCTAGGATCAGGAGCTAAGCTTTCTCCTTGCTGAAGAAGTCCAAATAGCTTAAGTGGGGCTCAATTTGGGTGCCCTGGGGCAAAGTCCAAGTAACCCTGTCCTAGGTCTATAGATTTAGAGCTGGGGGGTGGGGACCTCAGAGGCCATCTAGTCCAACCCAACATTTTAAAGATACGGAAACTGAGGCCCAAAGAGGTTCAGTGAAGTGTCCAAGGTCACACTAGTAGGGTTCAAACATGGATCCTCTGAATTCAAATACAAATGATAGCCAACATTTTCAAAGCTCTTTAATGTGCTTCGCATAGTCATTTAATTCCTTCTTTGTCTCGCGGTGAGGTAGGTTAGATTGTAAACTCCTTCAGGGCAGGCACTGTCTTTTGCCTCTTTTGTATCCCCAGTGCTTAACACAGTAGCTGGCACATGATAGGTGTTTAATAAATATTTACTGCCTATGGTAGGCGCCATTATTATCCTTATTTTGCCAATGAGGAAATTGAGTCCAGGAGTTGAGTGACTTGCACAGGTTAACTAGATGACTGGTTTTTATTAATACGATTATTTAATACAAAGAAAAGATAAAGCCAGTCCCTGGCCTCAAGGAGCCCACAGTCTAATTGGAGAGACAACGTGCAGAGAACTGTGTCCAAACAAGTTATATACAGAATAAGGTGGAGATGACGTCAGAGGGAAGGCACCGGCATTAAGAGGGATCAGGACGGGGCTCTTGTAGGAGGCAGTACTTTAGCTGAGACTTGAAGGAAGCCGGAGAAGCCAGGCAGCGAGGATGAGGAGGGAGGGCATTCCAGAGATGGGAGACAGCCAGAGAAAATGGCCAAAGTCAAGAGATGGAGGAGGGTCTTGTACCAGAGGCCTGGATTACTGGAGTGTGGAGGTCTAAGTTGTAAGAAAAGTGGAAAGGTAGGGAAAGATCAGGTTATGGAAGACTTTATAAGCGAAAATATTTAGCAGCTGAGGCAGGATTTGAACTCAGGTTTTCTTGACCTCGGACTCAACATTCTATCCACTGTATCACCTCCCTGCTGTCTCTCCAATCCAGCCCCCTTTCTGCTGTGCTATGTCCCATGAAACAGTTAAAAAATTAAGTCAGGGGCAGCTAGGTGGAGCAGTGAGTAAAGCACCAGCCCTGGAGTCAGGAGGATCTGAGTTCAAATCCGGCCTCAGACGCTTGACCTACCTACTGGCTGTGTGACCTTGGGCAAGTCACATAACCGCAATTGCCCTGCCTTCCACCCTCCAAAAAAAATTAAGCCACTCATTTATTAATTGCCTCCAGTGGGTCATATAAAACACAGCCCCTGGCCTCAAGGAGAGACAACATATAGATGTGAGAAAAGGGACCATGTGAGAGTTAAAGAACCAACAAGAGAAAAATCCCAGGGGCCTCTCAGGGTAGGGTCCTGACCACAGACAAAAGAATGATAAATGGGCCGAGAGTTCAAAGGGAAATGAAATTTCTCCAGACTGAACTGGTTTAGAAAAACTTCACGGTTAAGTGCCTGTAGCTGGAGGCCGAAGGAAGGCCCGCGTGCCAAGGTCTTGTTAGTGTGATAATCAATCAGCAGTCACAGCATCCCTACGGCGGCAGCTCAGAGATGCCTGGCTCCAAAATCCTTTGGTGAAACTTCTGCAATTCTGGGATTTGCCCAAGACTGAGTAGCAAACATCCCAGCTCCACCATTTCCTGGCTAAGCCTCTTCTTCCGCTTGAGTCTCAGTTTGCTCATCTGTAAAATGGGGATTATCGTAATGCTGTACAACGCTCAGCCATGGTCAGGAAGGCGCTTTGCAACCTTCGGGCCATGGGTATGTGGGTAATTACCACTGGCATCCTTGAATCTGGAGTCCTACTCCACTATCTGAAGCAGCCAACTTGGCTCTGCCCCCACTCCACGATCTCAATCACCTCTCACACTGGCTTCAGACTGGACTTCGATGCCACTTGTGGCCACCAACAAGAAGTGTTCACCTGGAGAATAGATTAACTCCTTCAGTGCCTTGTGCTAGGAAGTAAAATTAATATCCACGTAGCACTTTAAAGTTGGCAAAGCACTTTACAAATATCTCACGTGATGCTCACAACAACCCAGGGAGGTGGGTACTGCCGTGATCCTCATTTACAAATGAGGAAAGTGAGGCAAACAGGCTCTGTCCACTGTCCCATCAATTAAAGCTAGAAGGCATGCCAGAGTGTCCTCTCTGAGGTCATCTACTCCAACCCCTTCATCTTACAGATGAGGAAACCGAGGCCCAGATACGAAGCAGCATGGCCAAAGTTACAAGTGGTGAATAGCTCTCTTTTGCTCCATTTCTCAATGGCAAGGTCACCAGATGCATTGGAAAGAATGTCAGACCTAGAGTCAGATGCCTGGGTTTGAGCCCAACTCCAGCCCTTGCTGGCTGTGCAACTCTGGACAAGTCATTCGATGACTCTGTGCCTCAGTTATGAAATGGGGGTAAAAACCAGCGGCTCTGCCCATCCTGTAGGGACATTGCTGTAAAGAGCTTTGTCAGTGGGAGTGATCGATAGCCCCTTTTGTGCCCCTTCCTCTTGGAGCCTTTCAGGTCCTGCTGGCTGCAAGACGGCACTGAAGAGGAAGCAGCAGCAGCTGGCAGAGCCCCATTGTCCCATGTACAGCGGAAGCCCATCACCCTCTGCAGAAGGAACCACTAAGGGACTGCCTCAAACAAGCAGTGGCCGCTTTTCTAAACCAAACATTTCACAGAACATTGGGTCAGGGGTCAGTAAACAGCAGTTTGAGGGGATTTTGTTTGGAATCTTGCTGCAGGAGGAAGCTCTGGAGAGAGGGGGTGGGGGACGACTCTCAACTGCTCAGCCTACAGGGCCGATGATATGAGAGAGCAAACACTTATGGAATACCGGCTGTGTGCAGAGCCCTAGGAGCCCTCAGAAGGCCATGAGCAGAGGCAAAGTTAGGGCAAGACATGATCCCTGCCCTCACCAACCTCACAGTCTAGAAGAGAAACCAGACGGTGATGTAGGTCAAAGGCAGTGGGAGCATGACCAGTGAGATCACTAAATTGAGTCTCAGAGGACCCCGGTTTGCACCCCACTTATTCCATTCACTACCTATGTGACCTGGGTTTCTCTGGGACTCAGTTTCCTCATCTGTAAAATGAGTTTGGACTAGAATGAGATGTCAAATTCCAGGCCCTCAAAAAAGTCTCAAATGCTGCCTGAACCAGCTTAAAATGGGAAACATTTAACAAAAGAAATAAAAATGCAACACAACATAGATAGTGTTAATTTGTGGTTTTCTTAGTCAATATGCAGCTACAAAGGTGAGTGTGACCCTGTGAGACTTGATGACCTCTAAGTCACTGTGAAGGTGACAAGAGGCAGCTCCTGACAGGCAGGTCAGACCACTACCACCACCTTGACCCTTGCCTCTCCTCAGATCCCAATGGATGCAGCCAGGACCTGTGCCTTGGGAATGGCCTGAGCCGCCTTCCCTGAAGGAAGAGCCAACTCTCCTCCCTGAGGGAAGAAGTCACCATGAAGATGAATACACCTTCCTTGCCACCACCCAAAGGTGACCATCAGCTCAAGAGCCCTGGGAATGATAGTGTGTGGGACAAAAACTAAACCCAAAATTAAACTCAGAGGCTTCTCAAGTAGAAAGTAGAAATGAATTTTATTACGATCCTGCGGGAAAGGGTCTTCTCCGAACTGAACCGATAGACAGGGAGAGGTGGGGCCCAGAGGGCAGAACTTATCTTTATACTCTAACATAAAGAACAACGCCCCACACCTATCACCCCCCCTCCCTCCCCACCCCGCCCACCATCACTGGCCTTTTAACTCTCATTGGTGGAGTCCAGGCTCACAATTTCCCAGAAATCTACTACCCCAGGTACAATTTAGCCAATGCCAAAACTCTTAAAAAACACTTTTTTTCCTTATTTGGCTAGGACACAGTTCAAGTGATTTTAGTAACTCAAAACTTAGGCCTAGCTGTCAATCAGAAGCCCTGAGCCATGCCAAAAGGTCCCTACCCCCATTCATTCCGCTCAACTCACAGAAAGGCTGAGATCCAGATTCCATGAGAGGGCTTCACCATCCCACTCAGTAGCACCCCACAAACCCCAGTCTTGCCTCCAGCCCAGCAACAATTTTGGGAAGCAGCACCTCTGGGGCCACACCCTGCCCCCCACCTGCTTCTGCAGAAAAGAACATTGTCCCCACCCAAGTCCTGGCCCCTTCCAATGGCTCAGCACCAGAAACCAATGGGATTTTATGAGTGGAAGGCATGAACATCTGCTCTGCCCCTGTGCCCAAAAGCCATTAAAATGTGACCTCCCAAACTCTTCTCTAGAAATAGAACTCAGTGCTTAGTGCAGAGTGCTTTGCACACAGTTGGTGCTTAATAAATGTACCCTATTTATTTGTTTTAGTGAGTCACACAATGAGTAGTCGTGTGAATAGTGGAATCAGGAAGCCGTAGGTTTAAATCCTGACTCAGATACTTCCTTGTTGATTGACCCTGGGATGGCCACTTCACTTCTGCTTGTCTCAGCTTCCCTAGCTGTAAAATAAAGGGTCTTAGGACCCAAGTATAGCCCCCTCATTTACATTCATTAGCCTCTAGAGACCCTTGGGGCTCTGAATCTATGATTGGGAAAAGTCAGAGGGAGGAGGTCATTACCAAGCCTAGAAATCTGGAAAAAGAGCAGCTTTGGAATCAGACTTTAAAAGATAAGCAGGGGTTCAAGACAAACAATGTGAGCAAAGGCTTGGAGGTGGGAAAGCCCAGGGCATGTTCCAGGGACAAAGACTGAGTGGGAAGAGCCTTGAATGCCAGGCAGGAATAAAAAGCCTAAACTTTATTAGGGAAGCAATAGGGAGCCAGTGAAGATCAGAGGGCAAAGGAGTGACATGATCAGGTATGTGCATTAGGAAGATTGCTTTTCTATTTTAATATAAGCTCCTTTAGAGGAGGGATTGCTTCATTCTTTGTTTTTGTATCCTGTATGTAACACAGTGCCTGGTATATAGTAAGCACTTAATAAATGCTTATTAGTTAGAAGTAGTTAAGTGTCATGGGGAGCTTGGAGTCAGGAAAACCTGAATTTGAATCCTGCCCCAGACATTTACTGTGTGACCCTGCCCAAGTCCCTTGATCTCTCTCAGCCTCAGTTTTCTCATCTGCAAAATGAATATAATAATAGCTCCAATCTCACAAAGTTGTTGAGGACCAAGTGAAAAAACAAACCAGAGTTTTCTTATGTAAATGATTATGTAAAATGTTACTGTTAATATAAGCAACTGTGGATTGGCAGAGAGGAGAGTGAGGAGGGTAGAGCTTGTGATGGTCTGGGAGGGTGACATGGGAGCCTGGCCTGGGGGAGGCAGGAAGGCTGCAGGAAGGGATGAAGGCCAGAGGTGACAAGGTCTGGCCAGTGGGGAGAGACCCAAGGTAACCAACAGCGGGGACCAGGGACTAGTGAAGGGAGACATTGAATAAGATCAGAAGAGGGAGCCGGCTGCTGGAGAGAAATGTCCTCCAGGCAGTCTGGGCTCTGAGAAGGGGCCAGGAGGGGACATGTTGATCCAGGCTTACTTTATAGAATTGAAGTCCCCTAAAGGCAGGGACTGTTTAATTTTTGTCTTAATTTTTTAATCTTCATTTTTATTCACAGTTCCTAGCATGTAGTAACACTTATCAAACTCATCAAATTGAATCGCCTTATCAAAACATCCCATTTTACAGAGGAGGAAACTGAGTCCTACAGTGGAAAATGATGGCCACACAGGGTAACAAGTGACAGATCCACAATTCGAAGCCAGACGTAGACTCGTAAGTCTGGAGCTGAGAAGCCATCAAGCCTGACCCCTCATTCTACAGATCAGGTAACTAGGAGCCAAGTAAGTGAGGTAACTTGCCTATGGTCACGGTAATCAACAGGGGAAGGATTTGAACCCAGGTCATCTTGACCCCAAATCAAATGCTTGTATTACATTGCCTCTCTCTCCACCTTGACCTCAAAACTGTGGACAATCAGCCAAACACTGACTTTCTTTATGAATTGTTGTATCACCCTATTAAATGAATATAGAGTAATTCACAAAGCAGTTGACACCACTTCCTAGTATATTTTCAAGACAGACTTGGAGAAAGGAAGGAGATAAGCATTTACTGAGGCAGGCACTGTGCTAAGTGCTGGTGATACAAATGTAAACAAAAAGAAAGACCCCCTTCCTCGATAGGAAGACAACCTACCAAAGGGAGCTGAAGAGTTTGTGAGGGAGCTAACGCATTTCTACTTGATTCAGTAGTTATTGAGGAGCTAAGGAAGGCTTTCCAGAAGAGGAGTGACTCCACCACATCATTAAATAAAGAAGATTAATCTGAAAATAAACAACGATTGTGGCGGGTGGGGTGGGGGGCGAGGTGGGGGAGGGGGGGGACTGAAGGCAGAAAGATCCATTAGGAGGCTTTTATAATCCTACACTCTGGTGATAATGAGGATCCATACATACTGCAGTGGTGACAATGGAAATAGAAAAATAAAGGAAGGTTTAAGAGATATTGGTCAGGTAGAATGAACTTGGCCAGGGCAACAGGTGAGATGAAGGCAGTGAGAGAGAGGGAAAAGGCAAGCTCCAAAGTTTTCAAATATTGTCAGAATGAAGTCAAAAAGGGAAAGCTATTTAGGAAGAAAGATAATAAGTACAGTTTGGGTCATAGGAATTTGACATTACAATGGAACATCTAAGTGGTAACATCCAGTAGAGAGCTGGACATAAAAGCCTATGGCTTATGGGAAGAGTCAAGACTAGAGATGCAGCTTGGAAAGGCAACCACATGGAGGCAATAAATGAAGACAAGGGAATACATGAGACTGGCAAAGGACAGAATGTAGAGACAGAAGAAGACCAAACACAGAGCCTTGGGATGCCAGCATTAAAGGACTGGAAAGAAAAAGGGCCCATGAAGAAGATGGAGGAATTATTTGAAAATGGGGCAGGACTAGGAGAGCACAGGGCCAGAAAAAGGGAGAGAATCTGAGAGGAAGCAACATCTTTTAGTGTGAAATGCTGAGAGATTAATGAAGATGAGAACTGGGAAAAGCACATTGAACTATGATCTAGGGAGTTGGATCAGTAGAATGGTGGAGGGGGAAGCCAAATTGCCGTGGGTTAAAGAGGAAGTAGGAGGTGAAGATGTGGAAACATGAGTCATAGATGATGTGGCCTACTTTAATGGAGAAAGGATAAAAGAGTTTGGGTGGAAGCTAATGGAATAAACTCTCTGGGGAAAGTTGAGGGGTATTTTTAGGATTGCAGAGACCTGAGTTTGTCCAGAGGCAGCCAGGAAAGAGAGGTGGGTAGAAGGAGAGGGAACTGAAGGCAATCACTACTAGAACTTCTGGCCCCAAGCCTTGGTTCTTCTCCATCATCATTGTCTATTTTCAGAAAACTATGGAGGGATTACAGATAAGCCTGGCCAGGAACCTGACTCATTTTCAGAGAAAAGCTACCTCCTCAACTTCCCTCAGAAGCAACAACATGTGTTGCTTCCTCACTTCAGTTGTGTCCAACCTTTGTGACCCCATTTGGGGTTTCTTGGCAAAGATCCTGGAGTAGTTTGCCACTTTCTTCTCCAGCTCATTTTACAGACAGGGAAACTGAGGCAAATAGGGTTAAGTGACTTGCCCAGGATCACACAGCTAGTAAGTGACTGAAGCCAGATTTAAAATGAGGTTTTCCTGATTCCCATGCACTACCAGCTGCAACAGTAGGTTGTCAAGCCATTCAGTCTAGGAATATTTTCTCCTGACTGCAACTTGATAACAGAGCAAAGTCACCTTGTTTCTTTGTTAAACCCTTCTGAACTAATTTGGTATGAAAAGAGGTTTTTAAACCTGCTTCTGCACCAGTGCAGAGACAGGAGAACTTCTCCTGTGGCAACTCCAGACTAGGGAAAGAGGAAGAGGATCAGCATTTAGTAAGTGACCACTGTGTGCCAAGCACTGAGTACTCTTCACAAATATTATCTCATTCCATCCTCAAATAACACTGAGAGGTGGGGGCTATTATTATTCTCATTTTACAATTGAGGAAACTGAGGCAGGTAGTGTTTAAGTGACTTGCCAAAGGTCACACAGTCAGCAATTTTCTGAGTCTGGATTTGAACTCAGGCCTTCCTGTCTCCAGTGCTCTGTTTTCTGTAACACCTTAGGCCATCTAGTCCAATTTCATTTTTTTTTCAATAGAGAAAGAGGATCATGTCAGAGGATCCTACTGCTAGACCTTGAAGGGATCTCTGAGGTCATCTAGTTCAGCTACATAATTATATTTATCAGGAACTGAAGCTCAGAGAAATGAAGAAAATCAACGGCAGGGTGAGATTCAAACCCAGCCCTCTGACATCATCTTCAAGCTTTCTTCCACTTCACCACAAGAGTGATCCTATTTCCTCATTTTCCTAGCTGTGTTCTGTGTGTATTCATGCCTCTTAAAACATTGGTATATTTTCTTTGTTAATCAAATTTTATGGAACATTATTCAAATGAAAACTTTTGGGTTTTTTTTCCAGTTACCCATTAGAGCAACTTCAATCTCTTCACATTCCTTTCTTTTGTTCACATTCCTGATCAGTCACTTTTTAAAATTATAAATTTTTTTTTTAATTTTTAGTTTACAATGCTCAGTTCCACAAGTTTTTGGGTTCCACATTTTCTCTCCCTCCCTCTCCTCCTCCCTCCTCCCCAAGACGGCATGTAATGCAATGTAGGTTCTACACATACCTTCACATGGAACTTATTTACATAATAGTCCAGTTGTAAAGAAGAATTATAACCAATGGAATGAATCATGAGAAAGAAGAAACAAAACCAAAAAAGAAAGAAAAATGAGACCAAAAAGTTTGCCTCAATCTACATTCAGATTCCATAATTCTTTCTCTGGATGT
Organism: Trichosurus vulpecula; assembly: GCF_011100635.1. Classification (NCBI taxonomy): domain Eukaryota; kingdom Metazoa; phylum Chordata; class Mammalia; order Diprotodontia; family Phalangeridae; genus Trichosurus; species Trichosurus vulpecula. Next base: position 11,915,694 of record NC_050580.1, on the reverse strand, counting down.
GCATAGCTTTTTCCATCATGAGTGTTTTGGAGCTGTCTTTGAACCTTGCATTGATGAGAAGAGCCAAGTCTGTCAAAGTTAGTCCTTACAGATACTGTGTGTCTGTAATCATGTATAATGATCTCCTGGTTCTGTTCCCCTCACCCAGGATCAGTTAATATAAGTCTTTCCAGGTTGTAATGAAGTCTGTCTGCTCCTCATTTCTTGTACCACAATAGTATTCCATTACATTCATATACCACAATTTGTTTAGCCATTCCTCAATTCATAGGCATGCCCTTGACCTCCAATTCTTTGCCACCGCAAAAAGAGCTTCTGTAAATATTTTTGTACATACTGGTCCATTTCCCACCTCTGTGATCTCTTTGGGATATAGCCCTAAGAGTGGTATCACTGGGCCAAAGGGTATGCACATTTTTATAGCCCTTTGGGCATAGTTCTAAATTGTTCTCCAGAATGGCTGGATCAGGTCACAACTCCACCAACAATGTAACAATGTTCCAATTTTCCCACATTCTTTCCAGCATTTATTATTTTCCTGTTCTGTCATGTTAGCCAATCTGACAGGAAAGATGTGGTACCTCAGAGTTGTTTTGATTTGCATTTCTCTAATCAGTAGTGATTTAGAGCGTTTTTTCATATGACTATAGGTATCTTTAATTTCTTCCTCTGAAAACTGCCTGTTCGTATCCTTTGGTCATTTCTCAATTGGGGAATGACTTGTATTCCTATAAATTTGACTCAGTTCCCTGTGTATTTTAGACATGAGGCCTTTTTGATCAGTTACTTTTATGATTGAGGACCATGGATTATCACAATATGGAAAAAAAATTAAGTGAGCCTCATCCCATCCCTGTGTATCAGGAAAAGTAGAGAACACTTGCTTGAAAATCCACTGGTCTGGGAAGGAGTTAGGAAAGTGGCCTGGGTTGGTGAGATCACCTGGGAAGGGCAAGAAAACCCCCTTGGATTCACCCAGAAACCTAACAAAGTTAAGGAGGGTGGCAACCAGAAAGGACACTGTCAATCAATCAACCAACAAGCACTTACATATATCTAGCATGGCCCAGGCCCTGGAGATACAAAGACAGAACTGAATCAGATCTTGGCTTCAAGGAGCTTCCATTCTAGTGGAGTGTATTAGGATACCTATAGACAAGTAGAGGCCAATCTAAAATTTATGAATTTTATAGTTGATACTCAAATTTCAAGCAAGATTTCAATAGTATGGTTGTGACAGGAAGGGAAGAAATTAATTCTCACACTATGGAAAGAGCATAAAATGCAAACTATAGGAATGAAAATTCCCTCTAAACTGTATTTGCAAAACTGCCTGGACTTCTTCAAAAGGGAAAGAGGAAGGATGGTCATAGTTTTACTTGTTTTCTTGACTACTGGGAAGTATAACAAGGAAGCAAGATATTCAGGGAAAATGGCTTTTCTACGTTGGATTTCTAGTCATCTTCTAAGAATGCATCAGCCTGAGCCTTCTGACCTTTGTCCACAAAAATCGAGGAAGTCTGTTGGCGAAATGGGGCCAAGAGAGCTGTTTATATATATGTGAAGGGCTATCTATTAGAAAAGCGTTCAGGATTGTTCTTCTTGGCTCTCCCAAGATGGGATGGGAGCCCTGGGTGCTACAGAGGAGAGGATTCTGTCTTTGGAAACAATGGACCTGAGTTTAAAGTCTGATTCTGCCATTTCCTATGTGGAAGCCCTTGGGCTAGTCATTTATGAGCTCTGAGACTCAGTTTTCCTATCTGTAAAATTATGGGCTTAGACTAGATAACCCTTCCAGCTCTAAATCAGTTGTAAGCGGCAGATTTAAGCTTGATATGAAGAAGGATTTCCTTATAGTTACTGTTGCTCCAAAGTGGAATAACTGCCCTGGGAAGCAGGAGGTTCTCCTTCTTTGAAGGTCTGCACACAGAGGCTGGATGACCACTTGTCAGGATTTTGGTAGAGGGTAGTCTCTCAAGGTAGTCTAGGTGCTCTCCAAGGTTCTGTCTGTAGGAGTCAGTGATTCTGATCTGGGAATACACACACACACACACACACATACACACACATATCACATACATAGACATGCATATCATGCATATGCATATATACATGTACGTGTACTAAATGTGTATATAATACAAATGTATGTGTTACGTACATATACATATATATTTATATAGCTTACAAATGAGTGCATATATCAACCCTATCTACTGACCTCCCTGGCTTCCTTTAAGTCCCAACCAAAATCTCACCTTCTGCAGGAAGCCTTCCCCAACCCCTTTTCATTACAATGCCTTCCCTTTGCTAACAGTTTCCTACTTATCCTGTACAGGGTGTTCCTAAAGTCTGGACACATAGACAAAAATGCATATTTTCAAGAAATGAAATGAATGAAATTTTCGACAACATTTTATTTAATTGGACTATTAATAACATCTTCAATATGATTTCCATCATTTGTGATGCAAAGGTTGATGAACTTTGCAAGATTCACGTGAATTCAATGCAGTGACTCCACATTGCCATCAATTTTAGCACACTCACTCTTTATGCGTTCAATCAAGTGTGTGCATCTGTGATTTTCATTGAGTACACCTTCTCCTTTAGCATAGCCCAGAAAAAGAAGTTGCTGAACAACAGTCTTCGGTGAAATGGTTAATGAGATGTTAATGAGATTTCCTATGTGTCCAGACTTTAGGAACACCTCATATACAGCCTGATGTGTATTTATTTGTTTGCATGTTGTCTCCTCATTAGATTGTAAGCTCCTTAAGGGCAGGGACTGTCTTTTGCTTCTTTTTGTATTCCCAGAACTTAGCAGAGTGCCTGACACATAATAGGTGCTTAATAAATGTTTATTGATTAATGTATTTATGTATATAATACAAATGTACATAATGGGAGGCAAGAAGAGAAAGGGGGGAGAGAGACAGAGAGGGAGGGAGGAAGGTGGGGGAGGAGGGAAGGGGGGAGGGAGGGAGGGAGAACAAAGATTTCCATTATACATTAGTAAAATTCTTCATAGGATCATAGAACTAGGGGTGGAAGGGACCTTGGAGTCATCTAATTCATCCCCTTTGTGTTACAAATGGGGAAACTGAGTCCCAGAGAAATTGATCATGGTCCCACAATTTTCTGCCTCACTTAGGGCCCTACTTGACATCTTTGTCTTGCTGAGATATAATTTCATCCTCTATATACGAGGACAACCATCCCAAGCTGCCATAAGAAGGGTATTGTTTCATACAAAGGCCAAATCACCCTTATCAATGGTGTCCTATCTCATCCCCTCTGAACTCCCTTCTGTGGGCCTCGATGGTTGTGATACACTCAGAAAGTGGTCCCCAAGTGGGCTCATAGCTGATAAGCCTCCTTTGGAATGTAACTTTAAGAAAGTCATGGTCTTGCTTTGGGCAATCAGCCTCATTGAGTTTAATTGTATGATGAAAAGTGGAAAACATTGTCAATCAAACAAATTGGTCACTAAATCAACTTATTTTACCTACTATGTGTTAAATATTGGGTATAGAAAGTAAAAGAATAAAACATTCCCTGCCTCTAAGGATTTTATATTCGCATCAGCTGCTCTCAAATAGTACAAGTATCTGTGTGCTGGGCATCATATAGACCAAACATCTGGATGGGCCCCTGTAGAATGTCAGGCATTCTGATCCTGAGTTTCCTCAAATGAAAAATGAGGACCTTGGATAGAATAATCACTGGAGTCATTCCTAGTTCTAAAAGTTTCCCAAATCCCTTTAGAAAAAAATAGACAAAGTTACAAAAAGGGTGGGAGGGATCCAAATTCTTAGATTCCTCCCCCTAAATTTTCACCCTCATTGCCATTCCAAAGCCCCCAAAAACATTTTAGCCAAATCAAATAAAGTAGAGTTAAGAGGGATAAATATAAAGTCCCAAAGGTTACCCACAGTGGGTAGGTGGCCTTCTACATGAAGGCCTTCCTGGCACCTGGTCCAGCATTACCTTGTATCTCCTTGTACTCATTTATTTGCATGTTGTCTCCTTGGGCAGAATGTAAGCTTGCTGAGGCCAGGGACTCTTCTTCCTTTCTCCTGGCATCTTCAACATTGAGCTCAGCACTTGGCATCTATAAGCTGCTTAATAAATGCTTGATGAATGATTTCTTAACGGATTCATAAGGTAAAGAGGATTCCATGTCCTTGGCATGAAGTAGCATGGAGAGAAGTCAACGTGGGCTCATGGTCATTTGACGGATGAGAAAAGTCAGGGCCACCCAGGTCACATGGTTATGGCAGCAAGTCCTAACTCATTTCAGACCATCCATTAATTCAATTCACATTTGTGTGCAGGGCACTGCATTCTATGTGATTATTAACAACAACTACAATAAAATAGTATCTACAAAGCACTACTATGTGCCAGATACTACGTTAAGCACTTTACAAGTATGATCTCCTTTGCTCCTTACAACAACCCTGGGAGGTAGGTTATTATTATCCCCATTTTTCAGTTGAAAAAAATTGAGGTTGATGTAGGTTAAGTGGCTTGCTCAGGGTCATGCATCTAAGTGGTCTGAGGCTGGATTTGAACTCAGATCTTCCTGACTCCAGGTCCAGCATTCTGTCCACTCTACATACCACTTATCTGCTTACAAAATAGTGATTAAAATATACTGAAGGAAAATAATACAGAGCCGCCCCCCCTCCAAGAGACTTACATTCTAATGAGGAAATGCAATATATACCCAGATAACTATGGTTCAAAGGTGATAATGATCTGGAATGATCTAAGGAGAGGGATGGAGCTCTACAAAGGTCATGAGGGGGCAGAGAAGTGGGAGATATTGGGGAAGGCTTCAGGGAGGAGGCCCCCAAACAGAAAATCAGAAGAGGAGGGAGGGAGCTCTAGGCCCAGGAAAATGTCTTTCTAGTATCCCAGAAGTGGGAGTCACCTCAGGGAAAGCCAGTGATGTGGGTAGAACAGCTGGGGACAGCTGGGCAAAACCAGGCTGAGTCATGAGAGTGCTTCAGACGGAAACCCTGTTCCATGTCTATGCAGTGGCCAGGGAAGAAAGGAAGTCTAAATATGGCCCAGAAGGAAAAGTGTCTCCCCAAGCCAGGGTCACATGTGTTCACTCAGTTCCTCCACAAAATGTATGTAAGAGCTCAGCTGACATCATGTCCTGTGGCCCGAGGGCAGCTCTGGGCAGGGAGCCAGGGCCCATGGGCTACCAAATCTGGTTTTTTCTTCTCTTCCCAAACCTCTCAAGCCTCAGTTTCCTTTTCTGTGAATAAAGAGACAGGTGGATAAAGATATCTTCAAGTTCAATATCTGAGAATTCTGTGGAATGTCAGTTTCTCCAACTAGAGATTACATGAGATCTAAGATTTGGAAGGTATCTCAAAAAGAATCTCCCCATCACACACCCAACATGTTGTTGTCCAGGCTTTGCTTCAAAGCCTCTAATGAGGTGGGGACCCACTACCTTTCCAGGCTGCCCATCCCCCATTGGAGCAGCTCCATCATTGGGGACTTCTTACTGACATCAATCCTGAATTGACTGTCAGTAACCTCCCCTGTTGTTCCTGCTGCTTTCTTCTGACCAGAGACAAGGTCTAACCCCTCTCTTACAGGATAGTCCTTCAGATACTTAGACATAACTAACATAATCCCGTACATTTTCTCTACCACAGGCTAAACATTTCTCCAATCCTCATATGATGTGAAATAAAGACTACCTTGGTCACCTTCCTTTGGACTCCCTCTCCTCCCCTCCCCTCCCCTCCCCTTCCTCTCCCTTTCCCTTTTTCTTTCCCTCTCCCTCTTTCTAGTTGTCTTGGGTGTTCAGATAGAAGTACAGCAAAGCACAGCAAAGATGTCTTTGGAGGTAACGGATACAGAGAAGCACCATCTATGCCTGCCCAGATAGACTGAGGAAGGACTTTCTGGGTTTTGAGTTCCTGGTTGCCTTCTGCCTTTTGTTTCATATTCTGATCACAGGTCAGTTTTAGGGAATGACCTTTCTGCCCATGATATGATAACACATTTATTGAGTCCCTGCAGAAGCACATGGCAAAGGTGGACATGTGTTTGCACACTGTCTTAGAGGACAGACCTTGAGAGTGGATTTTCCCAATCCTGTGATTTAGTCAGGCATAATCCCAAGTTTAGGTTCCCAAGTTTGAGTTCCTAAGAGACTGAAAGTTACTGATTTCAAAAGCTAAGCACCGGTCTCCTAGAGTGACCCTTACTGAACAGAAAGTCTCTTGAAGGAAGAAGTAGTCCAATGTGTCTCTTACACAAACTAGAACAACACCAAGGGGACCCAGGAGAGCTGGACTAGCAATTCTCCCTGCTGTCGTTGGAAGTTACTGCATCAGTGCATGTCTGCAGAAAGACGGATTCTTGTCTAGCAGCTGATTGCAGCTAATTAGGAGGATGAAACTTTCCATTCTCCTACTCTTCAACTTATTAAATCCCTCATCCCAAGGAACTACAATGAATTAGATAATGGCTCGCAAGTCTAGCTCTCCAAAAATATAGAAACAAAAGAGGTAAAGGACTCAATGTACTGTATAAATCAGATATAGGACAAGCAGTTGATTCCTAATGGACAAGAAAATGCGAAACATAAAGAACTGACAAACACACAGTAACACAAATCAATACCATCTTCTAACGACTATTACAATCAACTGGGAGGCTAATATTTAAAGCTCATCATAACACAAAGCAGTTCAGACAACTGACCATTAGGCCTTTTATAATACAAGTCATGCTACCACTGTGTGTTAAAAAAGTTAAATATATAAAACTTCAAGTAGACAGAAAAGTTAAACTATATAAAATGTCACTTATCTTTATTATTTTAATTCTGTATTCTCTTGAGCCAGAGAGGCAATGTGGTACAAAGGATAGAGCTGACCTTGGAGCCCAGAAAACCTGGCTTCAAGTTTTGCTTCTGACATGTACTGGCTATGTGACCTTGGGCAAGTCTCTTAGCCACTAAATGCTCTAGGCAGCTGCCTAAGACTATAGCTTACTGAGAAAGTGTCAACCTGAATAAGAAGAGAAAGTTCTTCAATGGATGCTCCCTACACCAGGAAATCCAGGTACCCCAGGGATTTTTCCTGAGATAATTTCAGAATAAATAAATTTTATAAATTTTAGGTAATTTTACAGCTTTAAATGAGTGTATATCTTTAGACGTTACATGTGCTCTCTGAAGGCAGAATATTGTTGGATTTTGATTGGAGGGTGTGTTGGAGGGGAATCCTTATTCAGTAATCTTTTTGTTGTTATGGGGAATGTAATCCATTTACATTCAAAATCATTTTTTGCTAAATTATTCACTTTTTCTTCATGGAATCATGAATTCATTTTAATTTTAATTTAATTCAATAATTATATTCTAATTTTAATCAATTTCCAAACTTATTAATGATAAAAACTAAGTAAATTTCCAATTTATATAGAGTTAACTCCATTCATTTTACAAAACATAAATTCTCCCTTTTCATTACTAAAGAAAGTAGATAATCCTACCACTTTCACTCTGCCCTAGTTCCCTTTCCTTTTTCCTCTTTATCTGTAAATTCTTTTCATTCATTTTATTTTTTAAATAATTTTAATTCTTTGAAAATTTAAAGCTTTTTGAAATGTACTTCTTTTCCTCTTCTTCCTCCACCTTTTTCATGTCTGATTATAACATTCTAACCCTGCACTGAGACATCAGTTAGTTAGTCACTATTGTAAAGCAGCTGCTATGGTGAGAACTTAGGTAAGGTTGCCTTCATTCTTTTCCAAAGCTCTACTTCATTCTCTCAGGTTTGTGAACCATTGAGGGGCCCCTTATTTAAACTCAAAAGCTGTTCTGAGGTTTGTCCCTTTCTTCAGTAATTACTTACATTTATCTTGAAATTTTAATGTACATCATTTTATTTTGTTTTGTTTTTTAAAATAAAGTGTTTAGCTTTGCTGGGAAATTGGTTCTGCATCAATCCTTTTTTTCCAGCTGTAGACTTAGGAAGAACAGCTGGATGAGATGAAATGTTTACAGAGAATTTATGTGCTGTATGTGACATTGTGAGGATAAAGCATGAATTAAGAAGTGGATGGCCAATAAGAAAAAGTCCAAAGCCACGTCAAAGTCCATGTCATTGTTGGGAGAGGGAAAAAGTGGAAGGGGAGACAGCAAAGTGTGACAATGCTAGACAAGGTAATGCATATCCCCGGTTCCATGAGCCCTAAAAGTGTTCTGGTAACCATGAAGATCTGACAGGAACCCTGAAACAAAATGGCTAAGATCCAAGAATGGAATCAAAAGGCCCTCTGTGGGTGACAACCACATTGACTAAAACTACAACATATTGACAAAAAGCATTGAACATATGGCTGAGTCATATGGATTAGTTTGTAGAAATGGATGTGTTTATGATGGCATTTTAGGATCATGTGATTTCCATTACAAATTACAGAAGGGTTATTCTTAATGAACATGAGCTTAGCAATCAATGTAGATTAGGCAAGGTCATGGTAAGTGCTGTACTTCACATCACTGAAATCTATAAAAATTTAGCACCTACCAAATACCTAACAAGACATGACCTAAAGGCTAGAATTATACATCAGAAATTCATGAAATGACAAGTAACACATTCCCATGCTACAAATAAAAACCATCCTTTAGAATCTGACTGATAAATGGTACTGAACCATTGTCAAAGACAATATTTAGATATAATACTGATCCACAAAAATTTAAGAATAAAGTTTTAATAAATGCCACCATACCAAACACTCAGTCTGCAAGTAACACAGAGAGAAAAGGTTTTAAAATATAAGGACCTTGCCAGGCAGATCAAAATCAGGTGGAAACAAGATGAGGTGCATATCAATCCCATTATTCACTCTGCTCCAGGAGTCATACTAAAGATGATTTCAAGAAGCCTACAGAGAATGTGCTGATAGCATAGTGCTTTAAATTGATTCCACAAAGCACTGCCTTATCCACCTGAGCAAAAAGTAGAACATTAAATGTAAGAGAAGAAGAATATTAGGATAACAAATTGTCCCAAGATTTTTTCCATCTGGACTCCATTGAAAAAGATGAGAATGAAGAAATGAGGAGGAAGAGGAGGAGGAGTGTATTGGGGCTGGGAGTGCCTGTCATTTACAAAGCACTTTAAATCTTCAAAGCACTTTTAATTTAATTTGATGCTGACAACAACCTTCTGAGATAACTACTACAATAATTATTATTCTAACTTTATGGGTAAAGAAACTGAGCCTCAAAGAGGTCAGTCTCTCAAGATCACAGAGCTGGGAGTTATCTGAGGTGACATTTATATCTAGCTGTTCCTTATTCCAGTTCCGGTGTTCTATCTACTTTGCCACACTTCAGAAAAGATATCCAAGGACTCAAGAAAATTGTGGATCAGATTACTACCCTAAAAGGTTAACAAAAAGACATAAATTACTATTAACCCATAAGCCTACTTTTTTCATCTCAATAAAATCTTTAGAGGAATTATCTATACATGCATTGTAGATAGTATGGATGAAAGTGTTAGAGAGAAACAAGCACACTTAGATGTACTACTTTCTACAACAGACAACAATTTGGAAGTCACAAACTCCCTGGTTGAAGGATACAAAATAAAACTCAATTCATCATCAGTATCAAAGGATGCATAAAATGGGGGCATAGATGCTCATTAAAAGCTCTTATGGAGAAGGTTTTTCACAGAGTACAGAGGAGGGCCTCCCAGTGGAGAATGAGGCTCTCCAGATGTGCCTGCTTGTGGATGGCATGGTGATCATTGAACTAATCCTTGGAACATTTGTGGCTTCCTAAATGAAATATACAGCTGCCCACAAGCTATGTGACCTTGGGCACATCCCTTAAGCTCTTCGAGCTTCAGTTTCCCCTCTATAAAATGAAGATAATAGCACCTACCTCATGAGGTTGTTGTGAGAATCACAACAGAGAATATCTGTAAAGGGCTTTGTAAACCTTAAATCATCATTTCAATGCTAGCTAGTATTTTATTATAAAAAAGGAAATCGGCCTTACTATCCACACAGGAAAAAACAAGTGGATGGAGAATTCCTTCTGTCCAGAATATGATATGAAGATGAATGACTAGTGTGCAGCCCTTTGACTGAACCCAAACTTCACAGAACAAATCCTCTTAATAGAAGGATTTGTTCTGTAAAACTTGGACTCAGTCAAAAGGCCTGTGGCCTCGAGGCTAGTTCCCCACTCCTGGACTAGCCCATTGAGTGTGTTGACAAGAACTGAGAACTGAGAATCTGAGAAAAGTAGCACAATATGTGGGTGTAGGAAGCTGAATTTGCAGTCAGAAAGACTTGGAATCAAATCTCAACTCTACTACTTACCAGGTATGTGACTTGGAACAAATCACAATCTCCTAATCCTCAGTTTCCACATTTGTAAAAGGGGAGCAATACTTCATGGGGTTGGTGTGAAACCCAAGTGAGATAATGTATGTAGAACATGGCAACTTTTCAACATTTTATGGATGTCCATTAGTATTCTGGATTATCTTGGATAGGAACTGCCGATGGACAATTATGGCATTTCAGTGACCTAGGCAGGTTTGTAGAGACTCTCTCAGGGTCCCCAAAGCCATACCAACTAGATTACTGCCATACTTTAATTGCTAGAATGCTTGCCATCCATGGAGCATGTTTCATGTTGTAACTGGAGAATAGGGATGGCATAAAGAAGGGATGAAATAGATGTGCTGCCTCAGGAGACAGTAAGGTAACCCGCACTACTGCAGGAATCCTAACATCGAGGCTGAATAACCACTTAGGTATGTTACAGAGGGCCGAGATCTATGTTATTAGCCCTTGAATCCCCAGAACCTAGCACTTAGGCTAGCACATAGGGGTGATCAATAATATGTATGAATGAATAAATGGTGTCCGAGGTCCTTTCCAACCCTAAGATTTTGTGGGTGCCCCACTCACTATGCAGTGTATCGATGTCTGCTCTGTCCCCACTTAAATCATCTAGTGGCTTCTGTTGCTCAATAAAATGACCTTCTAATTGGTCATTCTACTTCCATTCTCCACATTCCAAGTGATCCTTCACATAGTTGCCAGAGATTATCTAAAGCTCAAATGTGACCATGTGGCACACTCCCTCCTTCATTCCATAAACTCTTACACTTCCATAAAAAAAGAAAACCTCCAGCTATACCTGCTGGCCTTTTACCCCAGACTGAACCCCATTCCAACCCCAATACATGTAGCATTGATTGTGGATCAAGTGCCCTCCAGGGAGCAACAACCCAGACTTTCTCCTCTTTTCCACAATAATATCACCATTGAAACAGTCCATGCAGCTAAGAATGTATGCTCACAAGAAGTCTCTCAGGTATCCAGGCCAATTATCATTATCCCGATTTTTCCCACCCTCTAATATCTGAGCATCCATACCCCTATCCCTTCAAGAATTTTGCAGTGTATGCATACCCTTTGACCCAGCAATACCATTTCTAGGATTGTATCCCAAAGAGATTACACAAGTGGGAAATGGACCAGTATGTGCAAAAATATTTATAGCAGTTCTTTTTGTGGTGGCAAAGAATTGGAAATCAAGGGAATGCCCATCAATTGGGGAATGGCTGAACAAGTGGTGGTATATGAATGTAATGGAATACTATTGTGCTATAAAAAAATGGGGAGCAGACGGAACATTATAACCTGGAAAGACATATGAACTGATGCTGAGGGAGGGGAACAGAACCAGGAAATCATCATACACGATTATAGACACACGGTATCTGTAAGAACTCACTTTGACAAACTTGGCTCCTCTTATCAATGCAAGGTTCAAAGACAGCTCCAAAAGACTCACGATGGAAAAAGCTATGCACATGCAGAGAAACAATTATGGAATCTGAATGCAGATTGAGACAAACTATTTGCTCTCTTTTTTTCCCTCTTTTTTGGTTTCGTTTCCTCTTTCTCATGATTCATTCCATTGGTTATAATTCTTTACAACTGGACTAATGTGTAAATAAGTTCAGTGTGAAGGTATATGTAGAACCTACTTTGGATTACACATAGTCTTTGGGCAGGGGAGGGGGGAGGAGAGGAAGGGAGAGAAAATGTGGAACCCAAAAACTTGTGGAACTGAGTGTTGTAAACTAGCCAATGATGTACTGTCATGATTATTCATGTAAATATGGCCATTCGCCAATCTAGAAGCTCTGTGCCTTTGAAGAGGCTCTTCTCTGCCTAGAATGTCCTCTCTCCTCATCTCTCAAAGTCCCTGCCTTCCCTCAAGGGTCAGATCAGGGCCTACCTCTCCAAAGCCTCCTTCTAGTTGCTAATACACCCTCTCATTTTGCCTTTGCTCCATTTGTTTTATAGACATGTTGTATCTCCCAGGAGAATGGAAGCTCCTGGAAGGGAGAACTTGTTTCATTTTTGTCCTTGCATCCCCAATGCCTAAGAGTGCCTGGTCCACCTAATAAATGTTTTGTAGATTGGATTGGCTATTTGCAGAGTTAAGCACTATCCTTATAGATTGAGAATTGGAAGGAACCTCAGAGGTCTGAATGACAGGTAAATCACCAAGCAATCCACAAGAAGTTAGCAAGTGCTTCTCTTGTGCCAGGTGTTGTACTAGGTGTTGGGGATACAAAGAACAAAGTGAGACAATCCCTGCCCTCGAGGAGCATATATTTTATGGGGGGAAGCGTGTATTTACACAGGAACAGACAAAATCGATAGAAAGTGACCTGGAGAGAGGGTGCTCCTCACACTGCCTTGTAGAGACCCACATTTAATTACCTTGGATACTGCTATATTTATGTATTTTATTTTTATGTTGTATATATTTATATAGGTACTTCTTATTTTCTCCATTGGAATAGAAGTTCCTTACAAGTAGGGATTGTTTCATTCCTAGTATTTGTTTCCCCAAGAACTTAATAAATGTCCTCATGTAGACCATGTCACTTGGGCTGAATCTTAAAGAAGACTAGGAATTCTAAGAGTCCAAGGTGAGGAGAGTAAGTATTGCAGCCACTGGGCACAGCCAGTGCAAAAGCACAGAGATGGGAGATGTACTTTAAGAGGAATAGCCAGTAGCCTACTTTGATGGAACCATAGAGTATGTAAAGAGTTGTAACGTTTCACAAGACTAGAAAGGTAAGTATAAAAGGCTTTAAATGCCAGAAGAGTTTTTATTTTATCCCAGAGGTGATAGAAAGCCACTGGAGTTCATTAAGTAGTCATAAGTGCACTTTGGAAAAATAACTTTAGTAGACATATGGAGGATGGATTGAATTAGAATGGAGAGTCTTAAGTCAGAAAGATCAATGAGGAGGCCATGAGAGTGTGTGTGCACATGTGTGTTTGTGTGTAGAGGAGACAACAGTTGTGAACAATGCCTGGCATCTTGGAAGGATTGTGGTACCCTTGAGAGTAATAGCAATGTTCGGTATCAGGGAGGGTTTATTTTTGACTCTTAAGTTTGAGATGACTTCAGGGCATCCAGTTTGAAATGCCCAAAAGGAAAAAAAAGTGAGGCCCAGAGAGCTCAGGTCAATTACCCAAGGTCACTGGGTAGATGAAAATAGAGACTAATTGCCGTGGTCCCAGCAGGAGTTGGCTGTATTTTCATACACATTGTTCCTTTCATTACCACGATGAAATTGGTCTATTGTGAGACAGAAAATATGACTCAGAGACATCTTCCTCCCCTACAATACCATGCCCAAAGTTAGAGAATGGGATGCAAAATAATGAAAGGCACAAATCTAGCCTTTCACTAAAAGCATGTCTATCACTTCCTGTCCCAAACAAAAACATGGCAGTAGGTTGTCAGCCTGAATGGCTGACAGAAGGAAGGGTGCCCAAAGCTGTAAGTGGGCTCACCTCCTCAGATTTTGGGGAATGGAACCTGTGTCCTTCCAATCCTTCAGCATCCTGGGGAGTGTTTTGGTTCCATCAATACATCAGAACTCATTCCATTCCCTGATTCTAAGAAAAGTGGGCTTGGAGGGGACAAGAGGCATTATTCCTCTTGTCCTCAACTTCCTCTGCATCACAAATAATTCCATGTCCCACCCAGGTTCAAGGGCTTGATCTTACATTTCCTGTGAGCCAAATAGCCCAGGTCTAAACAGCAACAAAGCATTGTAAGCTTCACCTCCTGTTTCCTGGAGTGCTACCTTTTTTGGAGGGAATCACAGAGACTGAACCAGAAAATATTCCATCAACAGTTGAGGATGACTTCAAAAGTTTAGTTTGTTTCAATTCAACAAACATTAACAGTTAAATGCCTTCAGAGGTTTGTAATCAAAGGTATGGAATTGGAATCCTGTCTGCCCTTGACTTCCCTTCTACGATCCTAGTAAGTGTTTACTATGGGCCTGGAAATACAAAGACAAAAGTGAAAAGAAGTCCCTGCCTTCAAAGAGCTTATGGTCTATTAGGGAGACAGCTGATACATATATAGGCCTTTGTGGAATGGATACAAAGCACTCTATGGGGGCGGGCTTTAGGTAGGGGGAAGAAGATCAGGAAAGACTTTGAGAAGAAGGTAATATTTGAGATGAGTCTTGAAGGAAATAAAGGATTCTAACCCCTATGTCCCCCACCCCAGCACCACCTGCCCCTCTTTCAAACCTCCTTGTTATTGTTGAGACCACCACTATCCTCCCAGTCACCCTTGAGTCTCAACCCACTGTCACTCCTCCTTCACACTCCTCCCTCACATCTAGTCTGTTGCCAAGTCTGGCATTTCTACCTTTATCCCTCTGCTCCATTCCCATCACAGCCACCTTGGTGTCAGCCCCCAACCACTGGACCACCCTAATCCCATCCTAATTGATCTCTCTGCTTTATCTCTCCCATCCCCAACTCAGCTGACAAAAGTCCTATTCTAACATCCCCATTACTCAACAAATTCCAGAGGCTCCCTATCACCCACAAGATCAAATAGAAATTTCTCTGTTTGGCTTTTAAAGCCACCCAGAACCAGAGCCTTTCCTACCTTTCCAATCTTCTTACACCTTACTCCCTTCCATTGCTAGAGATACTGGCCTCTTCCCGGCTCCTCCCAGCATACTCCATCTCAGATATGGGATGCGTTTGGATTTGGAAATGTCTGTGGTTCTGTAGGTGGAGAGGGAAGGGGAAAGTGTGAGGATAAAAGAAGGAAGACAATTATTCAAAGGAATGGACCACAAAATACCAGGATCTTGTGGGAAGGAAAGTGAAAGTGACACATTGAATGATAAGAAAGAGTGGGTTTGAGTGGGCTTCAGCATACTACCAACTATGGCTTATAGAGAGAAGTTGTGTGGAGGATGAGTAGAACTTAGCACAGTGCCTGGCTCACAGTAGGCATTTAATAAATGTTTATTGATTGAGTGGGTGAGTATTGTTGGAAAAGGAGGTAAGTCAGCTATGTAGCAATTTCATACTGAATCCTTGAACTTCAGGGGACATCTGGTCCAAGCTGTACCTGGACAGGAATCCTCATATCTACAGCATCCAAACCAGTGACCAGGGAACCTCTGCCTGAAGATACATCACTTCTCAAGGCATCCCTTTCCATATTGGGATAGGTCCCATTGTTGGGAATCTCAAAGGAACAGATGATTGGGTGGCTATGTCATTGTTGGGAGATGGTGGACATCTCAATGAGATCATTAGTCTATTAAATGTCAAAGAGCAAAAAAATGCAACTGCAATGCCATGATCCAGTTGATGAACAAGGAATGATGGAGCTGGAGTGGTGAGCTCCATTCCTTGGTTTATTCAGAAGAATAAAGCTCCAGTTGACCATTAGACAAGGCTGAGGGACCACAAAATGGCAGAACTGAATGATTTTAATTGCATTAAGTTTGACAAAGTGACAGAAGATTGAAGCAGGTAGAATCTATATAGACGACTTAGATGGTGAGTTCTTTCCTGAGAGCAGGAATGTCTCATTCTTTGTATCTCAAATGTCTACCACAGTGTCTGAAACATGATGGCCAAGTAATCAGTGACTGGTGATTAATGGACTAGATGCAATTATCTGGATAACAAGGTAAAATCACTTTTTTCTCAATTCTTAATATTCTAATACTTAATTCTATCACTTCCAGGCAACATGGAATTGTGGCAAGGGTAGAGTGATGGGGCAAGACTTGCAATCCAAAGAAATCTGATTTCCAATGCTACCCTCCACACTTACTGACTGAATGACTGTGGGCAAGTCATCATTCTTCCTAAAGCTAAATTTCCTCACTTATAAAATTGGGCTAATAACAGTGACTGCACCCAACTCACAGGGCTATGGGAAAGATGAAATAAGGTCATCAAAGAGCTTCCCAAACCTAAAGGAATTCTGTTAAGGCCAGGTATTACCCTGGCTGTCAGCACTGGTGCAGGGCATACTTGTTTAAATAACCTCTTGGCCTCTGAATACTTCTGGTGTGGACTTAGCCAGACTTCTAAAAGAGCCCGCAGGCTATTTAAATTGATTCTACCCCAAGTCTAACAATTGAAGGACATCCTGGAAATGTCCCTTAAGTAAAGCAGGCCTTATTAGATTTCTCTCAGTGTATTTACTGGAATGGACATATATTTTGGGCAGATAGGATCTCAAATGGAATTGTCATACAGCACTCAAGAATACAGTGGGGTCTTACTCAAGAAATGTAAAGAATTTAAGAAGAACCTTCCCTATACAGGGTCTCTCTGTCTCTATCTTTGTGTCTGTCTCTCCCTCTCTCTCTCTCCCTCTCTCTCCCCCCATCCCTCTCCCTCTCTCTCCTTACCTCCCTCCCTTCCCTCCTTCTCTTTCTCTATCTTCCATATCTCTCTCTCTCTCTCTCTCTCTCTCTCTCTCTCTCTCTCTCTCTCTCACGCACATGCACACACACACACAACCTTTAGTGGTAAACTCATGGGTCACCAAAAGAACAGAGCTTCATGAGATATGAAGAATAAAACCCATTCCCCCAAAAGTGATCAAAGGAGAGCAACAATTTTCCGAAGAAAAGTCACACAGGTAGGGGCAATGTGGGCTGAGTCTGGAGTCAGGGGCCCTGGATTCCAATGTCACCTCTAACAATTACTACTCATGTACCTGAGGGTGAAACATTGAACCTACATAGTTTCCTTATCTATAAAATAAGCAGGTTGGACTCACTGGACTCTGGAGTCCCCTCTAGCTCTAGTGCCATGATCCTAAGTGGTCAAAGGACATAACTAGTTTTCAAAAGAAATACAAATTGTCGATAACCGGTTCAGCTGGGAGGAGCTGGGGGTGCAGTGCCTAGCACACTGAACTTGGAGTCTAACCACACATGGAAGAATTGACTCTTTGGCTGCTTCCTGGCCTTCGTGCACTTGCGGGTGAAGGGCCTGGAGCCTATGGCCTTGTGAAGACTCCTTGCCATACCATTGTTTTAGAGTTCCCATTTATAGCCAACAGTGGTGGAAATGCTTTGAGGTATGAAGCTAATGGAGCCTGTCTGGGCTTCCATCTTTCCTGAGTCTGGCTTTGGCAGCCAGTGCAGCCTCGATGCCCTGAGGAGCCAGGAACGACTTTGAGGCGTGACCTACAGAAAGCCAGACCAGCAGTAACCCAGACAGAGGTACAATTGGCAGCTGTCTCATATCTGGACATGAACTGGATGGGAACCAACAGCTATTTAGGAACTGCACTGATGTGCAGGGGTTGAGGTGCCAGTCACTGGCCCATAACAAATGGAGGCAAAGTAGCTATTGGGGGCTTAAGTTGATAGCAATAGAAAAAAAGCTGCCTCAAGTGCCTCAGGGGTACCTGGGAACCCTAAGGGAAGATGTCATCTGAATGGCCCTAAGAGAATGGGGCCAGAGCATACCGTGCTACACAGAAAAACTTTTTGTCATTACCAATATAGCAATCATTTTAATGTGAGGGGAAAAGAAAAATAATAACCCAACTTGGACCCAGGTCCTACAAGCTAGAAAGAAATAACGTGGGTCAGTCACTTTTCCAGCCCAGCCAAAGCCTGGCTAGGTAAATCTGGCCAGGAAGGCAGAAACAACAAAGCTTCTTGAAAACATCTTGGGGGCCTGGAGTCAGAGCTGCTCTGCTCCCCCCACCCACCCCAATCCCATAAAGCCACAGGATGATCCTGCATTCCCAGAGCACCTGGGGCTATAAGGAAGTCTTAAAAGTAGACGGCCTTCAAAATTCGGGAAAGCTGTGTCTCACACTGTTCATCCCCTCCCCCCAGCCCAACACACTATTCTGGGGCCGTGAGGCAGATGGATGGACTGCCAGGACCAGTAAAAATAGCCCGAGAGTGGGAGGGCCACTTCCTCAGCAGCCATATCTCTAACACTCTAATGAGCAGAGCTCTGCATCAGGGTCTCCAGCGAGCACTTATTCCTCTGAATGGAACCATCTTCTTCCTTGGCACCAAAGAGCCGCCTTCCTCATTTATAAAGTTTCCTTTCTCCTGCCTGAGAAGTCCTGCCCACGCCTCAGAACTAAAATTCTTGTCTAGTCCTCCCTCCAGAGTGCAATAAGGAGCAGAGAGAATCTTAAATTTGGGGCCACAAGGGACCTCAGATACTATCTAGACCAATTCCCTGATTTTACAGAGGAGGAAACTGAGGCCCTGAGAGAGGAAATGACCCTGCAAAGGTGACACATGTAGGAAGAGGCAAAGCTAGGATTTGAACACAGGTCCTCAGACTCCAAACCTGGCGCATTTTCAACTGTAGCACATGGTAAGTAGACATCTATGTGACTGAAACGAAATACTGAGAGATATCCTCCACTTTCCCAAATGTACCAGTTTCTAGAGCTTAATAGATTGTAGGCTACATGATCACATATGGCATCATGGACTTAGAACTGGAAGAGGCCTCAAAGATCATCTAGTCCAACATCTTCATTTTGTAGCTTAGGAAACTGAGGCTTGACTGACTAACAGAAAGAATTGCTCATAGAGACAAGATCACCAACCCATCACAGGACCCTATGACAGGTACCCTTTGACATGAATGGGACTAGATTTTGGCTGAGCTTCTTTCCACCTTGAATTCTGAGATGTCAAGGTTCCATACTGAATGTTCTGTGAACCCCCAATTTAACCAGAAACAGGAGAACGTTGCTGTCTCCTTTCATATAGCTCACAATCAACACTGTGATATCCCACGTCCTTTCCAGGTAACTGGCAACTGAGATGCTGCCAACTTTTCTGTGAAGCAGGGATCTCATCTTGTCTCTACTCTGTAGCTCACCTTATACTTTGTAGAGTGTTCCACATACAGCAGGTCCTTAATAAACATTTGAATGAATGAATTTAAATGAATCATCCTTCAAGAAAGGTGAACACATCCTTTGTCACCTCCTCATCTCTTGCTCAAATTTAGATCTTTTTTAGAAAAAGTCAAATAAATATATTGCCTCAAAAGCTATGTAAATGTGAATTATCATTGCTATTCTCTGATGACTTTTGAGGATTTGAAAACAATGGAAAGTCATATTGGAGGCTGAAATACACACCATGAGAACAAGAATGTAAACAGCAGCTCCCCAGAAGGACTTCAGATTCTGATTACTACAGTGACTAATCCCAAGTCCAGAGCATGATAATGTTAATGATGAAGCACGCTGACCACCTCACAGCAGAGAGGCAGTGGACTCAGGACAGAGCCTCAGGCATGGCCAATGTGTTTGGTTTGTCTTCCTTGACTATAATTATTTGTTAAAAGGAAGAGTTTCTGTTGGGGAATGGAGGGGGTTGGGAGAGAGTGAGAGCAAGCCCCAAAAGGAAAAAAAAAGGCATGATAATAAAAAGTCAATGAAATACATTTTGAAACTACTCTGAAGAGGTCAAAAGGCAGATTGCTTGGGAAAACCAAGAAGCAAGGCGATTTTGTTACTATTATGTGAAGTTTAATCAGCAATTTTTAAAAACTATGTACGAGAAGTTTGCAGTTTCAAAAACAATCCATTTTGTGTTCTTTGTATTGAAATGTTCATGTTTGTGGATGTTTGTTTTCATAATAAAAATTTGAAATGTATTTTCTTAAAAAGATTTTTCAGTTAAGCTTCAAAGCCCTGTATTAGACATCAGAAGCCCTGGGCACTGGTCCTTCCACAGACTCACTTTGGGACCTTATCCAAATAATTTTGTGTCTCTGTTTCCTGAAAGGGTGAGTCACTTAACTTTGGTTTCTTCCTCTGAACGATAAGGAACCGAACTATGTTTGCTTTCGACTTCTCCATGCAGAGCTACAGTCCCTGCCTTTTTCCAGCAATGCATACCAACTGGAGAGTAGCTGGGAAATTACATCTTTCACTGCATCATCTCTTACCGGTGTATGAAGATCTCAGCATAGTTGGATGGTGATTTTCAAAAGCTTTGGGAATGTTTTACCCTTTGGATGTTTTAGCAAACAACTAAAGCAATCAATTAAATCAGTCAGATGACCAACAAGCATTTCTGAAACCCTTACTATGTGCTAGGTATTGTGCTAAGTGCTAGGGATACAAAGAAAGACAAAAACACAATCCCTGCCTTCAAGGAAATCACCACCTGATAGAAGTGACATGCAAACAGCTATGGGTCCAACCCCCTTATTTTTTAAGAGATTTGCAATAAAACAAAACAAGAAAAAATTCCCCAGTACTTCCACTGTTCACCTGGGGAACACAGGTGAGCAGAGACTCTCTAATATTATACCAGTGGATCTCAAGTTACAGCAAGTTAGATTAAGCTAAAAAGTCCAAGGAACGACAATATGTTCTCTGTCTGAGGACTAGGCAATTTGATTTATGAAAGGCTTATCACACAACAGACATGGTATCTAGAGCCAAAGAATGAATTTTCAGCCAAAGACTCTGGAAAACCATCCCCTAAGTTATCAAGGAGATATGACCCATGTCAGTGGTTCCCATGGTAGCAAGATAGCAGATCCTCCCCAGATCAATATCTCTTCCTAGGGATGCTGAGAGAGTGCAGATCAGGAAATTCTCCAATCTTGGATGAATCTAGATTGCAGTTGACCCAAAGGCAACGAGGGAAAACGTGATGGATATAAATGGGCTATGGCATAGTAATGAGAGTGTAGAAGAGTCATTTAAGAGACATCTCTAAGGATAGGTAGACCTAGCAAAGAGGTCACGTAGCAAGAGAGAAGGCGAGCAGGTGGATAAACCAAGCATTTCACTGGTTATGTGTCAAAGATCCAATAAGGGAATTGCCCAATACTCAGGTAATTTAAATCCTTTGCCCATGATCACATATCTTTTAAATGTCAGAGCAAGGTTTGACCACTTTCTGGGTCTTTCTGACTCCAGGCCCAGCACTCTCTCTTCTGTATCATGTGACCTCCTGCTACACTACTACTTGTGACATGTCTCTATTACCTCCTGAAAGAAACCCATATATACACATATGTGTATATATGTCTATACGTATACGTGTATACACACACACACACACACACACACATATATATATATATATATATATACACATATTTGTATGTGTGTACATATGCATTGCAAGCAGTCAAAAAGAAAGACTTAAGACACTGAGTAACCACAGTCAGGATCACAGACCATTTAGCAGCTCTCACTGTAAAGGAGCAGAGGGTTATGAAATAGAATAAAATAAAAAATAAAAGTAGAACTGGCCAAATGGAAAAGAAAGTAAAAATGCTAATAGAGGAAAACAATACCTGAAAAGCTAGAATTCTGCCAATGGAAGCTAATGACTCTATGAGACATCACGAATCCAACAAATTCGAAAGTGGGAAAAATGGAAGAAAATGTAAAATGGGGAAAACATGGGAAAAACAAACAACCTGGAAAGCCAATATCAGCCTTTGGACTACCTGAAAGTCATAATCAAAAGGAGGACCTAGATAGCAACTTTCAAGAAACTATCAAGGAAAAGTGCCCTAATGTCCTGGAACCAGAGAGCAAAATAGGCATTGAAAGAATGGACTGAACACTTCAGGAAAGAGATCCCCCATTATAGCCAAATTTCAGAACTATCACCTCAGTGCAAAAGTATTACAAGTGCCCAGAAAGAAACAACTCAGATATTGAGGAGTCATGATCAGGATCACCGAGGACCTGGCAGGTACAACATTAGAGGATCATAGATCATGAAACATGATATTCCAGTTAGTGTATCCCATACGAAAGTTTGTTCTAAATCACCAACAACTAAAATGCAAATTAAAACAACTCTGACCTTTTATTTCTGTAAAACTGATAAAAATGAAAAAAGTTTGGAATAGTCAATGCTGGAGAGGTTGTGGAAAGATAGGCACACTAATGCTGTTAGTAGAGCTGTGAATTGGTCCAACCATGCTGGAAATCAACCTGGAATTTTGCAAAGAAAGTGTCTCAAAAGTTTATAGTGTTTAGCCTGTAGATCCCACTGCCAAGCAAACATGTCAAATAAAATTCTGGAACCTCATAGCCTGGGTAAGACTTTTTTCAGCCCAAGAAAATTTAGAAGAACAGCAGTAGAAGTCTGTGACACTGAGTTGGAGGCTGACCCAGAGTGCACTCAAAGGCAACACCAGCTATGGGTCTCAGAAGCAGGTGCAATAGGAGCAGCAAATTCAGGAGCTCTCAGGCCAGAAATGGTAAGGAAAATGGACAACTGGCCAGAAAGAGATAATAAGAGACCCTGAATTGGCAGTGGGCACAGGACCAGGTGTCGTTTAGCAACTCCATTGCCAGTTTGGCAGTTCTGGGTTGCAAGTTCCAGGGCAAAGAGAGTCACTTGCAGCTGGTCACAAGGGATCAAGGGCCCTGGTTGCAGTTCTGGGGCAGAGAGGAGCTAGTACTTGTGAATACAGTTGAACAGGGCCTCTTCCTGAGTAAAGACAAGGGCACAGACCAAGAGAGCAGTGACCACACCTCTCCCAGGATAACACCACTTTGGAAGCACTAAAGACATACAGACACCCAGAACTAGCTCTGAAAACAGCAGCACAAAAAGTCTGAAACTTGGGATAGTCCTCTATCCCACCCCACCCCCCAAATGAGCAGAGCTTACTTTTACATAAAGTTCAAAGTCAAGAAAAGGCTGGAAAAATGAGTAAATTTTAAAAAAAGAACTTGGCCATAAAAAGCCACTACAGTGACAGGGAAGATGAAGACAAAAACTTAAAAGACAACAACATGAAAACAGCTATAAGCAAAACCTCAAAGAAAAAATGCAAATTGGACACAAGACCAACAAGAAATCTTAAAAGAGTTAAAGAAAGAGATAAGAATGATAGAGAAAAGTTGGGGGGGGGGAGATGAGAGTGATACAAGAAAATTATGAAAAGGGAATGAACAGCTTGGTAAAAGAGGCACAAAAACTCAATGGAGAGAACTCTTTAAAAAGCAGAAATAACCAAATCAGGGTGGGAGGAAAGGTACAAATATTCACTGAAGAAAACAATTCCTTAAAAAGCAGAAATTGACAAATGGAAGCTAGTGACTTGATGAGACATCAAGAAACAATAAAACAAAGTCAAAATAATGAAGAAATGGACAAAAATGTGAAATATCTCACTGGAAAAATAACTGACCCAGAAAATAGATTGAGGAGAGATAATTTAAGAAGTATTAGACTACCTGAAAATCATGACCAAAGGAATTGTAAAATAAAACTGCCCAAATATCTTAGATACAGAGGGCAAAATGGAAATGGAAAGAATCTACTGATTACCTCTTGAAAGAGATCCCAAAATGAAAACTTCCAGAAATAGTATAGCCAAATACCATAGCTCCCAAATCAAAGAGAAAATGCTTCAAGCAACCAGAAAGAAATAATTGAAATATTGCAGAGCCACAGTCAGGATCACACAACATTTAGCAGTTTCTGTATTAAGGGAGAAGAGGCCTTGAAACATGATGCTCCAGAAGGCAAAGGAGCTAAGATTATAGCTAAGAATAATTTACCTAGCAAAACAGAATGAAATCCTTCAGGAGAAAAATGGATATTTAATGAAATAGAGGAGTTTCAAGTATTCTTGATTGGAAAAATAACCTGGAACTGAATAGAAAAGAGATAATCAAAAAAACCATACTTTGCTAAAAGGTACCATACACAATGAAGTAATATCAAGACATTTCACAGCAAATCTCTCTGTTAAAGTCCTCATTTCTCAAATATATAGGGAACTGAGCCAAATTTAAAACATTAAGAGCCATCACCTAATTAATAAATGATCAAAGGATATAAACTGGCAGTTTTCAGAAGGAGAAATCAAAGCTATCAATAGTCACGTGAAAAAATGCTCTAAAACACTTCTAATTATAGAAATTCAAATTGAAACAACCCTGAGATACAACTTCACACCTTCCAGAATGGCTAATATGACAGAAAACATAAATGACAAATTCTAAAGAGGATGTGGAAAAACAGAAACACTAATGCACTGTTGTAAACTGTTTCAACAATTCTGGAGAATAATTGCCCAATGAGATATAAAACTGTGAGCCAGTAATATCACTACTAGATCTTTGTCCAAAAGAGATCTAAGAAAAAGGAAAAGGACCTATATGCACAAAAATATTTATAGCAGCTCTTTTTGCAGTGGCAAAGTATTGGAAGTTGAGATTCTCATCAATTGCGGAATGGCTGAACAATTTGTGGTATATGATTGTGATTAAATACAATTGTGCTATAAGAAATTATGATAGTGTTGATTTCGAAAACACCTGGGAAGAGCTATACAAATTGATGGAGAGTTAAGTGAGCAGGAGTAGAATATCATTGTCACAGTAACAGCAACAGTGTAAACAATGAATCAGGACAATTCCAAAGGACCCATGAGGAAAAAATGCTATCCACCAGCAAGGCAGAGTCCATAGCGATCCTTTTGGGAGAACTTATTGAGTCTGTTCTTTCCCCTCTCTAGTGGTGACACTGGTGAAGGGAAGATCAGTCACCCAAGCACTACCAATAAGATGGGAGACATGGTATGGCCAGTGGCCCACAGTGGAAACCACAAGCTAAGCAGTGGACGGAAGGGCACATAAAACTGGAACAATGTCAGAATTCCATGCTGTCATCAGCTTCTATATGACAAAAAGTATTGTCTCCTAGAAAGAAAAGGCACTCCTCCCTTTATGACATTTACTTTTCTGATGGTCTGAGACAAAAACTTTTCAATCAGTCAATAAGAATTAATGGCCACTTACTACATGCCCAGACCAGGAAAACAAAAACAAAATTAAGTGGTCCTGCCCTCAATATGCTTGCATTTTACCAGAAGAGATAACAAGTGCACATGTACAAAATATATATGAAATGAATACTGGATAATTTGGAGCAAAAGCTCTAGCAACTGGGGAATCAGGAAAGTCTTTATGCAGAAGGTGGCACTTGAGGTGTCTTGAAGGAGATGAGGGATTCTTTTTTAAATTAATATTTTATTGATATCTTTTATTTTTATAAAATTTGCATCTTTCAATGTAGTCCTTTGCCTTCTCCCTCTCAAAGAACAATCTTTTATGACAATGAGTTTAAAAAAATTAAGTCTGACATTGTACATGGTGTTCCACATGAATGATCCCCCTACCAATTTTACCACTTGCCTAATATTTATAAACAGAGGACTATTGAACAGGGTTCTTTCTTTTTAAAAAATTGTTATATTTCTTGTTTTTACTTTACCTGCATTTCCTAATACATTCCTTCCCTCCTTCTCACCCTCTATTACAGTGTTTCTCAAACTTTTTGGTTCAGGACCCCTTTATACTCTTAAAAATTATTGAGAACCCCAAAGAGCTTTCATTTATGTGAGCTGTATGTATCAATATTTATTGCATTAGAACTTAAAATTGGCAAATAATATTCATTTAATTAATTTTTATAAACCCAGTAGATGTTAACATCAATAATACATTATGAAAAACAATTATATTTTTTAAAACTAGTGAGAAATTGGCACTCTTTTACATAACTTAGCAAATCTTAATAGAAAACAGCTGGATTCTCCTAATTGCTTCTGATTTCAGTCCATTGAGATATGTTGCTTTGACTGTAGTTTTCATGAAGAAAATCCCATTTTGCACAGATTGCAGTTGGAAAAGGGAAGAATATTTTAATATCAAAGTATTACTTTGAAGATAGTTTTGACTCTGGACTCCCTGAAAAAGTATAGGGGACTCTTGGCACAATGTCAACATGGCAGGAGATCTTCAGTAGAATTCTCTAGACTACTTAATATTTTTATCAATGACTTGGATATGGGCATAGATGGCCTGCTCATCACATCTGTGGATGATGCCAAGTTGGGAGGGACTGCTAACTCAATGCATCACAGAGTCAAGATCTGAAAGGATCTGGATAGGTTAGCCAAAGACCTACAGATAGTCCATGGGCAAAATTTGGCCTGCCACCTGTTTTTGAATGGCCCATGAGCTAAGAATGGTGTTTATGTTTTTAAGTAATATTGTAAAAACCATTTTTAGATCATTGACTATTCAAAACCAGGTGATAAGTTAGATTTGGTCCTCTGCCATAGCTTGCCGAATCCTGAACTGGAGCATTGGGGTGAACCTAATAAGATGATATTTCATTGTGATAAATGTAAAGTCTTACCTTCACACATGAAAAACCTAACTTTACAAATATAAGATGGAGAGCTATAGTGAGACAATGATTGCTCTAAAAATATTGGGGTGGGGCAGGGATGAATGGACTGCAGATTCAATAAGAGTCAACAATATGATGTAAGAGCCCCCAAATTAAATGCAATCTTAGACTACATTGGGAAAGACAACTTCCAGGTCAAGGGACACTGTAGTTCCACCTTACTCTGCCTTAGATCCCAGTGTATATGTGTTGGGGAACAGTGTGGGGAACATTGTTTCAGAAGGACATAGATAAGCAGTGGTATCCACCAGAGAGTAGAAACTAGAGAGAACGGCTTTGAAGGAACTAGGGACCTTCAGAGAAGCCTGGCAAAGAGAAGCTTTGGGAGGATATGATGGACCAAATATCTGAAGGGCTATTGTGCAGAGAAAAGATTAGACATGGTCTGCTCAGCCCCAAAGGGCAGAACCAGGAGCAATGGGAGATGCGGCAAAGAGGCAAATTTTAGCCTCGATGTTGAGATAACGTCCCCAAAATGAGAAGCCTCTCAAAGCAGAGGGAGGGGCTTTGAAAGGTGAAAGGTCCTCTCTCCTGGAGGTCCTCAAGCAGAAGCTTGTCAATGACGTGTTCATATGTTTTAAAGAGCTAATTCCTTTTTCTGTATGGATTGGACTAAACGACCACTGAGATTTCTTCTGACTCCCAAATTCTGTGGTTCATATTTCTTCTTTAGACTCAAACATAGTCATAATTTCACAGCATTCAGTTTAGATTTTGTTGTTTCCATTTACATGGTTCTGGTGATTGTGAACATTGTTTTCCTGGTTCTTCTTACTTCACTTGCATCAGTTCATATCAGCCTTTGTATGATTCTGTAGTCATCATTTTTTATAGCATAGTAGTATTCCATTAAATCCATTACAATAATGTGTTCAATCATTCCCTAATCCGTCACCATCCTTTCTGGGGGCCATCTCCAGTCCTGATTTATATCTTGCCACTGGACCCAGATGGCTGCAGAGAAGAAAGTGAGGCTGGTGACTTTGCACAGCCCTCCCTCACTCAAATCCAGTTCTCCTGCAAGTCGTGGCATCAACTTCCTGATCTCATGGTCTTCTCTGAGAATGAAGGACAAACAACAAAAGCCATTCTTTCTAGTTCTGTTGTGCATATTCAGCCTTTTAAAAAATTGATCTCCTTATCAATTGTGTATACCTAACAGTGGGGTCTCCATGACCTATAAAATAGAGGGGTCAGACTAGATTGTCTCTGAAGTGTCCTCTGACTCTCAATCTACGATCTTATGTTTCTTTGACATTTCAGTCACTTGCTTAGCATATTTCCAAATTGCTCACAAGAGTATTTGGAATTCAAAACTCTATCGAGAGTATTACTGTGCCTGCCTTTCTGTGGTCCCCTGCAACAATTGACTATTCCCATCCTTTGTAGTTTGCCCATCCCACTCTCAATAATTCTAATTGTTAGGGAACTAGGGATTTTAAGAACAAAGATGGAAAAAGCATCTGGATTTGACTAAATGTATATTAAGGAGATCTGTGATAGAGGTAACACAATTGTGAGAGCATTGGGGGATCAATAGACAAGGTAGCTAAAGGAGGGGAAGATACTAAAGACATGGAAAAATTCTTGCACCTTATTGATACAAAAAAGTACCAGAGAGAACAACAACCAGTAGCCTATATGCCTTTCCCATATATACTAAATATTTATGAAAGTCACACATCCTGGGCACCCTTGAGAGTGTTATTGGGGAACATTTTCATCATTTCATATTTGATGAAAAGATGCAGAGGATTTACAATTCCATTGTGGTTTTCATCAGTTGGTAGTGAAAAAAAACATTTAATTTGGTAGAACAAAATATGACTTCAGAGGCTCTCTTCCAATGTGGCATCTCCCAATTATATATCAAAATAATCCAAGATTCTTGGAAGATATAACAGAAACAGCCCAACCATTCTGGAAAGCAATGTAATACTACACTAAGGAAATCTTTAAAATGTCCATTCCCCATAACCATTCCCCATTCCCCTCCTATTGCTAGATATCAGCCCTGAAGAGGTCAATGGCAAAAGAAAAGTCTCAAATACCCCTAAAATATTTATATCAACCCTTTTGATAGTAGAACAAGAATAAAAACAAAGTAGATGCCCATTGACTGGGGGAATGACTCAACAAACTGAGGTCTATGAATGAATGAATGCTCCTTATTGTGCTGTAAGAAATAATGAATGTGAGGGCAGCTAGGTGGCACAGTGATTAGAGCACCAGCCCCGGAGTCAAGAAGACCTGAGTTCAAATCCAGTCTCAGACACTTGATACTAGCTATGTGACGCTGGGCAAGTCACTTAACCCCAGTTGCCTTGCCTTCTCCCCTCCAAAAAAAATAATGAATGTGAAGAATATATAGAAGTACAGGAAGACTTGACCCAAAGTAAAGTAAGTGGGACCAGGAAACCATTATACCTGTTGACAACAGTTAGCTCAACGGAAAGAACAGCAAGAAAACAATGACCTCTAGTCCCCTCACGATGTCGGGAAAAAACAGCAAATATCTCTAGCATAGTGTGGGCAGATTCAGACAAGAATCATGCAAGAGGGGTCTGCATCACTGGAGGGAGGGAATTTCCAAATTGACAAAAGCACAGATCCACTGGAGCTCCCTAGGGGGGCTCTTACACTTGCATTCCAAGACCCAGATACATCAAAACGAGATGAAGTTTATTTTGAAAAGAAGTGGGCGTCCTAGTGCACTTCCAGCTCCACGTGACTCAGTCATGGGATATTATCTTCAAATTGTATCTTGTTCTGGTTCACCACCACTCCCCCAACCACTCCTCCCCATTACAGCCAGCATAGCAGCTTTATAAGTAGCCAGTATTAATTATTAAGCAGGGAATAAAATTGCAATGGGGAACCCCAAAGTCACATACAAACTCTCCCAAAGATCAAAGGAGCATAATTTACACATTGTATCACATATTAAACAAAAATGACATCTAGCAACATAGACTAAACCAGGAGGAGCTGTCCGACCCTTACCGTTATGGCCTTTTGGTCCTTTGATCTGTAAACCTCAGATAAACTCCAGACATCTGAAGTTAGACCAGCAGAACACCATATGTTACTGATTACTTTGAGATGACGTGAACCTGTTAACTTTAAAGTTTTATTGAAACTCTAAGATGATTTTGATATGTTAATGAATTTATTCCAAGGTGGCACAAAAATGAAACCTCCAACTGCTGCCCCACCCAAGTCTTCTTCCACCTCTATCTGGTCCCTGCTGCCACATACTCCAACTCTAATCCACATTGCCAGAAGCATCTCTGCCTCTCCCCATGATGCCTGCCTTCCTTCACCACTCCATTCCCTGTCCCCACACTATCTGTCTCTATGTCCCTTTTTGCTGTTTGTCTCTATATTTCCTGTTCCTGTTCACCCCTACATCCTCTGTGCTTTGTTAAAGTGTGATGGAAGCTTCACTCCCCACTGCCATTGGGATATTTCCCAGTGAGTACCTAAGGAACCACAAGTGCCAGTCCCATTTCATATTTTCATAAATTAATTATCAATTCAGACATAATGGCCAAAAAATCTCCTTAAGGAAATCATGGCTTCTAGGAATTAAGAGCTGGTTGTCCTGCTGAATTTCAATTCAGAATTTCAGTTGCAAATTCAGATCTGTTCAGACCATCACTAAAGGATGACATTCTGTTGTGGGCACTGCAGTTCAGGAAGGACATTGTTGAGCCACAGAACATACAGAGAAAGGCACTCGGGACAGAGAAGGGCCTTGAGTCCACGTTGCATAAGAATCTGTAGGAGGTACAGGGGATGTTTAGCCTGGCAAAGACTCAGGAGGCACATTATAGTCTTAGAGTATTTGAAGGACTGTTATAAGAAAGAAGGATTCAGTGTTTTCAGTTTGGTCCCAGGGAGTAGATTGAAGAGTGATAGGTAGAAATTACAAAAAGGCAAATTTTGGCTTGATGTCAAGAAAACTTCCTAGGAATTAGGCATATCCTAAGGGGGAATAGCCTGCCCCAGGAGATGGTGGGTTTCCCGTGACTTGTTCAGTTGTTTCAGTCATTCCAGACATTTTGTGACCCCATTTGGGCTTTTCTTGGCAGACATACTGGAATAGTTTGCCATTTCATTCTCCAGCTCATTTTACAGATGAGGAAACTGAGGCAAACAAGGTTAAGTGACCTGTCCAGGGTGATCTATCCACTATGGTGCCACCAGCTAGCTGCCCTTAAAGATATATATGTATCTCTCTCTCTAAACACACACACATACAGACACACACACAGAGCACATATTTATGTATAGATACACGCAGAGAGAGATGTATGTATTCTTAATGTTGACAACTAGATGGCAGAATGACTAGGGCATTAGACTTTGACTCAGGAAGATCTAAATTCAAATCCTGCCTCAGACACCTACTAGCTGTGTGATCCTGGACAAGTCACCTAACCTCTGCCTATCTGTGCTTCCCCATCTGTGTAAAGGACTAGTTAGCAGCACCTACCTCGCAGGGTTGTTGTGAGGTTCAGACGAGATAACATATGTATAGTGCTTTGCCATCTTTAAGGGCTATGCAAATCCTGACTATTAGCTGTTATTGTGTTTTGCTGACACTTTTTTCTTTGTTTTATTTTGCCTATCACAATTATGACCTACCAACTTCTTTCAGCCTCCCAAACAGAAGCCCTCCCTTGTAACAAACAGATGTGACCAAGCAAAACAAATAAGCTCATTGGTTGGGTCCGAAAATATGGTTCTCATTCTGCAACTCTGGCCCCTTCTGCCAAAAGCATGCTTCATCAGTCAGCCTTCTGGTGTCATGGTGGGCACTGCCTTAATCAGAGTTCTGAAGCTTTTCATGGTTATTTTCCTTTACAATGTTGACATCATTGTACATGTTGTTCTCCTGGATCTGCATCAGTTCTTATGAATCCTCCCAGGTTTCTCTGAATCTGTTCCTTTCATCACGTACAGCATGATGGTATTCTATTGCATCTATATACCATAATTTGGCCAGCCTTTCTGCAATCGATGGACACCTTCTTTGTTTCACATTCTCTGCCATAACAAAAAGAGCGGCTACTAAAAACACTTTTGTTGATCCTTTCCCTTATTCTTTGATTTATAATTAATGACATAGATTTATGACCTTTCGGGAAACACTGCCAAATTGCTTTCCGCAATGGCTGGACTAATTCCTAGTTCCATTAAGGGTACATTAGCATGCCTATCTGCTAATATCTTCTCTCCTAATTGTAACTTTCTTTTTTGTTGTTTTTGCCAATCTGATAAACATATAAGTGCTTTCTTCCAAAAGTGATCCTAGGATCACAAACTGAGAGCTGGGAAAGACCTCAGAGGCAGATGAATGCAATCCTCTTATTTTAGAGATGAGGAAAATGAGGCACGTACAGGTTGCCTAGGGTCACCTAGTAGGTAAGCAGTAAGTTACTAGTAACTAACTAGTAATTAAGAAACTGGTAAGAATCCCAGGCCTTCTTGACACCCAGTCTAGTGCCATCTACTATAACATGATGCATCAGATCTTCACCATTTCATATAAAAGTTTAATTTCATATAAAAGTTTGAAGTTTAATTGCTATGAGTAAGCAAGCTATTGTGAGATCCAAACACTGATTTTACGTTTTCTATTGTACTCTGTATTTGATGCAAAAACTGAAGCTGCTTCTCTGTCGCTAATGAAGAAGCTCATGAGCTCAAAACTTCAATTTTTCTCTCACTCAGAATTAGATGCCAAAGGTTAAGCTTTCCCACAATCACTGAAAACAAGCTGTCACAAAGAAGAACCCAAAAGATTCCAGGAAACAGAATTAGGCAACAAGTGGAGAGTGATAGGCTCTCCGACACTACCTGATATTTAGAACTAATGGAAACTAACTTGTGAAATACGTGAAAGAAGAAACTGGAGAATCATGACTGGTAGCAATTCAGAGAGCAGTGGAACCAAAAGCAAGTCTAAAGAATGTTTGCCATGTTCCAGGAATGAATCACATTGCCCAGAGAGCACTCAGAGGTTAATTACTTATTAATATTGTACTTCACCATCTTTTATTATTATTGCTTCTAACCCAGGCTTAGCTGGAATGGCCCACAGTCTTTCAGTCCTGTCTTCCTGCTGTCGTTGTTCATTGAGGTGCAGTGACTTAGGATCAGAGATACAGAGCCGTAAGAGACTTTAGGAATAAGCTGGGGCACCTTCTTCATATAACTGATTGGGAAACTGAGGCCCACAAAAGGGAATTGACACAGCTAGTAAATGTCATAACTTGGGTACAATCTTGGGTCTATGGAATCCAAGTCCACACTTCAGCCCACTATGCTGCTCTAAGGACTGTAATAACAAGTTATCACAATCAGGGAGGCAATGGATCGAACCTTGGGTCAGACACTTGGTAGCTCAATGTATCAAAATGAACACCTAAACACACACACACACACACACACACACACACACACACACACACACACAAATGCAGAATGGGAAATCTGCAGAGTTACTTGAGGTCCTTAGGGGGATAAACTCTATTACAGAAAGTCTCATCAGAAACCTCTGTAAGGAGGAATTCCTCATCTATAAAGAAAGGGGGTTGGGCTCCATGCTCCTAGAAGTTGCTTCCAGTTTTAAATCAATGCCCCTATAAGATAAGACCTTGGATTAAAATCCTGTCCCTGTCATTTATTTTCCTTGCTAATCTTCACAAAAAAAACCTTAATCCCCTGGATATCTGTATCCTTCATTGTTAAAATGAAGAGTTTAGACTACCCAGCTTGTGAGGTTCCTTCCAACTCTAAATCTACATGATTCTATATGAGTCAGGACCCAGGCTCAGGGACTAATCTTAAGTCAAGTTGATGGAATCCTAATAAAGCTGCCCTCAGGTCCAATATTCTAACTTCCTTACGGACCCCACTGAACAGTGGGTGCGTCCTGAGTTAACACCACAATCTGGCTTTAACCACACCACAGGCCCCCAGACTCAATACAGCCACTGCCCCAAGTGAGCCCCTGGCCCCAGATCCAATTCACATATTTGAACAGGTGTGTCCTTATGTGGAAGCGCAAACATGTCATCCATTTTAGCCCAAGACAGGACAACAATACCTAACTATCCATCTTGACCAGACAGGACCACAATAGCTAGCCAATCAGAAAACAGCATGACCAGGATGTCTGACCACCAAAGCATAGAAGGGACCCCTCTCATGTTACCTAATCCCTTAACAAACCCCTCCTGCCTGTTTAATATTCGTAACTTCTGCTGTATAGTCGGCATCATTACACTATAAAATTGCCTGTGTTGTAGTCCTAAATTGCTGGCTCCCCTTAGAACCTAGCCTGCTTCTGAGGGGTGTCGATCCCCAAATGCCTATACTTTAATTAGAGGTGGTCTGACTCTGAATTCTTTGAGATGACCCCGCCCCCAGCACACCACGTAACCCCAACAAAGTGAAGTCAGCAGACATGGATCAAGCATGCCAGGCACTGTGTGAAGGACTGAGGACACAAAAGTGAAATCAGACCCTGACCTTAAGGAGTCCGCATTCTAGTGGGGAAGACAGACAATGTGCAAACAACTCTGTGCAAGCAAGCTATTGTGAGATCCAAATACTGATTTGACACATTTTATTCTGTTCTGTATTTGATACAAAAACCGAAGCCACTTCTCTGTCACTAATGACGAAGCTCATGAGCTCAAAGTTTCAGTCTCTCTCACTCAGAATTAGATGCCAAAGGTTTAAGCTTTGCCACAATCACTGTTAATTAAAGAGAAACTTTAAGCTTGAATTTAGAAGTAGAATTCTCTCATAAAGCATTCATTTCTATGAAGATTGTCATCTCAGCAACTCACGCAGATCCCTTCTGCCAAGGGAACCCTGGTCTTTCAAGAGAAACTGCATTCTATGGGTGTGCCATTCTTTAGGGCACAAAAATCTGTCTGGCTTTGTCCCATCTGAAGGCCCCATCCTTGTAAATTTTGGGTGGTCTTAACTT
Organism: Trichosurus vulpecula; assembly: GCF_011100635.1. Lineage (NCBI taxonomy): Eukaryota > Metazoa > Chordata > Mammalia > Diprotodontia > Phalangeridae > Trichosurus > Trichosurus vulpecula. The sequence continues at coordinate 11,881,032 of NC_050580.1, read as the reverse complement.
ATTCCCAGGCACCTGTGAGGCTGCTGCTCCCATCCACTCCACTATCAATGACCTCAAGAGGCAGCCAGCCCCCCTAAATTTGTAGAAGCATTCCTTAGAGAAAAAAAAGAGGTGGGCCTGATCCCACATGTGTATGTCCCATTCTTTGATGTAACCAATTATGATCTTCCATTCGCATGATGCTGCCAGTGCTATAACCAATAATATGATCTCCCCACCAACTTTATACTGTTCTTTGTTCTATGCTTATAAAAAGGAGTTTGCATCTCCAATTCTGAGATTTTTGGCTATTTGAGACTGTGAAGACATCTGCTTTATTGACTGGTTGTACCCTCACTAATGAGCCTTGCTCAGAGAAACTTGACTCAGTTCACTTTTTTGTTAAATTTCACTAGCAACCCTATATATAAGATAAACTGAGAATCTCAGAAGGAAGGTTCCAGAATTAAGGGGGATTGAGAAAGGCTTCTTGGAAAAGTTGAGATTTTAGATGGAACTTCCTGGAAGCCAGAAAGGCCTGGAGGTAGAAGTCAGAAAAACAATTCCAGTCATGGGGGATTCACCAGTGAAGATCCTTGGAGTCAGGAGATAAAGCATCATATGCAGAAAACAGAAAGAACACCAGTGTTACTGGATTACAGAGTACATGGCAGGGAAAAGTGGGAGGGAGTAGATCATGTAAAAAGCCTGGGAAGGTAGGAAGAGGCCAAAATGCTGAAAGATTTTATATTTGGTCATAGAGATTCACTAGAGGGGCAGCTAGGTGGTGCAGTGGGTAGAGCTCTGGGCTTGGAATCAGGAAGACATCCTCATAAGTTCAAAACCAACCTCAGACACTTACTAGTTTTGTGACTCTGGGCAAGTCACTTCATTGTTTGCCACACTTTCCTCATCTGTAAAATGAGCTGTAGAAGGAAATGGCAAGCCACTCCAGTATGTTTGCCAAAAAAAAAACCAAATGGGGTCAGACATGACAGAACAACAAAAGACACCATGGACTGCCAGCCCTATGATCCAACTGAGTGAGATTCTGCTAAGGCATGGACTTCCTGCCCAAACTGAAATCTTCATGTGACTGAAGGATGTTGTTCCTGCCTTCAGACCTGGGATTTGGAAGTTCATGATTTCCAGCCACAAAGGGATTGGGACCCCATTGGCTGATTGGTGTCCCTTTAAAGCTTAAGGAGAACTTCCTTAGAGTGTCTGGCCTGTCCCCAAAGAAGAATTCCCAACCAGGGATCAACCACTTTCAGTAATAAGGAGCTCACTGGCATCCAAGGCAGCCTCTTCCATTTATTAACTCTGCTCATTAAGAAGAGTTTCCTTTTCTGAACCTAAAATCTTCATCTTTGACTTCCACCCATTGCTCTGATTTATTCCTTGAGAGCAAGGACTTTTTCCCACTTTCTTTGTTTCCTCAAAGTTTAACACAGAGCCTGGCACAGAACAAATACTTAGCACATCCTTTTAACCAACTGACTAACTGACTTCCTTCTGAGATGAAGCTGGATAAGTCTAATCCCTCTTCCACACGACAAGACATCAAATAACTAAAGGCAGCTCTCATGTTTCCATGCATTGGTCTTTTCCCAGACAAACACTTCCAATTCTTTCAACTGATCCTCCATAGGACATGGTCTCCAGTCCCCTCATCATCCCAATTACCCTCCTCTGAATGTTCTCCAGCTCATCAATGCCCTGCCCTAAATGTAGACACAGAGCTAATTACACTATCCCAGGACATAGCCTCCGTATCTGTAGAAATTGCACTTCTCTTAATTCAGTCCAATATGACAGCAGTTTCCTTGGTTGCCACATCTCACTGCTGATTGATGAGTTTATGATTCACTAAGTCACCTTGATCTTCTTCAGACAAACTGCCCTCTAGTCATTCCTCTCCTTGTCCATGTGAAGTTGATTTTTTGAACCCAAGTGTAAGACTTTACATTGATGCACCAGAAGATCCAAACCTTCTGAGGCAGCAATTCATAGGAAGCTCTCCTTGACTTGGTGACCTCTTCTCTGTCAGTTCTGATCAGAGTGACCTTGGCTGCTGGAGCCCAGGAGGTTGAGGAGATCCCTGGAACTGCAATAATCCTTAAGGAAATTCTAAGACCTTTGCATTATTGCAACATCTGTGACTCCTAAATGCAAGTCTAACAGGATACTCACAAACCACTCCAAAATGCCTCCCACAGCAAATGTCCCCCATATTGTTCAATGATATGTCACTGTAGGCATAAAAAATGGACCTTTTTGTTTTTATTTTTTAAATATAGTTTCAGCCGGATGTTGGGCATGGAAAGTGAATTCTTCGTAAGGAGATCACACTCATCTTTCCATCTTCAGCTCTTCCTGGAATCACTTCCCTTTAGGAAGCTGTAATGTGTATCCAAGAGGCCACATCTGGGGCTAAAGCAGAAGCTGGCCCTCATCTAGTGTCTTCAGAGTCATCCTCCAGGGAAGGTTTTCCTCCTCGTCAGCAGGATGCTGGGACCTTCTAGAAGGTCTGGGATCCTGGTTTAGAAATCAAAACAATATTTATATCATAGGAGGAGATTGTAAGATGCTTTCTTACAATTGCAAATATTATTATTGCAAATAGTTTGTGTAATTTTAGAATTATTTATTCTCTGAATTTTTGATATTCACTTGAAAACCCCTACGTCCTAGAGGTCCTCCCCCTGTAGAAGCTTATTTAGGACTTGTTTGATTTATTTTTCTGATATTGGGTTATTTCCATTTTGTTAATCTAGGTGTTTTATAATTTTAAAAGCATTCCTCATTTCTTCCAAATTATCTGTTTTGTTAGGATATGCGTTTTTAACCTATTATTGATTTCTGGGTTTTGACGGCATTCCTGTGGTCCTGCTATGCATGTGCTGGGCTGGGTGGAGGTGAATCTCCTTGTCTTGATAATTAATGATGCATCTTGAGATGTTATTGGATGTTTGTGTGGTGTCTGGCCCTTCTAGGTCCTAGTAAACACCATCCTTCCACGCTTTCTGCTCACTGCATTTCAACATACTCATTTCCTCTGTAATATTATAGATTTTATTTTCTGCTTTTAAAAACCTGGTTTTTTCTGAGTAGGAGATTATACTTCACCAGGCTGTCAAAGATGTCTAGGATCCAAAAAAAAGATGAATAACTCTTTATATAATCCAGACCCTTTATTTTATAGATGAGGAAACAGATCAACTAAAAAGTTAAGTGATTTGAGATCATAAGACCATAGACCTAAAATCAGAAGGGATGTCAGTGGCCATTAGTCCAACTCCCTTGTTTTACAGATAAGGAAGCTGCACAGCAGCTCTTCTACATGGAAATTTCTTTCGATGATATTGGGGGCCAAGCTAAACACCCAGAAAGCAGGATGCAGTGGACTAATGAATGGTTCTGGAATCAGAGAAGCTTGATTCATATTATGGCTCTGCCATTTACTGCTTGGTTCAACTTAGGCCACCTGGAATGTCCCCTGGGCCTCAGTTTCCTCATGGGTACAATAAGAGAGTTGTCCTGCCTAGTGCCTAAGTACCCTTTCTACTTTAGTTCTGAGATCCTATAACTGTGAGTCCTTTGGCCTCCCACTTGTCCTATTTCCTTATTCAGAAAGTGGGAGGAGAGGAAGTTGGATGCAATTATCTCTAAAGTTCCTTTAGCTCTAAATCTATGATCCTATAACAAAAGCTAAGAAGTTTAGTTCATTTGGAAAGAAGACATTTTCTGAATTCCTACTGTGTGCTTAGAACTACCTGGGTTTTCAGAGAGATATAAGAAAACCTTCATTTGGTGCCTACTCTCATGATACTTAACAATGTTGCCAACTCAATATAAGGAATGATACTAGAAAGAATTGATTCATCTCAATACTTCAAGTGTCTGTGTTTCCATAAAGATAGGTTCTCTCTCCATTGATATCTGTGGTAGCCTCTCCATGTGTTAGGAGGTATTTTGAGTATAGGAGGCCAAAGAAAAATTTATCACCCTTTAGACAAATTTCTATTGCTGAATCTCTCCACATTTGTTAGACTAGACCACTGAGGGTAGATGTTCGGTCTATTCTAACATAGTGGGACCTTCCAGAACTCAGTCTCTGCCAAGATAGTCTTTGGGAGAAGACATTGTGGAGTGCTGGGAAGAACATTAGATTTAGGATCATAGGACCTTATTCAAATTTAGACTCTGCTATTTACTACCTGTAAAACGTTGAGTAGGTTTTATTTTTCCTTCTTGGACCTCAGTTTTCTCATTTGTGAAATAGGCGTGGGTGTAATTTTAGAAAGCAGTCAAGAATACCCTAAGGTTCCACTTCCTCCCTAGCATCCAGTAACAAAAGTACCCAATAAGTCAATAAAAAGAGCAACAAGAAGAAATGAAACAAGCCACCACAAGGTAGTTCTTACAGAAAAAAAAAATAACTGAAGATGACTTCATCTTCAAGAGCCTTACAGAAAAATGCTCCAAACACTAATAATGAAAGGAATGTATGTTAAAAAAAACTCTAAGGTTCTGTCTCATATCCATCTGATTTGCAAACATGACCCCCCCAAACAAAAAAGAAAATGAGAAATGTTGGAGAGCCTTCACAAAAGCAGTAACAGGAATGAATTGTTGGTGAAGTTGTGAACTAGTTCTACCATTCTGAAAAACAATTTAGAGCTATGAACATAAGGTTACTAATCTGTTAACACTCTTTGACCCAGCAAGACCACTGTTAGTTATATACCCCAAAGAGAGCAAAGAAATAGGGAAAGGGTCCATAGGAACAAAAATATTTATAACAGTACTTGTAGTGGGAAATAACTAGAAATAAAGTGGGTGTCCATCAATTAAGGAATAAGTTAATATAATCGATTGTTGCATCATAAAAAATGAGGAAAGAAATAGAGTCAGAGAAGACTTGCAAGACATAAATAAACTGATGCAGAGTGAGATGAGCAGAACCAAGAAAATAATTTATGCAACAACTACAACATTTGAATGAAAAACAACTTTGAAAGGCATAAGATCAATTTTGGAGAAGTGTGAAATGCAGGAAGCAACTCAGCTGAATTCCCCCAGCATTTTCCTCCAAACAACTTTAAAATAATGCCTCAAATTGAATTTTGGAGTGGCAGAGTCCACAAAAGGTCAGGGTGCAACATTTTTCCAGCCCAAGACAACTTGGGAGGTTGGCAAGAGAAGTTTCTGACACCTGGGTTAGGATCAGTCCAGAGCAAGACACATACTACCTTGGAGGTAGCTGGAACAATGAAAGCAGTGGCTTTGGGAGCTCTCGGCCCAGGGATGATAAGGGCACCAGACAACTGGTCAAAAAGATTACAGAGGACCCTTCACTGCCACTTAGTGTGTTACCCTGTTGCGTTGCCTACAGACAGTTCCAGAGTGCAGATCAGCACTAGAACTTGTAGTTACAGGACAGCAAGAGCTTTGGTCAAGGTTCCAGGGTGGAGGACAGTGCTTGTGGTCACTCAAAGGGAGCAGAGGCCCTGTTCTCAGTAACAAGGCATAAAGGGGCACTAGTGCTTGTGGCTGAAGGAGAACAGGAGACCTGATCATAGTTCCAGGGCCAAGAAGAATGCAGGCACTCAAGGCTGCAGTGGAGCAGGATTCCTTCCTAGGTAAAGAACACAGCTCTTCTTGGATCATACTACCTTGGAAGCACCAAAAGCATACAGACCACCAGAACTACCTCTGAAAATAGCAGCAATAATGCAGCTGGGAAACAAGACATATAAGGAATGGGGCATAGAAACCTATTCTGCCCTACAAGAAAGAGGAAAGGGGATGGGGCCTGGAGTGAGGTGAGAGAAGGGAGGGCTGACTGGGGAATGAGGCAATCAGAATATATGCCATCTTGGAATGGGGGGTAAGGGTAGAAATGGGGAGAGAATTTGTAACCCAAAATCTTATGGAAATCAATGTTGAAAACTAAAATGTTAAATAAAAATGACAAAATTCAAAAAAAAAGAAAATAAATAAAAGAAAAATTTTTTAAATTAAAAAATAATAAAAAAACAAACAAACAAAAAAAGAAAATAGCAGCAAAAAAACCCTGAAGCTTGAGACAGTGCCCTGTCCACCCCAGTAACAGAAGTCCAAATTAAATATAAAGTTAAAAGTTAAGAAATATGCCGGAAAATGAGAAAACAACAAAAAAAGGACATGACCATAAAAATCTATTATGGTCAGAAGGAAGAACAAGACACAAACACACAAGAAAAAAATCAGTGTCAAAACTACTACAAGCAAAGCCTCAAAGGAAAAACTATGAATTTGCTACAAACCCAACAAGAATTGAGACATACAAGGAAATTTTGAAAAGAGAATTAACATCTTAGTAAAAAAGAGGCAAAAAATACCAAAGAAAATAACACCTTAAAAAACAGATTTGACCAAATGGTAAAAGAGTCACAAAAATCCACTGAAGAAAAAAAATCCTTAAAAATTAGAATTGGAATCTAATGACTCCTTGAGACATTAAGAAGGAATAAAACAAAGTCAAAAGAATGAAAAATAGAAGAAAATGTTAAATATCTCAGTGGAAAAACAAATTACCTAGATATAGATTGAGAAGGGATCATTTAAGAATGAACTACCTAAAAGCCATGACCAAAAAAAGAGACTAGACATAATATTTCTATCAAGGAAAACCGCCCTGATATCCTAGAACCAGAAGGTAAAATAGAAATTGAAAGAGTCCACTGATCACCTCCTGAAAGAGAACCCAAAGTCAAAACTCCCACAAATATTATAGCCAAATTCCAGGCCCCACAAGTCAAGGAAGAAATATTGCAAACAGCCAGAAAGGAATAATTCAAATATCATAGAGTCATAGTCAGAATCACAGAAGATTTAGCAGCTTCCACATAAAAGGAGTGGAGGGCTTGGAATATAATAATCTGGAAGGCAAAGGAGCTAGAATTATAAATAAAAATAACCTACCCAGCAAAACTGAGTATAATCCTTGAGAAGAAAAAAATGGATATTTAATGAAAGAGGATTTTCAAGCATTCCTGAGGAAAAGACTATTTGACTTTCAAATACATGATTCAAGAGAAGCATAAAAGGTAAACATGAGATCTCTGGGGGCAGAGCCAAGATGGCGGCTGGAAAGCAGGGACTCGCGTGAGCTCCCTGCCAAGTCCCTCCAAAAACCTATAAAAAATGGCTCTGAACCAATTCTAGAACTGAAGAACCCACAAAACAGTGGAGGGAAGCAGGGCTCCAGCCCAGGACAGCCTGGATGGTCTCTGGGTGAGGTCTATCCCACACGGAGCTGGGAGCTGGGAGCGGAGCAGAGCCCAGCATGAGCGGCGCGGACCAACCAGACCAGGAGCCATATGGAGCGGGCCCTAGTTCCCTGAATCAGTGAGCTGCAGCAGTTACCAGACTTCTCAACCCACAAACACCAAAGACAGCAGAGAAGGTTAGTGGGAAAAGCTGCGAGAGTGGAAGGAGTTCGCTCTTTGGCCACTGCCCCCAGGGCAGCAGAGGTGGGGCAGCTACAGCTGCAGTTGCTTCTGGCCCCAGGCCCACCTGATGGGGGGAACTAAGTGGCATATCAGAGCAGGAGCGCACAGCCTGCTGAAGATCTAAGCCCAGTCCGGGTTGGGGGGTCTGGGGGAAGGAGGAGTGCTGGTGTGGCAGAGCTGGCGCATCCCCCCCAAATGTGGAACATAGAACTCTTTAGTCTACAAGCAGTCATACCTCGCTGAAAAAGTCAAGGGTCAAGTTAGTTGGTTGGGAATATGGCCAGACAGCGAAAACTCACCCAGATTCAGTCTCAGACTTTGGATTCTTTCTTTGGTGACAAAGAAGACCAAAACATACAGCCTAAAGAAGTCAACAAAGTGCAAGAGCCTACAACAAAAGGCTCCAAGAAAAACATGAACTGGTCCCAGGCCATGGAAGAGCTCAAAAAGGATTTGGAAAAGCAAGTTAGAGAAGTAGAGGAAAAATTGGGAAAAGAAATGAGAAGGATGCGAGAAAACCATGAAAAACAAGTCAATGACTTGCTAAAGGAGAGCCAAAAATATACTGAAAAATACACTGAAGAAAACAAAACCTTAAAAAATAGACTAACTCAAATGGCAACAGAGCTCCAAAAAGCCAATGAGGAGAAGAATGCCTTGAAAGGCAGAATTAGCCAAATGGAAAAGGAGGTCCAAAAGACCAATGAAGAAAATACTACCTTAAAAATTAGATTGGAGCAAGTGGAAGCTAGTGACTTTAAGAGAAATCAAGATATTATAAAACAGAACCAAAGGAATAAAAAAATGGAAGACAATGTGAAATATCTCATTGGAAAAACCACTGACCTAGAAAATAGATCCAGGAGAGATAATTTAAAAATTATTGGACTACCTGGAAGCCATGATCAAAAAAGGAGCCTAGATATCATCTTTCAAGAAATTATCAAGGAGAACTGCCCTGATATTCTAGAGCCACAGGGCAAAATAGAAATTGAAAGAATCCATCGATCGCCTCCTCAAATAGATCCCAAAAAAAAATCTCCTAGGAATGTTGTCGCCAAATTCCAGAGCTCCCAGATCAAGGAGAAAATACTGCAAGCAGCCAGAAAGAAACAATTTGAGTATTGTGGAAACACAATCAGAATAACCCGAGATCTGGCAGCTTCTACATTAAGAGATCGAAGGGCTTGGAATACAATATTCCGGAGGTCAACGGAGCTAGGATTAAAATCTAGAATCACCTACCCAGCAAAACTGAGTATCATGCTCCAAGGCAAAATATGGATTTTCAATAAAATAGAGGACTTTCAAGATTTCTCAGTGAAAAGACCAGAGCTGAATAGAAAATTTGACTTTCAAACACAAGAATCAAGAGAAGCATGAACAGGTAATCAAGAAAAAGAACAGGAGAAAGAAATTGCAAGGGACTTACTAAAGTTGAACTGTTTTGTTTACATTCCTACATGGAAAGATGATGTGTATGATTCATGAGACCTCAGTATTAGGGTAGCTGAAGGGAATATGCATATATATATATATATATATATATATATATATATATATATATATATATATATATATATATATATATATATATATATATGTATATATATAAGTGAATGTGTATGTATGTAAATATGTATGTGTGTGTATGTGTGTATATATATATATATATACATATATATATATATATATATATATATATATATATATAAAGAGAAAGAGAGATAGAGAGAGAGAGAGAGAGGACACAGGGTGAGTTGAAGATGAAGGGAAGATATCTAAAAGAAATAAAATCAAATTAAGGGATGAGAGAAGAATATATTGAGAGAGGGAGATAGGGAGAGATAGAATGGGGTAAATTATCTCACATAAAAGTGACAAGAGGAAGCAATTCTGTGGGAGGAGGGGAGAGGGCAGGTGAGGGGGGAATGAGTGAATCTTGCTCTCATCAAATTTGGCCTGAGGAGGGAATACCATACATACTCAATTGGGTATCTTACCCCATAGGAAAGAAGAGGGAAGAAGATAAAAAAGGGGGGGGGGAAATGATGGAGGGGAGGGCAGATGGGGGTGGAGGTAAGCAAAAACAAACACTTTGGAAAGGGGACAGGGTCAAGGGAGAAAATTCCATAAGGGGGGATGGGTTGGGAAGGAGCAAAATATAGTTAGTCTTTCACAACATGAGTATTCTGGAAGGGTTATACATAATGATACACATGTGGCCTATGTTGAATTGCCTGACTTCTTGGGTGGGGGGTGGGTGGGAAGGGAAGAGGGGAGAAAATTTGGAACTCAAAGTTTTAAAAACAGATGTTCAAAAACAAAAAAAAAAAAGGTTTTGCATGCAACTAGAAAATAAGATACATAGGCAATGGGGCATAGAAATTTATCTTGCCGTACAAGAAAGGAAGGGAAAAGGGGATGGGAGGGGAGTGGGGTGACAGAAGGGAGGGCTGACTGGGGAACAGGGCAACCAGAATATACGCCATCTTGGAGTGGGGGGAGGGTAGAAATGGGGAGAAAATTTGTATTTCAAACTCTTGTGAAAATCAATGCTGAAAACTAAATATGTTAAATAAATAAATTTAAAATAAAAAAAGGTAAACATGAAAGAGAAATCATAAGGGACTCAATAATGTTAAACAGTTTATATTCCTACACAGGAAGATGATACTTGTAATTCCTAAGAACTTTATCATTATTAGGGTAGTTAGAAAGAATCTGCATAGACTGGGAGGATGAGTATGAGTTGATTATGATGGGATGATGTAAAAAAATTAATGGGTAAAAAATAGAGATGCATTGGGAGAAGGAGGAAGGGAGAAGAATGGGAAAATTATCTCACATAAATGAGGCAAGCAAGGAAGAGCTTTTACAGTAAAAAAAAGAAACGGGGAGAGGGGGTAGTGGGCAACGCTTGCCCCTCATTCTCATTGGTATGGGTTCAAAGAGTGAGTAACTTACAAATTTAATTGGGTTTAGAAATCTATCTTGCCCAACACGGAAGTAGGAGAGGAAGGCCATTAGAGAAGGGGGATAGTGATAGAAGGAAGGGTGGATTAAGGGAGGCAGTGGCCAGAAGCAAAGCAGACTTTTGAGGAGGGAAAGGGTAAAAAAAAAGAAATAGAAAGATAAACAGGGGGAAAACAGGAAATACACAATTAATAATCATAAATTTAAATGGAATGAACTCATCCATGAAACAGAAGCAGATAGCAGAATAGATCAGAAATCAGAATCTAACAATATGTTGTTTACAAGAAACACACGTAAAACAGAGAGACTCACACAGAGTAAAAATAAAAGACTAGAGCACAAGATATTATGCTTCAGCTGAGATTAAAAAAAAAAAGGAGAGGTAGCAATCATGATCTCAGGCAAAGCAAAAGCAAATATAAATCTAATCAAAAGAGATAAGAAAAGAAACTACATTTTGCCAAGAGGTACTATGGTACAATGAAGTAATATCAATATCAAATTTATGTGCACCAAATGACATAGCATCCAAATTGTTAAAGGAAAAAACTACATGAGTTACAGGAGGAAACAGACAATAAAACTATACTAGTGAGGGACCACAACTTTCCCCACTCACAACTAGATAAATCTAACCACAAAATAAATAAGAAAGAAGTTAAGGAGATTAAAATAATTTTAGAAAAGTTAGATATTATAGATTTCTGGAGAAAGTTAAATGGAAAAAGAAAGGAGTATACCTTTTCTCAAGTGTAGATAGCACCTTTACAAAACCTTGACTATGAATTAAAGTATAAAAACTAACAAACGAATGCAAAAAAATCCAGAAATATTAAATACATTCTTATCAGGCCATAATGTAATAAAAATTACATTCAATAAAGGGCAATGGAAACACAGATTAAAAATTTGTTGGAAACTAAATAATCTAACCCTAAAGAATTAGTGGTTCAAAGAACAAATCTTAGAAATAAAAAATAATTACATTAAAGAGAATGACAACAATGAAACAGCATACCAGAATTTATGGGATGCAATCAAAGCAGTACATAGAAGAAAAATGTATATCTCTAACTGTTTATATCAATAAAATAGAGAAAAGCAGATCCATGAATTTGGCACAGAATTTTTAAAAACCAGAAAAATAACAAATCAAAATCCCCAATTAAGCGCCAAATTCGAAATCCAGAAAATCAAAGGAGAGATGAATAAAATTGAAAGTTAAAAAAATAAAGTAATAAATAAAACTGGAGGATGGATTAATTGTTTAAAAAATAAAAAGACACTGGTTAATTTGGTTTTTGAAAAGAAAGAAGAAAACCAAATTATTAGTATCAAAAATGAAAAGGATAAACTCACTACCAATGAGGATGAAATTAAAGTAATTATTAAGAGATCATTTGCTTAATTGTATGCCTGATAATCTAAATGAAATGGATGAATATTTACAAAAAATATAAATTGTCCAGATTAACACATGGGGAAACAGAATACTTAAATAACCCTATCTTAGAAAAAGAAATTAAGCATGTCATCAATGAACTCCCCAAGAAAAAATCCTCAAGGCCAGCTGGATTCATAAGTGAATTCTACCAAATATTTAAAAATCAATTAATTTCAACACTATATAGACTATTTGGGAAAAAAATAGACAAAGGAGGAGTCCTACCAAATTCCTTTTATGACATGAATATGGTGGTGATATCTAAACCAAGAAAAGCAAAAAGCAAAGAAAGAAAAATATATACCAATTTCCCTGATGAATATTGATGCAAATTCTTAAAGTACTAGTAAAGAGATTATAGCAATATATCACAAACACCATGTAATATGACCAGGTGGGATTTACAGCAAGAATGTGGGGCTGGTTCAATATTAGGAAAACTTTCAGCATAATTGACCATATTTGACCAAAAAAAATAATAAGATTGTCTCAATAGAAAAAGCTTTTGACAAAATACAACACTCATTACTATTTAAAAAAAAACAGTAGAAAGAATAGGAATAAATGAAGTTTCCCTTAAAATGATAACTAGTATCTATCTGAAACCATCAACAGCATTATCTGTAATGGAGAAAAGCTAGAAGCCTTCCCAAGAAGATCAGGGGTGAAGCAAGGATGCCCAATATCATCACGATTACTCAATATTGTACTAGAAATGCTAACTATAGCAATAAGACATGGAAAAGAAATTGAAGGAATTAGATTAAGCTTGAAATGAGGAAACCAAACTAACACTCTCTGCAGATATGATTGTATACTTATAGAATCCTTGAAAATCAACTAAAAACATTAGTTGAAACAATTAACAATTTTAGCAAAGTTGCAGCATATAAAATAAACCCACCTACATAATGAGCATTTCTATATACTACCAACAGAGTCCAGCAGGAAGAGATAGGAAGAAAAATTCCATTTAAAATAACTGCAGACAACATAAAATACATGGGCATCTACCTACAAGATAAATCCTATACACACAAACATACATACATACATGTGTGTCTGCACACACACAATTATGAAACACTTTTCATGCAAATAAAGACAGGTTTAAACAATTGGAGAAATAGTAATTACTCATGGGTAGGCTGAGCTAACACAATAAAAATGACAATTCTACCTAAATTAATTTACTTACTCAGTGTTATATCAATCCAACTACCAAAGAATTATTTTATAGAGATAGGAAAATAATAAAATTCATCTGGAAGAACAATAGGTCAAGAATATCAAGAGAATCAATGAAAAAAAATGTAAAGGAAGGCAGTCCAGCAGTACCAGATTTCAAACTGTATTACAAAGTGGTAGTCAGCTAGATAGTGTCTAGAGCACTGGCCTGAAGCCATGAAGACTCATCTTCCTGAGTTCAAATTAGGCCTCAGACACTTACTAGCTGTGTGACCCTGGGCAAATCACTTAACTCTGTCTCATTTTCTCATCTGTAAAATAAGCTGGGGAAGGAAATGGCAAACCACTCCAGTATCTCTGCCAAGAAAACCCCTAATAGGGTCACGAGGAGTCAGATTCAACTGAAAAGACCAAACAACAGCAGCAGCAACAATCATGAAAATAACCTGGCATTGGCTAAGAAATAGAATGATGGCTCAGTGGAATAGATTAGGTACACAATACATAGTAATAAATAACCATAGTAATCTAGTGTTTGATAAACCCCAAAATCCAAGCTTTTGGGGAAAGAACTCACTATCTGACAAAAATTTCTGGGAAAACTGGAAAGCAGTTTGGCAAAAACTAGCTGTATACCAACATTTCACACTGTATATGTACCAAGATAAAGTCAAAATGGGTATATGATTTAAACATAAAGGGTTTTTGTAACGGCAACCACACTGGCACTCTCAGGATGGCTGATAGTGCAGGTTCTTAGATCTGCTTTACTAGGAAAGATAGCTGTTTCAGGGGCCAAAAATCTTCTTTAATTACATAAAATACAAACAGAGAAAATACATAGTAGAGAAATAAAGACCAACAGACAGGGCTCTACTGCCTGAATCAAAACAAAACTGCTATATATACTTTGCATGCACCACTGGATCGAGAGAGCCTTTACCTCTGAGCACTTGGAGAGCTCTGAACATACGGCTACTCAGAATCTTGACCAAGGAATCACAAGATCCTTCTTGTAAGTGAGGCCTCAAAGCAAAAATCTCACCTCTCAGGATATATACTCTTTCGACTAATAGGCTCAGAGCCAGAAGGCATCACAAACTCCCTGACAGTGACTATTTGGAAATTAGCAAAAGGTGTGTAAGCCTTCCTACAAGCAAGTAAGCCTCCCTTAATGGGCTCCACATGAGGCCTATTGATGGGCGGGAAAGATCTTATTCCCCATTAACCTTACAGTGATATCATAATCAACTTAGTACAACATGGATAAGGAAAGAATTTATGACCAAATAAGAGATATAAAGGATAATGGGATGTAAAATAGGTGATTTTGATTACATGAAATTAAAAATTATTTGCACAAACAAAATCAATGCAGCCAAAATTCAAAGGAAAGCAGAAAACTGAGGGAAATTTTTACAATAAGTTCTTTTATAAAGACCTCATTTCATATGCATATATAGAGAGAACTGAGCCAAATTTACAAGAATATAAGTTATTCCCCAATTAATAAATGGTCAAAGGAGATGAACAGGCAGTTTTCAAAAAAAAAAAAGAAATCAAAGTCACTTAGCCATATAAAAACGCTCTAAATCACTATTGATTAAAGAAATGCAAATTAAAACAACTCTGAGGTATCACTTCACAGCTATCAGATCAGTTAATATAGTAGAAAAGGAAAATGACAAATGTTGGAGGGGAAATGGAAAAATTGAGACTGCAATGGTAGAGTTGTGAACTGATACAACCATTCTGGAGAGAAATTTGGATCTATCCCCAAAGGGCTATAAAATTATGCATACCCATTTCCCTAGCTATACCACTATCATATCTGTATCCCAAAGAGATCAAAGGAAAAGGAAAAGGGCCTATGTGTACAAAAATACATATAGCAGCTCTTTTTGTGGTGGCAAAGAATTGTAAATTGAGGGGATGCCTCTAGATTGGGGAATGACTAAATTGTGATATATGATTGAAACAGAATATTATTCTGCTATAAGAAATAATGGGCAGGATGGTTTCAGAAAAACGTGGAAATATTTACATGAGCTGATGCAAAGTAAAGTGAGCAGAACCAGGGGAGCATTGTACATAGTAATAGCGATATCATATGATGATCTCACTACAATGATACAAGACAATTCTGAAGGATTTGTGATGAAAAATGCTATCCTTCTCCCAAAAAAAAACTGATGGAGTCTAAATGCAGATTGAAGCATAATTTTTTCACTTTTTTTCCTTGATCTTTTTGTAACATGGTCAATATGGAAACATGTTTTGCATGATTTCACATATATAGTTGATAACACATTTCTCTCTTTCTCAGTGGGTAGAGGAGGGGTGGGATGGAGAAAGAGAACTCAAAACTCAAAGAAAAATTTAAATGAATGTTAAAAATAAATAAACAAAAATTTTTTAATCAAAAAAAGGAAGAAAGACTTAACATCTCCAAACCAATGACCAACCAGACTCCAGGAAGGTTGATGAAAAAATATGCCTCCCAACTCCTAATAGAGAAGTGATATTTTCCAGATGCAAAATGAGACTGACATCTTCAGGAATAGCCAACATGTAGATTTGTTTTGTTTCACTATACTAATTTGTAACAAGGATTTTGAATTTTTTCTTGGGAGAGAGGAGAAACAGGAATTTAGGAGGGAGAAAGGGATTAGTGATAGTGACAGAAAAAAACAGAAAAGAGATAAACAAGGGTCAATGAAGCATTTTTAAAATGCACAAACAAAAATAAAAAGAAATTAAGAAAAGACAGACAACTAAGAGTTTTGAAATTAACATGTTGAATTTATTGTGTACTTTTTAAAAAGGCTGTTCATATCATAGAGATTTATGGTTTCATTAGCATTCTTCTTTTTATGTTCTTTATATATGGAAGTGCTTATGGCTTTTAGTGTTGTCAGGTTCAAAATATGAAAGATAGACAGAAAGACAGACAGACAGATAGATAGATATAGATGAGATAGATTGATAAGATGAGAAAGGTTGATAGTAGATAACAGAATGAAAGCTAGATCGATAATAGGTAAATGATATGATGTGTATATTAATGTAGATATAGAAGTACATAGATGAGAGACAGAGATTTTTTTCAAGACCCCCTCATAAGACTTTCCCTCCTGACATTCCCCAATCACAGAGTTCCTGCTCCTTGTGATCCTCTTACAAGAGTAGAGTAATATGTTATACAACCAGTTAAAATAATAATAAAATGCATTTGGAGAAACAAAAAGGTCTTTGAATCTCAAGGAAAATAATGAAATAAGGAACGAAAAGAACAACCATACCTACAGACCTTGAGCTATATTATTAAGTAGTAATTATCAAGATTATTTGCTACTTTTTTAAGAAAAAGAAGTAGAGGAGTTATGGGAACAGCCATTCTTGGGTCTTGCCATCTACCCCATTTGCAGTAGCCTTAGGACTCCCAGATCTTCCCATTTGTCCAGCAGTTGACTTTTCTTTTCTGTGTTATCTTTCTTCAACTAGAATGTGACGGATGGGACTGGGGTTTTTTTCTATTTATATACCCAATGCTTAACACAGCAGTCAGTCACTCAATAAATACTTATGAAACACCTACTATGCACCAGACAGTGTGCTAAGTACTAGTAAAGGAGAGCAAAAGACAGTCCTTGTTCTGAAGGAGCAAGACGACATGCAACCTTCCTTCTGCTATCACTGATTTATCTTGTATGTAGCATGTCTGTATATAATACATGCTATATACAGGCTAAGTTGGTAATAATGAAGGCACTAGCAATAAAGAGCATCAGAAGAGTATCCCTATAGAAGGTAGGATTTTATTTGGGCTTGGAAGAAGCCAGTAGGAGAAGATGTGGGGAGAGAGAGAGAGAGCATTCCAGGCATGGAAGACAGATACCACGTGGTGTTTTATTTGATGAGCAGCAAAAAGGCCAGTATCATGAGACTGGATTGAATAGAAAAGTTAGAATTCAAGTCATAGAACTCAAGAGCTGAAAGGACCCTCCAGATCAAGGAACTTTGTCCCCTCACAATTAGAGGGATTTCCTGCCTCCTCCAGTCAGACATTCCTGCAGCTGCTCGATGATTCTCCTTGAGTGCAGAGCTGACTGTCACTCTCCTCCTCAGGAAGCTCCTGTGGCTCTCCATCAGCTCTAGGATAAAATATGAGCCCCTTTGTTTGACTTCTAAAGCCCTTCACAGCATCATCCCCATTTCTCTTTCAAGCTTCATTTGACATGACTTGCCCTCTTGTCCTCTGCAGTCCAACCAAACTGGTCTTCTCTCTTTTTGTCACACATGGTTTTGTATTCGCTGCCATTTCCCATGCCTGGAATGTGCTTCTTGCCCCCTTACACCCCCCAGAATCTTTCTCTTCCTTCCAGAGAGAGTACAAGCACCCTCTTCTACATGAAGTCTTCCCTGAACCCCTCTACATCCTCATGTTCTCCCTCCCAATCAACCAATTAATCAATAAACATTGATAAAGCACCCACTATGTGCCAGGCACCTTGGATTTAACTACATTGCACTTATTTGTATTCTTTTTATTTTTAGTTTATATATACATATACACATAGACATAGACATATATATATAGATAAATACATACACACAGACATATATATGTGCATATGTGTGTATATTCCCCACCACCAACCCTCACCACCTTTGAGTGTGAGCTCTTTACATGTAGGGTTTATTTTCATCTTGCTACTTATATCCCTAGCACCTAACATGGCACCCAGCAACCAGTAGGTGCTCCTCAAATTCTTTGGGGTTTATTAATTGATATTTAATGGCTTCTCCAAATCTGACATTCTTTAATTCAGTGAAAGTTTAAGGAAGGAGAATGGTTTGGGAGCACAGGGCTCCAGTCCTGCAGTGGGCAGCCAAAGGGCAGGCAACTCTGGGGCATGCAGAGGGAGGGGAGAATTCAGTTCCACAGACACTATTCCATTGCCTAGTCTGTGCGAAGCATTGTGTCGTACAAGGACAAAAAGGTGACATACAATGTGGCTCCTGCCCTCCTGGAGTTTATAGTCTAACAGAAATGGGAGTACATTGAAAACACCATGGACACCCTCCTCCCTGCCTTTCAGAATCCTTCACATCTTTAAAGCTCCTTAAAGCTATAGATCCCAAGCAGACCTTTCCTGACTTCCCCTCCCCCACACCAATTGCCTTGGGTTTCTTTTGAATGTAAATAATTCTGCTCTTGAGGTCAGGTTCTGTTTCAGTCTTTTTCTTTGCATCTCCAATACCTAGCACAGTGTTTGGCCCATAGTAAGTGTGTAAGAAGTAGTTGTGGATCAGTGGAATAGGATAGGAACACAAGATGGAGAAGTCAACAACTATAGCAATCTATTCTTTGATAAACCCAAAGAGGCCAGCTTCTGGGCTAATAATTCACTATTTCACAAAAACTGTTGTGGGAAAATTGGAAAATCGTAGGGCAGAAACTGGGCATAGACCAATATCTTACACCATATACCAAAATAAAGTCAAAATGGGTTCATGATTTAGGAGTAAAGGCTGATACTATAAGTAATTTGGGAGAGCAAGGAATAGTTTACTTATCAGATTTATGGAAAAGAAAAGAATTCATGACCCAACAAGAGACAGAGAGCATTACAAAATGCAAAATGGATAATTTTGATTATGTTAAATTGAAATGTTTTTGTACAAAAAAAGCCAATGCAACAAAAATTAGGAGGGAAGCAGAAAATTGGGAGAAAATCTTTACAACTAGTGTCTCTGATAAAGGCCTCATTTCTAAAATATACAGGGAACTGAGCCAAATATATAGGAATACAAGCCACTCCCCAATTGAGAAATGGTCAAAGGATATGAACAGACAGTTTTCAGAGGAAGAAATTAAAACTATCTATAGGCATATGAAAAAATGCTCTAAATCACTACTGATTAGAGAAATGCAAATCAAAACAACTCTTAGATACCACATCTCTCCTGTCAGATTGGCTAAAATAACAAAACAGGAAAATGATAAATGCTGGAGAGGATGTGGGAGAATTGGAACATTGTTACATTGCTGGTGGAGTTGTGAGATGATCCAGCCATTTTGGAGAGTAATTTGGAACTACGCCCAAAAGGCTATAAAAATGTTCATACCCTTTGACCCAGCAATACCACTTCTAGGGTTGTATCCCAAAGAAATCACACAAGCAGGTAAAGGACCCATATGTACAAAAATATTTGTAGCAGATCTTTTTGTGGTAGCTAAGAATTGGAAATCAAAGGGATGCCCATCAATTGGGGAATGGCTGAACAAGCTGTGGTATATGAAGGTAATGGAATACTATTGTGCCATAAGAAATGGGGATGATACGGACTTCATAACAACCTGGAAAAAACTACACGACATAATGCTGAGTGAGCGGAGCAGAGCCAGGAGAACATTGTACACAACCACAGATATACGGATTCCGTGAGGACCAACCCTGACAGACTTCGCTCTTCTCAGCAACACAAGATGCAAAGACAACCCCAAAGGACTCATGATGGAGAATGCTATCTACATCCAGAGAAAGAACTATGGATTCTGAATGCAGATTGAGGCACACTTCATGATAGCCTTCCCCCCCCTTTTTTTCCCTTTTCTCTCTTCTGTTTTTGTTTTTGGGTAGGTTTTTTTTGGTTCTGTTTCTTCTTTCTCATGATTCATTTCATTGATCACAGTTCTTCTCCATAACTTGACTAGTGTGTAAATTAATTCAATGCGAAGTTATATGTGGAAGCTATATGGGATTCCATGCCATCTAGGGGAGGGGTGGGGAGGGAGGGAAGAAAATCTGGAACTCAAAATTATGTAGAACCAAATGTTGTCAATTAAAAAGAAAAATTTAAAAAAAAAGAAGTGTTTGGTGATTGATTGAATGGCTGGTTGGTAAGTAGATTAGAGTAATACTATAGATATAATCTGCCTAGATTTTAGCAAAGAATTGTACTCTCACTCTATGCTGGTGAACAGGATGAAGAAGTGCCATTAGATCAGTTTGGAATTAGGAGAATGACAAGACCCAAAGGGCAGCCATTAGTGATTTGATGTTGGCTTTGAGAGAGGTCTTTAGTGCAGGGCTCCGGGGATCTGCTGAACATTTTGATTAGTGTCTTAGCTCAGTGGAGTCTGTGGAGAGATTTCAAGGGGATCCAAAAGTTAGATAGAGGAAAAATCACCCCTTTTTTAACCACCATTTGGTTTCTTTTGTTATCCTATGCCGTTTATTTGATACATTTAAAAGCATTACTCTGACTTCACCAGAGGTTCTTCACACACACACATACACACACACACACACACACACACACACACATACACACACACACACACACACACACACACACACACACACACACACAGAGTTAAAAACTATATAACTGTATCCTGGAGTCAAAAAATCTGCCCTGGAACATTTACTAGTTGTGTGATCCTGGACAAGCTGTGAGATCAGGCATCCAAGAAAACTAATACAATCTTGGATTAAATGAAGCACGTAGAGTTGAGAGTCCCACTGTTCCCTGCCCTGGTCAGACTACATCAGGGATGTCGAGTTCTGGGTGCCATATTTTAGAAAGGACATTGATAAGCCATGAAGAGTCCAGAGGATGGAAGCCAGGATAGTAAAGGAACTTTATTTTCTTAGTATAATAGTCAGGGGCAGTAACTAGGGATATTTAATATGGAGAAGAGGAAACTCTGGAGACACATATTGGCTGTCTTCAGATTTTGGTAGGGCCATCATCAGGAAAAGCCATTTATTCTGTGTGACTCCAGAGGGCAGAACAAGGAACATTGGATGGACATTACAAAGAAGCAAAATTAGACTCGATGTCTCTGGTAATTAGAGCTGTCCACAAGCAACTCAGTCTGCCTTGGATCTTGTGGGTTCCCTCTCTCTGGATTGCTTCCAATAAAGGTTTGATTGGGATGTCACAGAGGCCAGTCTTGTGCAAGTGGGACCTGGCTTGGCAGGTGCCTTCCTATTCTGGGATTCCAGGATTGTATGACTTTCTTCCCCAAGTGGGCATGGCAGTGGTTTGGGCACTCACTCCCTTTTGCTGAGGGATGAATAATTCCATCTCCCCGGATACGCTGAGTGGGGCCAAGATGAATATTTCCTCTTCTTTTGTGATTAACTTCCTCAATCTCTTCAGAGCTTCTCTTAGATCAAAGACCTCTATGTCAGACAGGAAAATCACAGGGTTTCCATTCTATAAAATTTAGTTTCCAAGATTTTGTCAGTTCATGCATTTTTTCTCCAAACCACAAGCAACTGAGTTTGGCCCACATGCTATGACCTCAGGAGAATGGAGGAAGGAAGGGGAGGTTTATGGGATGGACAGACTCCCTCACACAAAGCCCCCATTTCCGTGTGAGCCCAGTTCCTCATTGTGGCATCTTTGTGGCAGACAGGAGGGGCAAGCTTGGGAGAAGACAGCTTCAGAGAGACTCCAGAGCCCTGGGGGCGCTAAGAGTTACTTCAGAAAGAAGAGAATGCAGTCTGACTAGTTGGTCCATTAGAATGTAAACTCTTTGGGGGCAAGGACAGCTTTCTTTTTTCTGTCTCTGTGTCCCCAGCATCTAGCAGTGTCTGGCACATAGTAGAGTCATAGGAGGTACCTGTTAATTTAGACTGAATTAAATCAGAGGACTTTGGTGGCATTTGGTCCAATATGTCCTAAACCAAGAACACCATGTAAAACATGCATTCTAAGTAGTCAATCAACCGTGCCTTTAGGGCCTCCTAAAGCCACCATTCTGATCTGGGTTAGCTCTAGCTTTTAGGAAGTTTTTCCCAACATCAAACCTTAATCTGCTTCTTGGGACCTTCCACCCATTACTCCTAGTAATGTCCTGTGAAATCTAGATTTATCGGTTTCGATGTGGTCAGGAGAAGTCTTAGATATTTATCATTCAGTCCAATTCCCTCATTATACAGATGAAGAAACTGAGGTCTACAAAGAAAATGCCATGTGGTGGCAAGAATGCTGAATTTGCAGTCAGCAGATTAGACTTCAAACTTCAACTTATACGCCCTGGGGCAAATCATAAATCACTCTGAGCCTCAGTTTCTTCATCTGTATAAAGAGAAGTTGGAGTCAATTGCTCTCTCAGATTCCTTCTAGTGAACGAATGAATGAATATAAATGGAAAGGCATGTATTACATACTTTAACTATGTGCCAGGCACTTTGCTAAGTGCTAGAGATGCAAATCCTGATGGCAGATAGTTCCGCCCTCAATGAGTTTACAATCTAATAAAAGAAGACAACACCTGTAACACAGCAGTTGCTAGAGAGGGATGGTTTGCTCAGCAGAGTCCCATAAATGGTGAATGGAGTCCAGGCAATTAACTTGTTTTTTTTTCCAAGAATGGTGGTGATGTTTTTATAGCAGTTCCCTGGAGTAGAGGTGGAAACAGGGTGTGAGAGATAGGGCTGGAAGGGGATGAGTGACTGTAAAAACCTAAGCAATGACTTGCCCTAGGCCACCCAACTGATTGGAAGCAGAGCTAGGACCCAGCTCAGATCCCCTGCCCCTAGTTCGGTGTTGTTCTCACTCTCCCACAATGCCTCCTGGTGGTCCTTGCTTGTTACCACCTCTGGTTTGTATGATATGTAGCAATGCAGAGAGCAGTCCATCCTGTGAGATGTGTGCACATCTTCCCTAACTTTGCTATTGAGCATGCAGCCAATATACTTGGAGTCGACCTTGGGTTCT
This sequence comes from Trichosurus vulpecula, assembly GCF_011100635.1. Taxonomy (NCBI): domain Eukaryota; kingdom Metazoa; phylum Chordata; class Mammalia; order Diprotodontia; family Phalangeridae; genus Trichosurus; species Trichosurus vulpecula. The sequence continues at coordinate 11,858,202 of NC_050580.1, read as the reverse complement.
CTTGACATTGCAAGGATATCAATCCCAGCAACTGGTCATCTTGTCTCAACTTTGCATGACAACCTTCAGTAAGAAGGAGCCTGCTATCTACCCAGAAAGCCCATCCCACTTTGGGCCTTTGGGACAACTCTCATTGTTAGGAGGTTTGTTCAGATATTAAGCCTCGATTTTCCTCTAGGCACACTCCACCTGTTGCTCCTGCTTAGTTCTTCTAGGGCCAAGCAGAATATGTCCAATCCTTCTTCCATATGGTCACATGTGCCTTCCAAAGGCTTAAAGATAGCCACCCCCTCTCCCCTGAGTCTTCTCTTCTTCCAGCCAGATATCCCCAAATCCTTTGACTTATCCCAATAGGGAATGAATGAGAGTCCCGTCATCATCTTACTTGACCCTCAGATTTCCATTTCCTCATGGGAAGTTCCTCCATGAAGAAGTTTGGAAAGTCCCATCCAATGCATACCTATATTACCTATTGTGAATAGTCATTAAACATGTATTAAGTACTTACTAAGTGCCGGGGATATGTGTGAGCATGCAGGATCACATAGCCAGTATGTATCAGAGAGTGAACTTAAACAGGGGTCTTCCTGACTCAAGGCAGCTCTCCAACTGCTACATCAAGTTGCCTCCTAACTTTTCAGTGTCTCTTAGATTCTCTTAGACTATAAGTTGCCAAGTGAGCGCTATCTGTAGTGATGAAGGCAGTTCCTCAGTAGCATTTGCTCTACCAATAAAAACACAGATCCTGGCCTGAGGTGGGGGTGGGGGGAGGGGAGGCTGAACCACACCCCGCCCCGCAGGGGCCCAGCTGCCGGCCTCCCCGAGCACCAGCCCCATGACTTGACCCGCCTGTCCAAGGATCAAAAGGAAAACTTCAAATGAAAATCTTACCAAAGTTGAAGGAGAATGTTGAGGCAACATAGTTACATGAGAGCCCTGCTACAAAACACAGTATGCAGTTGAATGTTGCACACCAAAGAAAACTACCCAAAAGTCATATTAATGAGGACTCCAAGAACACGAACACTCCTGCACAGAAGGTATCAATGACTGCTGATGATCTCCAAGATGAAAGTAATCCAAATAGTGCTCAAACAAGTTCAGGTATAACTTCATCAAGTGATATTTCTTTCTGTCTTTTGAGATCTTCTGATATGAATTCTTATATGGAAACCACCAGCTTTGAAGAGAGTTTAAGTAGTTTTCCATCACCTCAAGTATTCAGGGGAGGAGAGTTTTTAGATATTAGTGATTCCACTTACTGAAAACTATCTCAAATTCAAGAATTCCACTTTTCTGGATACCAGCAGAGCAGGGGCTATAGAGAATATGCAGCAATTTCCAAATCGATCAGCAGTTTTAGATAATTCCATTTGTAACATTTTGCCTGAAACAGAAAAAAGCTCCAGATGTCAAGACCAAGGGCTATAATGTTGCCCCTGAGGACTGCTTTAACTGTATCCCAGAAATCTTGGTTTCATGTGTTATATCTGAACTATGCTGTATTGTTAAAGCACCACCAAGAATCGAATCTATGAAGATGCCATGTTGCCCTTCCAAAAGAGTGTCTAAAGATACCATAATGACTGATGAGTGTGCTGGCTGAGCTTTTCATTGCCATTCAAGACTAGCATATGAAGAGAATCCTGAATTTACCTGACTGAAATGAGTGGCAATGATCCTGGTCCAGATTCTCAATGGGAAGTACCCTTGTAGCTGTACTAGATACATTTCTTTCTGGATTCAGATTATCTGTTAAAAGTTTCCATCTTTTCCTTTTGGTCTGTTAAATAAGCTCCTCTTTGGCATGCTGTCACGGGATGCCATTTACTTCGAAAAGGAAAATTGAATTTATATATAGCTGAAATTGAAAGGTGAGATCACCATGTACCAAACCAAAAGATGTTTAATTACAGAGTCAGCACTGGGTAGTTATGTAAGGTCCTTTGTTTTTGGTGTCTGCTTAATAAATATGTTAAGTAGTTTTTCAAAGGTAAAAAAAAAACCCATAGATCCCGACAAAAATATGTAAATATATACATATAACATGCATTGATATGTCATGTGCGTGTGTGCTTTCTAAATATTCAGAACTGGCAGAATGACTAGTTCAACATCACCAAGGAAAAGAGAACTCTGCTGGAATGCCCCAGGGATCTGTGCTCAGCCCTGTGCTACGTGACATTTTCAGCTGAGAGTTAGATAAAGACACCAATGATAAATGCATCAGATTTGCATGAGGTCTGGGAGGAATCGCTAGCTAACACATTGGATGATGAAGTCCACACATGTGTACACATATATCTGAAAGAGGTTGAAATGCATGTAGTATCTGTAGTTACACTGTCATGGAAAGTAGATTAATCAGAGTTCTCTCTTCTAGTTCTGCTGACTACATGGTCCAGAGAGGCCAAGAGCATCATTTGAATCCTAAACAAACAAGAAAAACAGGGAAGGAAAGACCTTTTACAGCAATGGAAAGGAGAAGTATCCCTGACCAGGCAAAGAGTCAAAAGGAGGAGCAAGGAAATAAAATGAACAATGTTGATGACGTAAGATTCACATTTTTACACAAGCAAAAGCAATGCAGTTAAAATCAGAAGGGAAAAAGTTAATAGCTATTAATGACTAACATTTGTATAGTGCTTAGTATGTGCCAGGCCTGTGCTAAGCACTTTACAGCAATTATCTCATCCGATCCTTGCAGAGAAAGGACCCATATGTACAAAAATGGAGCAACACTTTTTGTTCTAACAAAGAATTGGAATCTAAGGGGGAAGCTTGTAAATTGGAGAGTGGCTGAACAAATTATGGTATATGAGTGAAACTGAATACTATTGTACCATAAGAAACAATGAGAGGGATGGCTTCAGTGAAACCTGAGAAGACTTGTGTGAACTGATGCAGCGTGAAGTGAGCAGAACCAAAGCTGTTTTCATAGTAACAGCATTGTCTGAGCTCTGATCAGCATAATGACCCACCACAAGTCCAGGATTAATGATGAACTCTGCGCCTGGTATTTGGTGGAGGCAGGGTGGGTACTGCATACTATGGTAACAGAACAAGATGTGCCTTTCCAAAGAGGACCATTACAACCCAAATTTATTTTGACTTACTTATTGCAGGGGAGGAAATTAGGCATCACAATCATTTTACATCTTAATGGGCTAATCCCCAAATGACATGGTGACCTCATAGTGGAAAGTTCTCCACTACTGGAGAAATAAACTGTAACAAACTATGCAGTAAAGTAGATGATCCCATCCACTGGGACAGCTAGGTGGCACAGTGGATAGAGCACCAGGACAGGAGTCAAGAAGACCCGAATTGAAATCAAGCCTCAGATGCTTACTAGCTGTGTGACCTTGGGCAAGTCATTTAATCTTCATCTGTCTCAGCTTCCCCAACTGTAAAATGGGTATAAAAATTGCACCTACCTCCCAGGGCTGTTGTGAGGATCAGATGAGATAATATTTGTAAAGCACTTAGCATTACGCTTGGCACATAGTAAGCACTTTTTTTCCTCCACTGTTGTAACAACCTTTTGTTGTCATTGGATAAGAGACACCTGCAGTTTTGTCTAGACTTCTTTAACAACTGTAAAAGTATTTGGTCACCTCCCCTTCTCTTTTGCCCTTGAACAGGAGATATGTTCTCATTTCTATAACAAACCATGCCAGCTGCATGGCAAATATTCTTCCCAAAAGCTCCCTTTTTTCTTTCACTAATCCCACCTTCCTCTACCCTTCTGTCTCCTGTGAAATGCTACACTTACCCATCCTAAGTTGCTACAGAATGCTGCTGATTGGCTGTATACTCTAAGCAGCCATGAAATGTTATAAAAAACCAGCTCTGTACCCTGGGACACTGAAGCTGCTACCAGTGAGCAGTCTTCCTTAGCACACTAGAATATTTCTTCCTTTCTGTTTGGCCTCTGCCAGAGGCATCATTCCTCCTTGGTCCAGAGAAGTTCCTGATACTTTTGTTGAAAGGAAAGGTTTTTATTTGAATAGGGGACAGTTGGGAATAAGAAGCCTTTCATCAACAATCCTCATTTTCTAGCCTTCTCTGTATGTATGGAAATGGTCATATATGATTCATTAAAAAAATAACCTAAGAAAGACATGGTTTTGAATCCCAGTTCTGGGGTTTAATAGCTCTAAGGTCACAGTGCAGGGGAAAGGAGGCCAAACTTTGAGTTAGAGGAGCTGGGTTTAAATCACTGAATTTTCCTGGCTCTGTTTCCTCCTCTGTAAAATGAGGAGGTTGTATTAGATGACCTCTGAGGTTCCTCCCAGCTAGAAATCTGTGATCTGAAGATGGTCACCTCGTTACAGTGATAGCTTTAACAAGGGCTGTAGAAATCTGCAGCATCGTTACTATCTGTCCATGTCCTACCCAGCTAGCTCTCTGGTCAGCCACCACTAGAACATATTATTGTAGGAAAGGAAACAGGCTTAGCTCTGAACCTGGTCATGGCTGTTTTCCTTCCATTTCTTTCAATTAAATAAGACTCTGAAACAGCAGTGCTTTTGAATGTTATTTTAACCACAAAGTCCCCGTTGAGAGAGCTGGTTTTTGGCTTGTTGGTAAGAGAGAAATTTATTTCAGATGAGCAAAGAGGAAAGCATTCAGAGTTTTATAAACCCCCAAAACATTCACTTTCCTACCTGTGGTCAAGTGGTATAATTTCTAGGGAAACAGCTTTCTTTCAAGGGGACAGAGGAGAGGGATACAAGGAGAGGCAGAAAGGAATTCCTTTCTATTACTAATCCCCACACTACACAGAGAGAGAGAGAGACAGAGAGAGAGAGAGGAGAGAGAGACAGAGACAGAGAGGAGAGAGAGACAGAGAGAGAGAGGAGAGAGACACAGAGAGAGAGAGACCTATTTACAGCAGCCCCAGGAGTGGCCCAGATCAAAGAGGATTGACAGCTGGCCCTGTCCTCTGGTAGAATGTCCATGAAAAGGAAGTTGTGGGGCCAGGGCTGAAGCTGAGGGCCCTAGATTGTTCCCTGACTCTCGCTGATTTTCTGACATGAAAGGATCCCACACCTGGGCTGTTGCTGCTATAGCCAAGAGTGGAGTCAGCACAAAAATGAAACATCAAAGAGATTGCTTCCACCAAAAATTGATGCAGGTCCGTTACTGTAGGCTGACAACTGAGTGGATTAGTAAAGGCTCTTCTGTCTCTCAGATGTGTAGGCTGATCATTAAGCAATCAGCTATGAAGCCACAGGAACTGAAAAAGTATGTGTTAGATGAATGAATGAATAAATAAATGGATTTCTTCTTATGTAGAAAATAAGGAGATTGAACTGTGCTGATCCTTTCACACCTGAACTTTATGATCCTGGGAAGTTTCATTTAAGTCAAACACCTCTCCTCCCTGTTTCCCCCTCCTTTCCTCAGACATCGAAACCCTCTTTCCAGCCCTTCAATATTGCATTGGCCTTGACATAAGGAAAGAGGAATGTTCCTTTCTGCAGACCTCTCCTCATGTTTGGCAAGCTTCATACATGACTGGAATGACTTGAGAATGTAGTTGGTCCAAGACCAAGAAACATTCCCATGTATACCAAGACATTTGGAGGGCATTAATTCAATAATTATTTATCAGTTTCTTTCTAGGCATAGTGAAAGAGGCAGAAATGACTGGACACAGTCCCCACACTCATGGCTAATGGGCCGATTCTTCAATGACCCTCAGTTCCCAGGGACCTAAACAGTGCTCCTGTCCGAGAATGTTGAACTCCTTCTGTAAGACCTGCACAGTTCATAAAGCTCACAGGACTGGTAGAAGGCAAGGTCTAGATTTGCTCCTCCACACTGCTGTTCTATCCATTGCTGGTCCACAGTTCCAGCTTCTGCTTGATCATAAAACTATCCATTTAATATAGTGACTAGGCATTTTATGGGAACTCCTCCACAACCAAGAGGCTTAATGAAGGATTTCTTCCATTTGTCCAAAACGTCCTCCCTAATAGGTTGGTTCCACTATTACCTCTTCAATCCTGCTGTCTCAGGGTTCTAGAGCTTGCCCCAGGAACTCCTTGCTGTTCTGCGACTATCTGGCATCACAAGGTTCTCTCCTTGCTGAGGCTGCATTTCCCTAAAAGGACTTCACAGATGCCCAAGCTTCTCCTCCACAGCAAACCAAGTCCTAGGCTCTATTTGACTCTGAACTCTTGATTTTTCCATCTATATTTGTACCTGGTCTCTCTTCTAAAGTCCAAGGCCAAGGGCATGACTCAAGTAGGACTACCTATGGTACCATCTTCCCCAAATTGAGCGTTGCCACCTTTTTTATAGGGAGCCACCTTCAGTGCAAATATGAAGTCCTCATCAGCATATGGAACAAGGTCCCAGAGCGACCATCAAGAGTATCCACTGTACTATATTCCAGAAAAAACCTAGTTGTTCTCCAAATTCAACATTCTATCTTTCACCCACTAATCATTCATGTGGGCCATCCCCCAGGCTCCCTCTCCATCTCTACCTGTTCAATCCCTGTCTTACCTTGAGGCTCAAATCCTACTTGAAGCCCCACCTTGATTACTGCAGCCAAGGCACCTCTCCTTTTCCAAACATTCCTAGAACACTTTATGTCCTAGGTTACCCCTTTCACTCTATGATATTCATTCCTGGTATTATACTCATCTGTATGGGTGTCATTTCACAGACACTCAGAGCCACAAAGAACCTCAAAGGCCCTCTGTGCCAAGCTGTGCCTGGTCCAGAATTCCATTTACACTATACCCACCAGTGGGTGCCCAGCCTTTACTCTAAGCCCTGCCTTGAAGGGCAGCTATGTGACCCTGGACAATAACATGGGATACTTTACCGAAAGTTCTGCTAAAATTAACTACATCTCTGGAATTCTTTTCATGTCCTTATTTAGTAAACATCTCAAAATATTAACTGAGACATGTCCTGTGCTTGATGAAGCCATGTTCTCTCTGTAACCACCAGCTCTCTTTGTAGATGCTGGCCAACCATCACTTTAATGATCCATCCTAGGATTTCCCCAACAGTCAGAGTCAAGTTCACTGGCCTTTAGTTGGCAGGCACTCTTCTCTTCCCTGCTCTAATAACTAACATGCACATTGTGTTTTAAGGTTTGCAAAGGACTTTACATGTATTATTTCATTCTTGCCACAGCCCTTAATCTTAAGCCTCATTTTACATCCATACAAGGAAATTGAGACAAAGAAAAAGCAGGTAACTTTCCCAGGGTTACACAATCGGTAAGAGTCTGAGGCAGGATTTGAACTCTGTTCTTTCCAAGGCAGGTATCTATCCACTGTGGCACCTAGCTACCGCCCATTTCTATATTCAAATATGCAGATGTATGAATGTATTTCTTTAATGTAATATCAACATATATTATCACTAAAATTATAGTTTGTAATATGTGAGACTATATTGTAATTTTAAAATGTGCTATATAAAATTCACATATACACTTAAATATATTTATCATTAAATGGATAATATTTGATAAGCTGAATGGGACTCAGAGCTAATTGTTTAATTAATGAAAAAGGTGTTGCAATTTTAGTAAATAATGTAGACCTATCATAACAAACTCCTTGATTACCTTAAATTCTAAGACTCTGAACTTGGGGCATAATGAATAAGGCAAAAGAGCTAATTACAGGTAGAAAAAGGAGTGATTACCTCCCCCCTATGTGACATGGGGAGCAAGTTGACTCTTATGCCATGGCATTTGTATATGTCTCTATGTCTATACATTATCTTTCCTGAATCAACTGCAAGTTCCTCAAGGGCAGAGATTTTCATTTTTGTCTTTGTATTTCCAGTGCCCAGTGCAATGCCTGAAACAAATTAGGTGCTTAATGAGTGCTTCTTCACTGACCAACCAATGACTAAGTGTTTCTGGAATCAAATTCTTGACTTGGATTGTTCATTCATTTCCCGGGGTCAAGCTCTACCTCTGCTCGTTTCCCCAAGTTAGGTCTGTTCACTGGTTTCACTCAGGACTGTGCTTCCCACCCCCACCCCCACCCCCATCCCAACACTGACTTTTCCAGAATCTGATCCCTAGGGAGAAAATGCTTGACCCATAAGACCATAATTACAGTCAGTTTGAGGGAGGGGGCATTATGGTTTTGTGGTAAATGCCAATGAATCAGACTATTTTTATGTAACTAAACTTTTAAATGTTGAAATTAAATTGTATTTACTACAAAGTAAGTTCATTTCCCTGGAACCAAGCCTCTTCAGTTTATATGAGTCATGTGGAATGGCTGACAGAGAATCTCCAACTGACTAAGGGGATGGAACAAGATGCACCCTGATATGGTAGACTGAGTAGGAGTCAGAAGACCTGGGCTTTTCTGCAGAATCTGCCCCTGACTTGAAGTATGAATTTAGACAGACCCTATTCCTGTCCTAAGCCTCAGTTTTCTTACCTGTATAATGTTCAGATTTCACTAGATGATCTTGAAGTCCCTTCCTGGCTCTGACATCCTATTTTCCTGTGCTGGAAAATGTTGGGTCATCATATCAGGATGTCGACCCTTTGTTACAGGGTCATAGGAGGTGATGACATGATGGAATTTGGAATGGCCATAGTGCCATCTTGTCCTAATGGAACTTGGCATACGCATGCCACTAACTCGTCTTAATTGAATTTGGGATGGACATGCCATTCCAAGTGACTTTCTTAAGGTCACATAAGTAGGAAGTGTCTTCCTTTAAGACCCAGTGTGGGTGCCAACTATCCAGTGAAATCTTCCTTATGTCACCCAACTCCCAACATTTAATGCTTTCTTCCTTCTCAAATTAACCTTTTAATTACTTATCTGTATGCATATTACATCTCCCAAGTAGAATATAAGCTCAACGATGTCTTTGTCTTTGAATCCTTGGTGCCTTGCATACAGTAGACACTTAATAAATGTTAGTTGGACTTAATGGAAATTTGCTCAGATGTTGTGCCTCTATTTTGTCTAATAAGAGGACAATTTTTTGGTGAGGAGCTGGTCTACATAGAAGGAATCATCAGTAGGAGCCTAGAATTCACTGTTAGATCTATGTCTGAACCTTTCCAACATGACATGCCAGGGTGGGAGAAATCTGAACAGATGTATTTTTAGCATTGGAATAGGAGGTCATGTAAACTCTTTAAACCAACTGCTTATCAGCTCATCAGGAAGCTAGGTGGTAATAGTGGGCAGAGTGCTGGACTTGGGATCAGAAAGACGTGAATTCAAATTCTGCTCTGGACACTTACTAGCTGTAAGACCATGAGTAAGTCATTTAACCTCTGAGAGCCTCAGTTTCCTCATCTGTAAAATGAGGGTACTGGTAATTCTCACAAGGTCACTGTTAGTACCAACTGAGATAACATGTAAAGCACTTTATAAACCTTAAAGTCTTCTACAAATGCTAGTTATTAATATTGTTATTCTTATCAGTGTGGTCCCATGAAAAGACCCCCAGAGTTGGGGAGCTCAGTCCTAGTTCTAGCTCAACCACAAACTAGCTCTGTGACCTGGAACTATCACTTTTCCTCTCTGGGTCTCAATTTGCTCACCTGAAAAATGGGATCTCCAAATGGGACTCATTGGACTCAGTGATTTCCAAAGTCCCTTTCAGAGCTAATAACTTTGCTTCAGCCAAAAACCAAACATCTAGGATGTGCATCCCTGCATATCTCTGCCAGGCATTTCCCATCACTGACCCTGTGATTGTCCCAACTACCACCTGCTCCGCCACCATCAGAGCAAATTAGATCCTCCCAACTCACAGACTGTGAGGAAGATAGCAGCAGTCCCAGTCGAAGAAGAGCCTCCCTAACCTGGGCCTACACCCACATTTCCAAGCTTCACACTCAAAGCCTTCCCATCGGCCCCACTCATCTGCCTCTTTGGTCATGCTACTCCTCAGCTTGAGAAGTCCTCCTCCCCTCTCCCCCTTGAGACACTGTGGTGGAGTGGCAAGAACACCAGCTCTGGAGCCACTGGATCACACACAGGGGCCACTTGACAAAAGGTGGCTCTGGGAGAAGGGTTAGTCTTGAAGCATTTGGAATACATTCCTTGCGAACATGGAAGCCATCTCATGATTCAATGGACTAACATGGAAGCTAGGCCAAGCTCCCTTTTAATAAACCAGGGCACTTGCAGGAAAATAGGGCCAACAGGGTGGTCAAGATCACGGTTCGTGATGTCATCAATTGTACTTTCCTCCTCAGTAAGAAAAGGAGAGACAAGAAAAGAAACAGACATGATTTAGATGTCTGCCTTTGACACAGTAACAGCTAGACCCATGCATGTAGAGAAAAATCACCTAAAAATCTGCTTTCAAATTTCATCATTCCTATAAACACCATGACTTAGAAACACTCACATGCCATAGTGAAAGGGACAAGCCTCCAGCACAGAAATTGAAAACAGGTGATCTTCCAGTCACAACCCAAGTGTGAGCTAGCTCCAGCAGGCTGTGGGGGAAGGAAAACAATCTGGGGCAGACCATTAAAGCAATCAACCACCAAACGCAGGTGCTTGCCCGTGCCCCCAGGGAGAAAACAATTGATGTGATCACAGAATCTCAGAGTTGGAAGGGGTAACCCAGTCTGACCCACGCCTGAACAAGAATCCACCCTATGGTGTCCCTAACACTTTTGCATATTGAGTTTAAAATGTCGATTAGCCATCTAGGTTTGGATGTCTGAGAGGCAGTAGGAGATGTGAGATTGGAGGTCCATGGAGACTTTCAGGAAGGAGAGGCCATCTGAGAGTGGTCAGCATTAAGATGGTCATTAAATCCATGGGATGTGATGAGATCACCAAGTGAAGTAGTATAGAGGGGGGAGAGAAAAGGGACCAGGACAGGACAGGACAGAACTCTGTGAGACACAAAGAGTGAGAGGGTGTGACTGGTTGAAGATCCAGCAAGGAAGACTGGAAGGAGTCAGATAGGCAGGAGGAGAACCAGGTGAGAGTGGAGGCCAAAAATCCAGAGAGAATAGAGTGTCCAAGAGGAGAGGACGATCAATAGGGCCGATGGCGGCAGGGAGGTCAAGAAAAATGAGAACTGAGAAAAGGCCATTGAGTTTGGTAACCTTGGAAAGGGCAGCTTTGGTTGGATGATAAGGCCAGAAGCCAGATTTCAAGGGGTTCGGAAGACAGTAAGAGGAGAGAAAGTAGAGACACCCATTGTTGAGAGCAATTTAAGGAGTTCAGCTACAAAGGGCAGAAGAGACATAGAAGCACATAGTTGGTGGTGATAGAAGGATCAAGGGAGAGGGTTTTTCAGGATGAGGGAGACATAAGTATGTTTGTAGGCAGTAGATAGGGAAGGATTGAAATAGTGATAGAGTGGGAATGACAGAGGGGACAATCTGTTGGGGGCGAGGGGATGAAATGGGATCACTTGTGCAGATGGAAAGTTGGGCCTTGATAAAGAGGAAGGTCACTTCATCATTTGAGGAGGAGAGAGGGGCAGAAGGTGTCTGAGAAGACATCTGGGAGATGAGGAAACGGGAAAAGAGGGAGCTCACAGTGAATGGCTTCAATTTTCTGTAAAATATAAAGCAAATTTCTCAGCTGAGAGGGTGGGGGGCATAGGAGGGTTGAGGACAGATGAGAAGGTTTAGAAGAACCACTATAGGGAGCAGGAGAGGGAGCTGACTGAGGAGGTATAGAAAGATTGCCTAGTGGCAGTGAGAGCCCAGTTAAGGTTGTGCAACATAAATTTCTAGTGGACCCAGTCAGAACAGTTATGTGATTTTCTCCACCTTCATTCAGCAGCACATGTGCACCAGGGAAGGTAACAAATGGAGGGAATGATCAAAACTGAGAAGCAGAAGAAAACTGGTAATATGATAAGGGGACTAGGGACTAAAAGAAGAGGACAATGTAGAGCGAACTGGTTCACCAAGGGGTGAAAATGGGGAGAAGAGGAGAGTGGCTAGTGGCGAGGAGACAGCCTGGGAGAGAATTAAGGAGCTGAGGGATTGGAGGTCACTGGGTGGATGAAGCATAGGGTTTGATTAGGGAAGACAGAAAGAGATTTGGAAAGCTGATGGATTCTGGACAAATAAGTGGATCTCAGAGTTCTTAAACATGGAAGTAGTGTTTTGGGGGGCTGATTGCAAGATCAAGGGTATGACCGTCATTGTGTGTGGCTGAGTTGGAATGGAGAAGTAATTCACTGGATGTGAGTAGGTTGTTTAAAGGCGAGTTGAAGAATGTTGAAGTCCCATAGTGTAAGAGTAGGAGTTGGGGGAAGTGAAAAATTGTGAGCCAGGTACCAAACTCATTAAGGAAGGAAGGGGACCTGAAAGTCTGTAGACAAGAGCCACCAGGATTCTGATTGGGTGGTGGATATGAAAAGGAGGAGGAAAGGTTACAGAGTGTTGGATGTAGGGAGAGAATCTAGATGTGCCAACAGAAGCGAGGAGTATTCTAATTCCCCTGCCTTCTCCAGTAAGCCAAGGGAAATAAGTGAAAGTGCAGCCCAGTACTGGAAAGGGTGACCAAGGAGGTTGTGTCATCAGAAAGGAGCCAGGTTGCAGTGATTGCTAGAAGATGGAAGAAGTGAGAAAGGAAAAGATTTAGGATGAAGGGAAGTTGGTTATCTATGGAACAGGCATTTCAGAGAGCACAATAAAAGGGGTAGGTGGCACCTGGTTGAGACTTTGGAGAAGGAGAGCTGAGGGGGATGGGAATAAGGAATTGTGTGGTAAAGGATAGGGAATGGGGTTTGGATGATGACCCACAGAGGTTCAGAATCACTGGGATGGGTAGGTTATGGACAGGAACGAAAATGTTCATCATTATAGGGAAGGTGCCACTCCTTATCCCAGAGGAGGTGGGAGATCTAACAGTAGACAAATGTAGCATGACAGAGAAGGCACACAGTCAGATGGTCACATAGGAGGCCTCCTTTTTCTATGCCTCTTCCCCCCAAAGGCTGGAAATTAGTTAGGAGAAGCAGCAGCAGGAGATGGAAATCAAACCTACTGTCAAGATACTATTAGAAGACACCCTGTTTTCCAGAACTAAGGCCTAGCAAGCAAGCTGTGCCCTGAGATTAGCAAACCAACAATCCCTCACACTTATGACCATCAAGTGAATCTAACCAGGTGCCCTGCTGCTGCTCCCAACCACACTAACCCTGGTTCTGTGCCCCTCTGAACAACCACAAGGCTCAACAACTCTAAAGACTTGGAGACTTTATTTTGGACCAGCCATAGACTTGGAGACCATTTACTCAAGACCCAAAAATGCCTGGATTGTGGTCCACCCATTTGTGGTTTTCACACTTAAAAACCCTACCACTGCCATGAGCAGGTGAGCCCCCTCCTTTTTTAGGAAGGAGGACTTCACTTGCAAGTTGTTTCCCTCACCTTAAAATTAAATTCCTGTTTGATTCCTGTCTCTAGCCTGTTCTGTTTGGCTCTGGTCATCCACAGGTTAGAGGTCAGTTCAGTCCAGTTGACACTACAAAACAAGAGCAAAAGTCCCACTCCCCACCAACATTTACTCAGGTAGAAGCCATGCTTCCATGTTGGCCCCAGCAGCCTTCCCTTAGGAGACAGACACAGCAGAAGAAAGGTGCTCAGCATGTAATATGAATAAAATGTGGGGCAGGTATTTATTTCTACACACAAGAGGAATACTACACGCAGACATTCTCAAATGACAAAAATAATTGACAAAATTGACAAAAATAAATTCAAAACAAGATTCAGTACCTCAACTTATAACTAGACTAGTGTTAAAATCTGGAAGGCTGATGCTTAAATCTCCTCAAAGCATAAAGCAGTTTGTACTACTACTGATTAGGCATTTTACATTTCACCTCAGCTCTGCACTGTCTAAACAACTCCCAGTAAAATGACCAGGCTTGGGTTCTCTAAGAATGCTAGAGTAGTGATCAGAGATTGCTTTCCTACCCCCATTTAGTTCCAACCAAGATCCTCAGACCTGTCAAACTCCAACTGTCTCCAAGCCTGCACATGTCTATTTTGGGACAGGTAATCATCTTCTATAAACCAAAGCCTTGATACCAACTCTCATTAAGGTGGAAGAATTCTAACTTAAAAAGTCCTTGGCAAGAAACTCCACCCCATAGGGCACAGGCTGTGTCTTCACTGCTGGTCATTGAAGGCAGGGGATTTAAAATTGAAAGTGTGAAAGACTCCTACAGGGCACCTAAAAGTTTGGTTTCACAGAAGTTTCAAACATATGACTTTGACCTCTTCGGCAACAAACCCAAATTTACAAAATGGAGGGAAATTGTTTCATTGGAATGAAACATGATGAATTAGACTCCTGAACTATGCCCAGCTTTTCTAATCCCAACAGGAATGGGACTAATTTATAAGCTTTGAAATCACATGGCTGCAAGGAAAACATAATTAGAAGAGTCTCGGACAGTTAATCATCAGCATTGCCAGATGCCAGGATTAGTAACTTTGAGAAGACATCACCAGGTTTCTGCAGCAAGTGATTGTGACCTGGGAAAAGACAGCAAGTCAGGAAGAGACTATCTCCAGGGAGCAAAAGGGCTGGACCAAGAAGAAAGACCTTGGTTCAGACCCACCTTCAACCCATTCTGCCTGTGTGACCTGACACACCCTTGGCAGACAGTTTAGGTTGTAAAGAGACAATCCAGAGGAGAAAGCAAGAGATTTCAATGTCTCCATGTCCTTCTCCATAAACTGGAGGCGATAATACTCTTGCTACTGACCTCCCAATGCTGTTTTGGAGGCTACCTGAGATCATAAATGTAAAATGTTTTTTGTACACTTAAGCTGCTGCTGCCACCACCACCACATCATCATCATCACGGAGAGGCGTGGTGGTAGGCTGAATTTAGGACAGGATTCAGAGTCTTCCTGACTCCCGACCCAGCACTTTGTGCACTGTGGTGCCTCATCGCAGCCCATCCTTCTAGCTAATGCACCAACCTGCTAAACTTCTTGAAAAGGAAGCTAAGGCTCAAAGAGGGACTTGCCCACAATCACAAAGCCTGTAAGTGTCTGAGGTGAGATGTGAACCCAGGTCTGTTTGACTCCACATTCAGGGCTCTGTCTACTATGCAATACGCTTAGGATTTTGCCTCAGAGTCAAGGACAGGGACAGGGAACCTACTGCCTCTAGGCCACATGTGGTCCTCTAGATCCTTAAGTGCAGCCCTTTGACTGGATCCAAACTTCATGGAACAAATCCCCTTAATAAAAGGATTTGTTCTGTGAAATTTGGATTCAGTCAAAGGGCCATGCTTGAGGACCTAGAGAGCCACTTGTGGCCTCAAGGCTGCAGGTTCCCCACCCCTGGTCAAGGAGCAATTACAAGCAATAATTACCACACATTACCAGTTGAATAAGGTGGATGGCCTGAGTATTGGTACACTCATTATACAGAAGAAGCCATGGTCACACAGAGTAATAAAAATGGCCAACGTTTACTGATTGTCCTAGAAGTCTTAGAGCAGTTTTAAGCGTTAGTAGCTTCAAACCACCCTCAGACTTTGGGGACATCTTATATGGGTCTTCAAGTTTGGCAGCAGGGCTTCGTACACATCGATCAGGACTGTTATTATCCCTCTATTTCAGAAGAGTAAATAGCATCTGAAAGAGGTTAATGACTTGCCCAAGGTCACACAGTTAGTGCCCGAGGACAAATTCAACCCCAGGTCTTTGCCTCTCTGTTCACGCTGCTTCCTTAGCAGTGAGAATAACCAGATTGGTGTTTCATGCTGTCTGTCTGCCTGTTAGACTCTGAAGGCAGGGATGAGTTTTGTCTTTCTTTGTATCCCCAGAACCTAGCATAATGTCATGTACATAATAGGGGCTAAATAAATGCTTACTGACTTGACATTTCCATAACACTTTCAGAGCCCTTCCACCACAGCTGTCCTGTGAGATAGGAGCATTATTCTCATTTACTGAGGAAGAACTGAAACTCAGATTGCCAAATGACTTGACCAGAGTCACAAGAGTGATGAGTAACCATCTTCTTTCCAAAAAAGAGACTTTTTCAGGGTAGGGGAGGGTGGGGGGGACGGAAGGAAGGAATCCATTTTCACCAAATTTTAGAAATGGCAAAGATCTCAGGGGGGCCTCAAGTCCAAGCCACATCTGGCCAAGAATCTCCTGTATAGTACCCCAACAAGTAGTTTCCAGGCTCTGCTGGAAGATTTCCAATGAGGAGCAGCCCACTACATCCAGTCTACACTGGGACAGCTCTAATTATTAGGAAGTATTTCCTGACATTTCCTGACACCTGCCCCTTTGTAACTCCCCACCCACCCATCCCCACTCCACCCAGTTCTTCCTTCTGGGGCCAAAGAGAAGAGCTTAATTGCTCCTCTACAGGACAACCCTTCAAATATTTAGAGACACCTATGATGCCCCTTTCTTAAAAAAAAAATCTTTTCTATTCCCTAAGCATCCTCATTTCCTTGGAGCATCTTCATATGGCTGAAAATCAAAGCACTTCCCTATCCTGATAGTGTCCTCTGAATGCCCTCCAGGGTATCAGCATCCTTCCTGAAATGTGGTGCTATTTACTGAATACAAGACTCCAAATATAGTCTGACTGGACCAAATATAGGAGAAATGTCACCAACTCCTTGCTAGCAGTTGTGCTTCAATGTTCTGTGCCACATTACACTTCTGACTCCTGGGCTCCTAGCCCGTTCACCACTAACAGCCCTGGTTCTTCAGCTCAGATCTCATGATTCAGCGAGTGTTTCCCTGATCTATCTATTCAGTCACCCTGTGCACAAAAGGACACCAGTTGAGTCAGGCACAGTCTGCTTGCAGCAAACCAACTGGCTCTTTGGGATCTCTGTTTCTTTTTCTGGAGGTTCACTGATCAGATCTTCACCCATCTATTCAGAATTTTGCCAGCAATCAAAATCAAGCTCACCGGCCAACACTTGGCCAAATCTTTTGTCTTCCCTCTTGTAAAAACTGGGACAACCAATTTCACCCTTGTCCAGTACCGAAGTGTCTCTCCTGTTCCCTCTTGGCTGCCAAATAGCACTGACCATGACTCCACCACCTCATCTGCCATTTCATTCTGTCCTTAAGGATAGATTCATCTGGGCCAGGTGCCTTGTGCTGCTGTCCTGCCATCTCCTTCCTTTTCATAGGTATCAGCTCCTCATTAGCCATCGCTGTTCGGTCCTTATCTATCCAAAGGGGGCTGGGACAGAGAGACAAAAGAAGTCTAATTAGATCTGAGCAGCTTGGCCTTATTTCTGTGACCTGTCACTGAAAACTCCGGGCCTCAGTTTCCTCATCTGTAAAATGGAGGGGTTGGACTAGATGGGCTCTAACATCTCTTCCAACTCTAGATCTAGCATGCTTTGACTTGTGTGAGCCTCCATTTCCCCATCTGTAAAACCAAGGGATTTTGAGGTTCCTTCCAGCACTCCTATCTCCTTGATCCTGATGTGGGTGGAGATGGAGATGCCTTTAGGTTACCAAGGTCAGTCGCTTCTGAGGTGGAGCATTCCTGACAGTAGCTGCTCTTCTAGTACCACACCATACTTTGTGTTCATCTTCTGTTACCTGGCTTCACTTCTGTCTTCTGAGCTGCATTTTTTTATAAATCTAATTTGGTTTGGGAGCTCCCTCTGCATTATGTCTTTCAGACAAATCCCCATTTTTCCTTCTCATTGGAATTACTTCCTTTGATGTCTTCAGAATTTCATTCCTGGGAACTTTGAATCACTCCTGGATAACATCATAAAAGTTTCCTCAACACCTTCCCGCACTACGCCGTTCAGCCACACTCGCCTTCTGACTCTTCTTCACACAGTATGCCCCATCTTCTGTCTCCATTCCTTTTCGTTGGCTGTCCCAGATGTCTGGAATGCATTTCCTCCTCCCTTCTAGAGGCAGCTAGGTGGTGCAGTGGATAGAATGCTAGCCCTGGAGTTAGGAAGCGAGTTCAAATCTAGTCTCAGATACTTCCTAGCTGTGTGACCCTAGGTAATCAATTAATAAGCATGTATTAAGCACCTACTATGTGCAGGCTCTGTGCTAACTGCTGGGAATACAGAAAAAGGCAAAAAGTCTTTTCCTCAAGAAACTTACAATCTAAGTCACTTAACCTCTGCCTCAGTTTCCTCGCCTATAAAACAAGGATGGTAATAGCACCTGTCTCTCAGGGTTGTTGTAAGGATTAAATGAGGTATTAATTGTCAAGTGCTCAGCACAGGCCTGGAACATAGTAAGCACTATAGAAATGCTAATTATACTATTTACAATCTCTTGTTTCCTCAGCTCAAGTGCCACCTTCTTCATGAAGCCTTTCATGATCCCTCCAGCTACTCATGCTCTCATTCTCCACCAACTACCTCGTATTCATTTTGCTTGTTGCCTGTAGAGACTGGTGTAGATGCATCATGACCCCCTTGATAGAATGGAAATTCCTTGATGTCAGGGACTGTATCTCCAATGCTAGGTACAGTGCTTGGGATGTAGAAAAATGTTTAATAAATTAAAAACATGCACATACAAACATAGATGAATGATCTGAAAGACTGAGTGAGAGACTACCATTTACCCCATTAGCACTTAATTAACACTTAAATCACCTCTTAAGTAGCTCTTCACAACTTGACTTTCCCACCCAATTTCTTCAGTTTCTCTTCCTAAACTCTTGCCTCCTTTTGTCAGTGGGTTTTCCTTGCCAACCACCTTCTTCTTTGCCTTGAGTCTTCCTCCTTCTGTGGCTTTTCTCATTGACCTTTCTTCTCTTTTAAGTCAAGACCTTCTCCTTGACCTTCTTCAGTTCTGATAGTTCTCCTTCAACTCGCCATCAAATTTTCCCCAATTTCTCCTCCTTAAACTCAGCCTCTGACTTTGTTCTCCACTCCAAAGCACTCAAATCCCCTCCACAATTTCCTTCTCTTTTTTATCCAGCTGATTCTCCTTCTTCACTTTGGCCACACAATCTTCTTCTTTGAAAGCTTTAAATGAAAGGGACTTTTAAAAAAGCAAGGAGAAATCATAAGGGACTTACTAAAGTTGAACTGTTTATATTCCTACATGGAAAGATGATAATTGTAACTCATGAGACCTTTCTCAGTATTAGGGTAGTTGAAGAGAATATACATACATATAGACAGAGGGCACAGGGTGAGTTGAATATGAAGGGATGATATCTAAAAAATATAAAATTAAGGGGCAAGAGAAGAATATGTTGGGAGAAGGAGAAAGTGAGAGATAGAATGGGGTAAATTATCTCACATAAAAGTGGCAAAAAAAAGCTGTTATAATGGAAGAGAAGAGGGGGTAGGTGAAAGGGAATGAGTGAACCTTGTTCTCATCAGATTTGAATTAAGGAGGGAATAACATACACACTCAATTGGATATCTTACCCTACAGGAAAGTAGGGGGAAAGGGGATTAGATTGGGGAGGATGATAGAAGGGAGAGCAGATCAGGGGAGGAGGTAATCAAAAGCAAACACTTTTGAAAAGGGACAGAGTCAAGGGAGAAAATTGAATAAAGGGGGACAGGATAGGATGGAGGGAAATATAGTTAGTCTTTCACAACACGACTATTATGGAAGTGTTTTGCATAACAATAATGTGTAACCTATATTGAATTGTTTGCCTTCTCAAGGAGGGTGGGTGGGGAGGGAAAAAGGGAAAGAATGTGGAACTCAAAGTTCTAAAAACAAATGGTAAAAAAAAAAAGTCGTTTGTACATGCAACTGGGAAATAAGATATAAGGGGCGATGGGGTATAGAAATCTATCTTGCCCTACAAGAAAGTAAGGGGAAAGGGGATGGGGGTGGGGAGTGGGGTGACAGAAGGGAGAGTAGACTGGGGAAATGTGCAAATAGAATATATGCCATCTTGGGGTGGGGGAGGGTAGAAATTGGGAGAAAATTTGTAACTCAAAATCTTGTGGAAATAAATGTTGAAAACTGAAAATATTAAATAATAAAAAATAAATTAAAAATAAAAAATTTAAAATTGTTTTTACATGCAACTGGGAAATAAGACATACAGGCAATGGGGTATAGAATTCTATCTTCTAAGTAAAGGGAAAGGGGATAAGCAGGAAGTGGAGTGATAGAAGGGAGGGCAGACTGGGGAAAGGGGCAATCAGAACACATGCTATCTTGGGGTGGGGGAAGGGTAGAGATGGGGAGAAAATTTGTAACTCGAAATCTTGTGGAAATGAATGCTGAAAACTAAAAATAAATTTAAAAATAAAAGTGGGAGGAAAAAGCAAGGAAAAAGAAGAATATTATCCTTTCCTCTCTCAGAATGAGTCTCTAAAGGAGTAGGAGAAATGAGTATATTCAGATGAGCTACTAAATCCATAAGACTCAGGGAGAGAAAGGTAAGGAAGAAATAGAGCTCAATGAATGGCCCAAATTGTGTCAGGCGAAAAGAACCAATTTCTCATTTTGGCCAGAAAGCTTCTTTAGGCAACTGTGCCTTCCCAGAAGATCAAAGACAAATTCCAATGCTTCCCTCGATTTCCTCTATCCTTTGATATCTAGCTCATCCATGTGGGAACTCATTCTAGTGGTGTGGATTGAAGCCCACCCAAGCCTTCCCATTCTATATTTTTCATTTCCAAGTCCTCCTGTACAATCCCTGGTGTAGGGATTGGCCAGAGCCCACCCTGCATGCTGAGGGCTTCCTCTGGATCCTTCCTTCAAGGAGGGAGCCTCATGTACCTTGGATCTCATCCTCTTCCATCTTCTCCAACAGATTGATGGCCTTCTAAGTCATCACCTCTCTCTCTAATCTTGTCTCTCCTTGTCTGTCAGTTCCTTCCCTACTTTTTTCAAACACATTCGATTTTCCCAATGCTTTAAAAAAGAAAAAAAGCTCACTGTACTTTAGCATTCCCTCAAGCTAATATCCTGTCCTCTTTTTCTCAGCCAAACTCCTTGCTTTCCTCTCTTCTAATTGCCTATTATTTCTGAAAAAAAAAATAAGGTTAATAGTTTCTTCTAGAATTTCCTGTCCCCATGCAGGTCTCCACATCCTTCTGAGAATGCAGGAAAAATCAAGACCAAAGAAGGAAACATGGTATAGTACAAAGGGCACTGGAACACTGAGCAAAACTTAATGTGCACTTAATGTGTGCAGGTATTGTCTCCTCCGATTAAATGTAAGTTCCTTGAGGGCAGGGATTATTTTAATTTTGCATTTATAGCCCCAGGTCCTACCATAAAGCCTGGCACATAGTAGGCACTGCATAAATGTTTCAGTTGATTGATCCTATGAAAATCTTTCTCTGTTACACTTAATAGCTTGCCAATAACACAGACATTTCCCACTTCTATTAACTGCTGAGCCCCACACTTTGTAATGACATAAGACAACTCCTTCTTGGAAAGATAGTAAAACCTGCTTCCCTGCAGTTTTAACTGTCCTTGTGATTTGGTTTGGGCTTTTTTAATGCCATCCCTGGCCCCCTGTGGAATGCCATTCTTCTGTGGTTCCAGGATCTTGGATCATTGGCCAAGTGACTGTGACAAATCTGGTGACTCTTATGTCTATTATATAAAGCAATTCACAATGATGAAAAAAATTATACCTCAGTAGGAAGATTTATCTTTCTGAGTTCAAATCTGGCCTCAGATGCTTACTATCTGGGTGACCCTGGGCAGGTCACTTCACCCTGTTTGCCTCAGTTTCCTCATCTGTAAATGAGCTGGAGAAGGAAATGGCAAACCCCTCCAGTGTCTCTGCCAAGAAAACCTAAATGGGGGCATGAAGAGTCAGACATGCGTGAACAACAAAACAGCACACAGACATATGTTCTGGTTATCAATTTGGCTGACTTACAGGGATCAGCCGAATGAGGCATGAACTAGATTTCAGTGCCTCTATTTGGGCAAAGCAGCCATTCTGTTCCTCATTTTCCCTACTGGTGTAGGCCTTCAGCAATGCCAAATGAATTAGACATCAAATTTCATCCTGTGCTGAATATCACAGAGCATAGAACTTGACTCTTGGTACTCTGAGTGTGAGGCCCTTGTTCAATGACCAGTCAATGGACGCAAGCCTATGGGGCTAAATCATGTTGGCACAAGGGAAGGATTAGAATCTGGGCTTTGTGAGTCTGAGAGCACCACTCTCGGTATGTTCCTTCACACATCACCAGCCCCTTTCTTAGTTGGGCCTCTTGCCATGTCCAGGTGGAGGGGACTTGGAGGAGGCTGGGCTAAGATGCTGATATCAGTCATTGAAAGCCCCAAGTCAAACCCTAGCAGACTCAGTGCCTTACCTCTGCCCAGCCACTGAGTGTCAGCCACGTGACTCCCACATGGAGGGAATCTCCTGTTGAATTTGTTTAGGAAGTCACATGCCTCTTCCCAATTTCTATCACTCCCCCCTCTCCATGACTCAATCCATGCCATACAGGATGAAAGGAGCCTCCAAAAAGGAGACTATTTCATAGAATTACATAATCTGAGTTGTAAAGGACCTCAGAGGTCACCTTCCTCAACCCAGATCTGCACAAAACACACACACACACACAGAGGCACAGAGAAACACGCATACACACACACACACACATGCCATCGACCAGCTTCTTCTTAATGGCCAAATGACTTATCTCTCCAACTAGCTTAGATTCTCCTTGCTGGCCAGGACCAGGTCAATCAGTAAGGCAATCAGCATTTATTATGCACCTTAAATACAGTATGAGCCAAAACCTGTGCCAATTGCTGGAAGTATGTAGACAAAATGGTGGATAACTCGGTGAATGATGCTTAATGAATTTTGATTTGATAGAAATTTATAATCCAAAATTATAGCAATACTAGAAAGTCCTAACATCACTGTAAATGGGAGGGGCAAAAGTAGCAACTGCTGAGAATAACACAGCCCGACCAGGACCCATGAACAAGAGCTCAAAGACAAAAGAAAGCCAAGTGTGCTGTGGATGCAAGTGCTGGAGGACTGGTCTTGATTCTCCATAAAATCTCTCTCAATGGTCTGTGGCCACATTCCAGGCTTCGTTTATCCCAGAAGGGATTCAGTGTTGCTGGAAATTGAGTCACCAGAGCAATGAGCATTGCCTAAATTGGGTAAATAAAGCTAAAAGGAGACAGTTTACTTGCTTGAAGTACTTTGCTGAAGTACTTCATCTGGGGCAGAAGCAATCAATGCAAATGCAACGTGTCTAGGCCGGCACTGGGGCTTTGATATGCCAGTTACAAATCATTCTTATCTGTTCATACATAGTCTTGGTCAAATTCTAGTTTCTATAGACTTGAAGAGAATACAATTGCTTCTTTCTATGAATAATCTATACAATCTCTAGTTCAAAATGACCTTTCCTCCAATGGATCCAAATTAATGACAACCTACCACAATAAATTGACCCATTCAAATGATGTTTTACCTGAATGAAATATATTTTATCCTGCCATGAGGTCGTATGCTATAGTGCAAAGAACTGTGGACCCGGAGCCAGGGAGATCTGGGTTCAAATCCCCACTTCTGTTGTTTACTATGACTGTAGTCAAGTTATCCTGCTTTTCTGAGCCTCAGTTTCCTCATCTGTAGAATAGGCATTACAATCCCTCCATAGCCTACTTTCCAAGATCCTTAAATGCTATAGCCACATGAGCTGCTTATAGCATGGAAAACTGGAGGATTGTTTCTTCTTTTATTAATTTTTTCCCATTTTCAAGTATTTATTTTGTTACCTTTTCCCCTCAACCCTACCTGAAAATAAAAAAAAACCCTTTATATGAAATCAAGCAAAAATGTAATATAAGAAATTTTACTACACCCACGAGTCATCATTTAGACAACTTGGATGAATGCCTTTGGGGAAAGAACCTTAGAGAATATAATCCAACCCTTCATGTTAGGTGATGCCCATGGACCGTGGTCTTGGCAGAGTGGGAGCTACCTCCATCCAGGCACGTCACAATTTGTCTCTCTTCGAGCAGATCAGTCAGAGAAGTTCAGTGAAGTGCCACTTGTCACAAGTCACTGTGTGAGGTGTCACCCGGAATTCTAAGTCTTCCTGGCTCCAAGTGCAGCACACTACCCATTGGTAGTGAACCAATATATTGGTTCCATGCATTTTCCATTACACTATACTGGGCATCGTGTACTCCCAGGAGGTCAAGGACACAGGTGTGAAGGCTCATGCATGTGTACATGTGCACACACACATACACACACACGTGCACACACGGTCACTCTTTCTCTGTTCTGGTTTCCCCTGGGTACTGGAGATTTCAGGCACTCAGTTGCACACCTGTCTGGGGGGTCACTGCTTCACTTTTCAGCAGAAGCAGCTGAATGCCTAAGAGGGTGTGGGCCCTGTGCAAACTTCTACAATTTCAGGGACATAGAGCACCCCAATAAATAACCATTTAGTTAAGAACTTTCTCAAAAACCTTATTTACAATTTTTCCTTCACTTTCTATATAAATGCTGGAACCTAATATTTTATAGCCAAAACATCACTCTTCTTGACAAATAAGCTTCCAAAAATATACCCCACAAGTGATATACCTCCCATAGCCAGTCATTTCTGGTGAAAACTGGGGCGGGGAGGTGGGAACAAAACAAGCCTCCATGCAGGTGTTTTCAAACAGCTTGATTTCTTGCTTCCCATGCAAGAAATGGAATCATTCTTTCTCCATCCAGATATTCAGAGCCCCCCCCCACCTCCCCAGAGAGGTGTGCAACTGAGTGCCTGATATCTCCAGTACCCAGGGGAAACCAGAACAGAGAAAGAGTGACCATGTGTGTGCCTGTGTGTGTATGTGTGTGTGCACACGTACACAGGCATGAGCTTTCACACCTGTGTCCTTGGCCTCCTGGAAGTACAAGATGCCCAGCATAGTGTAATGGAAAATGTGTGGAACCAAGTGTTAGAAGACCTGGCCCACCTCTGGAACCCGGGCAATGCTCTCACCTGTGTGAGCCTTCTTTCCCTATCTCTAACCCAATGTTGCTCCCATGGCCTTGCAGAGCAGTGGGAATCTCTCTAACTGGAAGTCCATGCACTGCCTGTCTCCAATGTACATGGTCTGTATGACCTCCCCCAATGGGGCCTCTGTAAAGTGAGGTGAGACTGGCTAGCTTCTGGGGTCCCATCTGCCTCGAGGTCTATGACCCTGAGTCCTAATATTCACTGGCTGTTTCTGTGCAAACCTTAAGGTGACCTAGGTTCGAATCCTGGCTTTACCTCTTGCTAGTTGTGTGACCTTGCTCAAGTCCCTTCTCTTTGGGCCTCAGTTTCTTCATCTGTAAAATGAAGAAATCCCTCCTAGACCCACATCTATGAGCCTCTGAAACGATTTCTCCGTGAAGTGAGAACCACGTGTTTGTGGTTTCCCCTCACATGTCTCTTCTTCCTGCTTCTGAGAATATGCTTTCCCTTCCAGCCAGTTAGGCTGCTGACGTAGATGTGTCGTGGCCCCAGCATTTCTGCTCAACCAGAATGTCCTCTCTTGCACTCATCTGTCACAGATTTACTCATGATCAGGTCTACAAGGCTCACATCCAGCAAACAGTTCCCTTGGCAGTTTGGGGGAACAGGCAGCTTGTAGTGACCTTCAGCAATCAAGTCACAAACATTTATTAAACACCTACTGTGTGCCAGGGACTGGACTTAGCCCTAGGGATAAAGGAGACAGAAAGGAAACAATCCCTACCCTCAGAGCTTCCTGTAAGTCTCTGTTTCTTCATCTATAGGAGGAGAGGGTTGGCTGATGAGTCCAGAAAGGACTCTGGGGTCCCTTCTGGCAGAAAATCGAGGATCCAGGACCTCACCTCCTACTGTCTTTGTACCACATTGATGTCTTTACCATATAATTTTCTGTCATTTTGTGATCTGTGTTTTACCCCCATGCCAGAATGTGGGGGAGCTCTGTGGAGGCTGGAACCAAGACAAGACTTAGAGAAACTTGTATCCCCACCCACTCACCATCGACACCACCCGCTGCCATTCATACAGTAGATACTTAATAGACGCTCATCAACTGAAGACATGGATTCAAAACCTGACTCTCACATTTCCAAACTGGGTAACCTTGCCAAGTTATCTCTCCAAGACTCCAC
Source organism: Trichosurus vulpecula (assembly GCF_011100635.1). Taxonomy (NCBI): domain Eukaryota; kingdom Metazoa; phylum Chordata; class Mammalia; order Diprotodontia; family Phalangeridae; genus Trichosurus; species Trichosurus vulpecula. The sequence goes on along the minus strand of NC_050580.1, from coordinate 11,832,136 downwards.
GTACTCATCTGTAAAACGGGCATCATGACAGCTGTAGCACCTACCTTGGCAGACCTACTGTGTGGCGCCGATGAGATGATGTCTGGGAAGCACTCTGCAGATTTTAAAACTTTATGTAAATGTCAGTTATTTCTTATTATGATTAATGAATAAATGAACAAACGAGGCTTCTACTCTCCTCCTCCTCCAGACTACACAGGCTCCCTTTTCTCCCAAAGCCATAATTGATAACACTTTTCCAGACTCCCAGAATTTGGAGGTTGGAAGGGGACTCAGCAGGACCTAGTCCAGTCCAGACACCAAAGACATCTCTCATCGTGACATATTCCCAACAAGTGGTCATCCAGCCTGTGCTTGAAGACTTCCAAAGAGCAGGGAACTCACCACCTCCTGCGACAGCCCATTCCACTCAGGGACGGCTCCTGACATCTGACAGCTCCTGACATCTGACAGCTCCTGGCATGCATTTGTCTCTCTACCCCCTGCTCCTGGTTCTGCCCACCAGAGCCAAGCAGACCAAGTCAAATCTCCCTTCCACATATCAGATCTTTCAACACTCAGGCAGCTCTCAAGTCTCTCCTTTCCCCACTCCTCTCCCCAGGATCTTCTTGCCTCTAAGACCTAAAGACTCTAATGCCTGTTTCCTGAAGCCCCTTCCTCATATTTCCTCTTCCCTGATTCTTGTCCCATTTTTTTGGATTTGAGTCTTCCTTCCATCATCTTGGAGTGGGTGTGGTACAGTGCAAAGGGCAGTGGGTCTGAAATTAGAAACCAAGGTTTGAACCCTGGTTCTGCTACCTACTACTAGTGAGATGGATGTCTCTTCCCACCCCTGAGCTACTGCTTCCTCCTCCTTCTGAAAACAGGGAATTGGATCAGATGTTTTGGAAAGTCCTTCAGGTGTCCATCTACCATCCCCGAATTCACCTCTCTCCTCTAAAATCCATCCCCTTCACATTTATTCCTGACTGACCCTCACCACTGTCCTGAAGTAAAACAGTCCTGGGCTATGCGGACACAGATTCCTACTGCTCCAGTTCTCCTCTTCCTTGTCCACACCAGGACTTTCCTGTCCTTAGCCTCGCTGCCTCCTAGCCACCTGGCTGAGCCTCTAAGACATCATCTCTTACAGTCCTTCCCTCTTTTCAAGTATGTAGGATCCTAAGACAGAGAGAGAGAAAGGACTTCAGAAGCCATCCACTCATTTTACAGAAGAGGATTCTGAAACCTGAGGCCTGGCTTGGAGGGAGAGTCAAGGCTAGAAGCTATCTATCTTGGCTCCTACCTGCATTTTTGTTGGGATTCTTTCCTTAGTCCTCGATGCTCTAAAACCTAAGGTACCAAATTAACTTTATTTTTTCTTATGACAAGAGATTATACAAGTCATTCTGAAAGAGGGTCTAGATGAGACACATTCTCTGGGAACAAAGATACCTTCCACCATTTCTCGTGTTGATTCCTTGGAAAAGAAAGTACCAGCTGTCCATTGGGCAACAAACAGCTTAGAAGGAGAAGGCAGTAGGAATGAGGCTGCCTGGGTCACTTGAGGACCTTGAAGGATGCACACACATCATAGTGATAGCTAGTATTTATATAGTGCTTTGAGGTTTGCTGAGCCCTTTATAAATATCATTTAATTTGATCCTCACAACTACCCCAACAAACATCAGACTCACCATCTCTTAGCCCTTCCCGTAGCTGGACAATGAACCAGCACACAAACGGAGCATGAAATCTGACATTGAATTGTTGAGGAAGGTCCTCCCAGTGGGTAGAAACACATTGGAGACTGGCAGGATGAGAAAACAGAGGACGAGAAACAATAAAAATCATAACCGATGTTAACGTGGCATTTATCTACATTGTCTCATTTAATCCTCATCCTGCCCCGTGGTCCCAAGCACGGATCCTGGAGTCGAAGGATCTGGGTGCCCAGAGAAGGAAAGGGACCATGGGACCAGCTGTCCCAGTCATCTCCTCCTGTATGTTAATGGGCACAACCTTGAGCCTCTAGCTTGGATAGCCTGTTTCATTCCTTTGGTTCCTAGGAGATTCCAATCTTTTAAAATCTCTTAAAGACAATACTGGCTACAGCACCTGGGACCATGCCCTGGCCCAAGCCGATATTAATGTATTTGTGGCATTGTGACGTAGTGGAAAGAATGTTAGGCTTAGGGCACAGGAGACTCGGGTTTGAATTTAGGCTCTAGCGTTGATTGGCCATTGACCATGAGCAAGTCACTTGGGGCTTTAGTTTTCTCATCTATAAAATGGAAATTCAGCTATCCATTGTTCATATATGTGTATATATCTATATATATATATAGATATATATAATGTATGTATATATATATGAAGTATGTATATATAATTTCATGTGTTTCTCACAACAACCCTCTGAGAAGGGTTCTACAGGAGGTCTTATTTTTCAGTTGGGGACACTGAGGCTCGTGGAGCTTGAGTGGTTTCACCAAAGTATCATAAGTAACAAGCATCTAATGCAGGATTTGAATCTAAAATTTCTACATCTAACATGCAACTCACTGTACCTATAACCTCTCAGGTCATAGGCAAGCTGGAGTGAGGGGAGCTAGGTCTGAGTCCCAGAGTTCCATGCTGACTGGGACCTTAGAGATCATGTCATGATCCTAGATGCTATAACTGGAAGCCTTTCACCATCCTTGCCACCCTCCTCTGAACTTTCTCCAGCTTGTCAATGCCCAGCCCCCTAAAGTGCAGTCCCCAGAACTGAATACAATACTCCGAATTTTGTCTGACCTGGGCAGGGTACAGAGGGACTCACTTCCTTTCTCCTTGACTTTGGGCAAATTACTACAGCTTTTTGTGCCTTGGTTTCTCCATCTGCAAACTGATGCAGTTGAATTACATGATCTCTAAACTCTAATCCTGGAATTCCATGACCTTAAACTCCCATCAGTTAATATCTTAGAAAGGTCAGTTAGAAGCTAGTTGAGAGTAAGGGACAATGGATAGATGGATGGGTGGGTGGATGGGTAGATGGATGATGAAATGGATAGATAGAGGGATGATTCTCTGACCAAGTGGGGTATAGAGGAGCATGGGCTCTGAACCTAAAGCATCTATGGTTTGCAAAAGGAACTCTCAGCAGTCACTGCCTCTCCCTCTGATCCATAAGACCCTCTGTGGTGACTGCAAGCTCTACCGGGGCTATCCTATACATACCATTGTGTTTGTGTACCTTGGAGCAATCATGTTAGTGTCTGTGACTGGGCTTGATTTCTAACATGCCCACCCAAGAAGGTGGTGGTTGGGGGTGGCAGTGGGGAGTATGCCTTGAATAAGCAGCAGATGTGTCCTAACCCCCTGCAGAGGCATCCTGATGCCAATGATTGCCTTTGTGAAAATAACAAAGGGGAACAAGACATCTGGGCTAGGAGGATGTTTGAAGAAAAGAATTTTAGCTCAGCAAGAAAATAATGTATAGCCACTCTCAAGACAGAGGGCAAAGGCTCCAACTCGAAAGAGGAAGACCCCAAATTTCACAAGAATTTAGACAAAGGTGCCCTGGTCAAGAATGTCCTTGACTCAAAGGTCAGAAGCATCCAAGCCATGTGGGTTATAAAAACCACCTAGCAACATGGACATGGGATCTGTTTATCGTATGGACCTATTATGGCCTTATTCCTGGTGCAAGAAGTTGTCTACATGACATCTCAAACAGAAAGAAAAGAGCCTTAGAGATCATTTTGTGCAACCTTCTCATTTTACAGAGCAGCAAACAAAACTCAGAGCCATTATTTATTACCCATTGACCAAAGAAGCACCAGTTCTCCTTTCTGGGCCCTGGTTCTCTCATCTATGAAACAAGTAGGTTGGACTAGATAACGGCTATGGTCTCTTCCAGCTTAGATGCATTGATTTCCTGTCTGTCGCAGGTCATAAAGCTAAGAAGCAACAAAGGGGATTTGGACACAGATCCTCAACCTCTACTTCAATCCTATTTCAATTCAATAAACATTTACTAAGAGGTCACTCTGGGTAGTAACTGTGCTAGGTTCAGGGGATTCAAAGACAATCCTTGGCCTTAGGGAGATTACAGTCAGTTGGGGAGGTTACAACATGTAGCAGATAAGTAAATATGAAAGCCATACAAATCTCAGCCAAGAGGAAGAGAGTGCCAGCAAAAGGAGGAATGAAGGATGGCCTCCACAGTAGGGAGCCCCTGAGCTATGCTTTGAAGAACGTGAGGAGGGAGTGCATCCCAGGACACTCTGAACAAAATCACAGAGGCAGGAGATAGGGGGTCATAGAGAGAGAACAGCTAATATACCAGCTGAACTGGAACAGAGAGTTCTATGAAATAAGACTGGAAATGGATGTGGCAGCTGAATGCCAAGGGGAGAATTGTATCTTTTATCCTAGAGATAAAATAGGTTTCTAAGTGAGGGAGTGACATGGTCAGAGCCATGCTTTATTAATATCGTTTTGGCAGTCAGAATCTGTAAAATGGAGACATAAAAGCATGTCCCTCCCAGATGGAGGATAAAATAGGTTAATATTTCTAAAGTGCCTTGTAAACCTTAAGGCGCTATCTAAATGGGCACTATTGCTTTTGTTGTGAAAAGCAGTCTAAATCCATTCCATTAGCTTTGCCTTACAGTCGGCAACCAGGGGCTCACTGAGAGCAGGTTAGGAAACCACACGCCCTGTGCAAAGATTCTCCATGAGTAGGTAAGGAAATGTACAAGGTCACAGGGGGCTTTGTGAACGCTTTCTTGCTGACTGTCTCCTGACTTTCAGAAGATCCTGGTCGCATTGTGAAAAACAAGCAATGCACCTAGGCACATAGTTTTCTTTCTTGGTTGTGATTTCCCAAGCACTGGTGGGTTTCCCCTTTGCTAACTTAGTCTTAAGTGCTGTCTCCTAAAAGCAACCTGACAACATTTCTCTTAGGGGAGACAAGTCCTATCAGGCATGAGCCTCCGAACCCAGCCTTCCTCTTACCGTTGGAGAATGGGCACCTGGGACTTTGTCTGGACAGCTCCCCTTTTCCTGCCCTAATTGCTGCCAGGGACAGATGGTCCTCCTCAAGGAGCTGGCACTTTTCCATGACTTAACTTGGGAACTGTCAATAATATTCCAGACTACGTCTGCCTAAAGAGCCTGGGCTCCTGCAGAGGGTGAGTTGCCAGGTTTTGAATTTGGCTTAAAATGCAGACAAAACCCAGATCTTTGCTGTTGTTCCCAGATTGATTGCCAAGTCATCATATCAGTGTTCACAAGTTTAAGCCAAGCTATGGAGGCAGAAAGATTGTCAAAGTTGTAGGGGACCTTGGAATCCAGAACAATAGAGCCAGAGTGGACCTTAGACCCCACCAGAACTGGCTAAGATCTTGGTACAGTGGGAAGAACATTGTCTCTGAAGTCAGAGGACATAGGCTCAGATGCCTCCTCTGATGCTACCTTGTTCCTTTTAATCTCCCTGGGGCTCAGTTTCCTCATGTGAAAAAGAGAGAGTTGTATGAGATGGTCTCTGAGATCCCTTCTGACAAGATCTCTGCTCCAGAACATAGAATTTCAGAGCTGGAGGGACCTTAGAATCTATTGAGATTGGGATGGATCTGAAAACATCAGCACTCAAGCAGAACTTAGAGCAAGCCAAGCTCTTGCAAAGTCTTGTGATTTCTATCTCCCCATCACTCACATTCATCCACAGCCCTGGTTTACACCTTCGTCAGTACTCACCTCGCCCAAGGTCACACAGCTAGTCAGTGTCGGAGGCAGAATCTAAAAGCAGATCTTCCCCACTCCAAATTCAATTCACTCTCTCCACTAGTGGCTTTTATTAATTCAACCATTATGATCTAGAGGAAGCTAGGTGGCTAGGTGGATGGAATGAAATACTTGGAGTCAGAAAGTTTTGCATTTAAATCCTGCCTGAGACACCAGCTGTGTGATCCTGGGCAAATAAGTCAATGAAACTCTGCCTGCCTCATTTTCCTTGACTGTAAAAAGGGATAATAATAGCATCTACCTTTCAGGGTCATTATAAGGATCAAATGAGATAATATAAATAAACACTTCACCAATCTTTAAGCTCTCCATGAATACTAGCCATTATTGTAACCACCAAATCAGATTATCTTCTTAGTGATTAATTTTTAATGATTAAGGACTGGAAAGGACTTCAACCATCATCCAGCCTACTCCTGTCATCCCACAAATGAGGAAACCAGCCCAGAAAAGGGAAGCCATCCCACCTACAGATGTGAGTAGCAGAGAAAAGATTTGAATGCAGCTCTTCTGATAACAAACACAAACTACTTTCCCCTTCTGTAGGCAGCATCTCAAGGATATCAGCACCCAAATACAACCCCATTGCCTGGAAATGCTACCATTGGTCACTTAGACCATTAGATCTTAAAACCTTTTTTGTTGGCCTTCATTAAAGTGTCTCTGAGACAAGTAAAACCTTGAACCTTGATCAGTTAATGCACTAATCCCTTTGAACACAAGGCAGGGGATAAATGGGATCGGAGCAGAGACTAAGCTTTCCCTGTAGATTCTCTAAATTTGGGGATCTCCCCAAATACTGGAAGTCTTCTTCTACATCTTTTCACATTACTTTGATATCTTCAAAATGAAAAAATAAAAATAATATTTTACAATTGGAGATGTATATTGAAAACTAATGGGTGGAACCAAGATGGCAGAGAAAAGGCAGTGACTCACCTAAGCTCTCCCCCAAACCCCTCCAAACATCTTTAAATAATGCCCCAAAACAAATTCTGGAGCAGAAGAACCCAAAAAAGGTTGGGGATGCAACAACTTTCCAGTCCAAGACAACTTAGAAAGTCAGCAAGAAAGATCTGTTACACCAGGGTAAGAGTGGAGTGTCCAAAGCAGGCCAGACCAGTGCAGTGCTCCAGCAAACCAGGAGCAGGCCTTCAAAGTGACTGAATCAGAAGCTGCAGGGGCTGCTTCTGGTGCTCTCAGCCCACAGACAGTAAGGAGGATGAACAACTGGTCAGAAGGAGATACCAGGGGTCTCTTTGCTAGCACTGAGGCAAGAGTCCACTGCTTTGCCCATACTCGGATCTGGGTCTCTGTCCTGGGTGGCAGTCCCAGGATGAAGAGGAACACTAGCACACTAGAGCTGGTGGCCACAATGCAAGGGGAATGTCCTTGAAGTTCCAGAGCAGAAAAGAGTGCTTGTGGTCACTCACAAACCAGAGCATAGGTCAAGAGAGTAGTAAATACCTCTCCTTTGATCATACCACTTTGGAAGAACTGAAAACTTACAGTTCCCTAGAAGCATCTCTGAAAACAGCTGCACAAAACCCCTGAATTTAAGAGCAGTCCACCCTCCACCCTGGAAGCAGAGCCCCACTTCAGCGAGTTAAAAGTCAAGAAAAAGGCTGGGAAAATGAGCAAGCAACAGAAATATATTCTGACCATAGAAAGTGACTATGGTGACAAGGAAGATCAAAACACACACTCAGAAGACAACAAAGTCAACATTCCTATATCTAAAGCCTCCAAGAAAAATGTGAATTGGTCTCAGGCCATGGAAGAGCTCAAAAAGGATTTTGAAAATCAAGTAAGACAGGGAACTGAGCCAAATATAAAGGAATACAAGTCATTCCCCAAGTGAGAAATGGTCAAAGGATATGAACAGGCAGTTTTCAGAGGAAGAAATTAAAGATATCTATAAGCATATGAAAAAATGCTCAAAATCACTACTGATTAGTGAAATGCAAATCAAAACAACTCTTAGGTACCACATCTCTCCTGTCAGATTGGCTAAAATAAGAAAACAAGAAAATGATAAATGCTGGAGAGGATGTGGGAAAATTGGAACATTGTTATATTGCTGGTGGAGTTGTGAACTGATCCAGCCATTTTGGAGAGTAATTTGGAACTATGCCCAAAGGGCTACAAAAATGTTCATACCCTTTGACCCAGCAATACCACTTCTAGAGTTGTATCCCAAAGAGATCACACAAGTGGGAAAAGGACCCATATGTACAAAGATATTTGTAGCAGATCTTTTTGTGGTAGCTAAGAATTGGAAATCAAAGGGATGTCCATCAATTGGGGAATGGCTGAACAAGCTGTGGTATATGAAGGTAATGGAATACTATTGTGCCATAAGAAATGGGGATGATACGGACTTCATAACAACCTGGAAAAACCTACACGACATAATGCTGAGTGAGCAGAGCAGAGCCAGGAGAACAATATACACAATCACAGATATATGGATTCTGTGAGGACTAACCCTGACAGACTTTGCTCTTCTCAGCAACACAAGGTACAAAGACAACTCCAAAGGACTCACGATAGAGAATGCTATCTACATCCAGAGAAAGAACTATGAAGTATGAATACAGACTGAGGCATACCTCATACTAGCCTTCCCCCCCCCCCTTTTTTTTTCTTTTTCTCTCTTTTGTTTTTGTTTTTGGGTTGGTTTTGGTTTTTTTTGGTCCTGTTTCTTCTTTCTCATGATTCATTTCATTGGTCACAATTCTTCTCCATAACTTGACTAGTGTGTAAATTAATTCAATGCGAAGTTATAGGTGGAAGTTATATGGGATACCATGCCGTCTTGGGGAGGGAGGAGGAGAGGGAGGGAAGAAAATCTGGAACTCAAAATTATGTAGAACTGAGTGTTGTAAACTAAAAGTAAAAAAAAAAATTTAAAAAAAGAAAATCAAGTAAGAGAGGTAGAGGAAAAATTGGGAGGATAAATGAGAGTGATGCAAGAAAATCACAAAAAATGAAAGACATATTAATTGATTCAAAGTGATTTAAAAAACCAGAACCAGAAGAATGAAATAAACACTAATAATTACTGACATGTCTCTAGCCCTTTAACATTTTAAATGTGTCTCACATCAGTGATCTAATTTGAGCCTCACAACAACTCTGGGAGGCAGTTATTACCAGCATTATAATTTTTCCCAATTTGGCAGATGGGGAAACTGAGCCTCAGAACAATGCAGTGACTTGTCCAAAGTTCCAAAGCTGCCTACCAGGTCTTTGGAGTCAAGATTCAAACTCCAGTCTCCGTCTGGCTTGCTAAGCTGCATCTCAAGCAAAGAGGAGGAAGGAATCCAGTGGGAGTAACTAATCAGCTCCTAAATGCATTCTGTGCATGGAATGTATGTTTTAAGTGTAAGTAGTAAGTGTGAATGTATACTGATCCAGCTTTGGTGTTTAAAGTACATGAGAAAATTTAATTTATGTTTATTATGTAATGCTTTATGAACCAGCCAGGATAAAGCCAACCTAGAGTCGGGAGAACCTGAGCTCAACTCCTGCCTCATATGGTCATGAACTTGTGTGACTCTGAGCAAGTCACTTAAGCTCAGCCTCAGTTTCCTAATCTGTAAAATAGAGGTAATAAAAGCCGCTACCTCCCAGGATCAAAACCAGGCTAAATCCAAGTCTGTGTGATGAGTTCTGCAAACTTTAAAACCCTATAGATTTTATCTGCTATGATCTGTTAAGCCAGACTCCACAACAATGGCATATGCCTTTAATTTCCTGACCAAAGGATAGTCTATTCTCCTAGAATTATTCATAATATTGTAAAATTTCATTAACTCTGGAGAGTAGGTTGAATGTGTGATAACTCACCTCATCAACTCCCACAACATACATTTCTACTCTCTCTTAGATACCCTCAGGATTGCTTATACTACAGCCCCAACTAACATACCCCAAACTGTGCCATCTCCACAATCCTGACCTTGGAATCTCCCTTTTCTGGTCATATTCTCCTACCTTTCCATTTCTCCCTCTACCTCACTTCTCTGAAATGTGTCTTTCGTATTCCCTGTGATACACACACGCACGCGCACACACACACACACACACACACACACACACACACACACACTCACACACACACACACACATTCTCCTTTCTTCTTCCTCTTCCATCTTCTTCCAGGCCCAAACCCCTCCTCTGACCCCCATAATTAACTAAATCCTATACTCTGGCCTCCTTTGGCCCCTTGTTCTTCTACCATTGACATCCTGCCAGTCTCCAAAAAACATTGATTCACCTGTCGGTGGGGTATCATGAGGTGTGATCCATGGTGCTTCAAGCCTGTTTCTCCGCCTTCACTCCTACTTGACCTCTGCATTCACCCTTGTCTCCTCATGCATATTTAGGAAGAAATCTCTTTATGGTCACTCTGTATTTGTGTTCTTCTTGCTGTCATCCTTAGTTACTGTATTTGTTTTCCTTTCTCGTGTTTCTGTTGTCCGGAATTTTTAAGGAGACAATTTCTTCAGATCCAGTTTTCCTTCTAGAGGCATTTCAATTGCATTTTTATTAAACATCTCTCTCTCTTTTTATTTAAAGTTAGCCTGAGATTCGAAAGGTACATAGCCTTGGGCTGCTTCTTCGGCTCCTTTGCTCTTAAGGACACATTTGAATTAGGCTTGCATTATTCAAACTTCCCTTGCTTTCTATTTAAGGAACTTTTTTTGGAATTGTTCAACTTAACTGCTATGTGTCTTGGAGTTTGCAGCATAGCTGGGTTTTTTCTAGAGGTGATCTATGGATCCTTTCAATTAGCACTTTGTTTTCTGTGTTCAGAACTTCTAGGCAGTTTTCTTGTATTATATCTTGCATTGTGGCGTTCGTGTTTTTTAACTTGTCGTGCTCTTCCGCAAGCCCTATAATATTTAAATTGTCTGCATGTAATGGGATCTTCGAGATCATTCTGTTTGGCTTGCATAGGGATCTTATTTTTAAAATCATTAATGTTTGTTTTAGACATTCTTTTCTTTTTAAACTTTGAGTTCCGAATTCTCCCCCACCCTCCCACCCTTCTCCTACCCACTGAGAAGGCAAACAATATGATATCAATTGTACATGTGAAATCATGCAAAATATACTTCCATATTAGTCATACCACACAAAAAGGAAAAACCCGGTAAATCCTACTTCAGTTGCAGTGTCCATCAGTTCTCTCTCTCTCAAGATGGATAGCATTTCTTCATCATGGGTCCTTTGGAACTGTCTTCAATCACTCTATTGATCACAATACCCCAGTCCTTCACAGGTAATCATCATCGATGATCCTGGGCACAGTGACCTCCCGATCCTTCTCACTTCCCACTACGTCAGTTCATATAGATCTTGTCATACTTTTTTTCTGAAACCACCCCCTTGTCATTTAGCACAATAGTATTCCATTGCAATCATACGCCACTTGTTCAGCCATTCCCCAATTGATGAGCATCCCCTCAATTTCCAATTCTCTGCCACAACAAAAAGAGCTGAGATAATTTTTTTGCACATGTATGTCTTTTTCCTTTTCCTTTGGTCTCTTTGGAATGTAGACCTAGTAGTCCTACTGCTGGATAAAGGGTATGCACAAGGTTATAGACCTTTAGATGCACTTCCAAATCGTTTTCAAGAATGGTTGAACAATTCACTATAGCACCAACAGTTCATTAATGTACCTATTTTCCCTCATCTCCTTCAGCATTTGCTATTTCTGACAGGTCTGAAGTGATACCTCAGAGTTGGTTTAATTTAAATTTCTATAAGCAATAATAATTAGAAGCATTTTTTCATATGACTATAGATAGTTTTTACTTCTTCTTCTTTTGAAAACTGCCTGTGCATATGTTTGACCATTTATTAATTCAGAAATGGCCCTTATTTTTATAAATTTGACTGAGTTCCCCATAGATTTGAGAAATGAGGTCTTTACCAGTGAAAGTTGCTATAAACATTTCTGATATCACTTCATTGTCTGTGGCACCTTTGAACAAAATGTAGTTTTCCTGATTAACTTTCAATTAGTTTTTTGTTTGTTTTTGTTTTATCTGACATCATGATTGCTACTCCTGCCCTCTTCACTTCAGCTAAAGCATAATAGATTCTGTTCCAGACCTTCATTTCAACTCTGCATGTGTCTTTCTGTCCCAAATGTGTCTCTTGTACACAACATATTGTTAGATTCTGGTTTCCAATCCATTCTGGACCTGCTTCCATTCTATGTGTTAGCTCATCACTTTCACATTCACAGCTATGATCACTAACTGTGCATTTCCCTCCATCCCATTTTCCTTTGTTTATCCTTCTCTCTGTCTCTATCTCTGTGTCTCTCTGTCTCTGTGTCTTTCTCTGCCTCTCTGTCTCTGTGTCTTTCTCTCTCTCTCTGTCTCTCTCTCTCTCTCTCTCTCTCTCTCTCTCTCTCTCTCTCTCTCTCTCTCTCTCTCTTTCTCTTGTTATCCTGTCCCTCCTCAAAAATCTGTCTTGCTTCTGACTATTGCCTCCACAAACTGCCTACTTTCTTATAATCTCTTCCTGCCCCCCATATCTCTTATCCCCTTCCCTTCCTACCTTCTTTATTGGATAAGACAGATTTCTATACCCAACTAAGAACATATATGTGTGTATCTTCCCTTTTGGAACCAATTCTGTTGAGAGTGAGGTTCAAACACTGCCCACCACTACCACCCCCCATTTTCACCTCTTCCTTTTATGCCTCCTTTGTGTGAGAAAATTTGCCCCATTCTACTTCTCCCTTCCCCTTTCTCCCAGTCATCCCTCTTTCTCACATCAACACTCTTTTTTTGGAGATCATCCCAACAAAATCAACTCATACCTATACCCTCTATCTATGCAGATTCCTTCTAACTGCCCTAATAATGATAAAGTTCTTAGGAGTTACATGTATCTTCTTCCCATATAGGAATATCAACACTTTAACTCCACTGGGCCCCTTGTGATTGCTCTTTCATGTTTATGTTTTTTTTGCTTCTCTTGAGAACTCTGTTTGCATGTCAAGTTTTCTGTGCATCTCTGGTCTTTTCATCAGGAATGCTTGAAAGTCTTCTACTTCATTAAATATCCATTTTCTGGTTGTGCTCCATAGGTGATTCTTGGTTGTAATCCTAGCTCCTTTGCCTTCTGAAATATCATATCCCAAGCCCACAGCTGCTTTAATGTGGAAGCTGCTAAATCTTATGTGATCCTGACTGCGCTTCCATGATATTTGAATTGTTTCTTTCTGGCTGCTTACAGTAGTTTCTCCTTGACCTGGGAAGTCTGGAATTTGGTTATAATATTCCTGGAAGTTTTCATTTTGGGATCTATTTTAGGAGGTGGAAGGTGGATTCTCTCAATTTCTATTTTATCCTCTGGATGTAAGATATTGGGGGCAATTTTCCTTCATAATATCTTAAAATATGTTTAGGCTCTTTTTTGGTCATGGTTTTCAGATAGTCCAATAATTCTTAAATTATCTCTTCTGAATCTATTTTCCACATCAGTTGTTTTTCCAATGAGATACTTCACATTTTCTTCTACTTTTTTCATTATTTTGATTTTGTTTTATTGTTTCTTAAAGTCTTATGGAGTCATTTGTTTCCACTTGCCCAATTTTAATTTTTAAGGAATTATTTTCTTCAGTGAACTTTTGTACCTCTTTTTCCATTTGGTCTATTCTGCTTTTAAAGTTCTTTCCTTCAGTGAATTATTTTTGCTTATTCTACCATTAAGTCAACTCCATGTTAAGGTGATTTTTTTCAGTATTTTTGTGCTTCTTTTACCAAGCTATTAATTCTCTTTTCATAATTTTCTTACATCACTTTCTTTCTTTTCCCAACTTTTTCTCTACTCCTATTATCTCTTTTTTTAACTCTTCCAGAAATTTTTGCAGGCCTTCAGTGCAGTTAGCATATTCTTTGAGGCTTTGTTTTTTTTATTTTATTTTTAGTTTATAAATAATACAAGCATTTTCATAACATAGTAGAATAAAAAGGATGGTCAGACGTGAAACTGCAAATCTATTATTTACAACTTGCTGTTCCTTTTAAATATATAATAAAGTTATCATGTGACACTTTTTTCTTCCCCCCTCCCATCCTAGAGATGGCTGCCATTAGATACAACTAGGAAGAGAGAGAGAGAGAGAGAGAGAGAGAGAGAGAGAGAAGTGTAGATATGTTAAATAATTCTGTACATACTTCTATTTATCATTTGTTTCCCTGGATGCAGATAGCATCTTCATAGGTCCTTTGCAGCTAATTTGGATAAACTCTATGTCAAAATGAGTCTCTCAAAGTTGTTTTAAAAACAAAATTGCTGTTACTGTATACAGCATTCTCTTGGTTCTGCTCATTTTGCTCTTCATTATTTTGTGCAAGTCTTTCCATGCTTTTCTAAGATCAATGAGTTCATCATTTCTTATAGATCACAGTAGTATCCCATCACCATCATACACTACAACTAGACCAGCTGTTCCCCAGTTGACAGTCATCCCTGTAATTTCCAGTTCTTTGACACCACATGTGGAACTGCTATAAATATTTTAGAATATATAAGTTCTTTTCCTTTTTCCTTAGTCATCTTTGGAAATAGACCTAGCAGTGATATTGCTGGGTCAGATAGTCTAGACAGTTTAATAATTCTTTAAGCAGAATTTTCAAATTTCTTTCCCAAATGGTTGGATCAGTTCACAGTTCCATCAACAATGAATAAGTGTCCCAATTTATCCACATCCCCTTACAACTTTCGTTGTTTTCACTTTCAATCATTTTAGGCAATCTGATAAGTGAAAGCATCTCAAAGTTGCTTTAAGTTGCATTTCTCTAATCAATAATGATTTAGAGCACTTCTTCATATGACTCTAAATTGTTTTGATTTCTTCATCAGAAAACTGTTCATATCCTTTGACCATTTATCAGTTGGGGAATGAGTCACATTCTTAGAGATCTAATGAAGTTCTTTATATATTTGAGATATATGACCTTTATCTGAGAAACTGTTTATACAAATTTTCCCCAATTGTCTGCTTTCCTTAAGATCTTGGCTACATTTGTTTTATTTGCACAAAAGCTTTTAAAATTTAGTGTAATTAAAATTATCCATTTTATACCTCATACTGCTCTCTATCTCTTGTTTATACATAAATTGCCTATTCATAAGTCCGATAGTTCCATGTTCTTCAAATTTTCTTTTTTATTTCTTTTTTATTTTTAGTTTACAACACTCAGTTCTACAAGTTTTTGAGTTCCAAATTTTCTCTCCTTCCCTCTCCTTTCCCCTCCCCCCCCAAGTTGGCATGTAATCCAATATAGGTTCTACATATATGTTCACATTGAACTTATATACACAATAGTCCAGTTGTAAAGAAGAATTATAATTAATGGAATGAATCATGAGAAAGAAGAAACGGAACCAAAAAAGAAGGGGAAAAAAAGAGAGCAAATAGTTTGCTTCAATCTGTATTCCGACTCTATAATTCTTTCTCTGGATGTGCATAGCTTTTTCTATTTTGAGTCTTTTGGAGCTGTCTTTGAACTTTGCATTGATGAGAAGAGCCAAGTCTATCAAAGTTAGTCCCTACAGATACTGTGTGTCTGTAATCGTGTATAATGATCTCCTGGTTCTGCTCCCCTCACTCAGCATCAGTTCATCTAAGCCTTTCCAGGTTGTAATGAAGTCCATCTGCTCCCCATTTCTTATAGCACAATAGTATTCCATTACATTCATATACCACAATTGTTTAGTCATTCCCCAATTGATGGGCACCCCCTCGATTTCCAATTCTTTGCTACTACAAAAAGAGCTGCTATGAATATTTTTGTACATATGGATCCTTTTCCCACTTGTGTGATCTTTGAGATATGGCCCTAGAAGTGGTATTGCTGGTTCAAAGGGTATGCACATTTTTATAGCCCTTTGGGCACAGTTCCAAATTGCTCTCCAGAATGGCTGGTTCAGTTCACAACTCCACCAACGATGGTATGATGTTCCAATTTTCCCACATCCTCTCCAGCATTTATCATTTTCCTGTTTTGTCATTTTAGCCAGTCTCATAGGAGAGATGTGGTACCTAAGAGTTGTTTTGTTTTGCATTTCTCTAATCAATAGTGATTTAGAGCATTTTTTCTGATGACTATAGATATCTTTAATTTCTTCCTCTGAAAACTGCCTATTCATATCCTTTGACCATTTCTCAGTTGAGGAATGACTTGTATTCCTATAAATTTGGCTCAATTCCCTGAATATTTTAGATATGAGGCCTTTATCAGAGACACTGGTTGTTAAGATTCTTTCCCAATTTTCTGCTTTCCTCCTAATCTTTGTTGCATTGGCTTTGTTTGTACAAAAACTTTTTAGTTTAGCATAATCAAAATTATTCATTTTGCATTTTGTGATGCTCTCTGTCTCTTGTTGGGTCATGAATTCTTCCCTTTCCCATAAATCTGACAAGTAACTCTTCCAGGAATTTTTGCAGGGCTTCAGTCCAATTAGCATATTCTTTGCTAATTCCTTGCTCTCCCAAGTTGCTTATAGTATCGGCCTTTATTCCTAAATCATGTACCCATTTTGACTTTATTTTGGTATACAGTGTGAGATAACCCATTTTGATTTTATTTTGGTATACAGTGTGAGATATTGATCTATGCCCAGTTTCTGCCATACTATTTTCCAGTTTTCCCAGCAGTTTTTTGTGAAATAGTGAATTCTTAACCCAGAAGCTGGATTCTTTGGGTTTATCATGTTCTTCAGATTTTCTTGTGATATCTCTATGTCTAGGTCATGTATCCATTTTGATCATATCTTGGTAAATGATGTAAGATATTGATTCCCAGTTTCTTCCAGATGCTTTCCAGTTTTCCCAGCTTTGAGGCTTTTCTCATAGCTGTTTTCACATTGCTACCTTCTTCTAAGTCTATGTCTTGGTCTTCCCTGCTGCCATAGTACTTTTTATGGTCAAGTTCTTTTTCTGTTGTTTGACCATTTTCCTATCCTACTTCTTCACTCTAAACTCTATGTTAAAGTTGGGCTCTGCTCACCTGGGCGTGAGGAAGCACTGTGCCAAGCTTCAGGCTTTTTGTACTGCTATTTTCAGAGTTATTTCTGGGGATCTGCAAGTTTTTGGTGCTTCCAAGGTGGTGCTATCCAGGTCAAGATGTGGTTACTACTTTTCTGGTCTGCACTCTGGTATTTACCCAGGAAAGGGCCCTCTTCCCCTGCAGCCACAAGTACTAGTGCTGTTCTTGGCCTGGAACTATGACCAGGTTCCTTGGTCCCTTGTGACAGACACCCAGTGCTCCTCTCTGCCCTGAAACTATGACCCAGAACTACCTATGGGCAACAGAGCTGCCAATAAGTGTCAGTGGCATCCATTGAGATAGCAGAAATTGCTTTATCTTTGGCATGTAATTTCTATTATTGAAAGGTCCTGAGGATTGGAGAGAGTGTCTAGACCTCCATTTGGTTGGTCATGTGACCTGGAAGTTTCCCCTTCACAAACTTTACATTCTAGCCAAACTAGTCTGTTGTCTATTCTCCAAGCTGGGTGTTTAATCTCTCACCACCAAGCCTTTGAACAGGCTATCTCTCATGTGTGAAATTTATTCCTTAATATGCCTGGTCTTCCTTCAAGTTTCAGCTCAGGCACTATCTCCTTTAAGAAGTTTTCTCTGATTCCTCTAGTTATGAACGATCTCCTTCTTTCCAATTAACTTACATTACATTTATTTCTATGTACATTATATGCTCCTGTTTGCCTATTACAATCTCCTGTAACCTCTGTCTCTGTAGACCCAGGACATAGTGCATTGCCTGGCACCATAGAAGGTGAGGAAAGAAGGAAGGAGGGACAGAGGGAGGGAGGGAGGAAAGGGAGAAAAAAAAAGGAAAGGAGGAAAAGAGGGAGGGAGGGAGGAAAAGCATGTGTTAAGTGCTTATTGTATTGAACACCAAAGGTTGCAGTCTCTTTCCCTTTCCTCCCATATTTAAGGAAGACTAATTTAATCACTTTCCACCAGCTATCTTCATCTTCCCTCCATTCCTCCCCCTCCCCTCCATCTAACAGATCCAAATGAGGGCAACTTCCCAACAGCATCCCCATAGCAACAGGGCTGAGCCAGAGAGCTCCTGCCAGGGGGTCTCCATTTTAGAAGGATATTGTTCAGGGAGCTGGGTATTTTTAACATCCAAGGCTGCTCAGATCCAGAATGTTAGCCTTTCTGGCCTTCCTGGGTTATGTATCCACCAAAACATAGGGCTGAAAGGAATCACAAGAAGTCTCCTATTAGACATGGAAAAGAAGACCGTCAGAACTCAAATCAATTTGACTCGAGCCAAAAAGAGCCCTAGACTAGGAGTCAGAAGTCCTGGGTTCAAGTCTCTGCTCTATCACCTTCCTGGTTTGTGACCCAGATTCTACTCTTGGCTCCTTTGACTCTCAGTGCACTGATGGAGTTACTGATCTCTAGGCCTCAGTTTTCTCATCTCTAAAATGGAGATTCATAGGATCATAGATACAGAGCCTTAACTATCATCCATTTCATCTCCGTCATTTTACAGTTAAGGAAACTGAGGCTTTGTCCACCTCATACGGTTCTTGGGAATGTATAAAAGAGCCATGAGAAGGTCCAGGGGCTAAAGAAGAGTAAAATCTCTAGCATTTCGATGGTGTCTGATTATGTGCGCACATGTGTGCGCATGTATCTGCATCTGTGTGTGTGTGTGTGTGTGTGTGTGAGTTTGTCTTAGTGCACAGTTGCACTGATACAGGTTGCAGCATTTCCCTTCTACACTTGCTAGGAGCTGCTGTGGCCAGAAAAGTCACTGCCTTGAGGTCAATCTCAGGGTTAGAAGCCCCTCTGACCTTAGATGGATTAGTCTTCATATGAAGGACACACAGCCCTCAGTTGGTCCAGACCCAAAGCCTCCTCTAACATAACCTGATTGTGACCTGACTAGCATCTGAAGGTCATGAAGGGGGGACTTTCATGGAGGACAGTTGTTTTAGGCCAAGACCAGTGGCTTCACTGGTTTAGGAACCGTTTAGTACTTCCAAAATAGAGAAGCATCTTCTCTCATTTCTAATCTGCACTTGGAGCATACAGCAGTCAAATGCCACTGCCACCACCACCCCCCCACCCCCACCCCCACCCCGTGGTCACACAATTTGTGCATATCAAAGACAAGGCTTGAACTGAGGCTGCCCTGACTCCAAGGCCAGCCCTCTACCCTCTCTTCCATAACATCCCGCCACCGTGCCTGTGATCCTACCTGCATAGGAAACTCCCAATGGGAAAGTGATTGGCAAAGGTCTCCAGGCAATGGACACACATTTGTTAAGTATATACTTAGTGGCGGGCAACTGCCAAGGCTCGGGATGGGACAAAGATAAAAGTGAAAGTGGCCCTGCCCTCAAGGAGCTTCCATTCTATGGGAGACAACAACTACCCCTATAAGCATGAAATGAACTCGCAGCAGCTGGGGAGGGTGAAAGTAAGCAGGAGTTAACTGCTGGGGGTGGAGCAGAGATTAACAAAGGCTTCCTGTAGTTACTGGACAAACTTCCCAACTGAGTTTGTACAGTAGCTTAGCGTCTCACAGAGACACCTAGCACATGGAGAAGCTAAGGCATTCCCCCAACTGGTAAATGGTCAGAGGTTGGATTTGAACCCAGGTCTTCTTGCCCCCGGTTCAGCATTCTTAGGACAGCATGTTGCCTCTCTTGTAAACAACAGAGCCAAGATTCGAACTCAAATCACTGACTGCAAATCCAAGGCTCTTTTCAAGTCACCATTGTCACAGGGAAAGCATCTACTCCTCTTCCCACAAAAGAAAAGGAGAAAAAAAATGATTATGGCTAATTTCAAGCAGGGCTAGATGGTGCAGTGGATAGCGCACTGGACTTGGCATCAGAAAGACTCATCTTCCCGAGTTCAAATTTGGCCTCAGATTCTTACTAGCTGCATGACCCTGGGGAAGTCATTTCACCCTGTTGGCCTCAGTTTCCTCATCTGTAAACTGAGCTGGAGAAGGATATAACAAATCACTCCAGTATCTTTGCCAAGAAAAATCCAAATGGGGTCACTGAGCCTGGGGCACGACTGAAAAATAAAACCACCATCCTCCCAGTCTGCCAGGCTCACAGTCTAGACATCATCCTCTCTCTCTAATCCCTCCTATCCAATCTGTTCTCAAGTTCTACCAATTCACAGTATCTCTCATATTTTTTATTTTAAAAGATTTATTATAATGTATATAAAAACTGCAAAAATATTTCAGTCACTAGAAGTTCCGTTTAATATACAATTAAAATAGTTTTAAAATCTAGATGATATAAAAGGCACTTTACAGTTTCACTGTTTTATAATTTGATCGTTAAAAACAGCTCAACATCCACCAAGGAGGTAGAGACTTCATGAGTACAACGGAATGAAAAGATCAGTGCATTAAGAGTGGTCCACAACAGCTCTGTCCTTCATTCCTCTTCTTTGATCTTAACTGGGGCATTCTCTTTCAGTTTGGCTGACACAGAGAGCTTGGTCTCCGGGCTGACAGCTTTGATGAAGGGTGGAGGCAATGCATTGCCTGTGTGTGTGTGTGTGTGTGTGTGTGTGTGTGTGTGTGTGTGTGTGTGTTTATCTAAAGTACTGCCACACAATCTGTAGGCATCTGGGAATCCTTGAAACTGGGCATGTTCCCATACTCCCACTACTCGGTGCTGTTCTGGATAAAGTACTCGACCCTGCTTGCCCACAGGTTCAGGATTAGTAACTGTAGCACTGAAGAAGCCATTCCATTCAAACCTTCTATGGAGCCCAGCCCAATGGTTGTGTCTGCTCCCAATGTGGCGTTGAGCTATCTATCTGCAGGATCACGTGGTTTACCTTTCTCACAGGCACAGACCCCTCTGAGGGCTCCACGACTGCTGCATCCATTCTTATTATCATTATGGTTATAGTGGAGTTTCTTGGTCACAATGCCAACTGGATGTTAGAAAGGTCTCACCAGTCTGCCCCTGGTGTCAGGGAAATCAGTTTTATGTGAGCAGTCACCCAAATATTCATGTCCTTACAGACATGGTCCCTAAGGATTTGCTGATCTTGTGAGCCCCTTAATCTGTCTGTGGAACCAACATTTGCCTCCCTCTTTTAAGCCTTCTCTTCTGCTGAGGCACCGTTCTTGATATCTGGAAGGTCTGACATGTCTTAGATAGTAATTATTCAAAGTGGAGCAGAACTCAGCCTCCCTATCTTGCTAACAAATTTCTTGTTATCCACTGCTACACTGAGCTGGCAGGCTCGGGATGTGAATACATGCTGGGGTTCTGGAAATGTGGGGAGCTTCTCACCTGGGGCTGCAGCAAGGATGATTGGCCTCCTTCTCGCCTGAGCAATGCCATTCTGGCCAGCCTGTAATACACCAAATGGACACTGATATCCCATTCAAACCAGACCTCCGAGGGTCAGCTTCAGGATCGTCATATGTTTGAATGATGCCAAGTTTCTTACATTGTCTAGTACGAAAAACCTAGGTCTGTAATCATCACAGTAGCTGAGGAAGGAGACAACTAGGGAGTTCTTGACCTTGGAATAAGTGCGTGAGTTGATTCATGTCCCTAAACCCTTGGCAGGGTGGACTGCCTCACAGCATTTCTCTATCTCCTTTCTGAGGCAGCTTCTGGCCCAGAGTCAGTTTTTTGCTCAGACTTAACCACTGCTTTCTCTCTACTCCCACTACCACACCCTAGTTCAGGAATTCATCACCCCTCCCCAGGACTAAGACAACTGTCTGCTAACTGATTGCCTCCTTCTCTCCCCTCTCCAGCCCATCCCCAACAAAGGCACCAAAATAACATTCCTATAGGACTAGTCTTATCATGGCACTTACCTATTGAAAAAGTGGTGGTGGGGGAACATTCAGTGACTCCCTGTTATCTCTGAGTTAAAAGATAAACATTTCAGCCTGGCTTTTAAAGCCTCAACAACGGAGATTCAGCCAAGTTTCCAGATTTATTTCCCATTACCCTCTTTCATGAAGTCCACATTCTTATCTATCTGGGCCTCAAGTTGTCCCCCTAGAACCAACACTCCATCAAGAACCGCTGTGCCTCTGCAGAGTCAGTTCCACATGCCTGAAACAGACTCCTTCCTCATGTTTATCTTTGGGCAGCAGGATGGTGCAATACATAAAGTGCCAGGCCTGGAGTGAGAAAGTCCTGAGTTCAAATTCAGCTTCAGACACT